>NW_026947484.1:191045481-191673814 GCF_034190915.1 Cavia porcellus | reverse complement strand
TATTGAGGGTGGAAAGAAATATGTGCTTGGATTTTGCTAGGCTGGTTGTGACATGAATGAATATCTAGAGGAATGCGAGCCAGTTATGATTGAGCTAGGAGGAAAAAGATTCCGTTTGTGTATGGTTGCAGTAGTATTGGAAATCCAGGAAAGTACAGACCACATGTGCGTGCATGCATGCGTGCAAAGGGTGTGGGTTGGCTGCAGGTCTCTTATTATTAGTTCTTTATTTAGCTTCGCTTTGTGTTCAAAGAATGTTTATCAAATTTTGATACTTGTTTTTTTCTTTTGAGACAGGGTCTTACTATGTAGTTTAGGCTGGAGTTCTTCTCCATGTAATCCAGACTGGTATCAAAGTCTTGTGATCCTCCTGCCTCAGATTCCCACGTACTAGGCTTACAGGCATATGCCACCATGCCTGACATCAAAGTTTGATACTCCTAATGACTATAATTAATGTTTGTTTTTTAACTTATTGACAGGGTAATAAGGATTATCATCTACAGACATGCTGTGGGAGTCTTGCTTATGCAGCACCTGAGTTAATACAAGGCAAATCATATCTTGGATCAGAGGTAATTATTTATTGATTAATTTGGTGTAGAATCAACATACATTTATTGGTGACCTGCAGTGAGTCAGGCACTGTGCACTGGGGTATTACAGTGAAGTAGGAAATAATCTTGTTAACCAAAGCTTTTAGTCTGTTTGGCTAGTGAGATTTATAAACTGATAGGATGAACTTACAGTAAACATAATAACACAATACATATTTGAAACAGAGATATATTTTTGCTATGTTTGTTTGTGTAGTAAACAATGCCATAGTTTAGACTAGTTAGTCTAGTGGGTAGATCATGAAGCCAGAATTGTGGGCTTAGAATTTCAGAGATATCAGTTGCAGAGAGAAAGCCCATTCTTTGTCCACAGCCAGTTTTCTGGGGCCAGCGGTCCTGTGGAGCAGCCCAGGCTTGGGCTTTGCCTTTTTTTTTTTTTAATTTATTTTTTATTTTTTTAGGCTAGTCAAGTGAAGCAGTGGGAGTGGAGAAGGAATAAAGAAATCTGTAACTGGTTGTGGTCAATTAGTTGTAAACACCACTTTAAACTCACTATTTACCTTCTGTTCTCTGCAGTATGTGTTGCTGATGTTAGTATCAAAGTAAAACAAAACAACACGCATTAGTTGTCAGAGGCTCAGGAAGTGCTAGGTTCAACAGGTTCTTGTTTTAAGACATCACATCTTTAGCATGCTTTTTTATGGTATGATCCTTTGGGAGGGAAACATCAATGTTATAGCTGGTCCTGATTTTATTTGCGTATAGTGTCCACTTTTCATGTGAAATATCTTTTTTTTTCCTCCTGTTTTTTGGTACCCAGGATTGAACTCACAGCTTCACACTTGGCAGGCAGACGCTATGCTGCTGAGCTATAGCCTAACTCATGTAAAACATCTTTTGAAAGTAGTGTTATGGGGGAGAAATATCTGGGTACTTAATCTGGGGAAATATCTGGGTACTTAATTTGTCACATGAGAAGATAGGAACTTTTTCTTTTTAGTGACTTTTAATTTTGGTATAATCCCAAGTATGCAGTGTAGTGCAAAAATAGAATGAGGAAGCCAGGCGTGGTGCCTGTAATCTAGCACTCAAGAAACGGAGACGAGAGAATTGCCCTAATTGAGGCTAACCAGGGCTACATAGTTCCAGGCCAGCCTTGACTATCTGGTGAGACCTTGTCTCAAGACAAAATAAAACCAAATAAAATAAAACAGAATAAGGAACTTTTGGCTTTTAAAACGTAGATTAACAACGACATGTTTCCCTATCTGCTGTATCATTTTTTGTCTGAATATACAGGTATATATGCACCCTTCTTGAGGGGAGTCATTTGAAAGTGGTCTCTTTATTACTAGATACTTACACAACTTGCATAGTTTTCCTAAAAAAGAGTTAACTATACTTTAGTTATCAAAATCTGGGAAATTACAGCTGGACATGATGGCACACATCTATAATCCCAGCACTCAGGAGGCTGAGGCAGGAGGATCATTGTGAGTTCAAGACCAGCCTGGGCTACAAAGTGAGCTCAAGGCCAGCCTGCACTACATAGTGAGACCCTGTCTCAGAAAGACACCCCCTTCTGCAAAAAAAAAAAAAAAAATGTGGGAAATTAACACTGATACAGTTTGTTTAATCCACAATTCAGAATTCAATTGGTGCTACGTGTACCTATGATGTCCTTTATAACTATTTTTCCCATAGACCATGATCACACATTGCATTTTTTAAAAATTCATTTTATTTAAAGATAGATAGAAAAAAAGAAGAAAAAATAATAAAAGTTCAAATTACATTAATCAGGGGTATCACATATTGCATTTAGTTACTGTGTTGTATTAGTCCTACTTATGTATTTATTTGATTTTTTGTGGCAGGGTATTGATACATAGTTCTGATGGTCTTTTTTTTTTTTTTTTGAGAGTGATTCTCACTTTGTAGTTCAGTTTAGCCTTGAACTCATGGTGATCCTCCTGCCTGGGGTTCCTGATTGCTGGGATTTTAGGTGTGTACAACCAGGTCCACAGTTCATGGTGGGTTTTTTTTTTTTTTTTTTTTTTTTTTTTGTACCAGGAATTGAACTCACGCCCTTGCACTTGCCAGTCAGACACTTATACCATTGAACTGTATCCCTGGCCCTTCATGGTGGTCTTACATTGACTGTGTAGCTCAGGGTGGCCTCAAATTTGCAATGATCGTCTTGCCTCAACCTCTTAAGTGTTGGGTTTATAGGTGTGTGCCATCTTAACTAGTATCTTTAGTCCTTTTTAATCTGTTAGACTTTTTCAGATTTTATTTCCTTTGACTTTAAACCTCCCTATCCCTGAGTTGAGAATTGAACCTAGGGCCTTTGCACTGAGCTACCTCCCAGTTCCCTCCTCCCCATCTTTTTCTTTCTTTCATTTGTTTGTTCGTTAGTTCATTCATTCATTCATTTCCCACAGGGTCTTGCTGTGCAGTTCAGATTGGGCTTGAGCTTACTTGGAGCCGAGGCTGGCTTCAGACTCTTGGCATGCTTCCTGCCTCAGCCTCCCGAATGCTGAGATTATAGGCATGTGTCACTATGTTTGGCTTCAGTCCTTTTGGGGATGGAGGGAAGGAGGGAAAGGAAAAGAATGCAAAGAAAGGAAGGAAAAAATTAGAAACAAAGCTTTGTAAATGGGAAGGAGAAGGGTTGAAGGGAGGGTAGAGCATTAAGGAATAAAGAATCAAAATACGTACAGGTACAAATTGTGATGAATGTGATCATTATGTTTATCTAAAACGTACCACTAAAATTAATTTTAAAAAGTAAAGATTTTGAGACAGAGTCTTGCTCAGTTGCTCAGGTGGTCCTCAAACTTGTCATATTCCTACTTCAGCCTCCTAAGTGCTGGAATTAGGAGTGTCCACCACTGGGTTTGGTAACTTCTTTTGAGACATGGTTTCACTATGTAGTGCAGGCTGGCCTTGAACTTGCTATGTAGCCCAGGTTGGCCTCAGATTCATTATCCTCCTGCTTGCTGGGATTACAGTTATCCATTACCACATCCAATGTTAATTTTATTTTGTAGAATGTCTATGAATTTAAATTTGTTTGATGCTTTCTTTGATTAGATTCATCTTAGAAATTTTTGGCAGAAATACCGTGGAAGTAATTTTGTGGCCATTTTAGATCAATATAGGAAAGGAAACAAACTTGTTCCTTGTATTCAAAGTATTGTCTTTGAATCCATATGAGACACTTTCATTTTGTTTTTGGTGGTGGTAGGGAAGAAACTCAGGGTCTCACCTATGCTAGACCACCCCTCTACCACTGAGCTGCATCCCAAGCTACTCTTGATACTGGGGATTGAACCCAGGGAACCCTATCGTCCCTGCCCTTTTGTTTTTAATTTTGAGACGGGGTCTTGCTAAGTCTCTCTGTTGTCCATGCTGGTCTCAAACTCATGATTCTTTTGCCTGCTTCAGCCTTCCAGAAGGCTTTAGTTGTATGTAGGCACCTCTGCATCCAGCTACTTTTTATCTTCCATTGTGGTAAAATACATACAACATAAAATTTACCATCCTGGTCATTTTTAATTGTACAGTCCAGTAGTGTTAAGTACATTTTCGTGGTTGTGCAATAAATCTTGACATGTTTTTCATCGTGCAGAGTGAGAACTCTATGCCCATTAATCAGTAACTCCCCACTCCTACTATTTCCACTCTCCTGGCAGTTGTTCTACTTCATGTCTAGGAAATTTTTGTTTTTATTTTTTGAAATGGTTTCACTTGGTAATTCAGGCTGACTTGAACTCACTATGGAGCCCAGGTTGACCTCAAACTCCTGGCTGTCCTCTTACCTCAGCTTCCTGAGTTCTGGGATTATAGGCATTCGGCACCACATCCAGCTTTGTGTCTATGAAATTTTATTTTGTTATAGGGTCTTGCTGTGCAGGCTAAGCTAGCTTTGAACTCATGATCTTCTTGCCTCAGCCTCCTGAATACTGGGATTATAGCTGTGTACCATTGTGCTTGACTGTATGAATTTGACTATTTTGTAGATCTCATATAAGCGGACTCTTAGAATATTACTGTTTTGAAGCTAGCTTATTTCATTTAGCAAAATGCCCTCAAGGTTCATCCATGTTATAGCAGGTGTCAGAATTTCCTTCCCTGATGGACTGAATAATGCTCCGTGTATGTGTATGCTGTGTTTTGTTGGTTCATTCACCTGTCAGTGGATAACTGGGTTGCTTCTGCCTTTTGTTTGTGAATAATAGAACATAGATGTATGGATATCTCTTGGAGATCCTGCTTTTCATTTTATATTTAACTGAGTACTATATAAAGTAGATATAGCCAGGGTATGCAGCCAGAAAGAGAACTGCTGGTTCATGTGGTGATTCTGTTTTTGAGAACTTCCACACTGTCTTACCTACTGGTTACACCACCTTACAGTTCTCATCAGTAGTGCACAGGAGTTTCATATGTTAAATACTTTGTATCATTTTCATTAAAGCCACATGAAATCCTTTGGGCAGTAGTGGATGTTATTACCTGATTCCATAGAGCAAAGAAGAAACTCAGGCTCGTAAAATAGGTGCCTTTGCAAAGTCACACAGGTGGTGATTCCCGGACAGTATTTGGACGGAGCGAAGGACTCTTTCTACTGCTCGGCCGGTCTCCCAGGAGTGATACTCATGTGCCAGAAGATTCCTAGAGGGCTTCCAGAAGGTCCTGCTGGTCTGAATGTACCCTGAGTTTTTCCTGTGTTATCTTATTTCTTGGCCATGTTAGTTTGTTTTCCACCCTTCTAAGGACAGTGCAACAAGGAATCACCTGGGGCTCTTTTTGAAAGGTCTACAGTGCAGGGCTGCGCTCTCAGAGATTTTGGTTTTGTTTTTCAAGATAGAATTTTTAAGGACTTCCATTTAAAACCAACCGTCTAGGTAATTCTGATGCTTATGGTCTAGAGCATGCTGTAAGGACATGTTCCATGATAATATCTCTGATTTCTTCTGTAATTTCTCACAGGAAGTGGTTTTAGACCTCTCTTCCTCTAGTTATTTTTGTCTTATTTGGCAATTAGTAGCTAACAGATTTACTTGCATTTGCTTTGGCTTGTGATTTTAGTTGATTAGTTTATTCTTACATCTAATTTGAACAGTAAAGTGAAGAGTTTTCTTTTTTTTTTAAACTCAGCAATCCTCCTGCCTCAGCCTCCCAAGTGCTGGGATTATCGGTGTGTGCCACCATGCCTGGCTAAGTAAAGTACTTTTTGATGAGTGTGTTGTCAGGGATTGCTAGGAAAACAATTTAATATAGGACCTATAATTTATAGCATTATTTTATAATAGTCATCCCAAAATGTCAAACACAAAAAAGTGCAGGAAATGAGTCCACATACTGAAGACCCCAAAGAATCCAGCTGAGGGCCTGGATCCTATAGCAACATGCTCCATGTGTCCAGCTGAAGACCTAGAGTCCATGACAGTGTCTCATGCAAGTGTGTTTCACAAATCTGTGCTGCAAAGGCCCCAAGTTCAGCATGGACACTAGAAAGTCTATGCCAGCAGTATGAAGGAGCTGTGCCAGTAGGTTGACAGCTCTGCACAGAGCCAGGAAGCTCAGGGTGTAGGGACCAGGGCTCCCCTGAAAAGTACCACAGCCATCCTCAACGACTACAAGGTCCTGAGCTCCTCTGGCGATGAGAACAGCCGAGTTCGTATCAGGAAAGCTGGACAAGCTTCTCCGGGAGAGCCATGGCAATAGGAGAACCCATGCCACTACCCTTCCTCTCTAGTTCTTCCGTTTATGTTGGCCACGGTCCTCAGGTTGGCCACCCACATCCAGCACCACCATTCAGTTCAGCTGATCGCTACAATTGACCTGAGTCCAGCACCATGAGTTAACTGAAGAGTACTCTCTTTAGCTTTCCTGTCTCTAGTCATCTCTGGTAGGTTTCTGTGGGATTTTGCAGTTATTTCCTCAGCCCCCGCCCCCACCATTGGAGATTGAACTCATGGCCTTTGTATTGAACCATATATCCTGCCCTTTGTCTTTTTTTATTTTGAGACAAAGTTTCCAAGGCTGGGCTTGAATTTGCAGTGCTCCTGCCTCAGTTCTTAGGATTCTGGGATTACAGGCATGTGCTACCAGGTTCAATTTGTTTTTTTAATTTTTAAGTTAACATACGCATAGTATCTCTGTGGACCTCTTAAGGTACTTGACAAGGCTGTGTTCGCTCATTTCCCCCTGCAGCTCTATTTTGAATTTATTTATTTGTTTTCTGAGACAGGGTCTTGCTGTATAGTTCAGGCTGGCCTTGAATTTGTGGTGGTCCTCCTGCCTCAGACCCTAAGTGCTGGGATGATAAGCCTCGGCCACTATGCCCTGTACTTTGAGTTTAGCATCCTGGCCATGAATGCCATGTCATCATGCTTCAATTTATAGATTAAATATTTGACATATCTCTAGCATAAATGGTTAATTTCTGACTTTTTACAAGTTGGAACGAAAATCAAGTGTCAGCTTAAAATGAATTATTCATCTGAGGGATACTATTAATACTAGTAATCTAGTAATTAATCTAGTAATATTAGCATAATAGTTCTAGTAGTTTGATGTGATTCAGTAGACAAGAATGAACTAGCTGGGTTACCCAGTACAGATAATATCTAGAGTGTGATGCTGCCCAAGTTAACTGCTACCTTTCTTTTTTTCTTTTTCCTTCAAAAAAATTGCTAACATTAGCTTTTTTGCTTTGTTTTGATTTTTTTGTTTGCTGACATTAACTTTTAAAATTTCCCTAAGGTTTAAATGAGGGCAGGAGCTATGATTTCTAATTAGGATGCCATTATTGAAGGCTTTGAATAAATAAGTATGCTTAGGACTCACGACACATGAATATCACATATAAAAGTTAAACTCCTTTCTGGATTTTGGGATTTATAGAGTTATTTGTGCTGGCAGGCTAATTTCTAGCCTGAAAAGTCAATCATTGAATTTTATTAAGATTTCTGTACATAGAGAGGATTTTATAATGCGGCTTAGTCACATTTGCAGATTATTCAAAAATTTTCAGACTTGTTTTGACATCCTTACGGCTGTTTACATAATCCTCATATGTAACCTAAACCCTCAGTAGCCCTGTAGAATTGTCTTTATAATCAGAGACTGGGCTTCATTTCCTTATCATACTCAATCCAGCCCAGCCAACTGGAAATTATTGGCTGTTAAGTTTTAGCATGCAGCTAGAAGAGAGTGTACTGAACTGAAAGGTGCAAGGCCTTCCTGGGTGACCTGCACTGACTGGGTGATTTTACCTTCTGAGCTTGTGTAGGGGGTGAGTTAGGAGTACTTAATCCTTTGTGAATTAAGAATACCTGTGAGCTTTGTTAAAACCATGCATATATTAGAGACAAGTGGTTGCGTGGGAGTGGGGAGTGATTGCCAGTGGGTATGGGATTTCTTTGTGGATGATGTAAACATTCTGGAATTAGGTACTGATGACAGTTGCACAGTGTGTGTGTGTGTAATGTGATGCTCTCTGAGCCCTATTCCAGCTTTGTGTTCTATTTGGTGTCCTGTTATTCTTAATTTTTTTTTAATTATTTTTTTCCTCTCGCACTCAGGCTGATGTTTGGAGCATGGGCATACTCTTATATGTTCTTATGTGTGGCTTTCTACCATTTGATGATGATAATGTTATGGCTTTGTACAAGAAGATTGTGGTGAGTATTGCAAGGCATGGAACTTAAATGTAAAAGCTTTTTATGCTGCATACTTATGTTTGCAAAACAGAAAAATAATTCGGTATTAGAAGTACGAAAATAGTAGCTATCATTTAGGAGTGGCTAGGAAGGAGGTGAAGAAATCTTTTGTTGTTTGATATGGGTACTGGGTACACTTGTGCATTCAAGTTGTGAAATCTTATCAAGGTGTACACTTTTATGTGTATTACACTTCTTTGATAAAAAGCTTAATGAAACCCAACCAGACAGAAATTATTTTGTAGTCTAAGTTGGCCCCCAAATTAGGTAAGTAAGCCTGTAAGATCATTTTACTCATAGGAATTTTTTTTTTTTTTTGATATTCAAAAGTAACACTTTAGTAAGTTACTGTGTTAAATCACATCTTCCTATTGAAGTAGGATAATGTAATAATCCTCCTCTTACTTTTAGAAAGGTAAAAATTTGGCTTTAAGGAATAATAAGATCATAGTTAAGAGTATTTGTAAGCTTTTTAAGAATCATGTATATATTAAGACAAGTGGTTGCATGGGAGTGGGGAGTGATTGCCAGTGGGTATAGGATTTCTTTGGGGATGATGAAAACATTCTGGAATTAGGTACTGATAACGATTTACAGTGTGTGTGTATGTGTGTGTGTGTGTGTGTGTGTGTGTGTGTGTATGTTTTGCTCAGTGTTTATGCTTTATACTTGGATGTCCCCCAAGAGCCTCATGCACTCCTCGGTGGCATTTTTAGAAGAGAACTGGACCATTGGGGCAGTGTAGGTGACTTGATTTTAGGAACTGGAGCTTGTTTGGGGGAGGCAGAGAGCTGGGGCACAACCTAGAAGACTGCGTCTTTCTTTCTGGCTCCTCCCTTCTCTTTGCTTCCGAGCAGCCGTGGTGTAAGCAGCTTTCCTCTGCCCAGACCCTGCCACGATGCTTTGACCATGCAGGGACTGGAACTTTAAACTCTCCTTTCAGTTGTGAGTGCTCGATATTTTGTCCCAGCAGCAGGAAAGTAGACATTTGGAGCAAGTTAAACAGAAGACTTAGATGAGAGATGGACATCTCTGATTTCTCTCATTAGAAATTACTGTCTGATCTGTTAAGATCATTCCTGCCAACCCGGACTCTCGAGTAAGTAGTGTGACACACATTTCTGTGGATATTTGAATAATTAGGGATCTGTGTTGCAGGTGATTCCTTTTTAGAGTGAGGCAAGGAAAGGTTGCTTAAAACCGCAATCAGTCGTCTTGATAAAGAGCTCAGGCTGGCAGTTTATGATCTGGAGGCCAAATCTTCCATCCATCCATTTATTTATTTATTCTTTTTTGAGACAGGGTCTTGCTATGCACTTCACACTGGCCTTCAGCTCACTTTGTAGCCCAGGATGGTCTTGAACTTGCAATGATCTCCAGCCTCAGCCTCCCTAGTGCTGGGATTAAAGGCGTGAACCACCATGCCTGGCAGGTTATTTAAATGTTTATTAGAGCACAGCCATGCCTGTTTGTCTATGTATTGTCATGACTACTTTCACATAAACATGATGATATAGTTATGATAGTGACCACTTCCCTCCTTCTTGTGTTCTTCACGTTACTATAGCGTCTGGACAGCAGTTCTCAGAGAGGCTTTTTCTCTGCTGCTTATCACTGCAGCACCGTAGTGCTCCCCTTTAAAAATTGATTTTTAATTATACAAGTAGTATGTAAAAATGTCCTTTATGAAAAAGTAAAGTTATATGTGTATAATATACTTACAGAATGAATATAGTAATATATTATGTATACTGTAATATATATAGTAATATTTTATATTTTTCCTTGGTATAAATGGTATCATACTACTGCATGTATATTTTGTATCTTTCTTTGTTTACTCACAGTATGTGCCGTGATTCATATAGGTCTAAGTCATTTATATAAATACTGTAAATCAGTGCTGGCAAACCTTTTAGAGATGAGCGCCCAAACTGCAACCCAAAACCTGCTTTTTATAGCAAAGTGCCAACCCTGCAATTAAACCTGGTTACCGAGGTTTTAGTTTAGAAAAACCACACATACATGATCATCTTAAAAGGAAAACAAATAGTGTGCAGGCATAAGTTTACAACTGCTGGTATAGGTATAGTGCAGATTATCTAGCCATTCCCTTGTTGATGTTTTAAGTTATTTTCTAGTTTCTTCTCTACTATCCATGAGTCCAAGACAGCGTCTCTGTACAGTCTTCTTTGTACAATAGACCTCCTTGGGTAGTAGAATTGCTAGGTCATAGGGTACAACATTAAGAAATCTATAAATATGATCAAATTGTGCTCCTGTGTTGTTCTTGCAAATTATACTCCTAACAGCAGTGTATCGGTGCCTGTTTCTATGCACTTTCTTCAGTATTGTTACCAAATTTTATTTTTTAATTTTTTTTTTTTTGTCTTTTTGAGACAGTGTCTCTGTGCAGTTCAGGCTGGCCTTGAGCTCGCTTTTTAGCCCATGTAGCCCAGGCTGGTCTAGAACTCGCAACGATCCTCCTGCCTCAGCCTCCTGAGTGCTGGGATTACAGGCGTGAGCCACCACGCAAAGCCTACTTATCAAATTTTAAATGCTAGCCAATGTATATTGTTTGTATCTTTCTTTTTTTACTCAACAGTGTGCACTGTGATACATATAGCTGTAAGTCATTTTTTATATATAGTATAGGTCAAAAAATAGAATGACTAGCTGGGCCTGGTGCCTCATACCTGTAATCCCAGCACTCCGGAGGCTGAGGCAGGAAGATTGGTGCAAGTCTGAGACGAGACTAGGCTACAAATTGAGCTCAGGGCCAGCTTGAACTGCATAGTGAGACCCAAAAAGGCACCCCCCTTCAAAGAAAGGATGACTAAAAGTGACCTGTGATGTTTTAATGATGTCTTTTTTAATTTGACTTCAAATTTATTTGAAATATTTATGTGTTTGTTCCTGCTCACCTTTCCTGAGGATGCCTCTTCAAGGCCCTGTTTTGTTCTAAGGTTGCTCATCTTTTTCTTATTGTACTGTAAGAAGGCTCTGTGTTAGGAGCAGTAACAGTTGCTGTTTATTGAATATTGTGCTGTGTGCTGTGGGCTGGTGTAAACATTGTATCATTTACTCTTGGTGGTAGCCTGATGAAGTATAGATACTGCTGTTATCTCCATTTTGACCATGAGGACAATGAAGCAGAGTAGCAAAATAATTTGCCTATTTCCAGAATTGGAGTGTGGACTCAGGTTGTCTGAATTCAGAGCCTGTACTAATAACTTCATGCTGTATAGCACCTGAAGGGCACTAACATTTTTTTGTGTTGCAGTTGATATACTTACGGTGTTTTCTGTACATGCATGGAAATTTCTTGATAACCAGGAATTAAATTTTGATGCTAAAAGTAATAGGGACCCAGTTTTTCTTTTCTTTTTCCTCTTCTACCCCCTCCCCTCTCTATTCCTTTCCTCTGCTCTATCTCCTTCCCTCCCCTTTTCTTTTGTCTTTCCTGCAATATTGGAGGAAACCTGGGGCATTATGCATGTTAGGCAAGTGCTCTATCACTGAGTTATACCCTAAGCCCAGCTTTTTTCTTTTTAATAAAATTTAAAAATAGCCTTAAATTTTAGAAAAGTTGAAAAGTAGTGCAGAAAGCTTCCATGTACCTGTCATTTAGTTTTCTTATCAGCATGACACATTTTTGTCATAAAGTAGCATAACCTTGGTTGTGTTGCACTGTTTATTCTTTAGAATATTTCTATTGATGAATTTTAATTTTAATTTTTGAGTTGTATATTAAACAGTGAGTATTTAAAAAGAAAAAAATCACAAAAATAAAGCATTAATTTTAATTTTTGAGTTGTATATTAAACAGTGAGTACTTAAAAAGGAAAAATCACAAAAATAAAGCATTGCATTTTAATGTGTATTGAATTTTTATTAAAATCAAAATTTTCAGCATTGACTTTTTTATGTACAAAGTCTAAAAATGAACAACAGAAATAAATTCCTATGTAAACTACAATGAAAATACCGATAGCACTTTACAAAAAAAAAAAAAAAATACCCTTTACTTCAGTTATCATAGCAAAGGCAGTTTTCATACAGGACAGTGGCATGGTCCATGTAACACCTGTCACTTACACTGATAGCACATGTATTTTGCTTTCTTGGTCTTTTTGTTGGACATACTTGACCTGTGATGGTCTTGCTGTTTTGTCAGGAGGTTCTTATTATATTATGCAATGTGTAGTAAACAGGAATATAAAATATCAATAAAATAAAGTGTTAAATTATTAATATAAGTTGCACATTTAGAATAAACATCAACTTTTTACTGTGCTGTGTACTTGCTTACAAAACCTAAAAAACTTCAGAAAAAATTTCTTTTTGAACTACAGTAAAATTACCAGTAGTGCTCTACAAAAAAATATTTCCTTCAGTTATCACATCTAGTGCCAGGGATTTAGCTCAATGGCATAGTGCCTGCCTGGCAAAGTACAAGTCCTGAGTTGGATTCCCAATACCAAAAAAAGAGAGAAGTATTTAGGTGTCACACCTAAATAATAAGAAAATAAGATGTCACTAAAATAAAATATTAGATGTGCAATGAGTGCTTAGAATAGACAGCAGCATTTTTTTTTTTTTTGTACCAGGGATCGAACTCATGACCTCGAGCTTGCCAAGCAGGCACTTGTGCCTCTGAGCTAAATCCCCAGCTGCAACAGCAGCATTTTCACATCAGCTGTGTGCTTGCTTACAAAACCTTAAACTTTAAAGATAACATCAGAAAAAAATTCCCGTATGAACTACAATGAAAATACATTAGCACTGTACAACAAATGTTACACCAATTATCACACCTAATAATAAGAACATAAGATGTCACTAAATATCACATGTGCAATGAGTGCTTAGCATAGACAGCAGCATTTTCACATCCGCTGTGTGCGTGCTTACAAAACTTAGAGGAAATCAGGAATAAAAACCAATGTGAGCTGCAGTGTAATGACGAACATAAGTCTGCCACAGAAACAGTTTTTGCTTCAGCTGTCACACCCAAGGCAGTCCTCAGACATGGCAGCTGCATGTTCCCTACATGTACTTCACCCTGACGTACATGTGCTTAGCTTCTTTTCCTATGTTGCAGGCCCTTCTTGCAACTTCTCTTCTATTTTGTCAGGACCGTGCTATTATCTTGTGTAACTTGTACTTAGCAAGGAAATAAGATATCAGTAAAATAAAATATCAAGTGTGTAATAAGTGGTTAGAATAGATAGCAGTATTTTCATATCAGCTGTTTACTTGCTTACAAAACCTAAAAGCTAACATCAAAAATAAAGCTTTCTGAACTACAATGACAACACCAGTAAAACTCTGTAACAAAAATAATGTTTGCTGCAATCTCTATACCCAAGGTAAGCTTCCCACATGAAAACTGCATGTCCCATACACGAGGAACACTTACACTGTCAGCATGTATGTTTCGTTTTTCTGTCCTTTCTTATAGGACACAGTTGACAACCTTTAGGTTTTCCTGCTGTCATACCAGATCCTCAGGATGCTGCACCTGCCTGTTCACCTGTCAGCTCATCACTGTGCTCCACAATTTTTTTGCATGGTTTCCTGGAGAGAAGCATTTTGTTTTTCCTTTGCTATATGTGATCTTTTAGAATTCCAGTCCCGATCCTCTAAGAAAATTTTTCTGTAGGTTTTGTACTTGTTATTTTCTTTGTAAACTTTCCAAACACATGTTTAGGACCAAGTAAAATGCAGCCATGGGTCAGGGCTTTGTGTTCCAAGCGACGTCATAGCTGCTGCATAGCTCCACCTCTGGCTTTGCGGTGGAAAGGTGCGCCTCAGCCTTTATTCTTTATTTTGAGATAGAGTCTTGCCAAATTGCCCAGTTGGTTCGAACTTGTGATCTTCCTTCCCCAGTCTCCCAGGGTGCTGAATTAAAGGTGTGCACCACCACTTCCAACTTTCCAGTACACTTTTTAAATGGAATGTTTAGAAAGCTAATGGGACAATATTTTGAAGAAATGAAACTTACTTAATTTTAAAACAGATGGCTGGCTAGCATAAATGTTGCGTTCATAATGAGGAATGAGTGAACCAGGATGGTAAATAAGGGATGAGTAAACTGGATGTGATTGTGCACACTGACCATCCTAGGGCTCTGGGAGAATGGAGGTAGGAAGAGTGTGAGTTCAAGCCCTGCTTGGGGAATTGGACAAATTTAGAAAGGTTCTGTCTCAAAAATAAATAAATAAATAAAAATAGGCCGGGACTGTGGCTCAGCAGGAAGCTCCTTGGTTCAACCCCTAGTCCTGAGTGGGGTGGTGAGTGAGTCCCAGGAGACATGGCCTTCGGTGTGCTTTTTGGTTGTTTTGTTTTGCTTTTGAGACAGAATCTTGCTGTGGTAGTGCAGGCTGGCCTTGAACTCACTCTTGTAGCCTAAGCTGGCCTTGAACTCATGGCATCCTCCTGCCTCACCCTTCTGAGTGCTGGGAATACAGGTGTACACCTCTACACCCCGCTGTTTTAGGTGTTCTTTTGCATTGTGTGGTGGTCAAATACTTCTGGGGATCTGTAGTCTCATAGCACAGTAGCAGTGCTGTTTACTCCTTGACCTTTTTCTTATTTTTTTGCAATTGGCTCTTATGAATTTTTTTTTTTTGGAAAATGTTAATTTGTAGTATGTCTTTATTTATTTATTTATTTTTGGGACCAGGATCAAACTCACGACCTTGCACTTAGCAGGCAAGCACTTGAACCACTGAGCTAAATCCCCAGCTCTTGTAATATGTTTTTATAATGGCATATTCCATAGACGTAAAAATGAACAAGAAACTTCTTTTAAATATTGATAGTGAAATGACATCTAAGCTGTACTAAGTATAGCAGAAGGTATAGAACATAAAGCATGTTCCGTCAGCTATGTAAAAGATAAAGGGAGGTATATTTACATTATTACGTGTTAGGAGATACAGGACACTGATAATTGCTATTCTCTCTGGGAGAAAATTAGAGAGGGCTAGAAGCACATCTTATGTGCTTGTGTGCCTTTTAAATTTTGAATTATGTAAAGATAGTTTTGCTTTTGTTTGCCTAGTTACTCTGGCTAGCACTTCCTTGCTATGCTGAATAGAAGCCATGGAATAGGTATCTTTGTTACTGTTTCTGATCTTAGAAGAAAACTTTTCAATCTTTTACTATTGAGAGTGTTGTTAGCTGTGGAATTTTATATTATGTAGTTCTTTTCCTAGTTTGTTGAATGTTTTTCTCGTGAAAAGGTATTGAGTTTTTGTCAAATGCATTTTCTGAATCAATTTGGATGATCATGTGGGTTTTTTTCTTTCATTTTGTTAATATGTGGTGTATTACACTGATTTTAGTATATCGAATCATCTTATAATACCTCAGGAATAAATCCCTGTTGGTTATGGCTTATAATGCGTTTAGTATGCTGTTGAATTTTGTTAATGGGTGTTCATTTTTGAAAAGTAGAATGTTAAAGGTTTAGGTGAGTTTGGAACCCTAGAAACAGATTTGGAGAGTAGGCAAGATGGTTTGTGCCAGCCAGATTTCTATTTGTCGGTAACATGAAATAGAGTTCTGTGCCCCGCCCCGCTTTTGAATCAGGGTTTCACTCTGCAGTCCAGACTCTTGTACTCACGTTGTAGCCCAGGTTGGCCTTGAACTGAAGCAGCACTCCTGTCTCAGCCTTCCAAGTACTGAGATTACAGGTGTGCACCATCAGGCCCCACATTCAGGGTTTTTTTTGAGAAGTGCTGAAATCTATTCTGCCTAAAGGATCTGCATTAGTCTTTTTGTTGAATCCTCCTCCCCAAGAATACAAAGCTTTCTTGAGTTGTGTATGTTGCTGCATATTTTTATGGCCCTCACACATGGTTGATCAGAAAAATTTTGCTGCATATTCTCAATACATTATAATGAAGAGTATACTCATGAGCTGTTGTCCTGCTCTAAATGAGGCAGTTGCTGTTGTTTCCCTTCTACAGTTAAGGAGACTAAGCCACAGAGACATACAGTAAGTTACTCAGGGTCCTATAGCTCGTAAATAGCAGAGCTGGGATTTGAACTGAAATAGGCTCAGAGGAACCATTTCCATGACTACCATTGAAATAGTATTTCTCAACTCTGTGGTTGCTACTTCTGTAACAGTCATAGGTAACTGGAGAAGTGTCTGCCATCACAAGCTTCTCTTTTTGGCTGTAATTTGTGAATGTTCCCAGATGTTTTCAGGTTTACTGAGGCTACAAATTCTCTTAATTATTAGGTGTTACTGTGCATAAATTTTTCCACTTGCTTTAGATCGACTCCCCCCCCCCCCCACATTTTGTTCGTCAGTAGTATTAGAACATTGCAGTAATCAGTTATTTCCAGGGTCTTTTCCAGCTTTCAGCAGCTCTAAGTTCTTTGACTTATGTTTACATTGTTTTCTTTTTTAGTTCAGCATAATAATCTCAGTTTAAAATGCTTGAGTCTTGATTCTGTTGTCATGTGATACCTCCTAGTATTATACCACTGTAGAGTTCCTCTAAGTTGTTGATTGAAAAATTGAATAGACTGTTCCTTGGTGCACCATATGGAGGTGCCAGCCATCTCCTGCTCTTTGTCATGGCTGCCCTCAGATGCTTTGTGTGAGCATCTGAGCTGATTTTTAGAAAGATCAGGAAGTTCATCTGGCACCAGTGAGACCAGTATGGCGAAATTAAGGAGAAGTATTGACTGCAAAGTGTGGAGAATATTGACAGGCTGGATCTGGACACCCAATGTTGGTTTTGGGAGCGAGGAGAAAACAAAACTCATGCTGCCCAGTGACTTCTAGAAGTTCCTCGTTCATAGTGTAGAGGAGCAAGAATCTTACTGTGCTGAAATGCTCATGTTTTCTCTAATAACTGCAAATCCATTTCAGAGAGAGCAGTCTGATCAGCCACTTGTCACCACCAGTCCCAAGCCAGGTTGCATAGTGAAGAAAACTAATAGATAATTCATGTGTATGTTTTGTGTTTAAATAAGAGGATAAACTATTGGGGGACCCTCCCCTCTGACTAGAACAAGAGCACCCCTAAGTGTTTGGGTACATAGTTTTTGTCTGTGGATACAACTAACCAGGATTTTGCAGTCTTATCTTCAGATAAAGTAAGGATGGTTTATACTCTACTGAAATTGAGTACATTGTATCTGTGGTGTTGGGAGGGCGCTTTCTGATTAACTTTCCGCTTGTTGTATTTTAGCCATTGTGTCTAGACCTTCAACTGCTATGCTCTTTACCTTCGTTTGCTGTTATTGCAAGTTCATATTTGTATGGCAGCTGTGGAATTAATGCCACTATTAATGCATTGTTTCATCAGTATGTTTATTCAACTGCATTAGTGGATCCTGAATTAATCCTTGGGGAAGGAGTGAACCTTAAAATAGTACAGAAGTGTTACATCTTGTATAGTAGATGTTAGTTTCAAGTTTTGATACTTTTACACTTTTGGTAAATCCAGTATATTTGAAATACAGATAGTAGAAAATATTTAATTCTTGTTTTGTAGAAATTTGGCCTTCCTCATTAATATTATTTAGTAAAACTGTATATTCTTTGTTTCTCCTACTTTGAATTCCAGTTTTTGGTTTTTCATGTACTTGCAAGTTGAAAATTGATTCAAATTAGGACTTTTATGCATTATTGTGGAATTTAATTTCACACATTATAGATTTTGAAATTTATTGTAATCTTGGCTCAGAACTGTTGTTCCGAGTCGCAGTGTAATACAGTCTGCTGGTTGAATCTAATTAAGGTGTCGTATCACTTGCATGCAGTATGTATCTTTGCCTAGAATGTTCTAAAATTCCTTGGGAATAACAATTCCCTCAGTTCTTGGCTTGATTGAAAAAGGGGCACTATTTGACACATTGTATGTAACTTGTCCAAGAGGCAGACTTGGTTTATCTTTTGTATTTGTTGGCTGTTTTACCAAAATGCTCAGCTGCAGTTTTCATCATAATTACTAACAGAGTGAATATTAATCTTATTAATGTCACCTATTTGCTAACACTGCATTCAAAGACAAGTGTAACTATATTCTAGTTCTGGTACACAAATATTAGAGTAGTATCAATCATTTAGTAAATGAAAATCAAGAGGTTTGAAAGTAGAATTGCTTCTTAATTATATAAATTATAATTTTATTTTATATTTTTTAATTTATAATTTTAAAGAGAACGAACAAAATGTCTGTATGAGTCTTTTTTTATAATTATAGGGTTGACTACAACCCTATAATTGTGATTATGTGTTGATGAATCACTTGCCTTTCGTAGAGTCATGTGAAAAATGAAAACTTTTCAGCCTGCTAGAATTCCCAGGATTATCTTGCTGAGCCTGCAGACCCCCCCCCCCCCCCCCGGCTTTCATCTGCTGTTCCTCTTGCTCTCATTTGCAAGGTTATCGCCCCTTAAATAAAGAAACAAGAATTCTCCAAAGACAAGCAGAAACAGGAGCTAAGGGGTCATAGTCCTGGCTGACACAGGGCCTTTTGTGACGATCCTGTTCCCCAGCAGAATTGTTCCCTAAGGTCTTTTTTGTTTGATCTTTGGAGATATATTTTAATATTTTAAGAAGTAGCCTTTCTTTATCTACATGTGAACTTTTTTAGACCCACTAGCAAAGCATAGGAGAAAAGTACTATCTCCTGGTCCTGTGGCTAACCCTTCATTGCTCTAACAAATATTTCTCAGCATCAGTGGTATTGGTTCCCATTTTGGTCTAGATAATTCTTTGTTGGGGGTGGGAGTGGGAATGATCTGTGCGTTGTAGGATGTTTGGCAGCATCTGTGGCTTTTACCCACTAGATGCCTGTGGTAGCCTTATGAAAATCAGAAATGTCTTCAGACACTGTCAGATGTCTCCTGCAGGACAAATGAGAACCAATGATATGTTTTGTGTATTTTAAAGTAGTGTAGCTAGGGATTTAGCTCAGCGGCATAAGGACCTGCCTGGCGAGTGCAAGGTTGTGAGTTTGATCCCCAGTACCAAAAATAAAATAATAATAATAAAAAAGTACTGTGTACAATTGGGCATGATGATGCTTGCCTGTAATCTAGGCATTCAGAAGGCTGAAACAGGAGGGGGTGTGCCACAAATGTGAGGCCATCTTAGGCTACATAGTGAGTTCAAGACTGGCCAGTGCTATGTAATGAGACCCTATTTCAACCCTCTCCATCCCAAATACCCAGTACAGCCAGATGTGGTGGCACATGCTTCTAATCCCAGCACTCAGGAGATGAGGTGAGAAAAAGGAAAGGAGGAAAAGAAGAAAGAATTATATATACATAATAAATTGGGTTAAGCCTGGCAGCAGAACTCAGATCAAATCTAGACTTTTCTGCTGATACTCCGGTGAAGACAGTGAAGCTGAGGGATAGTGTCAGACCTCATGACTTGCTCATGGACAGCTTTACAGGGTGTCCTATCCAAATGGGGAAAGCGAGTAGGATATTTCAGGTCATGTGGCAGGCTTGACTACATTGTGGCAGGTCCTAAACAATAGACAACTCGAGATTCCAATTTGAAATAATTTGGAGCACTTTATTAGCTGAGCTCAGTGGCCCCAGACCATCCTGTGTTTCAAAGCTGAGAGCCTCGAGCCGAGGGAGGGCAGGTTTATAAAGGCAAAAACCACACACAAGGAGGGTTTCCAAGTTTCTAGGTTGGTATAGCAGCGGGTTTAATGTTAACAGTTCCTTTGCAGTTAGGCATACATTCCCTGAGAAACAGCATTGAGTAAACTTAACTTGGTTTTACAGTGTTGGCAAACATTCTAAGAGAATGTGTTCTTTAACTTTCCTATGATGCAAGCATTTTTGCAATGGGACATTAGGTCACCTGGAAAATAAACATGGAGGTGCAGTAGTCAAGGGGTTTAGGCTATGACATGGAGGATGTTTCTTACCAGGCAGTCCTAAGATTCTGAAGCAGCTGCAGTGGGTAGCACTCTCTTGGGATGGCATGTGATGTCCTCAGAATAGGCTTTGCCTTTCTTACCCTGCTGAGTATTTAACAGGCCCACCTGTGGTCTACTGTTTGCTTTTTGCCTCTTATATGCAAACCATTGCTTTCACATACACAATTTCTTTTTTAATTCTGAATGTGGCATTGTTACATAGTGTAACAGTATATCAGCAGAGTCACCAGCAGCAATAGAGGAGCAGAAGCTAACATATATTGAGTTCTTGCTTTATACCTGGTCCTGTGCTAAGTACTTTATATGTATTAAATCATATTCTAGCAGTGATTCTGTGTGTGGGTACTTATTGCTATGCTTTTTAAATATTTTTTTAATTTTAAAGAGAATAAAACCAAACAAAACAGAATATACCTAAACAGGTCAATGAAAGAGATATATGAAAAGAACAATGAAACACAAGAATAGGAAATCAACAATGAATACCATAATGTCTCTTATTTTGTTCAAAATAGCTAACCATACCATTAGACATAATAAAATCAAACAACACAAAACAGAATAAAATCAATGAAAACAAAAGAATGAAAGCATATTTTAAGGAGAATAAAACCAAACAAACTAAAGCAGAAAAGAAAATAGTGAAAGTATACAGGATTTCAAAGCCAGATAATAGGAAATAAAAAAATGGTTACCATAATTCCTCTTGTTATATTCAAAATTGCTGCCCATACCATCAGACATAATAAAACAAAACAGAACAATATTGGATTTCAAAAACAGGACAGAGGAAATCTTCCATATTTGCTACATTGCATATTGTTATCCTCTTTTTTTTAAAATTTTATTTAAAAGGAAAAAGAAAAAACAAAACAAAACAAAGCGGTGTAAGGGTACAACTAATACAGAACTACAAAAAAAAAAAAAAAAAAAGTAAGAAATCACCAGTTAATAGATTGCACATTATCATCTTAGATATAGTTGCTCAAGTGCATATTGTTATCCTCTTAACAGATGGTCAGCCTACCAGCCTGAGGCCTGCAACAATACAAGCATTAAATTGTTTTGCATCATCAGTTGCTATCATCTCATCCGCCCTCCAGATCAGCAGGTTGCTTACAGGAATAGAGGGGAAGAGCCTTCTTGTTTCCTAGCCCGCAAGCCGATTGGCTCATGGGAAGGGTGAACTGGCTTCTTGTGACTTCCCAGGCCAGCCTGGCTTCTGCCAACTCACGGGAAGGCTGAATTGACTTGTTTCTCCTCCTGGGCCCTGCATGGCTTCTACTGTGTGACCTTTTATAGGTGAGGAAACTGAGGCACAGTAAGGTCAAATAGCTGTCGAAAGTCACATCGCTAGTAAGTAGTAGATCTTGGATTTGAACTGGGAGAATCTGTCTTTAGGGTCTACTCTTTGGAAACAAGCTCATGGAAATTAAATAACAAATTCATGGGGCTACCAAGAAGCAGAACTGGAATTCAGGCATAGAACTTCACAATGACTACAGGCCATTCTTGTTTCTAATGTGCCAAACTCTACTTTTTCACTTGTTTCTTCTGCTTTTTTCTGGAGAGGATTGCTAGCAGGGTGCTAGCAAAAACACAAGACATCAGTTTAGTTTAGTTTGGTCTGGTTTTTGAGATAGGGTCTTGTAGTTCAGGCTTGCCTTGAACTTACTTTGTAGACAGGCTGGCCTTTGAATTTGTAGCAGTCTTCCTGCCTTAGCTTCCTGGGTGCTGGGATTAACTTGTGCTGGCCTTGGGATCTGTTAAAAGATACTTTATGAGGGCTGGGTTATGGTTCAGTGGAGGAGTGTTTGCTTAAAAAATATGTGAGAAAAATAAATGTGTGAGAGCAGAGCCTGGTGACACGTGCCTATAATCCCAGAATTTGAGAGACTGAGGCAAAAGGATCATTGTGAGTTTGAGGCCAACCTGGGCTACAAAGTGAATTCAAGTCCAGCCTGAACTGCATAGTGAAACCATGTCTTAAAAAAAAAGTATGATGCTCTAAGTCAGGTGCCCAGCACCACAAAACAATTCCATGATTTCAGAATGGGATACTAAGGGGTGATTAAAAAAAAAAAAAAAAAAGAAAAAGGGATTTGGAATCCATCTGGTGGACTTCTGTTTTTTTCAGTACTTTGCTCAGAGTATTCATTTTCTCGGTGGAGTACGCTTCAGTTCAGTTAAGAGTACTTTTGTTTTGCCTGATAATTTCCGAACAAAAAGAAGTTTTTTTTTTGTTGTTGTTGTTGTTTTTACCGTTGGTACATTGGTTATGGGCCTGTTATTTGTGCATTGGAGCAGACCAGAAAGAGCTGGAACCAGGAACCAGATTTATTCTTGGGGGGTGGACAGTGCTGAGGGGAGAGGTCACAAGGAAATCAAACCCTACAGATGGTGTATGTGTTTTCTAGGGATATTTTAACAGAGTACTGCAGGGTGGTGGCTTAAAACAACGATTTGACTCTTACACAGTTGTGCGGGGGTGAGGTAATTGAACCCAGTACAGATGGTGTCGGAAGAGTAAGCCACAAATGACTGCAATAATCAGCACGAGAGAGGACCACCCGAGTGTGTGGAGGTCTTGACCAGCGAATGAGGCAAGCCCCAGCTTGTGGTCAGAGACTTCCTGGGCTGTGACTCTTAGCTAGGGGGAGGGTGCTTGTCTCAGGGTGGTTTGTGCTCTCTATGGGACCCTGACAAGAGCATGCTGAATTGTTTGAGAGACCAGGCAGATGGACAGTTTTTCTAAGAATGAGAACAAACCAGGTTCCCAGGGTTAGACGCATGAGAATCTTGGTCTTAGGAATAAGACAGAGCTCAGGTTTGAGAGGGGGGCCAAGTAGCCCAGGATACGTCGTGCAGCAGCTGTGATTTACTGCTGAGTTCCAGAGAATTGACCAAAGAACCTGAGAATTTCTCCTTGCCGAGATAGGTATGGAGCTGAGGCAGCACTGAGCCTTCAGATTGGGTACAGCTGGCCATAAAGGAAGGCCAGGAGGGAGAAATGGATTAGGGCAGTGGTGACACATGGCATGCATGTTTGTTTTTCTTTTAAGACAAGAAAGGTTAATGTATGAGTCATTTTGTCTAAACTAAAACTTCGGTGTTCAGGTTTAATGCCTGTGTTAGAATTTTGTAATAAGTTGTAGTTTGGGTCAACTTTTCTCTAAAATATTTGCCATTAGCGGATTAGGGGCTTCATGATGTAGTTTGGAGACAAATTTTGTCACTTTCTTGATTCTGGCAAGCACTAAGGCTCCCTGGAAAGTTATTAATGTGTCCTACTGGGTAGTTTAGATAGAAGAGAAATGAAAATGTTAGTATTATACTGTCACTTGTAAAATGAAAGCAGTGACTTTTCTAGGAAACACTTTGTAGATCATCTGTTTACCTCAACAGAGAGGTCGAGTTCTTGACTGTGATACCTTTTCTTTTTAACTGTTAAAATAATTAAAACTCAGTTGGCCACTATAGTCTTAGATATAAGAATTATATTCTAGGCTTATTGTAAGAACAGAGAACCCAAGTGCTGGTACTCTGCATGCGTGAGTGCTTGTTGTTTCTCCCTGAACTTTTTAGTTTTTGGATACTTTCAGATTAGCTCATTCGTTTTCATTTGTATCATACACAATTCTGTGATGAATATTTTTCATAAATTTGTGTATGCCAAGTGATTTTTCTTTTAGGATCATTGCCAGAAATGAAGTTGCTAGATCAAGGATATACATAAATTTTTTTAGATATTTGACTTTTTAAAAATACATCTTTATCAGTCCATTTTGTGACATGTAATCAATACCTTCATGGTGAGGAGTTGGTACAGCTACATGTTGCCTCTTAGTCCTTCTTGTTTTTTCTTCCCTTCCCCTTTCTCCCTTCTCCATCTCTAGATCGCCTTCCTATCTGCAAAAGCGCTGCCTTCCTGTTTCCATTGTGTATGCATATACAATTCTGAATACTTTAAATAGGTAGCTCCAAATTGTTGTTTGGGAAAGTTTATACGCTCTAGTTGTGTGTGTGTGTGTGTGTGTGTGTGTGTGTGTGTGTGTGTGTGTGTATGCACTCTTGTTCCTGAACTCTTACTAATGCTGAGTAAGGTTTTTTTCAAAATTTGTCAGTTTGAAAGCTGGCCATGACAACATATGTCTGTAGGTCCAGTTCCTTCGGAGGCTAAAGCAGAAGCATTGCTTGAACCCAGGAGTTTGAAACCAGCCTGAGCAATATAAGAAGAAGTGTCTCAAAAAGAAACAGAAAAAGAAAAAGAAAAAAAGTTTGTCAATTTAATAGACAACAAGTAGCATCATGTTTTTTGAATGGATTTTTATTGTTAAGATTAGTTGAGCAAATTTCCATGTTTATTAGATGTTTAAAAGTTATCTTGTGGGGCTGGGGATTTAGCTCAGCGGCATAAGCGCCTGCCTTGCAAGCAGGCAGTCGTGAGTTCGATCCCTGGTACCGAAAAAAAAGAAAAAGACAAAAAAAAAAAATAAATAAATAAAAGTTATCTTGAGAATTACCTGTACCTTTTTGGAGGGTGGGGTATTGGGAATCAAATCTAGGGGTCTGTATCCTCAGGCATTTTTTGTTTAGTGACAGGGTCTTGCTGAGTTACCAGGGAGGTCTTGAACTTGTGATCCTCCTGTTTTAGCCTTCTGAGTAACCGGGATTACAGTTACCATGCCTGCTCAACAAATACTGAGTATCTTTACAGGGTAGACCCAGAGATCACCATAGATGAACAGAAAAGACAGAAATCCTTGTAGTTAAGGAGTTTATATGTAAATGTAGTGAAGCAGAAAAAGAGTAGTAGGAGAAATGATAATAAAGGCTGTAAAGAAAGTAGTAGGTGTGAAGGGAAGTACACAGTGACTGAGGGTGTTGGGTTATACCGTTGTAAAGGGAAGTCTTACCAGTACTACTGGTGTTTAAGTAGAGTCCTGAAGAAGATTAAAGTTAGTATCTGACAAAAGTACTATAGACGGGGACTGGGGATTTAGCTCAGCTGCATAAGCACCTGCCTGGCAAGCATGAGGTTGTGAGTTCAATCCCCCGTACAAAAAAAAGTACTATAAACCAAGGAACCATGAACTATATAGGCCCTAAGACTTTTCCATTTATAATGGTGGTTTGCTGAGTGAGAAAGTGTTTTGTTTTTGTTTTTCCTCCAATACTGGGGATTGAACTTATGGCCTTTGCCCTGAAATATATCCCCAGACCTTTTTATTTTTAGGCCAGGTTGTAACTTGTGGCCTTCTGCTTCAACCTCCCCAAATACTGCAGTGAAAGGTGTGAGCCACCACACCTGGCTGAGGAAGTGAAGCTTGTGAAGTAGCAAAGGGTGGTAGAGGTGGGAGGCGGCCCCCCAGGGTCATGGATGGGGTAAGGAGTTTTGGCTTCATTGTGAGGGATATGGGGAGCTGCTGGAGAATTTTAAGTAGTGAAGTGACCTGACTTGACCCAGTGTCTTAAAAGGACTTGGGCGATGGTGAGTGGAGACCAGACTTTGGGAGGGACAGTGGAGGATTTGAAAGACCTGTTTGCAGCCTGCTGTGCTGTACAAGATGAGAGACACTAGAGCCTCGGATACTAGTGGTGACGTCTTAATGATTTTTAGGATCTTTTTATGTGCTTAAGTACATTGTTTTGTCATTGAGGTGTAGAAGTCCCCTTCCCCAATTGCTGTAGTTAATTTTGTTAGTAGTGTTTATTATACAGAAATGGCAGGTTTTCATTTTATTGTATGTTAGTCTTTTTTAGGTTTTTACTTTGCTGTTATGTATAGAAAGGTCCTAAAAATAGTCACCCTACTTTAAGTCCAGTGCTCCTAATGGTATTATATTGGCATTTAATCTGGTGAAATTAATTTTGATCTATACTTATGAATTGCAGTTCAACTTTAATTTTTCTCCAATAATTATTTTATTATGTAGCATTAAGTAATTTGATCTCTATTGTGAAAAATTACTGTATTGTTTCTTTAAATTGGGTAAGAGGATATCTGTGGGAGATTCTATAAAGATTTTAGGGCGAGAGATATAGCTCAGTGGCACAGTGCCTGCCTGGCTAGTATAAGGTCCAGAGTTCAATTCCTGATACCAAATAAAAGGTATTTAATATATGTTGATGTTTAGTAACCACTTGATCTGGCCTTTAGTTTTTTGTTTTTTGGGTTTTTTTTTGGTCTTTTTTGTTTTTATCGGTACCAGGGATCTAACTCATGACTGCCTGCTTGCAAGGCAGGTGCTTATGCCGCTGAGCTAAATCCCCAGCCCCAATCTGGCCTTTAGTTAATGTGTGGTCATCATAATTTCTGGGTATACTATATTATAAGCATTTGTCTCTTGTGTCTCTTCCATTCTCAGAAAAAAGTACTTGCCTTAGAAAATGTGTCTTATCAGCTTATCTCAATGATTGTGGATGCTGCCTTGTGAATGATGTATGTGAACTTTTTTAACCACAATCTGTGTGTTGTTACCACGTACACTTTTTGGCTATTTCACTGTGTCAGCTGAGATTATAAACTCCAGTTGGCTTTGGCAATACAAGTGGAATATAGTAGTATACTTGCTGTTGTGTAATCCTGCTATGGGTTCCCAGCAACAGAAGCATTTATGCTTTTCCTAGAGCACAGAGAATGTGTTCTAGCCCTTCTGTAAAACATAGGTAATACAGAAGTAATGCTAGTGTTTACTAGATTTTTTCTTAAGGAAAGAAATGAATTTGTTATTATTAATAATGCTTACTGAGCATTTCCGTGGAGCAAGCTCTGCTATGCTGATCAGTAAGAGCCTCAACCAGAGGATAAAGCAAACCTTCCCCTGAAGCGGCCTCCGCCATGCTAGTTGGTAAGAACCTCAGCACCTTCTTATGAGCCAGCCGGTGCGTGGGCTCAGCACCCGGAAGCGCATCCCTCTCCCCACCCTGACTCAGATGACTTAGGGTGAGGTGATAGCAGCTGAGGGGAAGGAAAGGCTGGAGCTTCTGTGTTTGGCTGACCCCGCAGGCCTGGGCTGGTGCTCTGAGCATCCGGAAGATGGCAGTGTGCACTGTGCCAGCTGTGGGGATTCCTCCTGTCTTGTTTTTGAAATTCAGTGTTTTGTTTTATTCCTGCATCTGGTAACCTGAGCGACTATTTTGAAGATAACGATGTGCAGTATTGTTTTCACTGTTTTGTTTTGTTCCGATTCATTGTTTTGTTTTATTCAATGTTATGTGTTATGTTTTGTTTTGGTTTTTTTTTGGTGCTAGGGAGCAAATGCTGGACCTTTGGCTTGCCAGGCAGGTGCTTATGCCCCTGAGCTAATCCCCAGCTTCTCAGTGTTATGTTTTGATTGGTTTTATTCTGTTTTGTTTGATTTTGCTGTCTGATGGTGTGGACAACTATTGTGAAGGTAGCAAAATACATTATGGCAACCACTGTAGATTTCCTGTTAACCTGTTTTGAAGTTCTGTATCGCTTTCACTGCTTTGCTTTGATTGACTTTATTCGTTTTGTTTTGTTGGGTTTTATTCTCTAAAATAAAACAGTAATGCTTAGTGAATCTTAATAGTAAATAAAGTCTGTAAGTTTAGAAGTAAACCTGTAACACATCCTTACCTTAAAAATCTGTTGTCAAGGCTGGTTGAACTTAAATCTTACAGTGTTTTATTTGTTTTTTTGTAGAGAGGGAAATATGATGTCCCTAAGTGGCTCTCTCCCAGTAGTGTTCTACTTCTTCAACAAATGCTACAGGTAAACTTAGTTATTTATTTTTAAATAATAGAAGACTATATTTAATTTTTTGCCCTCTTTAGTATTGAGGATTGAATCCACTGGGGTCTTTGCGTTGAACTACATCCCTAGACTTTTATTTTTTAGATTTCAAGACTGGGTCTCAGTAAGTTGCCTAGGCAGGCCTGAACTTGTGATCCTCCTGCTTCAATCTTCCAAAGTGCTGGCATTACAGATGTTCACTACCATGCCCCAGCTTCAACTCTTTCTTAATTATACTGTAAAGCCAATTTAGGTAGACCTATACTATATGTCCCTGCTGTGTTTTTTCATAATTTTTCTTGAGCATTGTGTAGTTCTTTAACTAGCTCTTGCCCAATTTTCAACTCTCTTTCATCTTCTTTTTTCTTTTTTGTTTTGTCTTTTTGAGGCAGGGTCTTGCTGTGCAGTTCAGGCTGGCCTAGGGCTCATTTTGTAGCCCAGGATGGTCTCAAACTTGCAACAATCTTCCTGCCTCAGCCTCCCACGAATGCTGAGATTACAGGCGTGCACCACCACACCCAGTTCCTTTTTTTTTTTTCCTTTTCCTTTTTTTGAGCAGAGTCTCACTATATAGTTCAGGTTATCCTTGAACTTATTGTGTATCCCAAGTTGGCCTCCAATTTGTGACAATCCTGCTCCGTCAGCCTCCTGAATACTGGGATTACAGGTGTGCGTCACCATACCCAGCAGTTCTATTTTCTTATTTCCATCTTGCATGTTAGATGTATAGAAAGTCTGAAAGAATGCTTGAATGAGCCAATATACAATTAAGTCGTCCATGTATTGCACAGTGGTTCTCAAACTTTCACATGTGAGAAAATTGCCAGCCCAGCTTATTAAGACAGTTTGCTGGGCCCTACGTATAGAGTGTCTGAGTCAGTAGATCTGGGGTAGGATTAAAATTTTCAACAAGTCCCCAGATGCTACTGCTCTGGGAACCTGTGTGAAGAACTACAGATGTAGTGAAATATAGGTTGGTATCTGTCCTGCTAATCACTAAACTGGTTTTGACCTATAAAATAGGAGGTCAGAGCCTGCCTCACTGCTGTGTAGTATTAGGATAAAATGAGATTTATAGGAAACACTGAAAATAATGTTATTAGTGTAGTATTTTATCACTATGTATTCAGAATATCTTCTGGTTTTTCCATCTATTAAACCACCTCTATCTTTTATTTAAAACTTACCCCAGGCTCACCCACCTTGCTTAAGTAGGGCCAGACCACCAAATCTCCATAATGAGATTGAAAATGCCTCATCCTTTCTTCTAGACTCGAAAAACTTAATCTTTGTTGATTAATTTTTCTCTCCTCACATTTGAAAATTACAACTGGAAAAGAAAGGTGTGCTTTTCAACTTGTTCTGTGTGATTGTAAGCTCATTGGAGGTAGAGATTGCATGTTCAGTATGAATGCCCTGCATTCTGGTTGCTTGAATATTAAATTGGTGACTATTTCCCATGAATAGATTTTCCAGCAAAAGACTATTACATCATACAATAGATTGACTAAACTTCATGAATAATGTCCATACCAATGAAGTTCATGTTTGTTAAAACACTTATCTTCGAAGCCTGTGTTGCTTGCTATAGTTTTCTTTCTTCTATTGCCTTCTTAAAAGAATTTATTCCAAGGCCATTTTAAGGTCTTTGACAGCATTTTTTGTGATAATAAAGTTTACATCTGTTCTGGTGCATTTTGAGTAGTTCTTAGGAGGAGAGGTGTTCTGTGTTCTGTTTGAAATGCTAATCTCTAGCTGCTTCTTACTGGCCACTAGGTGGACCCAAAGAAACGGATTTCTATGAAAAATCTATTGAACCATCCCTGGATCATGCAAGATTACAACTGTCCTGTTGAGTGGCAAAGCAAGAATCCTGTAAGTAAAATGAAATCCAGTGTAATTTTTGTTTTTATGTTGTGTGTGATTGTTGTGTGAACTTAGGATCTACAATGATGAGACCTAAATATAAAAGAAAATGTATTTTGAGGCTTTGTCAGATTGGTATTTGGGAGACTTATAACCTAATCATATATTTGCCTATTAATCTGTAGGACAGGGAGTGGTTTCTTAACTGGGGCTGCATGTGAACATCTCCTGGGACTTAGCAAAACCAGTACCTGCTCCACCCCAGAACACTTAATGAGTATTTTTAAAAGCTCTCAAGTGTCTCTCATATGTAGTCAGGATTGTGAACGGTGCACTGGGAATTTTGGGTAAGTTACTTAACTTTGCTAAACCTATTTATTCATCTGTGAAAAGTAGGTTAAACCAGTTCTACTTCCCAGAACAGTTATGAGGTTGTATTAGCTCAGACGTTTTAGCCTGAGGACCTTTTCACATTCTTAATATTTATTTATTCATTTTAAAGTAATAGTAAACAGTAAGAATAAAGTAATAGTTTAAAAACCTATTATATCTCATAAATAAATACTTTTATGAGGAAAGTTCATTTAAAAATTAAATTAGGAAAAAGAGGTGGCATGTTTTACGTCTTTGCAAACTTTTTTACTTTGGCTTAATAGAGAGCATCTGTGTAGTTACCTGCTTCTGTGTTTATCTGTTTTGATGTGTTATTTTGATTGAAATAGATGGAGAAAATGTAGCTTTACACAGATATATGGTAGGAAAAGGAAAACATTTTAATAGCCTTTTCATACATTCTCAGATAATCCACTAAGATGTGACAGGTGGTAGTTTCCTGAAGGTTAGTTGCAAGTGGAATCTGAAACCACACCAAGTAACTCTGTGTAGTCCAGCCATAAAACCCACTGGTCTGCCATTGGCTGTTTTTCCCGCATAACGTTACCCATTGTCATTTGAAACACTTATTACTGAGTAGTGCGCATCTTCCAAATGTCAACACATTTCATTAAACAGTATTTAAAAATTATGTTCCTTAAAATCACTACTAATCTCTTCAGGAAATCTTTAAATATTGGAAAGCTGTCAAGTTCATGGTAAATATAGATTTTTCCAAAATTGTAGTTTTTGCTTGAAAGCCCAAATTGCATCACAGGCAACAAATCCTGTCAGTTAATTTCCTTGAGCAAGTTCACTTTGTTCATCTTTGACAAAATTTCCACTAAATATCCAAGTCTAAATCACCATAATTTGTCAGTGTTCTTTCAAAGAAGACTGGTGTTCTATGATCAGAGCTAGGTGAGTTTGTGAGGCAGTCGTACAGGAGCTTGTCCCAACAGACAGCAGCCATGCTTTGTGTGCAGAAGCTCCATAGGGAACTTCCTGTTTTGTAACACAGGATCTTAGAAACACATGCACTCAAGGCTGAAATTTAATTAAGTTAATACTTTTTTTACTACTACTTCATTAAGGACTTGACTCAAACTGGCTTTTTTCTTTTATCCTGAAATGTGAATGCACAATGAAGATTTGTACTAAGGAACCAACAGTTTTACTCATCATTGCTTTTGTACCATTAGTGCAAATATAACTAGCTCTGTGTAAAATGAAAAATAGTAGTATTTTATTATGAAAATAATTTTGGTTGTGGATATCCTGAGGGGTCTGCAGATGACACTTTGAAAACTGGTCTAAAACATAGGTACAAGAATTTAAAAAGCATAAAATGCTATTCAGGTTTAAGTGATTATCTTAATATGTGTGCGTTAATGTTTCAGAAAAATACTTTTTTAAACAGCATCTTGAACTTGATAAAAATGTGGGATGAGCATTATTAAAGAATGTATTTAATTAGTAATCTATTGCCACATTAAAAAGCCACACTAAACAAATGTGATGGCTTAAAGCAATACTGATTTACAAGTCTATGGACAAGCAGTTTAGGCAGGATGTAGCCATGGAGTTAGTTCCCATGCTGTCTTGCTTGTGGTCACTTACACGGCTTCCCTCACAGGATTTGGGATTGCGTGTATATAACCTCACTCAGAAGACTTGGGTCATATGTATCTAACAGGTTAGTCTGGGCTACATTGTGTGGTGACTCATTCTAAAGAAGGAGAGAAAGGGAAAAACCTAATATCTAAGCATTTTCCAGGCCTCTGCTTACACTGCTCAGTAACTACATGGCTGAGGCTAGAGCTACTATGGAAGGTCTGCTCTTCTAAGTCAGTATAGTTCTTATGTCCTATTTGTAGAGAAGGAAACTAAGGAATAAGAGATAATTATTTAAGGAATGAATTTACTGAGAAATGTACCGTTGTTGTACATCTTGGTAAGTTTTTTTGGTCTTAATAGAAAACACTTGGGTATTTCTCTGCTGTCGCATTCATGCTGCTTGGACATAGTGTTTTGGTGGAAGCAAAACTGTGTCTCACAGTTGTGTAATTAGAAAAGGAAGAAGTGTTTTACTAGCCTTTTCAGATGATTAGGGATATTCTCTGGTGTGCTACTGAAACTGCAGTAGAGTGGGACATGAGCAGGACAGCAGAATAGCTTGGAAGTTTGTCTCAGACTCACCATAACAGCAGACTTGGTATAGTAGTGAGGAATGTGCTGTCTGGAGTAAGCACACCAGTAAATATCAACACTTCTCCCAGTGGCTAGTGGTACTGGAAAAATAGATCTCATTTGCTTCAAGCCCGTTCTTAAAACTTTTCACTATTATGAACCTCGCAAGCTGAGCTGAAATTCTTCCTGATTGTCCTTTAACTGTCAGCTCCTGAGATTTCTTTCTCATCCATGTTTTCTGGCTCTCTGTGATGCTTTAATGTCTACTGAGTAAATACAACTCACGTCTAATGGTAGTCCGCACAGAGAGCCTGGGAGCAGACCAGGGAGGACCACAGAAGAGCCTGGGAAGCTGGAGTGTGCCCCCTCTGAGGGGAGAGTGGTGCCTGCGTTCTGCCATTGGGGGTCATTGTTTCTCCACGTGTGATGTTCAGAGGACACTGCCTCCCTTTCTCAGCCATGATCCTGACAGGGATATGCTGCTGTTTGTGCTGAACAGATACCAAAATAGAAAAATCTCTGATTTGAATAATCTAGAAATTTTCTTTTTAATTTGAGGCATCACATATAGTAAATATATAAAGTTTTAGGTGTTCCAGAAGCAGGCAGTTTTCCTTACATTTTGATATAATAATTGTAATATTTATTGTACTTAAAAAGTCTCTGATTTTACAACCTAAAAGATGTATAGTTTTTTCTATAAATTTGAGGCAGCATATATAGTAAAATGTATAGTTTTTCTCGTTCAAAGAGTTTACAGTTTTCCTTACATCTTACTATGATAATTGTAATATTTATTGAGTACTTAGAATAGTGTGCCATTATCATAAGGGCTTTCTTTATATCATTTCTCAGAATAATATAGCTAGAATTCTTAGGATAGTCCCTTTAGGAGTTAGGCACTACTTTATGGGCTTTATTTTGCTTATTGGAAATTGAGCTCAGGACCTTGTGCTTGCCAGACAGGCGCTGTGCCACTGAACTATGTCCCCGCCCTTTTAACTCTTTTAACTCATTCAATCATCACACTACTGGCCTTCAGAAGGAGAGGCTTTTATTGTCCCAGTTTTGCAGATGAAATACTGAGGCACAGAATTATTTCTTTTATTCTGGTTTTTTTTGTACTGGGGATTGAAATTCAGCCTCACGCTTGCCAGACAGGTGCTTATGCCACTGAGCTAAATCCCACCCCCCAGGCACAGAATTATTATGTACAGTGATAACTTGGTTCACAAATGCTTTTGTTTGTAAACATTTTGGTTCACAACCAGAGGCATTAGGCAACATTTTTTGTTAACAAACTTTGCATTATGTGACAAACACAACCATGGCCATCTTCTTCAAAATTGTAGGACAAATTAAATTTGTGAGACGTTTCACTGTTATTTGCCTATAGTAAAAAATCAGTGAGTGCTGAACAAGGTTTTTGTTTTGTTTTGTTTTGTATTTTTACCGGTACCAGTGATCGAACTCATGACCACAGGCTTGCAAGGCAGGCGCTTAACGCCGCTGAGCTAAATCCCCAGCCCCAGAGAATGGAAGCATTTTAAGGTGCTTTTTTTTTTTTTTTTTTTTTTTTTTGTAGTACTGGGGATTGAACTCACGATCTTGCCCTTGCTAGGCAGGCATTTACACCACTGAGCTAAATCCCCGTGAACAAGGTTTTGAATCCAGGTGGAAGGGCTCCAGCATGGAGTGGATCCAATAGGTCCACCTAGTTCAAGATCAGAATCTGTATCATTGCATTGACAACTTTTATGACTTCTTTGTTTGAGCTCTACTGGAACAGAGTCATAGTGGTGTGGTTGGAAAAACCCCAGGCTAGGAGTAAAAAAACACCAGTCTTTGGAAGAACACAACTCCTCTAAGTCTTAATTTTACCATCTCTAACATGTGGGTACTCTGTCAGTCTGCTGTGTTTGTTTGGGTCATGTGTTGTCATCTACAGAGTGCCTTTACGTCTTTTGTCGCTCATCTGTTATGCTGCCTTACACAGCTGTCCCAGGATCAAATGAGTTACAAAAGAGGCATAAAAGATTGTTGTTGTTTGAAATATTTTCTTTTCTCCTTCAGTGTTGTGTTATCAAGAAAGAACTATAGAAAACCTCAAATTTACATGGATGGTTAAGATATAAATACTATTCTATACCTGTGTGCATGATCTCCTACCATTTTCATACACAGCTTTAGTACTCAAATACTGTATCAAATGAAAGTTATATACAGTTCCATTTTCTGCCCTAGTAAACAGGAAATGTAGTAGGGCCAGGTAATCCAAAATAATTGGCTTGAATTTGTTATTTTTTGTACCTAATTTAACTTGACTTTGTGTGAGAACTCAGAGCACATAAAATAAAATATTGTGGTCCTTTGGCAAACCCAGGTTGTGATACCCCGTGTTTTTCAGACGCCACTGTGTTTTCTGCCCTACTCTTTTTGTTCTTGCTACTTTCGGAGCCCAGAAGTGATGTCACCTTCTTCCTTCTCCCCTTTCCTACACCTATTTTGTGGTAAAGTGCAGAGCAGGAGGCGCTGAGAAAGCGGTTTTTAATTTTATTTTTATTTTTTAAATTTTTATTTTAAATAGAGTAAAACCAAGCAAAATAAAACAGAATAAAGCCAGTCAAAACAAAACAGTGTAAGTGATGCAGGATTTCAAAATAATAGTTTTTTATTTTAAAGGAGTAACTTAAGATCATGGAGGGGAACAATATTTCTTTTTTGCTTGAGCAATGGTGATCTCACCAAGATGATTCCCATCTCGGTGTTACTGCATTTGGGTTTCTGTACTGGTCTAGTGGCTGCCAAGGTCAAAGTGAAACAGTGGGAACTTAGCACCTGGTACCACGAGTGTAAATCTTTCTCTGTGAATGGTGATGCTGTGTTTTTATCAGCCAAAAACGCAAGTTTGTTCAGTCTTTTCAGTTTGCTGTAACAAAATACTATACATTGGGTGGCACCAGCAACTTGCTTCTCACAGGTCTGGATGTTGGGAAGTTTTAAGATTGAAGTGCCTTGAAGCCTTGTAAAGTTTTCACTTATTAATTGGAAAGGCTTTATTCTGGGCTTCTTGAGATGGAAATATTCGAAGCTATAGTATATGAAGTTATATTCAAATATTTCAAGGAAAAAGAAAGACTATGGTAACTACTATTAAATCGGGTTATTTGGTGGTGAAGCACTAGGTTGCTGAAACAGTCATGCTTTGGCCTGTATTGTTATGTTGTTATGTCCTCTTTTATCTCAATCTCTCCCTTATTCATTAAAAAAATTATTTAGTTATTATGGTTTTTTAATTAAGGGGAAAAATTAAAGAAATTAGCAGTATATATTATAGTAACTTTTTTTGATTTCCTAGTAACTTGTTTTGAAGTCCTGTAATACTCCCACTATCTTGTTTTGACTGATTAGACTCTGTTCCATTCTGTATGATAGTATCAAGTTTGGGGGTATAGGCAACTACTTTGAAGGCAATAAGATTCACTAAGATGCCCATTCTGGTTTGACTATTATCTCCTTTGGAAGTCCTGTAATGTTTACAATGTTTAAGTTTTATTGGCCTTGTTCTCTACTGTTTTGTTCAAATTTATAATACCTAATGAGATAGACAATTCTTTTTAAGGAAACAAGAGACATTATGGTAACCATTGTTGATAACCTTGTACTCTGTGCTTACATCATGTACTATGTCTATCCTTGGTTTTGACTGTGACAGCTTTGTTTTGCCATATTTGACTTTATTCTCTTCCAAAAAAAAAAAAGTAATAAGAACTAAGGAGTAATAAAACCCAAAACGTGTAAATTTTGTTGTAAAAAAGAGAGGGAAAAAAGTGCTCTAAAGGATACAACTGCAGGTATGTTTAGGGATGTTAAATAGCTGACCATATTAATGTTTTTGGTTGGATCATTGAACACAACTGTTTGCAGTCTCTCTGTTTGAATGTTCACTTTGTATGCTTTGATACTGTGACTTGAGCAACTATCTCTAAGACAATAATGTGTAATCTATTAACTGGTGATTTCTTACTGGTTTTTTTTTTTTTTTTTTGTAGTTCTGTATTGCTTGTACCCTTACACCACTTTGTTTTGTTTTGTTTTGTTTTTTCTCTTTTTCCTTTTAAATAAAATTTAAAAAAAAAGATTGAAGCGCCTTTGGTTTGGCATTTGATGAGGGCATGCATTCAAGTTTCTTCTCAGTGTATCATCTCTTTGGAGTGTTAATTCCTCTTTTGTAAGAGTATTAATCCCATTCATGAGGATGGAGCCCTGTTATGATTCAAACACCCTTTCTTAATACTATCACATAGGTGATTCGGTTTCAGTATGTAAATTTTAGGGCGACACAAACATTCAAACTACAGCAAAGTCATTGTCTTTACTAATCTTCTGTTGTCATGATGAGCCATTGTTAAAAGTCTGGTGTCCTCACATTTAAATATTGCATTGTTTCTCTGGTATGAGAAACTGAAAGGACTCATGACCGAGATAGCCAGGTAGGCGCTGTGGTACAGTGGTTGTGCAGCATCCCAATAAGAAGTGGCTCAGACTTGCAGCATACTATACTGAGAAACTGAGGATCAAATGTATAATTATTAAAGCCCAGGTCTGTCTAGTCCCAGAGCCCCTTGGCATCAGGCTGCACACTGGCTCGCAGCGGGGAGAGATCACTGTGAGGCAGACCTCACGCAACAGGGAGGAGCTCACCGTCCCAACTGTTCTGAGTTCCCTGCAGAGGAGGCCTTGAAGCAGAAAGTAAAGCATCACTTCCTGGGGCTGCTGTGAAAAGAATGTCTTATTTTGGAGAGATGAACTTTCACATTATATTCCGTGTCAATCTCTTCACATGTGACGAGCTCCTCCTGTCCAGCCTGGACCAAGCTGTTCCTTTTGTCCTGTGATGTGTATTCAGTCCCTTCTGGTCTTGTCTTTGCTGAGGTCCCATTCTGCAGGGATCTGAATGGTTAGATCATTTCTCTCTGGAGCAAAATGAAATTTATATAGAGACTTTCGTTTTTTTTTGGGTTTTTGAGACATGGTCTCACTATGTATTAAAGTTGGCCTTGAACTCACTATGTAGCCTAGACTGGCCTTGAAATTGCAGTGATCTTCCTGCCTTAGTTTCCTAAGTGGTGGAATTATAGGAGTGCATCATTACAAATGGTCTCTCAAATTTTTTTAAAGTTAAAATTTTGTTAGTATCTGTGGCAAAGATATGAGCGTGATCTACATTGACATCTTAGGGTTTCTTGGATTGTGCTGACTGACCTGAACATAACCTGAGGTATAGGTGCTGCATGTCTGAGCCACTTCTTACTGGCGTGTTGTACAACCCCTCTACCACAGTGTCTACATGGCTACTCGGTCATGAAAATGCCAAGGTCTTGCACAGAGAAGGTGCATGGTTCTTCGTGGCACAAAGGTGTTTTAATAATCTGAGGAGGAGGAGGTAAGGATAGCTGGGAAAGAACTCATCTTCTTAAAATGGTTGTTGTCATTTTCATATATGCATTTAAAAATTATGAGGAATGTTGGGTTGAAGGCATAGGTCCAGTGGTAGGTATATGGGTGAGGTAGGTGTTTGATCTGCCATATGTGAAAGAATATTCCAAAGTTTGGCAAATTCCTATTAATGTTACATATTGGTGTTTTATTTTATAAAGTAATTATGCTGACTTCAAGTTTCAAAACAATGAATATAATTGTAATTTTTAAATAAACTTTATGAAATTCTTTTTTGTAGTTTATTCACCTTGATGATGATTGTTTAACAGAACTTTCTGTACATCATAGAAACAACAGGCAAACAATGGAGGATTTAATTTCATTGGTAAGAAATACAACCTGAATATGCGAATATGTTTTTCATTGTTCTTTTTTTATCATTACATTAAACGTAATATAGCATTTTTAGATGTGATTTTGTCATGAATGTAAATATTGTATGCATTTTATAGTTATATATAATTTCAGTGCAGTTCTTTAAAACGAGCACTTTTAAGACATTACTTAGCTGGGCGTCGTGTACACTCCTATAATCCCAGTACTTAGGGAGGCTAAGGCAGGAAGATCACAAGTTCAAGCCTAGCCTGGGCAATCAAGTGACTTAGCAAGGCCTTGTCTCAAAAAGAAATAAAGAAAGAAAAAGATACCGATTAAAGACTTGTAGTGAATAAAAAGTTAATAAACAGAATTGTCCATAAAGAACCAATAGTTCTAATTTTGACTACTTTAAAGGTCTCTCTTATAGAAATCTGATTCTCTTGTAAACACAGTGCAGTTTTCTTACCTATAAACAACCCTGTAGTATAAAATCAATCCAAGCTTGTGGGTCAATGCAGAAATCATCAAGTGTTTCAGATACTGACCGTCTACCTGCATTATTTCAGTGTTTTTTTTCCTAGAGATAGAGGCATTCATAGCTGTTTCTGGGTACTGTCCAGTGTGATAGGTGAAAATCATATCTTGCTGTGCTCTTGTCCTGTATCCTGTGTCTCTCATCACTGATAATTTGTGTTCATGTGTGTTTTTTGGTTTGATTTGGTTTGGTTTTCTAATTTGGAGAATAGAGAGCTTAGATTCCATTTTAAAGAAAAAACACCACATACAAGGCACAGATTAGTTATTCATTGTAAGATACAGTTCTCAGTGAGGAAGAGATATAAAGTAATTCTTTTTGCTTGTTTTTGGATTTTGGCAGGAGGGGTTTTTTTTTTGACATAGGCTCTCACTAGGTAGTTAAGGCTGATCTTGAACTCACTGTGTAGCCCAGGGTAGCCTTGAACCCAAAGTGATCCTCCAGCCTCCTGAGTTCTGATGTTACAGGCATGTGCCACTGTGCCCAGCTGGTTTTCATTGTTTTGAGACAAGGTCTGTAGTTCAGGACAACCTGGAAATCAGGCCACTTGCCTCAGCCTTTTTCTCCCCTCCTCTTCTGCATCCTGCCCTCTCCCCTTTTTTGTGGTGCTGGGGATCAAACGTGTTGGGCTAATGCTTCTTCCATTGAGTTATATATACCTTGGCCCCCTTTCTCATTTTTAAATGCCTTGTTTATACTTAGTCACAGGGATGAGTAATGTGTAAGCCACTCTGCATAAATCAGAGACACTTAATTTTGGAATACATTGGCATTCCTTGGCAAATTTAAAGATAATTCTGATGCCTAAGTACTGCCCCGATACTGTGATTTGATTGGCGGCAATTCTGTGGCATGCATGCCACAGTAAGTTATTTGTATTATTGAAAGCTGTAAAAGGTTCGCTATCAGTAGTCTGGGGTGTGACCTAGATACTAGAATTTTTATTTTTTTGAGATAGGGTCTTGATAGTAGTACATGTGTGCATTGAACTCACTTATCCAGCGCAGGCTGGTCTCAAACTATGTTAGTTACTTTTCTCATGACTGAGACCAAATACCCAACACCCAACAAGTTAAAAGGAAGAAAGGTTTATTTGACTTACAATTTGTAGAGGTTTCAGTCCATAATCGAAGGCAGGGTGACGTGGCGGAGAGGCATTGCAGAGGAGAAACAATTCATGGCAGGCAAAAGATGGAAGGCGCAAGGCATCTAGCGGACAGTAGCAGCTTCTTCTGTCCCTTTATAGTCTATCTAGGGCTCTGGTAGCACTCACAGCTAGAACTGTGCCAGAGCAGTCAGTGGACTAATTTAGTAATCACACACTAGATCCAGCTACCTCTGAAAAAGCCCTACCTATGAGTGCATGAAGCTTTCAGGGGGCCTGTAGACACAAACTCCAATGTAAACCATCATACAAACCGAAATACGTATGGTCTCTTTCCTTAACCTCTTGAATGCTGGGATAATAGAAATAAGCCACCATGCCTGGCTCAGCACTGGAATTTTTAAAAACATCCCAAATGATTGCATTGTACAGTTCTAGGAGTTAAGAATTAGTCTTTTAGTTTCTTGTTATTCAACTAGTGTAGGGCCAGCAGTATCAGTATTCTTTAGATGCTGATGAGAAATGCAGATTCTCAGGCCTCATGGTAGACCTACTGAGTCAGAATTTGCATATTAATAAAATCCCTCAATGGTTCATCTGTACATTAAAGCTCAAGAAGTCTTGGTCTAGGTCAATTCTTAACCATGATGGGTTTTTGCCCTACCCCACAACATCTGGCAACGTCTGAATATGTTTTTGGATGTCACAATCTGTGTATATATGTATGTGTGTATGTACTAATGGCCTTTAGTAAAGGCCAGAGATTCTGATAAAACATCCTGCAATGCACAGGACAGCTCCTAACAAAGGATTATCCAGATCAGGAGTGAGTAGTCCCAGGGTTGAGGACCTAGTGTAAGTGGTGTCAGAGAACTCATGTTGATGTTAGTACTTTCCAGTTTGAAGAGCCCTGGAAAACCAAGTTTGAGGTCAACTAAGATCTTATATATTTTTATAGCATTTTGGGAGCTTTGCTTTTACTTTTGGCTCTGGTTAAACATACAGATAGAAATTAGTTCAGTGAGATCCATGCTCTGATCTTTGTGTAAAAATAAAGAAATATTCCTAAATATTCAATCTATACAGAACCTCATATTGTGTATGTGATCACTGTTAGGCTGCTCTTTATATGAAGTTGGCTTAGCCTCCTGTGACTCATGATTTTGAGGGATATCTTTGTAGCCCTCTCAAGATTCCTAAAAGTGGTGCTAGAGCACACAGCTCTCGCTGCTTGCCTGACTTTTCCCGTTTCTCCAGCAGTTAGTGCTTTGACAGGGAGACTTCTCAGATATAAGCTTATGAGAATCTCCTGAGGATAGACAAGAAGCCCCACCCCACCTCTGTGACGTGAACGTTTATCTGCTTACAGATGGAGGGCCCAGGAAGAGATCAGGGGAAGGGTGATGGGCCACTCTCAGTTTAGCTGACCCTCTCTACTGTACCCACCTCTCTCAGTCCAGGTGCCTGTGAACTTCTTTTAAGATTTGGCTGGAGATTTAAAAACCTTTTAGTTTTCTAGAAATAGAATCTTTTTCCTAATAGGTAAACCTATCACTTTCAAACATTTGACTTTCAAAAGAGGGCACTGCCTAAAAGATAAGAGAGTCATTTTTTGTATTAGACTTCTGGATTGACATTACACCCCAAAGTGTAATTAATTTGTTGATTTATCTGTTATTGAACACAAAATTCCCCTGTGCATTTTATCATAATGAGAAGAATACTGTGGTGCTGGAAAAAAGTTATAAAAGTATTTTTCCCCCTAAGGAAAATAAAAGTAAAACTTTTAGCACCACCTAGGAATAGTTTATAGTACCTGAGTTATGCCATGTCATTGTTCTTAAGGAAAACAAATTTCTTATCCTTTGTCTGAGTTTATAGCCTTCTTTCTTTTTTTCTCTTTGTTTCTGCCTCCCTCCCTCCCCCTCTCTTCCTTTCCCCTTCGTTTCTGTTTCCTTTTTCCCTTTCCTTCCCCTTCCCTGACAGGGTCTTGCTATGTAGCTCAGGCTGGCCTTGAACTCACAGCAACCCTCGTGCCTCGGTCTCCTGAGTGTTGGGGTTACAGGTGTGTGCCACCACGCCTGGCCTGTAGCATGTCTTTTTTAAAAAATGGCTAGCACACATGAGACGGTAGATATGGAAATGGGGAAAAATCTTTAATGTAAAAGTATTTTCACCCAGGGCCCAGATAGTTTCTGTGGGAAGGTTTTCTATTTCCCTATCTTCATCTCTTCCTCCTTTCTTTTGTTCCTTTTTTCTGTTCTGCTTGGGTTAAAGGCTGCATTCTATAATTTATCATAATATTTTATACTTCCCTCACTAGAATGATAGGGAACAAACTTGAAAGCCTATATTATGCTTGAGACCATCTCAAATATAAATGATAAAATAATAAAAATAGTTTGTAGTAGATTTTTTTTAGGGAGCCCATAGCATTTAATATTCTTTTCTTTTTTAGTATTCTGTAGTGTTAAACTTAGCACTTTTGTAGATCAGTCTCATAGTTTTACGAGCATTATTTAGTAACAGACTGAACAGTGGATTGAGTAGCTATATTTATATCTAACACTTTCTAAAAACTTACTAAAACAACAAAAAATAACTTAAAAAGCAAAAAAAAAAGTAAAAGAGGAGACAAAGGATTATCAGTATAACTTAGAAAATTATAAAGAGATAAATGGTAGCTGACATAGTATTTTGGAGGAAACCTAAATCTAAGTGCCTACAATAGCAAAAGCCAACAAATGGTTACTGTGCAGAGCTTCAGAAAGTGTAAAGGACTCTGACATCAAAAGAATAACAGGAGAATTGCTCAGAAGTGTGTCTTAGAAGCAGTGAGAACCACGGGTCCCTGTCTCCGCCTTCTGCTCTACAGTGACTTTTCCCCATCCCAGCAGAGAATTGGAGACACTTAAGAAGAGCCATTACTGAATCAGACACAGCGCAGGAGGGAACTGATGAACCAGTTTGAAATGGACACCTAAAGTCCTCATTTTCAGCACTGAACCACTGCTTCTATTCTCCTGTTCAACCTGAGAATACCAGAACTAGGACATGATCCGATTTCCAGTAAGGGTGGGGAAAACACTAGATTATTCTAGGAGACAGCCAGGAGGAAAGACCTACCATAATGATAGTTTGGGGTTCAGGTTCCTGTCTCTTCACCTTGGAGAAAAGCCATTCAGATGATGAGCAGCCGACCCATCCCACCCACTGAGGCTGTAATTGGCTGTGTAATATAATTCTTCATTTTTAATAGAGTAGACAACCGAAGATTGACAGACATTTGCGGAAAACCTCTAATAAGAAAATTAAAAGTGGGGTTAGTGTGTACTCAGTGGTGGAAATGTGCTTAGTATGTGCAAGGTCCTGGATTCAATCTAGAGCACCAGAATGAAAAAAAAGAAAGTGAAGGAGTCAAAAGTCTAACTAAAATGAGCAGAATAGGAGTGAGAGGAAGAAAAATAAATTACTTAGATGATAGTGCATGGAATGAGGAAATTGGTTAAAAATGATAATTCTCAGAGATAAGGAAAGTTTTTTTTTTTTTTTTTTTTAAATCGACAAGGGCTTACTCTGTAGTTCAGGCTGGCCTTAAGCTCACAATGATTCTTCTGCCTCTACCTCCTGAGTGCTAGAATTACCAGACACCCCACCCAGCTATTTCATTCTTGAAATAGGAATAAGATGACTAAAAGAGGACCTTTCTGAGGGGTAGCTCTTGCAAATCTAGAACATGTCCACAGAAGTGAAGAAGTTACAATTGTTTGAAAATGAAGTTAATGTGAACTGTCAAAAATAAAACCTAAAGACAGATGTAAAAATAGAAAAAGGGTAATAAAGGTCCAACATACAAATCATAGAAGCTGCAGAAGATAAAACAGAAGAAAGGTGGGGAAGGACCCATCAAAGAAGTAACCCAGAGGCAGAGTACATGAGTTTCCAGTGAGGAAGCTGGAATTAACCCAGGGCTTGGCCTAGTGCCTTGGAACAGACTTACGCCAGGGTCTGTACCAGTGGAATTTCTGAAAAGTAAGGAGAAAGAAGGATCAAAAAAAGTTCAGACAAAACCAAATGGATACAAAGATTTGGGAGCCAGAAAGACTAGATTTTACGATAGTAACTCTTTGAAGGGTGATAATTCCTTCAAAACAGTGAAAATTATTATCAGCCTAGAATTGTGTACCTGGCCAAGTCAAAATCAAGTGTGAGGGTAGATTACTGCCTTGTCAGACATGTAAAATCTCAAAAAATCTTACATCCCACACATGTACCCTCAGAAAGCCGTGGATGATGGATATCACCAAATCAAGAATGTAATCACCAAAACAAGAAAGAGGAAAAATGAGAATCTAGGGAACAGGGGATACACTGTGGGACAGAACGGGGAGAACTAGACTGACCGTTGGGTAGTGGTCTGAGACAGAAACCAGTCCGAGGTGGGGCGTGGAGTGCAGGCGAAAGAGGTCGGGAGTGTTGGAGCCTGTAGGCTGTATTAGAAGAAAGGCAAACAACTTCAGCAAAAAGATGTTATTAAAAAAAAAAAAGGAAAATGTCAGAGCAGTGCCCTATAAAGTTTAGTGCTGGGCTGATGGTCAGTATGGTCGGTGGTTGTTGGGTTATTATATACCACTTAGTAAGTGGGCCCTACTTCCAGTGCCTTTCCCAGTGCCCTGGTGCCATTCTCAGACACTCTGGCACCTCTTCCCTGCAGTTCAAAGGTTACTAATTGGCCTGACAGAGACCCCCAGAACCCTACTCGCTGGAGGCCTCTGTTCTGATTGTTTGGTGTCAGCACACCTACTTAGTTGTGAATACTGCTTGCTTACTTAAAATTTAGATACTGAAAATTACAGTATTGCGTGGTAGGAGGCAGAGATAAGATGCGTAGAGGAGCGAGGGAGGGAGTCGTAGTAGATCTAGATTCTCGTTTTCCATTGTAGGAAATACGTAGGTAATATCTGAAGTTGAAAAACATGAAGGTATGTGTGGAGTTAACACAGAAGTTGGTAAAAGTGTTTCAGATGTTGCTCTTTCTGTCAAGTGGGAACTGTAGGTGTGAAGAGTGTGGAACAGAGGATTCCTGTCTGTCATATTATTTGAGAAGCTGTTGACTTTTAAAATTGAGAAAAAGACTTATTTTAAATAGAACATTATTTCAGTGCATAAGGTTAGTTTTCTAAACAACTCTATTTCCTTCTCCTTTAGTGGCAGTATGATCATCTCACAGCCACCTATCTTCTGCTTCTAGCCAAGAAGGCTCGGGGAAAACCAGTTCGCTTACGGCTTCCTTCCTTTTCCTGTGAATCTGCCAGTGCCACCCCAAAGGTAAATGCTAGAGCTTTTGTGTGAATGTCTGCTCATCTTGTCCTGGGCCACCCTGTTCTAAGTGAACATAAGCCGGGAACATTAACTTCTTGGCACCAAGGAGCCAGAGGCAAGATATTTTAAGATTTAAATATTTTTGATGAGAAAAATGGAAAGTTCTAGATGTGAACTCTGAAAGTTTGAATGTTAACATACATTTTAAAAAAATCTTTCCCTATCCAGCCCTTTTTCTTCACAAAAGCAGCTCGTGATTAGTTCAGAAATAGATAAATTAAGCCAGGCATGATGGTGCATGCCTACAATCCCAGTACTCAAGAGGCTGAGACAGGAGGGTTACTGCAAGTTCAAGGCCAACCCAAACTTCATAGTAAGATGTTGTCCCCAAAAAACAAACAAATGAAAAAAAAAATAGTAATAGGTAAGTTAAAGGAAAACAGAATTGGCCAATAAACCTGCTAATTATAGATGATACAGTTGATATCTTACTGTCGCCCCAGTTTTTTGTGTGTGTGTTTGTATAACTTATGTACATTCAAGGGCCTTAAAAAGACACAGTGTTACTGAATTGTAGAGAATAATTTTAAAAATTATTGGGAATAAGATTTGTGAATACAGGACTATTATACTTCGTAAGTATTATAATATCTACTCAGGAAATGACACAGAATACTTGAATAAATAATCTAATGTTTATGTTAAGGGTTTAGCTTTAGATTTTTGCCATGGCTATAGTTCGTATAACTTAGATTCTTTGCACGAAAGTTGGTTTTAACCAAGTTCTGTATTTTGTTATCTCTTAGTTTCCTTTGTCATGGACATTTACAATGGCAGGGCAGCTTTACATATTGGAAGCAACATGTTATTCCTAAGTGCTTGCATTAATGTGTTTTTTGTGTGGTTCTTTGTATCTCCCATAGCTTAAAATTTGACTGTCCAAATACTTTGCTAGATGAGTATAGAACTTTATAATATGATCTTCTCTGGGATTAATTCAGGTTGCAGTTGAAATGACTATCTAGCATTAGGAAACTGTACCTTTGTTGAGCTGAGAGAAGCAGTTGGTTCTCTATTTATAGAATTTAAAATAACTCGAATAACTGTGGATGAGATAATCTTTTCCTTTAGTTCTCAAAACTGCAAAAACCTGTTAAAACGTCACTTATTTCATCATTTTTAGTTGAATTCCTTTCTCTCCCAGATTCCTTTGATGACTCAGATCCCTCTTTTTGGCCCTGTTAATCATGAATATAGTGGGTATTGTGTCCCTGCCACACCCAATTGTCCTCTGCCCATTTTTACCTCCCTAGTTGGTCTTTTCAGCCAAACTGAGTACAGGAAGTGTCAGTACAAGTGGCTGTTATGTGAAGAAATCTCTGAAGTGAAATACCTCATCCCCAGGGTGGTGTCTGATCATTTCCTGGGGAGGTGGATTGGAAGGCATATCTCCTTGTCCAGGTGGATCTTTTGCTTGTCACCCCATGGATCAGCCGGCACCCTTCTTGTCCACAATGTCAAACCCTTTAAACTTGCAGACTCATTTGGGTCAGGACACAGAACCCTGAGATTTGCTTCTGATCAAGGGTATTACAGAAAGACATTAGAAGCCTCCACACTTAATCACTTGACTGAGCTTGGGTCTTGCTCTGTTGCCCAGGCTGGGTTGGAACTTGCAGTCCTCCTGCCTCAGCCTCTTCAGTAGCTGGGAGTACAGGCATGTGCCACCATGTCCTCACTTGGGATCAGTTTTTAAATTTATGACTGCACAGTTAACAGGTCTGAGACATTTTCTTTCCTTAGCCATTGAATTTTCTTCTATTTGAATTGGCCTGGTCTCAGTCGAGTTGCTTATATAAAAAGTATCCAAGTGGAAAGTATCTGGGAAGATTTTTACTCTTACCTTTCATCTACTATGTAATGAACATTTACCTAATAGCATCATCATTTGGGCAAGTCATATTATTGGATGAATTTTTATAGCAAATAGGCTGTTAATGACAAATGAAGTAGAAATCAAATTTTGGTTTTTTGTCAGGTCTTTACGCAAATCACTAAGTTGTATAGTTTGTTTTTTGATACTGACCTCTCCCTTGATAGAATCATAGATAAAGAATCACCCTTTTAGGGGCTGGGGATTTAGCTCAGCGGCATAAGCACCTGCCTTGCAAGCAGGCGGTCATGAGTTCGATCCTTGGTACCGATAAAAATGAAAAAGACAAAAAAAAAAAAAAAAAGAAAGAATCACCCTTTTTCTCCAGAGTATTTTTATATAAAAGTAATTCTAAATTATCAGTCAATATATGGAAGTTTTAGAGAAACAATACAGATAATATACTCTGATGACAGATAATATACTCTGTTTAGATAATGCGATCTGATTAGTAACACTTGTGAATCTCTGTGAGTCTCGTCTCAGGCTGGATCTCAGGATACAGACTGTATGAGGTGTAGTACTTAATCTCTAACAACTAAATCAAGGCAAAAAACAAAATATATATATTTGTAGGAGGTGATGGGTACTGGATAAATGGTTAATAGTGTGCTGTATGTTGATGCTTTAGAGTATGGGAATGATCAGCATGGGAGGTGAGCCAACAAGGGGGTTTTTTAAAAAATGGAAAAGAGGGAGTCCTAGTATGCAGGACAATACAAATGGAATTAGCAAAAGCTCATGCTGTTAATTGTGCTTGACATATCTGTGAGCAATAGTAGAGTTGTTTGGTGAAATGGAGAGTTCAAGAGGCGAAGTAGGAATAAGTGAGTTGGAAGGGTAGGGAGAGTTGGTCAGCAGCAAACTTGAGAGCCATGGTAGAGTTTTAGACTTGTGTTATAGGTATGGGAGATTGATTGATTCTGGGGGGAGGGTCTTTTTGAGACAAGGTCTCGCTATGCTGTTCAGGCTGGCTGTGAGCTCACTTTGTAGCCCAGGCTGGTCTCGAACTTGCAAGGATCCTCCTGCCTCAGTCTCCTGAGTGCTGAGATTACAGGCGTGAGCCACCATGCCTGTCGGGGATTGACTTTTGAGCAAGAGAGAAAGCTATGATTTTGAAAAGTTCATCCAGTGATGTGTAGAACTTGTGGGCTCAGGGATATGTTGTTGTGTTACTCTTAGCTGTTGTACGCGTGACAGCTGTCATTCATATAGCTCTCAACTTTTCTCCATTTCATTGAGGCTCAGCTTTAATATTTATTTTTAGTATGTTTCTCAGCCTGGCACTCCATGCAGGTGGCTCTAGTTAATGGTAACTGCCAATCCTGAAAAACTCTGGTGCTCTGGTTGAGAAGTAAAAAGATTGGTAGCAAAGACATAAGGTTTGTCCTTGAACTGGACAGCAGTGATAGTGGGCCTGGAAATGAAGGCTGAGGTATTAGAAATTCAGGTAAACTCACTGGCCAGAGTAACAAGATATTGAGGAGAAAGGAAGGGGGAGAAACAAATACAGCAGTACCCCACGGAGTATTAGACTTTAGAGACTGAAAGGAAAGAGTGAGGAAAAATAAGTTACCGTGGAGACAGTATTAGCACAGGACCCCAATGTCTGGTCCAGGGAAGATCTTTTCATAGGGCCAGCTCATTCCTGGTAGAAATAGTTAACTACTTTGTATGTTCTTGCAACAATTTTTTTTTTAAACTGAGGATCAAACTCACAGCCTTGCGCTTACCAGGCTTGAGCTTGAGCCACTGAGCTACGTCCCCAGCCCTGTTCTTACAACTGAAAATTCGACTTCTGCTTTTTGTAAAGCTTTTCATTTGTAAATTTGTCTATTACATAGTGACTGTGTGGTAATGTTGAGCTAAGTAAGTAGTATGTTGTATGGTGGAAGAGTTTTCTGAAGAGCTGATAATTTGTACTAAAAATTCTTGACTTCCTGTTTTTGCACTAAATGGTGAGCTTATTCAGTGTCCCATCTGTGGTTTACTCTGTTTTCAGGTCCTTCAGGCATAGTACTAGTATTTCTAAACTTCTTTCGTCTTTTCACTGAATAGTCAAAGAATATGAGTCTGGAAGATGTGACCACAGGTGGCGAAAATTGCATGGCTGGATTTATGGACTACGAATGGAGTGAAGACAGCTCATCGGCTCCCCAGACACCACAGGTGGGTAGCTTTTTTGTTTTATTGTACCAGGAATTGAATTCAGGACTTGCACTTGCCAGGCGGGCACTTGTGCCACTGAGCTCTATCCCTGGCCCAGGTTGGTAGTTTTTAATTACTGTTTAAAACAGAGACTGTTATATGTTTAAGTCATAAAAACATGTATACTAACCTGAAATCAAGTGTGTGCTTACAAATTTCTAGATTGATGAAAATATTAATGAGAAACTAATGAGATTATTGAAATATGGATGAAAGGGAAGTCAATTATTTTCAAGTTTAAGAAAGCCAAGATTCTATTTTGGAATATTTTATTGCCCCAGCTTAAAAAAAATGGTATAATTTGCATATGTAGTTCAGTAGTTAATTCCTCCCTTTTATAGTATTGGGATTGAACTCAAAACTTTGCTCATGTTAGTTTTTAATTTTAATTTTAGTGGGTGTTCGTTGTATACAATGATTATAACATTCATTGTGGGGAGCTAGCACATGTATATAATGCATCTTAGTTCTTTCTGCATTGCTCTCCCTTACCTCCCTTCATTTCTTGGTCCCCTAACTGTGTGCATTTTAGGTAAGAGCTCTACTACTGAGCTATATTTTATAGCTCAGGGTCTTGCCAAATTGCCCAATGTGGTTGCAAGCTTGGACTTGGCCTTTTGAGTGTGGGAATTACAGCCATGTGCCACTGTGCCTGACTAAACTTACCCTTTTCAGTAGTCTTGTGTGTATTGACAGCATGTGACTACCATCAGGATTAAAATCCAGAGCAGTTTCTGTGCCTCTCAGATTCTTCATGATTCTTTGTGATGACTTCTCTCTCCACTTAACACAGGGCAGTAGCTGATCTGTGTTTTTTCCTTTTGATCTTTTTTTTTTTTTTACATTTTTTTTTGTCTTTTTCTTTTTCATCGGTACCAGGGATTGAACTCACGACTGCCTGTTTGCAAGGCAGGCACTTACGCTGCTGAGCTAAATCCCCAGCCCTTGATCATCTTTTTAAAAAAATTCTCCTTGCAGTTTGTTAGGCTTCTTTGGTGTGTAAGTTAATGTTTTTCATTAAGTTTGGAAATTTTTGGACATTATTTCTCAAATACTTTTTTCTTCCCTCTTCTCTATGCATATACTGTTCTTTCGTTTTTCCTTTTTTCTTTCTGTTCCTCAGACTAGATAATTTCACTGAAGTCTATTTCCAAATTTGCTGATCCTTTCTTCTGCTTACTTAAAATGCTGCTGAACTCCTCTGACACATTTTTCATTATAATTATTGTATGTCTCAACTAGAGTTTCTGTTCTAAATATGCTATTTATACACTACTCATATGATACTGTTCTTATACTTTCCTTTGGTTCTGTCGATATGCTTTGCTTTTGTTCTTTGAATGCATTTGAAAACTGATTCAAATAGTCTTTGTGTGATAAGTCCAATGTCTAGGCACCCCTAAGGACAGTTTTGGTTAATTGCTTTCCCCCCATATATGGGCCATACTTTCATATTCCTTTGCATGTGTATGTCTTATAAAATTTTTCATTTGTTAAAACTGGACATTTAAAATAACATGACAACTCTGATAATCAGGTATACTTCCTTCTCCAGGATTTGATGTTGCTATTCGTAATTTATTGGCTTTTCTGAATGAATTCTGTAAAATCTGTATTCTTTACTATATATGGTCACAGAGTCTTTATCATAGCAATGAACTGATGCTTACAGTGGAGATTTTCTTAGATGCTGAATCAGAAATCCTTTCGTCTTTATAAGGGGCTGCATGGATATTTGGGAGCATGTTTTCAGTGTGCAGCCACACAGTTGAAAACCTGCCTTAGCTTGCTGTTTGTGCAGGGCTTCAGCATCACCTGAAGGTGAGAATTTAGAGAAAGTAAGTGCATCCCTCCTGAGAACGCACATGTTACATGGCCTTTGATTCCAGGTTACATGTCAGAGCTTTTCAGAGCTGCAATGGACACGTCGTTCTTCATCTTTTCCTTCTAAGTGTTGATTTCCTCAGTGGTTCCCTACTGCCTCAAGCAACTGTGTAGTGTTTTCATTGCCTGCCTTGTTTTGCTTTGTTTTGGTTGTCTTTTCTGTTCTCCTTTCTTCCCTTCTTTCCTCCTCTCCTCTCTTCTCTTCTGTGGTACTGGGAACTAAACCCAGAACCTTTGCACAAGGCTATACCCCCCAGCCCTTTTTACTTTATATTTAGAGACAGGATTTCACTAAGTTGCTAAGTTTACCAGGCTGGGGTTGAACTTGTGATCCTCCATCCTCAGCCTCTCAGACTGCTGAAATTGCAGGCAGTTTAACCTGTATCTGTGGGAAAAGACTCTTCACACTGCACGAAAGATGAGTCAGCCTTGAGAGTGGAGTTTTCCAAAGAACTAACAGACAGGTTAGACAATGACAATTCTCTGAGGGTAAAGCTTTGAGGGAACTCTAACCCCTCTCCATTAGCTTCAGGCTACTGGTTTTTATCGTGATTTTGGGTTATTGGTTTCTAAAGTTACCATAGAGAGCTGGGGAGAAGGGAACAGGAATAGGGAAGTTAAAATGTCACAAAGCATGCTGATCTGAGCCACTGAGTTTAAAAGAGTGGCAGTGCAGTCTGATAGTGGATTTGGAGATTTGAAGGTCAAGACTAACCTTTTTTCCAAATTGAATCTTAAATTCAGTATAATTTCAACTTTTAAGTTTTTGTGAAGTTTGTCAGAATGTCTTTAAAATGTGTAAAGAAATGCAAAAGAACAAGAACAGCTGAAACATTACTAATGATTAAGAATTAGGAGGGCGGAAACTGAGCAAACCGATATAAGAACTATTAGGGAAGTACATGAGTTGAGATATGCAGTATTGGTACAAATAAACCATTGAAATCTTTCATGCCCTTATCTTTTAGATATATCTCATAAAAGTAATATAGCTATTTAATATATAAATCAAAACTCTGTCTCTTGAGAATTTATTCTATGTTTATTTGATAACAAATATTTATCATGTATCTGTCCTCTTATGTTTTAATTTATCTCACATTTTCTTCATTTCTCTCTCTCTCTCTCTCTCTCTCTCTCTCTCTCTCTCTCTTGGTTTTTTGAGGCAGGGTCTCCCTGTGCAGTTCAGACTGGCCTTGCACCCACTTTGTAGCCCAGGCTGGCCTCGAACTCACAGCAGTTCCCTTGCTCAGCCTCCCAAGTGCTGGGATTACAGGCATGTACCACTATACCTGGCTTGTTCCTTTCTGTAAATATTAAAATATATTTTGTCAGTTATTTCTATAAGAGTTTTTTAACTTTTGAGGGGGAGGGGTTATAATCACTGATCAACCTTTTATTTTTGGTACATGTTAGAGACAAACCATGGCAGTCTATGTGCAGGAAGCATTTCTTAGGGATTATTTATAGCCATTTGAACATTTTTTTGGGGTATGTTTGAACACTGAACCTGAAACATGTTGAAAATTATTTGTCAGTAGAATGGCCTAATGTGATCTGCTGTCCTAAAAAGAACTGAATATATGTTTTCAAATTTCCCAGTATTACCAACAGCATTCTTTTTTTTTTTTTTTTTTTTTTGTCTTTTTCGTTTTTTTATCGGTACCAGGGATCGAACTCACGACTGCCTGCTTGCAAGGCAGGCACTTATGCTGCTGAGTTAAATCCCCAGCCCCCAGCATTCTTTTAATAGTACTTAATTTTAATAAAAATAGTGCAAGGTAATTTTCAAGTGATTAAGGCATGTTGTAAAGAAATTGACTTTTTCCTTCACTGTGCTTTATCTAGTTGCTTTTTTTTTTTCCAGTTTACCAAGTATTGGACAGAATCAAATGGCCTGGAGTCTAAATCATTAACTCCGATATTATGCAGAGCATCTACAAATAAATCAGAGAACAAAGAGAATATATATACTCAGAAGACTGCTATAAAGAATGAAGAGAATTTTGTATTTCCGCAGCCTGAGACTCCAGTTAATAAGAATCAATTTAAAAGAGAAATACTCACTACACCAAATTATTCTGCCACACCCTCAAAAGGTATTTGCTAAGTGATTTAAGCAGTGATTCAAAGAGCTTCAGATTTCATTTCTTTGCTGTGTTAAATAAACATGTAGCAGGCCGAAAGTTACTTAATGGCATTGCTGTCCAGAATTGCTCAGAGAGGTCATTTGCCTTTTTTATCTTGTTACTTTGCATTAGTTGAAATGACAATGTATTGGTTAATTTTTCTCAAACGGTAATTTTTTTTTTCCTTCCCACTTTTATAAGATTGATGCATAACATCATAGGGTGTCAAAACAGCAAGTCAAGTTAGGGCTTATTTAATTCAATTATCATTTTTACTGTTCAGCAACCCTAGACTCACATTAGTGATTCCGCCCAAGGTCATGTCCAGGTTTAAATCTTCCTTGCTCATTTATTCCCCAATACAACAACTCAGTGTGAAGCTTTCCTGAGCCCATCTCACCCATCTCGATTTCCACCTCACTTTCCTGTTCTGCCCTGTTGTATTACCACCCATACCTAGTATGCCCTTCCAGATAGCTGTGTCTGTTTCCAGATACCACAACTCTGTCATTTCCTTTGTTTTCTCTCAAATTTTAAATTATTACCATTTAAACTATCTTTTATGATACTTCAGTGTTTTTATGTGCCTCCTGAAACGTAGACCCGAAACCAGTTAACTGGGATGGGGTCTTACAAGGCACACATGTCATTACAGCGAAGACTGCCGTGTTTATTGCAGCCTTGCATAGCGTATTTGCCAAATGAAGGAGGAAACTAGAGCCCAAAGGAATTTTATTTACCTTGATCTAGTCTGTGTCACTTTAAAAAATGGTCCTAAGCTTTGTTAGCCCCTTTTCAAGTAACTGTGGCCACTTCTTGTGTTTTATTAAGACCTAGTGAACCCAAACTCCGAAGCATTGCCGTGTGAATTGCTGCCAAACTTCTTAGTGCTTAGCACTAAGAAGGAACTTCTGGCTTCCTGATGGAACTGACAGTCAGCTTATTATCCATGAAGATATTATGGAGGACTACACCTTAATATTTGTTAGGAAGGCCCACTATGTTAATGGCGTTTTCCATTCTGTCAACCCAAATAATACTTTCTCCAAAACTGTGAGGCTAATTTGCCATGATGATAGGTATTCATGTGTGTCACTGCCTCTGCTTGTTATGAGGGTTCAGTGAAATAACATCTGAGCAGAGTAGGGCCTTAGTTTCTGTCTACAGTGTCCTTATGAATCGAGTTGATCCGGGAAGTAAGATGGACCTTCAGCTCATTTAGCTCATTCAGAGATTTTTTAATTTATTTTTTGGAGAGATGTGGTCTCGCTGTGTAGTTCAGGATGGCCTTGAGCTCACTATGTAGCCCAAGCTGGCCTCGAACTCACAGCCTCCCAAGTGCTGGGATTATAGGTGTGTATCACTATGCGGCTCATTCACAGATTTTAAAAAAATTTTGATAGTACCATATAGTCATTTTCTTTATTGATAATTTTTATGTAACTCTAAGGTATTGAAATGTGTTTAGCTTGGGATTTATTTTAAGATCTTGAAGTGTCACCAGTTTACATGCATTGTTCTTTCCGGATTGTGTCGGTTAAAAACTATTACTGACTGTTGTCTTTAAATTTAAGAGCTGTGTAAGGGAGTAAGTAACTGATGCTAAAATTGATAGCTTCTATTAGTGCATTTTACTTTCACAGTGAGTTATTTTGGATATATACATTAATTCAGTTTTGTGACTCCTGTATAATCCTGTCAGTGGTATTTGTCAGAAGGCAGCTGTCTATGGTGGCAGACACTCGTGGTTTGCAAAGATGAAAACTGTTTTCACAGATATTTCAATTGATCTTATTTTCTTGTTGTTATAGAATTAGTGAGAGTAGAGTTTAAGGATTATATGCAAAACCAAACTGTCATTCTTTTCTTAAAAGTTTGATACTGTATCTTTATTGTCATATAGCAAATATTTCTAAAGGCACAGAACAGTAGATCATGAACAAAAAGTTAACTAGTCAGTGGTAACCAGGTTCATTAATGCAGATTTGTCCCAAACTGTCTGGGATGCAAATACCTTGTCTAAAGTATGAAATTCTGGAACAGAAATATAGGAAAATAACAAAACTTTTATCTGTTTAATAATTTTTGTCAAGATTTTAAGGGTGCTGATCATTTTGCCTACCAAGGCGCTGAGTAGGGCCATTGAATTAATACTTTCCAATGCTGAATCAATTAAAGGAGTAAATTAGGCTATTGTATAAATACAGATTGACTTTAAAGACAGGGGAATTAGTACGCTTGAAATCTGTATTTGATCAATTTAGATTATCATATGATATTTATAAAACACATATGAGCTCAGTTTTCAGTGAAATGAAAGAAAGCTACACGTGCAAGGCAGAATGATTTTGCTTCTCATAAATTACATGACATCTCTTTAAATAGAATCTTTAACTTTGCTGGCCAAAGGATTACAGTATTTCTGAGTCAGTGAATAAAGTGACACATACATTATTGATAGAAGTTTCAGAACTGTAGTGTATCAGCTACATGTGATTTGTGTTTGTTGTTTTTCTGATAGCCAGGAACCAGTGCCTGAAAGAGACCCCAGTTAAAACCCCAGGAAATTCAGCAGTAACGGACAAGTTAGTGACAGGTGTCATTAGTCCTGAGAGGCGGTAAGTGTTTGGTGTTTTGTATTCTTTGATCTTTGATCTATACTGAGATTTCTTTTCTTTTTTCTGTGACATACCTGGTTAAGGCGACCTGTGGCATAGATACTGTTGGAGACTACACTCCAGGAACACCTGTTTTCATGAGGGTGGTCCGTGGCCATTACTGGAGCTACTACTGCCCCTACCCGAATGGAGTGGCATTGTGAAACTGATGACCAGTAGTGGGATTGGCATCTTAACAGCTTCCTGGCCATATAATTTTCTCTTCGATGTTCACTTTCTCCTTTTTTTTTTTTGCCGGTAGAATATAGAAATCCACTAGCAGGCAGCATTCTCCCAAGTAATAAAGGGTACGTTAACTGATGTTTCAAAGGAAGCCTTCTCTTGGATGAAAAGCTCCGTGGCATAAGTGACCTTTCATTGGCTTTATTTATTCTTTTTTTTTACACTAGGAATTCAACCCAGAGCCTTGTGCATTCTAAGCAAAACCTATACCAACCTTTAAAAAATTTTTCTTTTTATGTACTGGGAATCGAACTCAGGACCTCACACTTGCTAGGCAGGTGCTGTGCCACTGAGCTATATCCCCTTTTTGAAATTTTGAGACAGTCTAACTAAGTTGCCTAGGCAGCTCTTGGACTTGCTCACTTGTCTTGGCCTCCTGAGTGACTGGTGTTAGAGGTGTGCACCATCATGCCTGGCTGCTGTTGTCTTTCACAACTTTTTGTTTTTTAAGCATGATACATTTTGGGTCACTGGAGGAACTACAGTGTGAACTGTATGAGATGAATCTATGGAATTGTTAATTTTTAAATGTGATGATGGTATTGTGGTTTCATAAAAATATTCTTCATTGGTGGTACAAGCTGAAGTGTTTCAGACTGAAATATTTTAACATCTTTAGATGACTCAGCAAATATGTACATATATTTAGTGTATTTATTAACTATTTAGACAAAGCTAGTGTGGCAAAATATTAACTATTTAATAATATTAGCTATTAATATTGATAGAAATTTCAGAACTGTAGTGTATTAGCTGTGTACACTAGGAGCAGATATCTACATATCTAGGAGCAGATATGGGTGTTCATTATACTGTTCTTTATACTTTTTAACATATTCGACATCAAAACAGAACGCCCTTCAAAAAAACAAAATAAAGGGGAAAACAGTTTTGCTGTGTGGCAATTGACTAGGGGCATGGGTGATGGCTCCTTTAGGGGAGACACCGTTGGGCCTTCAGAGGAGGAGAGAGACAAGCTGGCCTTGGCTGACCTCACCTAGCTAAGTGTGTAGGGAGACAACAGGAGGCCCAATCCGTGCTTTGTTGTGTTTAAAGGTGCCGCTCAGTGGAAGTAGACCTTAACCAGGCATATATGGAGGATACTCCAAAAAGAAAAGGAACCAGAGTATTCGGGAGCCTTGAAAGGGGACTGGATAAGGTTATCACTGTGCTCACCCGGAGCAGAAGGAAGGGATGTGCCCGAGACGGGCCACGGAGGGTAAAGGTAAGCGGGCTGGGGTGCTTAGGTAAGGGCTGCAGAAGCTAGCTGCTGTTTTTTTTATTTGTTTTAAGAGAAGTATTGAATGAGTGAGTCGATTAGTATTTTTATTTACTTATGCATTTATTTAGTTAATATATTTTTGAGCATTTAAAATGCACGTTATTTCTATGCAGTACATTTTGAGAATACAAGTAAATTGATAGTCTGTCTTCAAAGAACGAATTCAAATATTCAAGGTCGCATGGAGGGATTTAGAGGCAGGAGGGGCAAGCACAGGGTATCTGTAGGGAGCTCAGAGCTGCCTTAGTGATGGGGGGGCATAAAGAAGGAAGAAGGCACTTGCGAATGTTCTGCCATCTCATTGATGCTTTGTCTCAAAGTAGAAGATAGCACTTACGAGTGTTTATTGGCTTGTTCAATTTATAGAGTGCACCGAGAAGTTTGATGTTACATGTAGCTTTTTAGTAGGTGCATTTTATCTTTTCTGAGGTTTCTTTAGCAGGGACAGGACGTATTATAGAACTTTATATTGGGACTAAGAAAACCTTAGTGTCATTTCATTATAAAACATGACATAAACTTAAGGAAACTTGCTAAGAGTCTATCAAATACCGATGAGTAATGCTCTAACACTGTTCATCTATGTAAAATGTTCGGAACCCGAATGTCCTAGTAGAAGTTGCTGTATTGACCTTCTAGTTAGTCCCCATACTTCCTGGACACAGAATAAAACCACAAGATTGGGAATCTGAGGATTAGTCTAACTCCAGCTTCATACCTTACAGCTTAGACAGGTCATTTTCTCCCTGGCTCCCTTGTTTTCTGCATTTGTAGAATCTGGAGATAATGCCTACTCTGGCAGCTCTGTGGAGGTGAGCTGTTGAAGCAGGCTGTACACATAGGATGCTCCAATGCGTATGAAATGCTTTATTAATCTAATACGTTGTTGCAGTGTTAAGGATCGTTATTGTCAGCACTGAGCATTTTAACTCCAACGTAGCAAAATCAGTCTAATTAGCACAAACCTAAGATCTGAAACTTGATCTAACTTTGTATTTTTTTAACCCTTTTTAATGCTTTAAGTTTTTGCAGAAGTGAAAGGCTTGTTTTAAGAAGTTAACCTCATGTTTTTTACCAATAATTTGCGTTAAAAAGTCATAAACGTGGAAAAGTTGAAAGATAGTATAATGAATACCTTAGTTTTAAGATAGCAAGTGATATGCAATTAACCTCTTTTAGGAAGCTGTCTTTTTTTTTTTTTTTTGTACCAGGAATCAAACTCAGGACCTCTCACTTGCCAGGCAGGCATTGCGCCACTGAGCTAAATCTTTGGCTCCCGAAGCAGCCCTAAAAAAATTTTTTTTTAAAAAAAAGAAGCAGTCTTTACAAATCCAAAATGTAAATAGATAAATTAGGATTGTGCTTTACTTTACAGAAGCAGAAATTGAAATTATAATTTATAAGTATTCTACTTATTATCGTCAGGACTAAACCAGTTTAACTTGAAGAGCCCTGGTTTGGGAGCCAAGAATGGGGTCTCATCCTGGCCCTGCTGATTATTTCTTTTAGAACTTGATGCAGAGGCTACAAACTCCGACTGTTTAACGCTCAACTTCACATTTGCTGTACTGGTGATGTGAACTGGTGTTTGCTTTATATGGACACTTTCTAAAAATGAGTGTATTGAGATTTAGTTAACATACAGTGAACTGTATGTTATTTTAAAAATTTACAGATTTTTTTTTTTGTATGTCAGCAGTAATTTATATCAGAGTGTGGGAAGTTGGTTTTTGTTTTTGTTTTTGTTTTTTTTTTTTTTTTTGACTTTTTGAGGTAGGATTTCACTATGCAGCTTAGGCTGGCCTCAAACTCTCAGCAATCTTCTTGCCTCAGCCTCCTGAGTGCTGGAATTACAGACATGTGCCACCATGCCTGGCCTAAGGGAAGTTATATTTCAAGAAAATAAGGATCTATTCTTTGGGCCACAGGTTCTTATTTTGAAAATTGTTTGGACCCTTTTTTGCATCAGCATTTCGTTATGTATAAAATGAACTCAGATATAAAAGGCATAGAAAACTATAATTTTGTTTAACAATGAAAGAACTACTAGGAAAACATTCTTTCCCCTTTCTCTAGGACCTACTGAAATGGTGCCTTTCATATAGAAAGTATAATAAATAGTTGTTCAGCCTAAAAGGATAGATACCAGTTAGGAATGAAACTGTTTCTTAGAACTGTGCTCTCTCTCAGTCAGTAAGAAGAAACATTACGTCTTTAAACAAATACCTATTAATTTATTCCCTTAAATACCTATTAATTTATTCCCTTAAAAAGTTGGGATAGAATTAGCTCCTGAAACTCTAATCCAGAAAGAATTGGGGACGCATCTCCATCTCCATACAAAGCAGGCTCTCTAGAGCATCTGTTTCCCCTTCCCACAGTTTACCTGTCGGGACTGTTAATGTCTGTGTCCTGGTGTAGAAAGGGGAACACAGGTAAAGTTTAGATAGGTTGGTGCTGTTTTATATTAACTAATTTAAAAAGATTGGTAGGAGAGGGGTGACAGTGTGGAATATGGAATAACTGTGTATTCCTAATAAACATTTTTCTCCAAGCTTCCCCAGTCCATCTTAATTCTGATAGCAGAGTTGACTGTCGGTATTTCCAGGATTTTCTTGAGATACTTCTGTTTGAAAAGGTGTTACAGCCAGGTATGGTGGGTGACGTACACCTGTAATTTTGGTACTTGAGAGGATTAGGCAGAAAAGATGATGAGTCTGGGGACTGCCGAGGACACAGTGAGCCCTTGGCTCTAAAAGTGGGGAGGGGATTGAGCCGTTTGGAGGAGTTTTGTGTCTCTAGATGAGATAGGGTGAACTTTGTCCTGATGTAAAGATTTACTCTTGCCTCTGTATTTTCTTTTTAAAGCTTCACTATAATGTGACTACAACCAGATTAGTGAATCCTGATCAACTCTTGAGTGAATTAATGTCTGTTCTCCCAAAGAAGCATGTTGACTTTGTACAGAAAGGGTAAGAAGCTCCCTTAGAGATTGTTTCACTTATCACTTACTTGGACTTTGAAGAACTGAGGGTTGGTTCTCTCAACTTTGCCACTTAAATTTTTTTTCTCACCATTTTCCAAAAAGTTTTTACAGACATCATTGTTCATAATTTATTTGCTTTTATTTGACTTAGTAAGTATCCAATTTGTCACTGCTTTGAAAATTAGTGGTTCCAGGGATTGAGCTCACAACCTTGTGCTTGCCAAACAGGCACTTATGCCACTGAGCTAAACCCCTGACCCACTTTGAAAATTAGACTTTCATTTCAGACCAGAAAAAAACTGAACTTCCAATTTTCTTTTAAATTCTGCTTTCCTTTGAATTTCCTACCTTATAGTAATTTTTATCAGTTATAATTAAATTAATGAACTATTTTGAACAATTCAGAATTTGTATAGAACTCGCTTTATGACTGACTATCTTACAGGATTGGACTTTTAGTACTTTAATGAAGTGACTTAAATTTTTCCCTATTCTTTAATAAACTCTCTCTTTAGTGATGTTCTATGCTTTGAACAGCCTTGCATTAGTTACTCCAGATGTTTGTATTTCTAGGCATTTTCACTAATGTATGTTTTTAAATTTCTTTCTTTCTTTTTTCTTTTTTCTTTTCTTTTCTTTTCTTTTTTTTTTTTTTTGTTTTTTGAGACAAGGTCTCACTCTGCAGTGCAGGCTGGCCTTGATCTCACTATGTAGCCCAGGCTGGTCTCGAATTTGCAAGGATCCTCCTGCCTCTGTCTCCCAAGTGCTGGGATTACAGGCATGAGCCACTACACCCAGTTTTAAAACTTCTTTTTTAAAGCAGTTAGGTAGAGCCACTGATAGATTTATCAAAACCATATAAATGGAATAGTCATTATAGAGTAATATTTAAGAAACAGTCTTTTCCAAGTGTAATTTCACTTTTACTGTCTGTAAACATTACATGAATCCAGATTTTCTTTTGGCTTCATTAGAACACATCCATTTAACTCAATCTGCTCTCCTCGTGCTTGAGGGCTTGGTTGGAGAATCTTCACAGAGCTTTGGATAATCTTCCCTTCAGCATGTAATCTGTTGGATCAGTAACTGGATGCTAACCAATACTTTGTCTTCTTAACTTTCTGAGTAACCAGGAGATTTCTGTTTGACCCTTTTCTTTTCCTTTTCCTTTCTAGTTTTTTTTTTTTTTTCATTGTCTCTAACAAAAGAGAAAGACAAAGCTATTTTTCAGTGGGGTGATGTTTATAATGTCAGTTATGTTGCATTGTTGTCTTTTTCCAGTAAGTACAAAATGCCTTCAGATTAAACTGTTGTATGCTTCACTCTCCTTGACTACTGAGCCTGAGAGTCACAATTTTGAGGCTATCCCGAGCAACTTCCTGAGACGCTGTCTCAGTAGATGGATGGGTGGATGGATAGATAGAGCTGGGGCTGTACCTTAGTGGTAGAGAGTTGCCACAAAAGAAAAATAAAAAAGAACTCTTTGGTATTTCTGATTTGACTGCTTATTTTTCTTAAGAGATCGTGCTCTTTTCCCAAAATAGATAAGTTAGTAAGACAAAGAATGGTAATTTGTGAAATTTCGTAATACATAACAAGCAAAAAAATTTCTCTACATTTCTGTAGAAAAGTGCCCAATATTATGCCCTTAAATATTTAGAGGAGCTGAAATTTAAAATCAGGCATAGTGTTTATTGTTAATTGATGGTAAGTAAAACAAATAAAACTATAATGTAAAGCAGTTTTTAAGATAATTTCATTTGGATGAATTCAACTTATGCACCTTTTCAGGATCATTTCTATTTTTTAAGATGCATTTCAAACTTCGCTTCTCCTGGTCCTTTCCTTCGTGGGTAACTAATGTTGGTAGTAGTTCTGACACTAAGCATCCCGCTATGGGAAAATACCATTTCCTTCAGCTGTCTCTTGCTTTTGCTTTCTGCTTTAAGTGTTAAGAGTCATGATTTTTTGTTACTAAACTCTCAAAAATATGTGTCCTTCTGATAGGGTAGTGGTTTCAGTTTTATTTACATGAGAGACAGAAGTTTCTGACAAGATGTGTGTATGCAAAATACTCTTAACCTTCTCCGTGCTTTCCTTTGTTGTAAACATTGTGAAAATGGCCTAATGTTCCTGGATTACACTGCTGAAAGAGATGCATAAAGAATGCCAGATTTCCCAAGCATGAGTGGCATGTGTAGCTATGAAAGAAGGGCTTTTCTCCGGAGCCGGAGAATTCTGGTAAAGCTTTTTCTTCTTTATTCTCTCCTAGGATCTTTGTTCAGCTTCTGGGAATACACCAGTCTTACTCTATCACTAAAGCATAGCCAGGCCATTTGGAAACTAAACAGTTGTACTTTGCTTGATATGAAATAACGTCTCATTTCCCCTCCAGCTTCTTAGAAGCTTAGCAACCTCTGGTACAATACAGAATATTCATGGTTTTCCTACTAACTGTTATTTTGTTTTTCACAGCTATACACTGAAGTGTCAAACACAGTCAGACTTTGGCAAGGTGACAATGCAGTTTGAACTAGAGGTATGCCAGCTTCAGAAGCCTGATGTGGTGGGTATCAGGAGGCAGCGACTGAAGGGTGATGCCTGGGTTTACAAGAGATTAGTGGAAGATATCCTGTCTAGCTGCAAGGTGTAATTGATGGATGGTTTCTATCCTGCCCGCTTGAACATGAATGTAATACAACTTACATGGAGACCGATGTGATTAGTTTGATTTTAAAGTCCATTGGAACTACAAACTTATTTCTGAAGAGCTATCTTAAAGACTAATACCTTTTGTCTTTAAGTAAAGGGTATTATTTTGTAGATGAAATGAAGGCAAGCCCATCTGTCATTATCTGTTACTGTCTTTTTTTAATCATGTGGCTTTGTTTATTAATAACCATTGACTTTCCCAGATTTCGATCTGTGTGTGGATGCAAGCTCTTACCTTTCTCCTTTTAATATATATTTTTTTCCCAAAATAAAACTGTTTGTGAATGTAGCAGGCTTCTGTTCTTTGTATTTGATTTTGATCCAAATAAAACCTCAAATGGCTTCCTGATTATTAAGTAGAGACTATTTGGAGTGTGTTTTATCTGTTATCAAATATGCCTTGGGCAGAAAAACAGATAAGAATTCATTTGCATAATTTTTTCCTGTCTCTGATTTAAGTAGGATTTATTGAGATCGTTAACTAAGTCACAGCTGTGGTTACCAGAGTTAAACAACACATTTAATATGTTGAATAAAAGAGTATTGACTTCAGTAAGTATGTTCAGTCAACAATGATAAGTATTCGAACTGTGAACCCCCATGAAATGTTCCTTTATGGTAATTTCCCTAAGTCTCAGTGTTGGCCTCAATTTTGTATTTTTATTTCATTTTATTGGTCTCTGAAGACCAGAACTCAAGTTACATTTGTATGGATTTTACCAATTAAACTAGTTGGAAAAAAGATAGCACTATTTCTGGTCAATAGCCAGGGGATGTTCTGTCATTCATTTATTCAGTAAACATTTACTAAGTACTTATAGGAGTTAGGTGCTAGCAGTGAGGATGATACAGTCTCGTAAACCCAGGGAGTCAGAGTTGGCTGCTGATGCATGGACGCCATGGCATAGAGGAGGTGAGGTGAAGGCAGAGTGACTTCTTGGAGGAGGCAGAATTTATTCTTGAAGGATATATTGGGATTCACTAGAAAGAAAAAGGAAGTACGACATTCTGACAGAGGAGTATGTACAAAAAGATAAGAAATGAAGCTAGCTGAAAATGAGTCGTGAAGGAACTAGGTCTAAACTAAATGCTTTGAAAGAGGAGAGCCATCAGAGGATCTTACTTATTAAAATAACTGCTTTATTGAAATATAATTCACATACTTTAATATTCTCTCCTTTATTTTGAATTTTTTTATTTTTAAAAACAAAACAAAGAGTAGAAATAATACACAATTTCAAAAAAGAAAACAGTAATCAATCAACACTAGTTAATACATTACACTTGTTATCTTAGAAGTAGTTGCTCAAGTTACAAAATCAAAGGATAAAACAATCCGGGCCAGGGATTTAGCTGAGTAGCATGAGCGCCTGCCTGACAGGCACAAGGTCATGAGTTCGATCTCCTGTACAAAAAAAAAAAAAAAAAAAAAAAAGAACACTCAAACAATGACAGCACAAACTGTTCTTTCTCATGAACTAACAGAGAATTAGTAGTATGGTTACCTATCTTGTACACCCAAACATACACAGTTATATGTGTATACTTACAAGTTGTTCTTTCCTTTTAAACACTTCTTTCCTTTTCATTATTACAATACTTATTGTACATTTTGGCTCTTGTTACTCTTTCAGTTTTTATTTTTTACACTAAAGAGACAACATGATATTTACAAATGTGAGTCTGATTTCACTTACGAGTATAGTCTCAAGTTGCCTCCATTTACCTATAAAAGCCTGGCTTACAGGAAGGTGTGGTTTGTCTACTTGCAGAATCTCTTTCTGATCCCCATGTGGAGCCTAGCAATCATGCCAGTGATGTCTGAGAGTCCCTAGTTTTCTATATTCAACACTAGTATTGTCTGGATACCATATTCCTGCCAATTTTTGATTTGTCTTGAGTAGCACATGCTGAGCTGGTGACACCAAGGGCTGTTAGTGCCAACAGTAACCAGCAGCCAGAGCTGGTAGCAGTGTCAACAGCTGGCAGCCAGAGAGCAACAGAGAGTAGTGAAGAATAGCTGGGAGCTGGCATCTCTGGTGGCTGGAAGAGTTCCCAAGCCCTGTCAGTAGTTGTTTGCTTTGAGAGGTAAAGAGGTCATTAACATAAACAGAGCTGTTAGACACTAACGTTCAAATCTCAGCCCTGTTAATACTAAAGAGCTATACTTTGCCAGTTTGTGATTTCTGTATGAGCATGAAACCTCAGCCAGCTAGTAACACTTTATTGTTTATTTATTTAGTCTTTTTTGAGACAGAGTCTGGCTATGCAGTTCAGGCTGGCCTTAAGCTCACCTTATAATCCAAGCTGATCTCAAACTCAGGGTGATCCTCCTGCCTCAGGCTCCTGAGTGCTGGGACTACAGGTATGTGCCACCATGCCTGGCTTCAGGTTGTAACATTTTAGAAGGACATAGAGGACTGTCCTGCATGGGGCCCTGAAGAAGCAAACAGACTATGATGGTTGTCAACAGATTCAAACTTTTGTTTTGCTTTGTTTTGGTACTGCGAATCGAACTCATGACCTTGTGCTTGCCAAGCAGGTGCTTACACTGCTGAGCTAAATCCCCGGCCCACTATATCTGATTTTAATCTCTTAGGGGGTAAGAACTCATGTATGACCTACAAAGTATGAAGTATTTACTGCCTGAACTCTCACAGAGTATGTTTGCTTGTTCCTGACTTTTTTTTTTTTTTTTTTGGTACCAGGAATTGAACTCAGACCTTGTGCTTATCAGGCAGGTGCTTATGCCAGTGAGCTATATCCTTGGCCTGATTCCTAATTTAGACAAATGCTTTCAAATCATTGCCAGAAGCTTGTGTGTCACATGTATTAACTCATTTACTCCTTACACTAACTGAAAGGTAGGTGAAGTTTTGACTTGTGTCTAGATGTCCCCCCCAAAGCTTCATGCAGTCATAGGTGGGGCCTTTTCAGAGAGAGCTGAACCTAGAATGTGTGACTGATGGACTCAGGGTACTGTGCTAGGATTCAGGTGGTTGATTGGTTTGGCACCATGCCAATCACCCCAGTAGCCTGGATACAGTATAAGAGACTGAGTCTTGTCTGTTGCTTCTTTGCTGCCTTCTGCCTGCTGTGAACTCTCTCTGTGATGCCTGCCTGCCACGCCACCCTGCCCTGGAGCAGGCCAGAGAAGGACTGAAACTTTAGCAAACTGTGAGCTAAATTTTAAAAGCTGTGAGCTAACTCCTCGCTTTAACTGTGAGTATTGGGGTTCTGTTCCAGCAACGAGAAAAGTAAGACAGGTGATGTTCCTTTTTACAGAGGAGAAAACTAAGGCACAGCTAAAGTAAGAGATCTCTCAAGGCCATCGGACTTAAAGTGCATTGGGTTTGAAACAGATGCGATGGGCTTCAAAGTCATGTCCTGTATTGGAAATAGAGGACTGACTCCCTCCCTCCTGAAACTGCTGTAGAGGAACATGCGCTTGTGCAGATGATGTTTATTTAAAAATTGCCTTTTCACAGCAGCAGTCCTATCAGAATTTTACGATACAAGAAAACTTCACTAATTCATACTATATTACTGTAATAAATGACAGTTATGTGATTCTCAGTAAAATTTAAAGTTTTTCTCTGAATAAGAGTATAGTAAAATAAGAATTAGCTTCTAAGTTCTACACTAAGAAAATTGTTTTACTAATAAGTGTTTGTGATACATAATATATTGTGGGGAGCTGGTACATAAACATACTACATCCTAGTCCTTTGTATTTCTCCCCTTTCCCTCTTCTCACATAGTAATTTCATGTGTTTCCAGGATTTTTTTTTCATTTCCAAGATCTTGTGTAATGCAGGCCTATGGAATTATATGTTTAAATGTAAGAAAATACAATTCAATGATTTGTAATTCAAATACTTGGTTGTAAGTTGATTTCTTTTCCTATTATCTTATAAAACTAGTGATTTTGGGTGAAATTTTTTTTCAATGCTGGAGATTGGACCCAGGGCCTGGAACATAAGTGCTCTACCACTGAGCTACAGCCCCAGCCCTTCTGAAATTTTTGAGACAGAGTCTCACTAAATTGCCCTGGCTGGCCTCAAATTTATGATCTTCCTGCCTCAAGCCCCCTGAGCTGATTACAGGTATGTCTAGTTTTGTGTCCAGTTTTGCAGTATTAAAAAAATGTATTTACATTAAATTTTATTGATTTAGGCTGTTTTAGAAACCTCCTGAGGAAAAAATACAACTTTTTATAAATCCTTTCACTTTTTAGAAGAGAGAATAGCTCACTACTGATAGTTTACTGATAATCTAGATAGTTGTCATTCTGAAGTATGTGTACATATATTTGATTAAAAGTGCATCCTGGACCTCTCATTTCAACAAAAAGATGAAGCCATAGAAAAGCAGATTAAGCAGAGCAGTGACAGAGCACTGGACAGGAGTCAGACAACTTAGCTTTTAATCCCGACTACTGCTTAGTATCTGAAATCTTGGGTAAGTTACCTCTCTTTTTGTCATCAGTTTCTAAATTCTGTAATGATAATCTTTTACCTAGCAAGTGAGACAGCATGTACAGTAAGCTTTTTAAGCCACAAAGATAGAAAAGATGACAATTCTTGGCTATAAGGTGGTAGTATGGCGAGTTTTTGTTCTTCCGTGTGTGGGCTCTTTGCAGCCCACAGTGAAAGTGGAGCTTCCCCCCCGTAGTAGATGGAGTGGATCAGATGGTATCAACGCCTCCCTTTTCCTAGGCAGGTGCGCTGTGGCTGGGGCTCTTTTTGGTTGGCCTAACACTCGTGAGGCCGGACACCACAATTTGAAGTGCAGCTTGACAAGAGATTTAACTCAATCTTGAGCTAAGGGAATTGAAAGAGAAAAAGAAGAAAGGTATGGGAGACCATTGAAAAAAGATCAAAATACAGTGTCATATTCATTGGCATTCATAGAGTGTTGGTATTAAAAGTTCTGGGGCACCTTTCTTTGGAGAGTCATCTTAAGAACTTTACACGTATCTAAAGGAGAGGACAAAGTCGCGTGGATGTCTCTTTGGACACTTGGATGTCAGAAAATGTTCAATCACAACCCAAGTGGTTAAAGTGACAGAAAGAGCAGTCCTTCCTATACTCCTGTGTTTGTTGTGCCTTGGTAGTTTTCTGGCGCTAGACTAATGTGTAAGAAATGCAGAAGGATCGTATGGCAGAGGGAAGCAAAGAGGACATCAAAATTGGGCAAAAAGCTGATCCCTCCATTATTAGTCACAAGATGCTGAGTGTCTTTATCCCTTTAATTACTTTAGTTTCACATATGAAACTATTGTCTGTGAGGCAATTTTATGGCGAAATTAGAATGTAGGAATGTCTTATAAATGAACTAATATGTGTAAATTATAAAACTTTGAACAAAAAGAATATTTTTAAAATGCACTAGGAATTGATTTAGCATCCAAAAATAAATAATGTAATATACCATTCTAATAGAATTAAGAGAGAAAATCTCACACATGATCATCAAAATAGATGTAGAAAAACCATCGACAAAGTAAAATATCCTTCTATTATATAAATGCTCAACAAATTGAGATTGAGGGAACTCCCTCAACTGATAAGGACCATCTACAAAATGCCCAAAATTTAGATCTTACTTCATGGTAAAAGGTTGAATGATTTTCCCCTAAGATCAGGAATAATGCAAGATTGTCTGTTCCTCCCCTTCCATTCAGAATTGTACTAGAGGATCAAGTCATTTGGGCTAGAAAATGAAATTATATCTAGACTGGAAAGAAAGAAGTGCAGTCTATCTATTTGCAGATGGCATGATCTATGTAGAAAATATTAAGGAACACAGTACTGTGACTACTGTGCTACTACAAACACTGCTAATGCTACTACTACTGCCATATCACCACCACTACTACTACTAGAACTAGAAGTCCAGCAAAGTAGTAAGATACAAGATTGACATTTTAAAATTTGTATTTCTAAACAACAGCATTAAATTAAGAAAATGAGGAACAACTTAAAGAGAAAAAAATACTGAGAAAAAAAATTTACAAGACATACCCTGAAAACTGAAACAACATAGAAGAAAATAAGATCTAACAAATGAAAAGACATTTCAAGTTTATGGATTGGAAAACAATATTGTTAAATACAGCAATGCTGTCCAATTTGGTCTACATCCTCGCTACAACCCCTATCAAAATCCCAGGATTTTTTCCTCCAAAATTAATGAGCTGATTCTAAAATTCACATGAAAATGCAAAAGATCCAGAATATCAAAATGATCTTGAAAAAATGAAGTTGGAGATACACTTTCCAGTTTCATAATTTACTACAAAGCTACAGTGACTTAGACAGGATGGTAATAACATATGGATATAAATATGTGGAAGCGAACAGGGAATCCAAGAAAAAACAGTTTTCTAATGTTACCACAAATTTGGTGGTTTTAAAACCACATATCAGTTATCTTACATCTATGACATATCTCACCAGGTTCAAATAAAGGCATAGATGGAGCTACATGCTACCTCTGGGCTCTGAATAGGACCTCCTTGCTTACCTTTTCTAGAAGTTTCTCACATTCCTTGGTTCATGGCAAAGGTAACAGAGGATTTGAGTTCTCATATTACACTCCTCTAACTTACATAGTTACCGTTCTCTCTAACTCTGAACCCTTTCCATTGGCAACCAGGCTTCTCATGGTCCCCAGGAGTGGATTCACCCAGCAATGAGTCCAGTAGTTGAATATGCTCAATAGGTGGAGCCCATTTGGAGGTGGGACACCTTATCTTCCATTTCTAAGGACACCCTTTTACATCACTCCCATCTTGATAATTCAGTATTATTTCCCTAACTTATGGTCAGTAGCTTGACAAGCCTGAATCCATTTTCAGCCTGAATTCTCCTGTGTCATATAGCTTATCATATTCATAGATCCCCAGGGTTAGGATGTCTTGGGATGGCATTCTTCTGCTGATGGTAATGGCCAGTTGGCTTTTGATAAAGATGATAGGACAATTCAGTGAATTATCTTTTCAACAAATGTTGGAACAACAGGATACACATATGCACATACACAAAATGAAGTTGAGCCCCTACCTTAAATCATACAAAACTAACTCAGAATGGGTCAGAGACATAAATGTAGGGGCTAAAATGTTAAAAATTCTTTTAAAAATATCAGAGTAAAAGTGACTTTGGATTAGGCAATAGCTTCTTAGCTCTAACACTTAAAAGTACAGGCAACAAAAGAAAAAATAGATACACTGGACTTCACCAAAATTTTAAAAAATTGCTGCAAAGAACACCATCAAGAAAGAGAAAAGTCAACTCACAAAAGAAGAGAAAATATTTCCAACACATAAAGGACTTGTACCCCAAGTATTAAAGTATTCTTAAAATAATAAAAAATATAATTAAAAATGGTCAAAAATTATAAACAGCTCCTTCACTGAAGTAGATATACAGATGACAAACATGAAAATACTGTTTGTCCATTTATCAGAGATTTTCAAGTTAAGATACCAGTATCTACCTATTAGAGTGGCAAGAACAACAACAACGAAAGTCACAACAACAATAAAAACAAAACTTTACCAGATCTGACAAGGAAGTAAGGCATAAGGAGCTCCTGCACTGCCGGCTGTCTTACTCGTCACCGGGGCAAGATACTTGACAGCTACAGCCTAAGGAGAGGTTATTTTGGCTCACGATTTCAGTGGTTTTATTCCAATTTGGCTGGCTCCACGGTAGAAATGGCATGATGGAGTGGCCTGGCAGAGTAGAACGGCTCATGTCATAGACAGGAAGCAGAGAAGTGAGGAGCTGGGGACACGAATGCATCCTTCCAGGTCACACACCCAGTGACCCACCTCCAAACGGGCTCCACCTATTAAGAGCATATTCAACTACTAGACTCATGCTGGGTAAATCCACTCCTGGGGACCATGAGCAGCCTGGTTGCCAAAAGTTTTTATATTAAAAAAGAAGACAGGTGCTTTGCGTCAGGACCATACGAAAGATGGCTCAAAGCCATCTCAGGAATCAGCAAGATCCCACCCTTTCCAGGCTCAAAGGTGCAAAACTGCCCACTGTTCTTAATCTTAGCTTCTGTAATATATTCATGACTATTTCACTGTTGGGTGAGAGCACTTAAAAGACATCCCAGGAGCAATAATCACACCAAGTGAGTAAATCTAGGTTTCTAATTCTGTTCTTCAGTGAAAGAAATCAGATTTACCGGTAAGCGGCAGCAGTGTGGCAGACTACGGCCCCTCCAGGGGGAGAACCACCAGTGTCTCCTGAGATCTGCATGTTGGAACTTAGGACGCTGGGAAACCAAGCAACCAGCCTGCCTTCCTGCTAAGCGATAGTGAACCTACTGGTGCACGGCCTAGAGTCAAACATCCCACTTCCCCTACCCACCTTCCCCTGTTCCCCCCCCCCCCCCCGCCCCGTTAGCAAATGGGAACCAGAAATCTGAGCATCTCTTGGGAGGTTGACCCGTAGCAAATAAGGGGGATTTCCTTCTACCATCTCTTTGAAGGCAAGTATTTTTATTACTGTTTTGCTCTATTCTGATTAATGGTACTGCTCTATTCAATATTCTGTTTTGATAAGTTCTATAATGCGCTATTTCATTTTATTTTGATATACGTGATTGAAAGCACAACTATTGTAAAGATAACGAAATATACTGTGATACCTATTACTGTTATCCTGGTAACCTGCTGTGAAGTTCTGTACCAATTTCACTACATGGTCTCAGTTGGCTTTATTCTGTCTTGTTCTGTTGTAGTTTACTACTTTCAAAGTAAAATTAAAAAAAAAAAGAAATCAGGGTTAGAGAAATGGCTGATTCTAGGACTAAGGCAGAAAAATACGCAGAATAAGTCAGGAATATCTTGTAGTGCCAAAAGTAAAGGAGCAGCAAAACAACAAAACACATACTAATGTGAATATAAATGGAGAATTTGGAACTGTTGAGAAATTTTTTTAATTAAGATTTTTGAAATGGCAGTTTGTAGAAAGGCTCTGTTGGATGCACCTCAAGCAGTTAGATCTGCTCCCCTTCTCCCTAGGCCTCCCCTTCTCTCCTCGCCCCTTCTCTTTCACACAGTGTAGGAACTGAACCTAGCGGGAGATAAGCTGCCTCTCCAGCCTTTTGAGAACGAGACTCACTAAGTTGCCCAGGCTGGACTCAAACATGCACTCCTGTCTCATCCTCCCAAGGACTGGGATTGTGGTATCCACCGCTGTGCCTCACTTTAGGTATCTTCTTAAAGCTCAGGTTCTCAGCTGTATTATGGAAAAAATATGCCTTCTGCAAGAGATGGCCTTAAGAATAGTGAGAATAGAAGGGGGCCAAGAAACGGGGGGGGGGGGGAAGGAGCAGAAGGAATGGGAAATAAAAATAATTAAGATTTGTTATGTATATGTAACTAATCCCCATGATAAATGCAATCATTATATGCTGCAAATATGCACTAATATTTTAAAAGAATGAGATTGTATATGTGCACCTCATAGCACAGGGTTTGCCGAAAGTTAATGCTAGAAGATTACGATATTTTCCTAGTTGCATGATGGTCTTTTCGAAGCACAAATCTGATAGGTACTGTAGTCCCACCCTTGACCCTTCCATTATCAAACTTAGCTGCCTCCCTGAATGATTAGCCATTTGACCCAGTTTATTGGGCATCATTTATTGGGAATTTATTCTTGACTCGTTTCTACCTTTATTTCACTTTTCAGTCAGCATTTATTGAAATTTTTTTTTGTTTTTTTGAATATTTTTACTGGTACCAGGGATCGAACTCACAACCACAGGCTTGCAAGGCAGGCACTTATGCCACTGAGCTAAATCCCCAGCCCTAACACCAGCATTTACTGAATTTAAACTTCGTATTTGATGTGATTTGGGATATGGGAAAGAATACATGTATTCTCCTGTGGTCAAGGGCCTTAGTAAGAAACAAGCTAGACAGCACCAAGATGCATGTACACTCATGTGTGAGTGTGTATGTGTGTGTGAGTGTGTATGTGTGTGTCCATTCTGCATAATTTTTACTATGAGCTTTCTAAGAGACACCTGTTTCTCATAGTATATGAGAAGATTTTGGGGTGTGACCTCTGGTTATTATGTTGAGGTACAGTAAAGCATTCTCCAGGCCCAGCTATGATATTTCATTGCATGGTCCATGAGTCTGTGTACTTGAACAGGAGGAACAATTTGGTGTGGAGCACTTCTTTTTTTTAAACCATAACCAAGTTCAGGACCTCACTGTTGTCATGCACTCGCTGTGTCACTGAGATATGTCTCCCACCTGACCCTAGAATTTGGGATTCAGGCACTTGGGTGTCTAGACCTGGTTCTGTTGTATAATCTTTGGTAAACCACTGCATGTTTCTAGGTGTTTCTATAACTATGATACATACCCATGCAAATGTGTATGCTTCTATTTTATATGTACAGTGCTACAAACATCATCAAGAGTTAAAGTGTCATTTTAAATGGGTCAAAGTTTCCACCAAAGTAAGTACCTCCCCTGTGGATGTAAGTATACGTTCATACTTCTTCCAAGGATTCTGGACAACACACTTTCTGTCTTCATGTCCATTCTGCTCACTCGCTGGCGTTCTGAGTTCGTGGTCTGGTTTATACACTGAAAAATCTCAGCCATTCCTTAGATGGAGAGAAATCACTCACATGGAAACATAATTCATATTTCCAAACAGAGTCTTAGAACAGAAAGATGTAATTTCATAGAAGGCTTTTTTAAAAAAATGTGGATGGGCTGGGGATTTAGCTCAGTGGCATAAGCGCCTGCCTTGCAAGCAGGCAGTCATGAGTTCAATCCCTGGTACCAATAAAAAAAAATGTGGTTAATGAGACATTGATCTTTCTTAAGAGATAGAGACTGTCCAGCAGGCCAGGATGCTCTAAAAGATGGCAGTGATATACTACAGTGTTTTAGTGTTGGAGCTCAAAGTGGTCTTTGGGAAGGAGATGTTTCTCAGGATTTAATGTTTTACTTTTATGTTTACACTTACTGCATGTTTAATGTTAAATTTGATTTTGTTTGGGGCTCAAAAGTGATGTTAGGAAACATTGATTAGTAGAGTTTCAGAGTCAAAGGAGCCCTTGAGATAAGAGTCCACATATCTTATCCAGAGCCCCTCCTTTCTCCCTGCCATGCCCTTAATGTAAAGGAAGATCTTTTTTTTAGAGCAAGAGATGGAAAGAAATCATAGGGGACGAGTCCAGGGTGACAAGATTCACCATCCATCACGGCCCCTGACCACGAACAGTTGGAGCCTTTCTCTTTACTGTGTGTTTTTTTTTAATTAAACTTTTTTCATTTTTCCTACTTTAGAATTTCACATTATAGTCGGTTGTTCATTCTCCTCTTTTCTCTAGATAATGAAAATGGATATAATATGAACTTAAACTCACTTGCCCTGGGTCATTGCCAGTGCTTAATAAAAGTGTATTAGTATTTGTAGTAATGATAATAACCCACAGATAATGATGTCGCTAAAGACCAAAGGGTCCCCTTGCATGAGACACAACCCCCCTTCCAATCACCTAGCTTTGCCAGATTTAACAGAGACCTTGACTGCTTCAGATGGTTATTGTCCCCTTTAAATCATCAAGGTTTCATGGAGAGGAGTATTCTTCACTTAAGGGTTTTCAGACTGTCTGGTGTGCTGGGCTCTGATAACCTTGTTCCTATGTCATCATATGTCATGCTGCCTCTTGGAAATTGTTCCCTGATATTTGCAAAAACGAACTACTGGAACAGAAACTAAAAGACATTCCCTTTCTTCACTTACCTCACACACACACACACACAAAACACACACTTAACCACTGGAAATGAGCGCACTCAGATAAGTGGGTCGGGGTGAGGTGGGGATCTGAAGCTGCTGTGAGGAGGGGAATGGTGGGAAGAGTGGAGATTGCCTGGATTTGAAGAGATGAGACTCAGGAGCTGATGTAAGGCGTATCTTTAAGATCTGAAGAAGTATGGAAGAGGGATTTGACCTCCTCTGGGTGGACCCATAAATGAAGACCGATGCATGGGCAATAAGAAGCCAGGTTTGTGTTCATGCAAGGAAGGACTTTTTTGTGTTTTTTGCAAGATAGGACTTTTTCCTTGGCTATCGGCAGGAAAGATGCTTGCTCTGAAAGGACCAAGTTCCCTGCCCTGTGTTCTCAAGCAGAAACCGGAGGGTTCCTCCCTTGGGACTGCTGGAAGGAGTTATAAAGATTGAGTGATAGTTGAACTGAGTCCCTTGAGTTTCCCTGGAACCCTAAGAAACCTTCATGTTTCGAGGTTCTTAGTATGAGAATCTAGGAGCTGGGTTTTAGGTAATCAAGACCTCCAGAAGAGGAGCAGTCAGCAGTGCTGGACGTGGCAGAGGACACTGGACTTGCCCAGGAGGAACCAGGAGTAGTTTATCATGAGGCTGGCGCGGAAGCTTGCTCCCAGTAGAGAAGTGGAGGGAAGGGGTTCAGACCGTGTGCTCGTGTGTCTGGCTTCGTGAATGACTGGGTGGCTGGGGCCTGTGAAACTGAAGGCAGCAGGGAGGGAGGATGACAGGAGGAAAGGTGCTTAATGAGTGGAGGGAAGAACAGAGAACTTTAGCATGATGCTCGTCCTTTGCAGAGTGCTTTTCTGGCCCGTGATAGACGTGGCTCTTTAAGGAGTATGCAGCAGGCTGGCTGTTACCTCCATGTTTCAGGTGCATTCGCAGATTCCATACAGGTGGGCAGGCATGGAGAGCTGAGAAGCCTTTCGGTTTTAAGGGGGTTTGTGTCTTTGTGAAGGAAACTGCTCCGAAGTGGAGTTTCCAAGGAAGTCGGTGATCCACTTGCTGATTTCAGTCACTCTTCATGGCCTTGTGTGGACATCACATCTTCTAAGACTAAAACTTTATCCTCAGGGGCTGAGGATTTAGCTCAGCGGCATAAACGCCTGCCTTGTAAAGCAGGCAGTCGTGAGTTGGATCCCCGGTACCGATAAAAAGGAAAAAGACAAAAAAAAAAAAAAAAACTTTATCCTCTTCTGATTTTCCTACCCTCCCACTCTGTCTTCCTTTTCAGCCTCTGCCACTGCCTGACCTTGACCCACTTTTCACATTCATCCTGTTTTTCTGGTGTGTGTGTGTGTGTGTGTGTGTGTACACTACCATCTGTACTGGGAACTGAATTTAGGAGCTTTGCACTGAAGTGAATCCCCAGTCTCTTTTTATTTTTTGATGCAAGGTCTCACTAAGTCATTAAATTGGCCAGGCTGGGTTCAGACTTGAGATCCTCCTGTCTCAGCCTCCTACAGAGATGAGATTACAGGCATATGTCACTGTCTGCTGTCTTAGGGTTCTTGATGGCTCCAAAATGTACTTGTATATCTGTGACCCAAAATTCTCAGCGTGATCCCAGGTCTGTGTCTTATTTTTCCACTGTACAGCTTCATGGAGGTGTTCCATAGGCACCTAAAAGGCCCACACCTATTTCTTCCCTATTCTCTCCACATCTATTTCTTCCCTAGAGGTCTCAGGTGCAGACTGACTATGCACCCTGGCTTGTCTGGGGTAGTCTCGGTGTAAGCCTGCTGCCCATCCTAATTATTAATATTGACTCCCTTATACTTCAAAGTGTCCTAGTATGTCTAGTACATTATATGGTCACTCCGTGGACAAGGGCATGGCCACCCCCTCAAATGCCCCTACCAGAACCTTGTATTTATTCTCAGCTCCCTGTTGCTTACCTTTCGCATTCTGCATTGTCTTGTTTTTATGGATTCTGAACCTCTGCAAGGTAAGGACAGAAGTGTATCATTATCCATTTTGTATTTCTAGTATCAAGCGGAGTCTTGCCTATAGAAGATGCTCAGTATATGTCAAATAAAGAACATGAAAATGGATTTAAAGGACAGAATTAAAAGCCATAGAAAGTTAGGGGGAAGGCTGGGTCCTTAGGCCTAAGTCCTCATTCTACTGCTGAAGGAATTGAGGCCCGATGTGAAAAATGGCCATAGCCCAGGTCACATGTCCAGGTAGGGCAAGGTCCGTAACAGACCCCAGGTGTCCAGGCCCAGCCAGGGCTGTTTTCTAAGTAGTTTACATATTCTTAAATTAAGCAAAGGGCCATCAACCTTCATTAGCGGTGTGTGTGTGTGTGTGTGTGTGTGTGTGTGTGTGTGTGTGTGTGTACAGGTCAGTGTGTCTTGGGGATGTGTTCAAGGATTGGGAAACATTCTGCCAGTTTTTTCTTGGAGACATTTTTACCCTTGAACGTTGCCAGCTAAGTTTAAAATCAAATCTGCTCTCACAGTATCTCAAGTGCTCTCTTCGTTCTTGTTTAACACTGAGACTCAGATGTCCTGAGTCATCCATGTGGCCGAGACCTCCGTGGGAGGCTACGGGATGATCTGTGGCTCTGTGTGGACGCTGAAGCCTCTGTGGGTGTGGGGACTCTGCAAGGAGGATATCTTGTCACCTTTGTAGAATTCTCTCCCCTCTTCTTGTAGTTTCTGCTGTTCTTTTCTTAGCCTGATCTTGACTAGTGAATCATGATTCTGAAAAAATCATTTCTCTTTTCTGAAACTTGTATTCTTCCTTTGTAGAACTGAGTGGGTTACACCAGGTGCTGTCCCCTCGTGGCTGCTTCTGTCCTTAAATTCCATCATATTAAATTTCTTCCCATGGCTTATGAAACTGTAGATGTTGTTATCTACCATTTACATATCTAATATATGCATATATCAAAATCTTTGTCTGCTTTGTTCTTGGCCAGAATGAATATTACTCACTTTTTTAAACAACACTTTATATTTAAGTTTATCATTCTTTACATGTTGAATCCGCCTTTCCTTCTAACTACTCTAATAAAGCTTATTATTTCAACCATTTATATTTAACATTAAAGTTTAATCATGAAGTTGTTAACCATAGAAAATTATTAAATATGTGAGTTTGAAATGAGCATAGAACAGTTGAAAAAAATGAGTGAATATTTCACAACAAGCACTTTGGAAAATAAATTTATGCATAGAAAACAATCGAGAATTACAATTAAGAGCTCTAGGGATCTCAAACTGATTTGTCCAGCTATTACACAGTCATTTCAATTTAAATTAAAATTGTAACTATTTTCTAGTCTACTAAAAATATGAGGTGTCACATTAAGAGTTTTAATGGTGCCTTCTCTGGAGAATGCAAAAATGCAAGATTGTAGCACATAAATAACTATATAGTGGAGAATGAATAAATTCTCTGCCAAAAATGAATATGATAGAAGCAGAAATGACAGTGGATTATTTTATTCCCTCTAGTGAAGCGCAGCTCACACATTAGAGCAAAGAAACAGTTCACAGGGTGTCTAATTCCGTACTACTTTGTCAGAGCTGATGAGAAGAGCAACATAAAGGATTTTAATGTGTTGATAAACTCAGGCATACATGGGGCCATATATTCTGTTTCAAAGGTAAGATTTTTTTTTTAACCACAGAAAATAAATTGATATTAATGTTTTGTATTCCTGGTTAGAAAATTGGATTAGTCAAGGTTTTAACCACTGTAGAACATGTTTAAGGCAATCAAACTTCTGGAGGAGGGGAAGAAATAAGGCTGGCAGCTGAATGTGTAGATTCCACAAGTGTATTTGCACGCGTGCGTGCTTGTATGTGTGTGCGCTAGAATCTTTGATCGTGTCTGGGGGAGGTTAATGATAGGATACAAATTTGGGGGAACTTTATGAATATGAAAGAAATAGTATAAAAGAAGTAGCATTTGGACATGTGGGGAAAGAGGAGAGTTAACTAAAAGAGAACCAAGGACAAGAGAGTTACTATAACTAAATTCAAGCTTCCTGGTAGCCAAGATAAAAGGGAAGCTAGAGGATTTCATAATTAATGTTGTCATGATGTTTTCTTCCTGCTAAGCTCTGGGAGCAATGATGCTCAAACTTGACCACACATTAAAATGCCTGGGGCGGGGGTGGTGTACTGATGAATGAGACGTCCTCCAGGAACTCTGTTTAATCTGTCCAGGGTGTGTACTCATACTTGTTAAACACTCTTCTGGTGTATTTGATGAAGTCACCTAGGTCTCAGTAGTTTATGAAAACCTATGAGTAAGCACTGTTCTGTGGAAGGTGCAGCTCTCACAGCCAGTTATCATATGGATTCTTAATACTGGTGAAGCATTGATTTGTATTTTAGGCATTTCTAAAAGAATTTCAGTTCAGGTTTCCTGCCACATAAAATGATAGGCAGCTGTCCTTTCAGTAATTCATCCCTGAAAAGCACCTACTTTTCTCAGAAAGGCTGACTGCGAGCCCACTTTTTGTTATCTAAAATGGGAAGGAATACAGTGTGCTGTATGGAAACACAAAACCTTTAACTGACTTTCCTAAAACACAACTACAACATAACCAAATACCGTTAGTTACGAACCATCATCTTAGGATGTAGAAATACTTAGAACATCCATTTCTGCCATCAAATGATCAGTATCATTATTAACAGTTGTGTGTGTGGTAACAAGGCTTCTAGTGCCAGCTCCCTGGAGATGGGTCTCCCTTTTGTTGCTTTCTGGGGTGCTTTTCAGAATGTTGCCTGGACAGTCCTAGTTGCAGTCGGAATATAACTGAGACTTTTTCATACATTGTTTTGTTAATAACATTGCAATGAGTTTTTTAAGCCATGTGTGTGTGTTCCTGTATGGATATTAGCTAAAATAATATATTGAAAGTTATGTATGTTTCATGAAATTTGTATATTAAACTAAGAAATTCTTCAAGGAAAATATTAAACAGGAAGATGCTCTGTACCGTATTTTAAAAGTCCAATATAGATTATAAGGTTGAGAATTGACCTGAAAGGATTTTTTTTCTGCAAGTCATAAAACATCCTAGTTAGAGGATTTAATAGCAGGAAGTGCAGCGATGGATGCTCCCAGAGCTGGTCCAGCCCCAGTGCAATCAAGGGCCATCGCCATTCCCACCTGCTTTGTGCTTCACCCTACTCACAGTGTTGGGGATAAAGTCTCCCTTTATGCTCTCATGGTGGCTGCAGCAGCTCAGAGCCACATCTGCTGTCAACGCAGTCCAAAAGAAGGCAGGAAATGCAGCCAGAAAACTCATCTTATTGGTCTTTATTTATATAGGGAGTAATTTTTTTTTCACAAGCCTTCAAGCAGAATTCTCCTGACCCCTAACTATTAAAAATGGGTTACATGGCCATTTAAGGATGCAGGAATCTGTAACCTCTACCATGCAAAGAAGATAGGCCAGAGGACAGTCCCATGGGAAGGCCAGTCAAATCCACATTCACTCACCGGGGAGCTGAGTGGCCTTGGGTAAGTCTTTTAACCTGTAGCCATTGACTGAGTTTTACGATAGTATTTTGGCTTACAGTGGAGGAGATGATTTATAAAGTCTCATCTCTTTGGTATTCTCAGGGCACTGTGGCATATCAAAATCCCTAACAAAGCGAACAATTTACCTTCTGTTTACAGCTTACAGAATGCCTGACCACAGAACTTTTTTTTTTTTAATCAGTCAGATATTTGTTACTGTGCTGTGGATCACAAGTTCTAAGGAATTTTTAAAGAAATATAATTTTCTGTTAGATTGAAATTTCTTGAAGACAAAAGGCTTTCATCTTTACATTTCAGGGTCCTCAAAATTTCCAGGCAATGGCTAATGGCTACTCAGCTTCACTCACAGTTTCAGTCTCACTTCCTCTGGGAGGATGTCTCCTCGCTCATCAAAACTAAGTGTTCTCTCTCTCTGTCTCCATCTCTCTGCCTCTCCCCTCCCCCGTTCCCTCCCTCCCTCCTCCTTTCTTTCCCTCTCCCTTTCCCTCCAGTCCTGGTTTATTGTCTCTTCTTTCCTTCCGCTTTATAACACCACAATTGCAGTAAATTATTGAGTGTGTATCATTTATCTTGCCAGCCAGACTGTACACTCCCTGGCAGCAGGGGTTGTGTCTGGTTCATTACTGTTGGTTACTGTATCTACAGTGCCTACCGCAGTGGTTGGGGTGTAGTGTGTACTCAGGGTACATTTTGAAGGAATGTACATCTCACACATTAGGTATACTATAGAATAGACACACTACCTCCCAATTATCTTCTAGGATCACCTCCTAATCTCTTATTCTATCCATATGGTGGCTCCCATTGGTAACTGGTCAAGGAGTGGGTACCGGGCCCAGTAGGCTCTTGCCAGGGCTTTTGAAATTTGGGGTTAGAAAGATGGCTAGAAGGGCTGGGGATTTAGCTCAGCAGCATAAGCGCCTGCCTTGCAAGCAGGCAGTCGTGAGTTCGATCCCTGGTACCAATAAAAAAAACGAAAAAGAACAAAAAAAGAAAGATGGCTAGGTTTCTTTATTCACAGTGGAAAGGAATGTAAGAGGTAAAACTCAGGAATTACTTCTGTATTATTTCTCTTTGAATCAGAGAACTGAAGAAGATTGATTTGGGAGAGGAGAGAGAGACACACAGAAAGAAATCATAGGTCCCCATGCAGAGAAGGGAGATGGCGATTGTCCTATCAAAGTCTGGACTTTTAGGTTTTATATCTGCTCTTCTCACATTCCTCTTTTGGGTTCCATGAGATTCTCTTTTTCTTGGCATAATAACTTCTTTCTTATTTAAGCTCATTTGATTTCATTTTCTACTACTTGTGTGTCCTAGATAATTCTATTAAATAAGTTTTCAAGTGTGATTCAAATGGAAGAAGAAAAAGGGCTTTACAGCTATTGGGTTCATTGATATCATGGCTTATATCTCTGTGTCCCCCAAAGCCTTGTGCACTTGTAGGCAGGGCTTTTGGGGGTGACTGGATCATGAACATGTAAAACTGGGTCATGGCGTGTGATACCGGATTCATCTACTGGGTGCCGACGATGGGCTTACTGAAGAAAGAAGCCCCAGCCTGGTGTGGGTGGCGGCATGAACAGGCTCGCAGCCTGGTTGGAATCAAAAGCGTTGGAAGAAGAAAGCGCACTGCTTCCTGCTTGTCACAGGCTGACCTGCTTCTCCTCTGCCACGGCCTTCTGCCATGCCGCCCTGTCTTAGAGCCTGCTGACTGCACTGACGCCTCTACAAACAGAGCTAAAAGAAACCTTTCCTCCTTTAACTTGTGGGGGCCGGGTATTTTGTCTCAGCAAGAAGGAATAACTAAGACAATGGGCATGTATGAACCAGTGAGCTGAGGAACTGAGTTGAATTCAGAGTGAGCCAGGATCAAAGCCGGGCATAGCAGAGCCCAGAGAAGGAAATACTCAGGTCTACTTGTTTGCAAGGTGGTTTTGAAGATCAAATGAATTAAGAGGTGTGAATGTACTTTAAAATAGAAGGAATTTTACAACTAAAAGATTCATTCTGGGGCAAAGAAGCCATAGAAAGCTCAGACCAAGGCAGACCCAGAGCCTGACGGCCCACATCCTGTAGCTGCCACCATCCCCTCCGACACCCAGACCTCTTCCGCTTCCCCACGAGGAGCACTCGGTCCCATGCTGCCGCAGCACCTGGCTCATCTGCATTCTGCAGGTTCCTTCAAAGTCATTCTGCTTCTTGTTCCTCATCTGCCCTGCTTGGAGACACTCAGACTGTGTGAAGGACACTGCCAGGCCACTCTAGGGTGACTCTAGTAACTGAATAATGCATGAAACCAGCAGTGGCCAAGTGGGGGGCTCCCTAAGTGGGTGGTGGGTTGAGAGCAGGGTCTGGCCTCCATCTGTGGGGACCCAGCTTCCCATCCGTGGGATCTTTCAGATTGATGGGTCCGTCCATATGGATGAAGTGTCTTAGTGTTTCCTTCAGTGTTCCTGTGCTGACTGGAAGGACAAATTAGAACAATAGTGCTTGATGGTTCGCAAAGGCTGTTTGGGTCCCATTCATCTCCTAGAGGCCTCACAACAGATGTGGGAAGAAGTTCAGGGATCAAGGGTTGCTATCCATCACGTATTGACAAGGAATCAGGCCTCAGAAAAGTGTGACATGCTCACATTTCTAGGTCAGTTATCTTTTTAACATTCCCAAATTACATGAATTCATGGAATTTTTTTCTCTTCTTAAGGCAAATTGAAATATAAAAATTATTTCTATGGAAAAGGAGTGATATTCTGGCCCCAAGACTATCTTCACTCAAAATAAACCAGCAAGATTTTTGTAAAGACAGAATACTGAGATCCACTTTAGTTTTTGTTTTGTTTTGTTTTGAGACAGGGTCTTGCTATGTAGCCCAGGCTGGCCTTGAACTTGCCGAAATTCTCTTGCCTCAGCCTCCTGAGTGCTGATTACAGCCATGTGCCACCATGGCTGGTATACTTCTGGAAATTCTGGTTTAGCCTGACTGGGGCCTGGGAATATGTATTCCTAGAAATTTTTTCAAGAGCTTCTGATGAGGAGCAGGGTGTGGAAACACTGGAATGCTGAGGGAGGTATGGTATGTGTGTTAGCCCATTGTGTTTTGGTCTGGACTTCATACTAAGCCCTTGGTGACCTTGGGGTCCTCTTTCTTCATCCGTATGTGACAGGATTGGCTTAGAACATGTGATCTCAAAAGTGTCATCTAGGGGGCTGGGGATTTAGTTCAGCGGCATAAGCGCCTGCCTTACAAACGTGTGGTCATCCCCGGTACCGATAAGTTAAAAAAAAAAATGTGTCATCCAGTACTTATGTGATATATGTGCTTTTAAAAATTTTCCACTTGGCAAATTGTGGCCCTGAAGGCTCCAGGATAAAGAGACCCCTGATAATGTTGATTGTATCCCCAATATCTGTTCTCTCTCTGCCTAATGCAATTCCAATTTTTGCTCAGATAACCCTTCTTTTTCTCACAGAGCCATGAGCTTTGGGTAAAACATGGCAAATGGAATGACTCCTGTCCACTCATGTGATTGACCATAGACATACAACCCATTTCTGGACAATGGACTAGGAATCGAGTTTGCTCAGAGCTTCCGGGATAAGAGGGCACTTGCTTGTTCTTGAAGAGCGTTTGGAAGTAACCCTCTTTCTACTAAGGACACGAGCAAGGATGTAGTCTATTCTACTCTTGACTGTCTTGCAGCTCACTGTTCAGTATGGCGCACAATGATAGTGCATCAGTCAGGGAGATTATCCTTAGCCATGTAACAAACAAACCTTCAAATCTCAGTGTCTTAGCATACTATCAGTTTATCTCTCAACCATATGAACACCAGTTGGAAATCTGAGAAACAGTTTTCATGTGGTGTTATGGATGATCATATTCTCCCAAATTTATATGTTGAAATCCTAATTCCCAGTACTTCAGAATGTGAAGTACTAGAAAGAGGGTCTTTAAAGTGGCGATCAAATTAGAAAGGCGCTGTGAGGGTGGATTACACTTCAGTCTGACTGCTCTCCTGAGAAGAGAAAATTGTGACATACAAAGAGATGCCAGAGACATGCAGGCACAGAAGCAAAGAACACGGGAAGACACAGTGAGAGGGCAGCTGTCAGCATGCCAGCAAGAAACCAACATTCTGACACTCTGATCTGGGACTTCTCAATTCCAGACTGTGAAAAAATAAACTGCTATAATTTAGGTCACCCATCCTGTGGTATTATGCCAGCAAGTTAGTCTCAGGCAATTCAGAGACGTGAGCTCCTTCCTTCAGATGGCTCTGCCATGCCCTCTGTCTGGTTAGCAGACGAATGGTCATGGAAGGCAGTGGGTGCATGTGTGTATGTCAGGATTTGGTTCCCTGGCTTGGGAGCAGAACAGGGCTCTACCCGCCGTCTACTGGATGGAATTTAGTCAGCCAGCCACTGCAAGGCAGGCTGGGAGATGTACTCTAGCTGTGTGCTCTGGAAAAAAAAAAAAAAAGAAACTAGGTTAGTGAATATCCAATCTCCATCAGTGACAGCAGGATCTGGGGTACGTGTTGGCAAGACTGATCCTCTGAGTACACCTGTCTAGGATGCTGGTCTGCCTCCAACTTCCTGTCCTTAGAACTAGAGCATCTCCCCGTCCTCTAGACCGGCTCAAGCCCATGTTCCTGTTCACCATCACTGAATGCATCCTAACAAACCCCGGTGCTAATCTTCCTTTTCCTCCTCTACCCTGTGGCTAGAATTGGCTACAGGGCTACACTGCAGTACTGGACATGGGGCCAGGCTTTGCACTTGAAGAGAAAAGTGGAGTTGGCACTCAAGCTGAAGGGGTTCTGGGCCTTTCTCTCCTGATAGCACTGCAGGAGGGTGGTGGCCGCTATGAAGAAAGAGCCTTAAATATTTTTTTTTCAAGAGTCTTAAATCTGGTTTTATAAAACCAAGAAGAGTGGAAATTAAGACATTAAAAACTTATTTTTAGGTACTGTACCCTGGCCAAACAGGTGGTGTGTGTTGCACAGATCAGAGGCTTCCCCTTCGTTTGCATTATTTCTTCTGCATGGAGAAGTTTGCTCTGCTCTTTTAGAGCAAAAGCTGCCTGTGTTTTATGCCCCAGTTCAAGGCCCCGCTTTTATGACCAGCCCTGGAGCCTCCCTGGCATCCTCTTCTCTTCCTCAGAGTGCTAAAAATGCCCTACCTGCTTCCAACACCGCTCCTAGGGCCAGAGGGTCCTGCAGTTCTGTGTGCTCTTTGTACATGTTCTGTTTGTTCTAGCATCTTCTCCAGCTAGACAGCTCCATGAGGGCAGGTGGCCTCCTCTGCATAGGTCCTGTGGCCTAGCACCTTGATCGTCCCAGAGCAGGCCTCAGTCGCTGCTTAGAATTGAGATAAACAGATGGACTGGAACTCCCCCGCCTCACGTGCACAAAACAACCAGCAGTCCCTACCTGCTAAACGCAGTCTTTGCCACCCAAGCTGAGGATTCAAATGTCTTGCCTACTTTCCTTTCCTAGCCTTTGTTTCCTTTTTACTGTGGTAGGGGACACATAAGTTTTCCCATTCTGAGTGTACACTTTAGTGGCATTAAGTACATTTGCAGTGTTATACAACCATAATCTCGATTTCCAGAAATTTTCACCTTCCCATAGATTATACCCTTAAATAGTTACTGTCCATTTCACTTCCCCCACGTTGGAGCAGCTACCTCCATCGTTTCTGTGTCTATGAACTGGACCGTTCAGGACACTTTCAGTGTTTGTCTTTTTTTTTTTTTTTTTTTTTTGATCTTTTTCGTTTTTATCGGTACCAGGGATCGAACTCACGACTGCCTGCTTGCAAGGCAGGCGCTTATGCCGCTGAGCTAAATCCCCAGCCCCCCAGTGTTTGTCTTTTTGTGTCTAGAGTTTTTCACTTAGCATAATGTCTTCAGAATTCATTCATGTTGCAACATGCAGGTAGGAATTTCATTTTTTAGACTGAATAATATTCTGATATATATATATATATATATATATATATATATATATATCCTTTTAAAAATCCATTTATCTGTTCATTTATCCATTTATCCGTGAAGGACACTTGAACTGCTTCTGTCTTCTGAATACTGTAAGCCCAGCAGCTGTCCCTGCTTCCCACTTTTTGGGTTTCCACCTAGGAGTGGAATTGCTGGATCCTATGACAACTCTAGGTTTAACTTTTTAAGGAGCCGCCATGCTGTTTCCCACAGTGGCTGGACCACTTCACGTCCCCTTTCTATTTTTAAGCTGGAATTCATTATCTACCATGGCTCTCCAGCATCACCCGTTCAGCTCCACTCCCAAGCATCTACCTTGCGTACAAAGCGGATGTGGCTGTCCCACTTAGTAGAGAAAAAAGTGGCATTAATAGTTAAAAGTGTGGTGTTACGGTCGGCTCTGGCAGTAGGTGATTGATGGCCTCCATTACACCCCATTAGATATTTTATTCTTGTTAAATGAAGAGCAGCCAACTTTGTCAAGTATTTTCAGTTCCCCCTGGTCTTACTGGTCCAATCTATTCTTCAGGATGGCCTGTAAATGGCCACATATGGCTGTGTGTCTGCAGGACGGATGGCCGTGCAGCTGGCGTTCATTGGCCACCAATTTACCCTGGCCCCCTTCATTGTGAGCCTGACAGCACTGGGGAGCCTTGTAGATCTAACCAAATATATCTATTTTCTAATTGTCTATTTATCACCTTCTGGGGATTTGCGGGCCTCCTATCTGAAGGCAGAGGGGGGATGGTCTTGAACAATGATCCTTGTCAAGGCTCTCGCTCTCTCTAAATTAGGGCCTAGTTGCTAAATAACTAATTTAGTCCTGCTATCAAGCTGAAAAAGTAGGTATTCAGCGCAAAGTGCCAGCTGGGGAATTGATTATGTCTTCTCTCAGCGAGTGTGATAAACCTGCCACGGAGCCACTGTGGAGGGCTGCAGATGGCTCCCCAGGGGCAGGGCAGCCCATTTGGCATTCTCAGTGGAGCCGTGGCAGCTCCACTCCCCGTGTGGCAGCTGAATCCTGGGGCCCGGCCTGCCCGCTGTCACGGCACCCACCCGTAGGAGCCTGCCCCTCATGGACCCTCCTGGTCCCGTGGCCTCTGCTTGGAGCGGTGAAGATGTTTGCAGTTATCAGAGCCAGGCACCAGGGTGAGAGTCGGGGAGGGGAGAGGAAGGTCATCCTGACAACCCCAATTTCCATTAGAGTGAGATTATTGAAGCTGGCCAGGCCTGGGGTAGGGTGGTGGACAGAAATAAATGGGGATAGGAGGCTGTTAGGAAGATGTGTTAGTAACAGCAGCCACTGGGTGTTGAGCTGAGGAGGGTGGTGGTTACTGCTTGAGAAGTTTGCTAATGACAACAATGGCTGTTTACTCAGCCTGGGGTCCCCTCTGCCAGGCACTGTCTCTGCAGCCAAGTTCTCTGGGCATCCTGGCCACCTCCATGCAGATGGGGTCTCTCACACTGATTTGTAGTATCACCTAGTACCTTTGACTGGGGATGAACTCTGGCGTAAGTATGTCCTTCACTCAGATTCTTTTACGGTGCCTGGACCACCCCCATCCTTCTTCATTCAGCTGATCTTTACTGAGAACTCTTCCAAGTGCTGGGCCCACAGTGGTGAACTGCTGGACCAGCCCTGCCTTCCTGGAGCTGATCTTTCTAACTGGGAGGGAGACCAAGGCCTCAGTTCTTCATAGTTGGAAAATATCATATTCCACTTATTCACGTAATTTAAAAAATCAATATAGCATTTTACTTGTCATATAATGTAAAAATAAGAGGAAAGCAATTTTAATAAAAATAATGTGTGTTTCAATATAGAAGTGTTTGATTATAACTACACAGCGCTGCAGAATATTCAGGTGCTTACACTTACTCGTGGATATTTGAATTTAAGAAAAAGATAATATCCAACTGGATGTTGACATTTTCTCTTTATCTTTGACATTTTCGAATAAAGGCTAAAAAAATGTATATTGGTAAATATACTTAAAATTGCTTTGAATGTGACAGCCATGAAGGCAGAATGATAAAAAGTAATATCACTGACTCAAACACCATGAAGAGCGTTGCCAATCACAATGTCATTTTCTGAAATGATGACACTCTGAGTTGAAGAAAATAAAATAATCTCTCAAAAACCAGAAGAAAACAAAACTTCTCAGTTTCCCTGTTGGTTGCTTTCCTGAAAATATTAATAAATTGTGTGTGTCCTGTGTGTTTATGTGTAAGATGGAGTTTGAGTCTAGGTTTAGATAATTATAAAAAGCTTTGGACCTATGCTGATGTCAGGTTTAAATGCCAGCGTTGTGAGGATGTGAGACCACCTATGCCTCCTCGTAGGAGACCTAGTGTCCCGGCTCCCATCTTCCCATCACTGGCCACCTAAATACCTTCTTGGGTTTGGTTCCACTAAGAGTCACTGAACTACATGAAAGACAAATTTAAAAACAATAAAATAATAAGTCACAGTACTACCGTGGTTAGGAGCAGTTTTGGATAAGGAGGTCAGAGTTCTGGTTCTGGGTCAAGTGCTTGCTCTAAAAACAGGTGTTTCTGTGGAGGAGGAAGACACAGCATCCCTTGGGAGAGTCGTTCTCTTCTCAGGGGAGGAACAAAGGAGGGTCAGGGGTTCAGCTGTGGTGGGCACCCAGAGACCTCTGTCGGATACTGTTCCAGCAGTTAGCCCGTGACCCTGAGGCTTACTGTTGGTTCATGAGCTTCCGTTTTCTTATCTGTCAACTGGAGGTTACGGTCACTGCTTTTTCCTCTCCAAGTTAGTAAAGTCTAAAAGGATGGGAATGAGTATTTTAATCACTGTAACATCTGAAGAAGCCTTGTTTGGTGGGGAAAATTAGAAACACCTCAAATACCTACAAAAAAGTGGGGGTTGGCTATAAAACAGCATGGAACATCTACTCAGTAGAACATTATTAATCATTAAAAGGCTGTGAAATAATAGTTAATGATAAAGAAAAGTGTTCATGGAGTGTTGAGTCAGAAAAGCAATTTACAAAGCAATATGGAGCATGTGACCCATGTTTGCTACTTAAGAAGAAAAGCAAGCAAGCAAACAAAACACCAACAAACAAAAACGAAGGAATTACAAGGATAGATACTAAGATAATCACTGAAGTTAGCCCTGGGAATTAAAGTTGATTGTAATTTTCTTTTTGGTCCTGTGTATAATGAGCTGTAACATTTTTGTAATAAGAGAAAGAAGACACAAACATGATTTTGAAGATGCTCATCATCCTCTGAGACCTGCTAAGTCATCAGTATAAGTCTTGTGAGGGGTTGGTTTGGTTGTGAAGATCCGTTTTCTTTCTTTGTTTCTTTGTTTCTTTCTTTCAATTTTTTTATTTTAAAGCAAATAAAACAAAAGAGAACAGAACAAAGCAAATCAGAACAGAACAATGCAAACAGCACAGCACTTTACAACAAAACAACCAGACATCAACAATAGCTCCATGTCTCTTTTCTTTGAAATAGTTGAGCATACCTTCATACATATTAATATGAAATGTAACAAAATAGTATAAAACCATTCAAGAGAATGAAAGCATTACAGGACTTCAAAACCAAATAAAAGGAGATGAACAATGGCTACTATAATATCTCATTTTCCTCAAAAAAACTTGTCCATACCGTCTCACATAAAATCACATAAAACATAACAGGATAGAACCAGTCCAAACAAAAGGACAAAAGCATGGTAGGACTTCAAAACAACATGATAGTAAATCAGCAATGGCTGCCATAATGTCTTGTTTTCTTCAAAATAGCTGTTCACACCATCACACATAATAAACAAACAGAATAAAACCAATAAAAAATGAATGAAAGCATTCTAAGACTTCAAAGCAATATAATAGGAAACTATGATTACTACAAAATATCCCGTTATATTCAAAATATCTGGCCCTACCATCTGACAGCATAAAATCTAACAAAATAAGATGGAACAAAGCCAAACCTAACAAAATTGTGTAAACAATGCAAGAGTTCAAGATAAGACAATAAGAAATTGACAGTAGTTTTCACCTTTCCCTCCAGGGTGTTCCCTCCGCTTTGCTCTTACATTTACTATTTTGCTTTTGGATCCCATTAACTCCTTCTGTTTCTTATGCTAGGGTTCACACGTATGAGTTTGAATTGCTGCCGCCATGAGCATGATCTTCAGTTGTGTCTAATTACCTACAGGAGCCTTGAGATTACTCTATAGCTGGGTAACTTTCCACTGCATGAAAATACCATATCTTTCTTGGCCATTCTGCAGTTGATGGGCAAGCTGCTCTTGCTTTTTTTTTTTTTTAATCTCCTGTCACATGGAACAATTGTTTTCTCTCCTTTGATTTTTAGTCTATGAATTTCCTTTCCAGTTAGATGTGTTTTTTATATACTGAATATCGTTGGCTCTTGTTTCTTGATCCACTTTCCCTGGTTTCTTTTTATTGCTGACCTGAGGCCATCTACATTAATGGTTACAACCAGCATACATTGGTTCGTCTCTACCCTGCTATCCTCCTGTTAACCTTCCAGTTTTCCCCTTCATTCAGTCGCCTGTCTTGTCTAGTGATCCTCCTCTGCTGCTATTTCTGGAATCATGGTCATCTTTATCTCTCTCTAGAACATCCTTTAGCACTCTCCGTGGGGTTGGTTTGATGATCATGAATTCCTTCAGTTGTTCTTTATCATGGAAGTATCTTATTTTCCATCAGTTTTGAAAGATAGTTTTTCTGGGTAGATCAATCTGGGTTGGAAGTTGTTTTCTTTCAGGGTTTGAAACACTTCACTCCAAACTCTTCTTGATTTGATGGTATGTGTTAATAAGTCTTCTGTGATTCTGATTGGTTTTCCTTTATAGGTGATCTGTCTCTTTTCTCCAACAGCTATTAATATTCTATTCTTGTGCTGAATTTCTGAGATCTTGATTATTATATGTCTGGGTGTAGATTTACTTTGGTATGGTTAGTTGGAGTCCTATATGCCTCACTTACCTGCATGCCAGATCCATTTTCCATGTTTGGGAAATTTTCTTCTATGACTTCTGTGAATATCCTTTTAGTTTCATTTGTGTTGACCCTGATTCTTCACCTACACCTATCACTCTTAAGTTATGATTCTTTGCATCAGCAGCTGTTGAGTTATTTCCTGATTCCGTGTTATTTTTAAGAGATCTTTCCTTTTCTGATCACTAGCTGTAATCCTGTCTTCAAGGTTTGAAAGTCTATCTTCAGCCTCTTTCAAGCCATTTTGCCAGCTTTAGACTGAATTTTTAATTTCCTGCATCTCTCTTTGAATCTGTTTCTTGCATTGTAATTCCCTTTCTACTTTCATTCAAGGTTTCCATCATTTTCCTGTGCTCCTCTTTATTGTCTCTGTCTTCTTTAGACCTGCTGAACAATTCTTCCAGTATGTTTGTGATTTCTTCTTTCACCTGAGACATTATTTCTGATTTGACTACTTTTACTGTCTCATGAAGTTGTTTCCTTATTTCAGTTGCTATCCTTTCAGAGATTTCAGGTATGTGAGTTCCATTTTCTTCCATGACTGTGTCTCCCAGACTTGTTTTTTGTGGGCTTGAAGTCTGAGATTGTTTTTTGCTCCTTCATCTTGATATTCTCCTGGGTTCCTCCCAGCAGGCTGGTTGTGGGGCCATATATTCTTTTTTTAAATATAGTTTTATATTAATGCAGTATCATACCATGTAGGGCATTTACTCTTATTTTAGATATCCAGATATGTTTGAAACATGTATGGCTACAAAATAGAACACAGAATAATAAAATTCTTTAAAAATACACTTTTAAAGAAATATACTTTAAAGAAGTAATAATAATTTTTTAAAAATATACTTTTAAAGAAATATACTTTAAAGAATAATAATATTCTTTTTTTTTTATTTAAGAGGAAAAAGAGAAAAACACAAAACAAAACAAAGCAGTGTAAGGTTACACATAATACATAACTACAAAAAAAAAACATAACAGTAAGAAATCACCTGTTAATAGATTACATAATATCATCTTGGAAATAGTTGCTCAAATCACAGTATCAAAGAATACAAAGTAGACATTCAAAGGGAGAGACTGCAAACAGCTGTGTTCAATGATCCAAAAACATTAATATAGTCAGCTATTTAACATCCCTAAACACACTTGTTGTTATATCCGTTAGAGCTCTTTTTTTTTTTTCCCCTCCCTCTCTTTTTTATAACAAAATTTATACATTTTGGATTTTATTACTCCTCAGTTCTCATTACTCTCTTGGGGGGGAGAGAATAAAGTCAAATATGGCAAAACAAAGCTGTAAGTCCAAACCAAGGATAGACATAGCACATGATGTAGAACAGAGTACAAGGTCATCAACAATGGTTATCAACATTGTCTCTTGTTTCCTTAAAAGGAATTGTCCATCTCATTAGATATTATAAAGCCGGACAAAACAGTGGAGAACAAGACCAATAAAACTTAGGCATTGTGAACATTACAGGACTTCCAAAGGAGACAATAGTCAAACCAGAATGGGCATCTTTGTGAATCTTATTGCCTTCAAATTAGTTGCCTATACCTTCAAACTTGCTACTATCGCACAGAATGGAACAGAGTCTAATCAGTCAAAACAAGATCTTGGGAGTATTACAGGACTTCAAAACAAGTTAATAGGAGATCAAAAAGAGTTACTACTATATATCCTAATTTTTTAAGTTTTTCCCTTAATTAAAATAAACATAAGAAATAGCTAAATAATTTTTTTTTAAAGAATAGTAGTTACCATAGTGTCTGTCTTTTTCCTTAAAATATTTGGATAAAACTTCATATACTATAGCTTCAAATATTTCCATATCAAAAAGCCCAGAGTAAAGCCTTTCTAATTAATAAGTGAAAATTTTATAAGGCTTCAAGGCCACATAATGGGGAATCATGATTATCACATATTTTTATATATTTGAATCATTACTTACATTAGGGAAACTATTCGGTATTCATACATGCGAGATTGATTTATTTCACTTATGAGTATGGTCTCAAGCTGCGCCCATTTATTGATAAATATCTCAATGCGATCCTTCTTTATAGCTGAATAATACTCCATTGTATAGAAATACCACAACTTTTTTATCCATTCCTCAGTTGATGGACACTTGGGTTGTTTCCAAGATCTGGCGATTACAAATTGTGCTGCTATAAACATAGGTGCACATATATCCCTGTGGTATGATGCTTTCAGTTCTTCTGGGAATATGCCTAGAAGTGGAATAGCTGGAATAAATGGGATTTCCAATCCCAACTTTTTGAGAAACCTCCAGACAGATCTCCACAAAGGCTGTACCAGTCTACACTCCCACCAACAGTGCAGGAGAGTTCCTTTTTCCCCACAGCCTCTCCAGCATTTGTTGTTGTTGGTTTTCTTGATCCTGGCCATTCTTTCAGGAGTGAGATGGTATCTCAGTGTGGTTTTAATTTGCATTTCTCTAATGACCAATGATGATGAGCATTTTTTCATGTATTTATTTGCCATTTGCATTTCTTCATCTGAGAATTGCGTATTCATCTCAGATGCCCATTTTTGGATTGGATCTTTGAATTTTGAAGGTCTGAGTTTTTTTAATTCTTTATATGTTTTAGACAAGAGTCCCTTGTCTGAGAGAGAGTTCACTAAAATCTTTTCCCAGTTTGTGGGTTTTCTTTTCACTATGCTGGAGATTTCTTTTGACATGCAAAAACTTTTTAATAAGAAGTGGTCCCAGTTATTGATTCTGGGAAGTATTTCCCGTGCAGTTTGAGTCCTATTCATGAATTCTCTACCTACTCCTATGTCTCCAAGGTTTCTACCCAATTTGTCTTCCAATAGATTTAGCGTTTCTGTTTTAATATTCAGATCTTTGACCCATTTAGATTTTAATTTAGTACATGGTGATAGACATGGGTCTAGCTTTAGTTTTTGGCAAATGGAGAGCCAGTTTTTCCAGCACCATTTATTAAAGAGACTGTCGTTCTTCCAGTGAACCTGCTTGGCTCCTTTATCGAAGATAAGGTGGTTGAGTGTGTTTGTAGTTGTGGTTGTATCTTCTAATCTATTCCATTGATCTTCAGCTCTGTTTTGATTCCAATACCATGTTGATTTTACTACTGTTGCTTTGTAGTATAATTTCAAGTCAGGGATTGTGATGCCTCCTGCTTTGTCTTTGCTGCTTAGAATTGCTTTTGCGATTCTAGGTCTCTTCTGGTTCCAGATGAAATTTAGGAGTGATTTCTCTAGATCTATAAGGTATGTTGATGGTATTTCTATTGGGATTGCATTGAATCTGTATAAGAGTTTTGGGAGAATGGCCATCTTCACAATGTTTGTTCTTCCTATCCATGAGCAAGGGATGTCTTTCCATTTTCTGAGATCATCTTCAATTTCCTTTTTCAGTGTAATATAGTTTTCACTGTATAAGTCTTTCACTTCTTTCGTAAGAGTAATTCCTAAATATTTCATTTTTTTGCTTGCTAATGTGAATAGTCCAGTTTCCCTTATTTCCCTCTCTGTGGTTTTGTTGTTTGTGTATAGGAATGCTATTGATTTCTGAGTATTGATTTTGTATCCAGCCACATTCCTGAATTTATTTATTGTATCTAAGAGTCTTTCAATGGAGCTTAGGGGGTCTTCTATGTAGAGTATCATGTCATCTGCAAACAATGACAACTTAACTTCTTCTTTTCCTATCTTTACCCCTTTTATTTCTCTTTCTTGCCTAATTGCTCTGGCTAGTACTTCCAGTACTATATTAAATAGGAGTGGTGATAAAGGACATCCTTGTCTTGTGCCTGATTTTAAAGTAAAGGCTTTCAATTTTTGGCCATTTAGTATGATGCTGGCTGTTGGTTTGTCATAAATGGCCTTTATTATATTGAGGTAAAGACCATCTATTCCAATTTTCTGTAGAGTTTTTGTCATGAATAAATGTTGGACCTTATCGAAGGCTTTTTCTGCATCTATAGAAATGATCATGTGATTCTTATTTTTGGCTTTATTGATATGGTGAATTACATTTATTGATTTGCGTATATTGAACCATCCTTGCATTCCTGGGATGAATCCCACTTGGTCATGGTGTATAATCTTCTTGATGATTTGCTGGATCCTATTTGCCAATATTTTATTGAGGATTTTTGCATCTGTGTTCATTAGGGAGATCGGTCTATAGTTCTCTTTTTTAGTTGGGTCTTTCTCAGGTTTTGGTACTAGAGTGATATTTGCTTCCAGGAATGACTTAGGCAGGATTGCTTCCCTTTCAATTTCATTGAATAGTTTGAGGAGTGTCGGCATTAGGTCTTCTTTGTATTTCTTGTAGAATTCTGCAGTGAATCCATCTGGGCCTGGGCTCTTCTTGGTGGGTAAGGACTTAATTACATTTTCAATTTCAGTAACCGAGATTGGGTTATTCAACAGTTTTACATCCTCTTGATCTAGCTTTGGCACTTCATATGCTTCTAAGAAACTGTCTATTTCTTCTGTGTTATCAAACTTTTGAGAGTAGAGGTTTTCAAAATAGGTGTTGATGATCTTCTGTATTTCTATTGGGTCTGTAGTGACTTCTCCTTTTTCATTTCTTATTGCATGAATTTGAGCTTTTTCTTCCCTTTTTTTAAATAAGGTTGGCTAGGGGCTTATCGATTTTATTTATTCTTTCAAAGAACCAACTCTTTGATTTGTTGATCCTTTGGATTGTTTTCTTAGTCTCTATTGCATTGATTTCTGCTCTGATTTTTATAATTTCCTCTCTTCTTTTGGCTTTGGGCTTGACTTGCTCTTCCTTTTCTAGCTGTTTGAGGTGTAGCATCAAGTTATTTATTTGTATTCGTTCTGTTTTCCTGATGTGGGAACTCAGTGCAATAAATTTTCCTCTCAGAACGGCTTTCATTGTATCCCACAGATTCCGGTAAGTTGTATCTGCATTTTCATTTTCTTTTAGGTATTGTTTGATTTCTTCTTTAATTTCTTCTGTGACCCACTGATTACTCAAGAGTGTGTTATTCAGTTTCCATGTGTTTGTGGGATTTTTGCAGTATCTTTTATCATTAATTTCTAATTTCAGAGCGCTGTGATCTGATAACATGCAAGGGATGATTTCAGCTCTTTTGCACTTGTTTAAATATGTTCTATGAGCTAATATATGGTCTATTTTAGAAAATGATCCATGTACTGCTGAGAAGAATGTGTATTCTGATGTTGTTGGGTGGAACATTCTGTATATGTCTATCAAACCCATTTGTTCACAGGTATGATTCAGTTCTGTTATTTCTTTACTCATTTTCTGTCTGGTCGATCTGTCCCTTGGTGTCAATGGCGTATTAAGGTCTCCCGTTACAATTGTGTTACTGATAATTTGAGTTTTCATTTCTGTTAATAATTGTTTTATATAACTGGGCGCTCTGGAGTTTGGTGCGTATATATTTAAGATAGTTATCTCTTCCTCTTGGAGTTTTCCCCTTACGAGTATGTAGTGACCTTCTTTGTCCTTTATGGTCATTGTTGGTTTAAAGTTCACGTTGTCTGCAAACAGAATGGCTACTCCTGCCTTTTTTTGGATTCCTGCTGCATGAAGAATTGTTTTCCATCCTTTGACTTTCAGTCTGTGAGTATCCTTCTGGGTTAGATGGGTTTCCTGTAAACAGCATATGGTTGGATTTTGTTTCTTGATCCATTCTGCTAGTCTGTTTCTTTTGATTGGTGCATTGAGACCATTTACATTAATGGTTATTACTGTTAAATGTTGTTTAATTGTAGGATTCTTATCTCTCTGCTGTTGCATCTTTATCTTTCTGTTCTGTTTAATTATTTGCTTTGCTTAGTGGTTTTTTCCTTTGTGTATCTAAACTGTCTTTCAATATTTTTTGCAGGGTTGGTTTGGTGTTCATGAAGTTCTTCAGCTGTTCTTTGTCATGGAAGTATCGTATTTCACCATCTATTTTAAATGATAGTTTTGCAGGATATATCAGTCTAGGTTGGAAATCATTTTGCTTTAGGATCTGGAATACTTCACTCCATGCTCTTCTTGACTTTATTGTTTGTGATGAGAAGTCTGCTGTGATTCTGATAGGTTTTCCTTTATAAGTGATCTGTCTTTTCTCTCTGACAGCTTTTAATAATCTATTCTTGTGTTGGATTTCTGGGATGGTGATTATTATATGTCTGGGTGTAGTTTTATTTTGGTTATGACTATTTGGAGTTCTATATGCTTCACTGATCCTGATGTCAGTTTCTGATCTCATGCTTGGGAAGTTTTCAGCTATTGCTTCTCTAAATATCCGCTTGATATCCTTTATGTTGTCTCCTTCTTTTTCATTAATCCCTATCATTCTTATGTTATTCTTCTTTGCATCATCTTGCAGTTGTTGAATTTTTGTTTCCTGATTCCTTGTTATTTTTAAAAGATCTTTCCTTTCCTGTTCACTTGCTGCAATCCTGTCTTCAAGGTCTGAAATTCTATCTTCACTTTCATTAAGGCGGTTTTTACAACTTTCAGTGGAGTTTTTTATTTCCTGTATATCTCTGTGCATCTGCATTATGTATTCTGTTTGTTTCTTATATTGCTCGTCTAGGGATTCTATCTTTTTGTTTAATTCCTCCAATTTTTTATCTGTTTTCTTTAGATATATTTAGAATCTCTTTCATTTCTTTTATCATTTCTTCTTTTATCTGGGAAATTATTTCGAGTTTGAATTTCTTTAAAGCTTCCTGGAGTTGCTTGTCAACTTCAGTAGCTATTGTGTCTAATATATGAGGAGGATGAGATATATTTTCTTCTAAATACACTTCTCCTAGGGTTTCCTGAGATGGGCTGGAGGTTTGAGGTTGTAATTTGGTCTTTCGTTTTGTCATTTTCCTATATTTCTGTGTTTCAAGTGTTATTTGAAAGCCTCCTCAGGATCTGTTGAAAATCCCCTTCTATGTTTGCAGCTACTGAGACTCTGGCACCACTCTACCCCAGGCCATTGGGCCTGCAGAACCAATGGCCCTTCTCTGCTTGTTCAGAACTCCGTGGTTCCAGACAAGCTGGGCCTCAGGGACACTGTGCGCCCACCTGCCCCTTGGTAGATCCACAGCTCTTGGATCGCAGCCGGGTTAGGGTACTCACCACAGACCGCAGTGCCTCAGGAGCCTGTGATCCCTCCCTGCTTGCAGAGATATCCACAAACCTCCAGACAAAGGAAGGGCCTCCTGCGGGCACTCCGGATCTACCCCGCTCCTCCTCTGCACGCAGATGGCTATGCGTGGCTGGGCTCAGGCCGAGGTGCCTCAGGAACCCGGGACCCCTCCTCCTCCAGACAAAGGAAGGGGCCTCTGCAGGCGGCTCCGGATCCGCGCAGCTCCTCCTCCGCACACCGATGGCCAGGCGCGGCTGGGCACAGGCCGAGGTTCCTCAGGAACCCGGGACCCCTCCTCCTCCAGACAAAGGAAGGGGCCTCTGCAGGCGGCTCCGGATCCGCGCAGCTCCTCCTCCGCACACCGACGGCCAGGCGCGGCTGGGTACGGCCGAGGTGCCCCAGGAACCCGGGACCCCTCCTCCTCCAGACAAAGGAAGGGGCCTCTGCAGGCGGCTCCGGATCCGCGCAGCTCCTCCTCCGCACACCGACGGCCAGGCGCGGCTGGGTACGGGCCGAGGTGCCCCAGGAACCCGGGACCCCTCCTCCTCCAGACAAAGGAAGGGGCCTCTGCAGGCGGCTCCGGATCCGCGCAGCTCCTCCTCCGCACACCGACGGCCAGGCGCGGCTGGGTACGGCCGAGGTGCCCCAGGAACCCGGGACCCCTCCTCCTCCAGACAAAGGAAGGGGCCTCTGCAGGCTCTCCGGATCCGCGCAGCTCCTCCTCCGCACACCGACGGCCAGGCGCGGCTGGGTACGGGCCGAGGTGCCCCAGGAACCCGGGACCCCTCCTCCTCCAGACAAAGGACGGGGCCTCTGCAGGCGGCTCCGGATCCGCGCAGCTCCTCCTCCGCACACCGACGGCCAGGCGCGGCTGGGTACGGGCTGAGGTGCCCCAGGAACCCGGGACCCCTCCTCCTCCAGACAAAGGAAGGGGCCTCTGCAGGCGGCTCCGGATCCGCGCAGCTCCTCCTCCGCACACCGACGGCCAGGCGCGGCTGGGTACGGGCCGAGGTGCCCCAGGAACCCGGGACCCCTCCTCCTCCAGACAAAGGAAGCTAAAGAATAATAATAATATTCTTTAAAAATATACTTTTTAAAATAAGTATCGGGGCTGGGGATTTAGCTCAGTGGCATAAGCACCTGCCTTGCAAGCAGTCAGTCGTGAGTTCGATTCCCGGTACTGATTAAAAAAAAAAAGTATCATCACAAATGATCACATCTTCACATGGTTAGTCATATATTCTTTGTAGTATAATTTTTCTCTTTTCTTTGTAGCAAACATTTGACATTCATCTTTTTTGTTTATGGTATCTTTTGTTATGTAGAAGTTTAATTATTTGAAGTAGTCATTTTTTCTTTTTTGTTTCATTTTTATCGGTACCGGGGCTCAAACTCATGACCGCCTGCTTGCAAGGCAGGTGCTTATGCTGCTGAGCTAAATCCCCAGCCCCCATCTTTTTTGTTTCTTAGTTCATATCCCCAAGGTTTTAATAGTTTCCTTCTTATATTTTCTTCTGATACTTTTAAAGTTTTTGTTTAATTTGATGCTATTTTATCTAGAATTTATTTACTTATGAGTGAGATAAGGTAAGCTTTTTTATTTGCCACAACTGAATTTATTATAAAGGTCATCTTTTCCTCACTGATTTAAAACTGTCAACTTTATCATATACTAATTTCTCATGTGTTTATTTATGAGCCTCTTTCTGGAATCATTGTTATATTCTAAAGAAATTTTACTGTCTTTTTCTGTCCTCATACTTTTATTACCTTGAGTCAGGTGGCTCCAGGCTCTTGCTGACCATGCTTATGCTTTAGTGAGTTCTTGGTAGGTACTCTTATTTTAGTTACTATCTTTTGTGTGTGATGCTGGCAGTCAAAACGAGGGCCTTGCGTGAGCTAAGTTCGATGTTTGCCACTGAGTTGTATTCCCAGCCATGTAACAGTATTTTAATCCTCACAGCGATCTTTTAGGGTAGGCTCTATCACCTTTATTTTACTGGTAATGAAAGTTGTTCCTGGAAAGGATAAATGCCTTGCTACTCATCATGTCTAAGTGAAAGAAAGAGGATTTGTACCCAGAAAGCTAGTTCTTAGCTACCGGGAAGAAGTTTGTAAGCACTTGGAAGGTTAATGTTTGGCCAACTTCTTGTGTCTATAAATGTGGTTGAAAAATGCACGGTTTCAGTTTTCCCACAGCTAAATGCAGATAAAAAGCCCCTAACACTTGGCTGGTGAGCCGATGAGAAGATTCTGATACACTGTACAGAGGAAGCTCCTGGTAAACGCAGTTGCTTTTCCCTTGCTGTGGCTTGGGCAGAGATTGCAGCTCTTGCCAAACTGGAACCCAGTGTGCTGGTTGCTCAGTCCCAGGAGGGTGCCCTTGCTCAGCCCTGACCTGGGAGCATTCATCCACTTTCCCATTATCTCTCAGAAAAAAACAATTTACCTTCTAGTCAAGTCCATACTAAATTTCTCATGTTACAGGGCTTACTTTCAATCACTTAATTTTGACCCACAAGGCACTACTTGGAAACATATTAGCCCAAAATAATTTCGATCAGTGCTGTGTTTCAAATGCTTATAAAGGTCACTCACTGGAGCAAAAATGGAGACAAAAACACAAAGTACAGATTTAACCATTTTTCCTTATAATTGCAAGTGCTGGATGTTGTAAACAAGCCTTTTAGAGGTCCTTTAAAAAACAATACACTAAGTGGTTAGTTTGCAGAGCTCATGAATAGAGAATGGGTACTTGGGGCTGGGAATATAATTTCTAGTGACAGCATCATCCACGGATGCAAAGCATCCTGTGTCTTAAATGACTTCAGCAGAAGCGAAGCTGGGTTAGACAACTAGGAAAGTGCCCTGGCGATGACAAAGATACCAATTTCACAGATGTGTGCAAAGAATGAGTACAACTGCCTCATGAATTAAATGTGGACGTGAAAAAAAATAAATGCTTTGAAATATACTTGTTATTTGCAATAAGGGTTTATATTAATATGTTAATTTCAAATTAACATATTAATTTATAGTCACCACAATCAGTATTATAGTATATTTTTATGAAAGTAAATTTAAATGTCTATATAACTAAATGTTTTAAATTTATTAAAGATTATGTATAGACTTCAGTTCTGTATTCTATATTCAATTCTGTATTCCTAAAAGTTTATATTGCAAGTGGTCAAAGCTTTATTATGGAACTTTCCAATGGAAGGAGGCAGATTTCTCTATCCATGGAGCTGTCATGTGGTTAAGCATATTTAGTACAGGTCTACTGTATGCTAAGTGTGTTATCAGAGGTACGGTGAGGGAGCTTATGTGGAAGAGCTGGAATCCTAAATTACCATGTGAGTCTCTCAGCTGTGTGGGAGAGGTCTGGTTAACCCTCTTCATCTCCCTGACAGGAAGGTTGCTGGGGCACAAAGGGAAGTTAAGCATCTGCCCAAGGTCATGCACAAGAAAACTCAAATTTTTGGATGAGTAAAGTAAGGATAACAAACAGACAGACAGACAGACAGGCAAATGTTTTGTGGCCAAAGATATCCTTCCCATGCAGCAGTGTCCTGACCCAAACCTCAGCTTGACTGAACAGAGGTAAAAAACAACATTCCCAAGAGGGAAGCAAGCTTACATCTAAAATGGGGTTGATGGCGTCAAGGGGATTAGTCATTTTTGCTTAATGCTGCTGAAAATAATTAGCAAAGTCTATGTTTCTTCTTGATCATTTAAAAATTGACAGCGAGAACATTTTATGACAATTTTAAATAATTACAGAAGAGGTAATGTCTAGTATATAATGAGTATAGACTTTATAAAACTTTTACATTACTGTTTTACATGTATCCAATAAAACAAAATATCATAGCAACTTGATATTACCATCCTTTAAAAAATACATGAATGAGCTCTTATGTAACAGTAGGAAATTGTGTTTCCAATTCACTTCTCCCACAGAATTTTATCTTAATGTAATGTGTTTTTATGCTTGAAAGTATTTTATTGATCTTCCTATCATATTTCTTTACAACAAAAAGATGTATATAAATTGAATTTTTTAATTTCCTCTGACCATAAGCCTCTAAGTATTAAAAATTATTTTGGATTGAGTTATCATCTTGAGTATTGGTAGTACGAACTGGTAAAAGTAATATGAATGTATTGCAAGATTGGATAAATAATTATCATACAGTTAGATTTGTTTAGACTTGATTTTATTAATGAGATGAATGGGGGCAGGGTGTCCTCTTTCAACCCTGAAGTTTATGCACTAAAACATTCCAGGAGAGTCATTCACAGAGACTGAGGTACATAGTAACCTCTGGGATTTTTCCCAGCACAACTGCATGTGCTGGCTTTGGATTTGGAGAGGGGTGACTATAATATCTTGATTGTCCCTTTATTTGTCCCTTAATTTGATCCCAGAGGTGATGACCCAATAGAACAATGCACAATGATAAGGTTCTGGGGTCTATATCATCTATATCTATATCTCTATATCTATATCTATATCTATATCTATATCTATATCTATATCTATATCTATATCTATATCTATCTGTACAACAGGCCAAAGAGGACTGTAGAAGGGAGAGTGGGAATGGAGAACTGGCATGATGCTCCCGCCATTGATTGATCAGTTTTAGGAAAGAATTCATATGGAAGGTGAGAACCAGGAAATGGATTTCTTTAACGTTACATTTTTGTGGGAGACAATTTTTCCATGGCTGACGTGGTGGTTTCAGGATAATTGAGGTACCTTACATTTATTGTGCACTTTATTTCTATTATTATTACATGGTAATATGTAATGAAGTAATTACACAGCTCATTGTAATGTGGAGTCAGTGAGAGCTCTGACCTTGTTTCTCTGCAGCTAGAGACATCTGCACCTGTCTATCCATAGTGGTCTCCACATATTACACAAAGTGGGCTTGAAGAATGTGAATTGACTGTTGTGATGAATCTATAATTTAAATAGGACTCTTGGTATTTTCTTTTAAATGTGGCTTTCTTTTTGTTGACAAATCTCACAGTCTTCTGCTGTCTTATTACTGAGTATATCCCCTTTTCAAACGTGCTCTCTGGTGATGTTTGTTTACTCATTTTGGCTAGGGTTAGCTTGTGAGTTTACTATTACTGTGACTGAGACAAGCATGCAGTGTGGGGAAGTGGTGAACACTTGTAAGGAAGTGAACATTTACAAGGAAGTGGTGATAAATAATGGCTGGGCTACTTGCAGACTAAAATAAGTGTTGGACTCTGACTTAAAGCCCGACACAAGATGCAGTTGTAAAATTGAAGTACATCAATGCATTTGCCACTATAAAGCTTGCCACTACATGAAACTTGTCACTTGCTATTCACTAGTAGGGTTTGGTATGGGTTTACAAGAAACTGATTTAGCAGGGTGTTATTGCTTGTGCTTAGATGTCACCCCAAAACCTCATGCAGTCATAGATGGGGCTTTTTAGAGGTAACTGGCTCCAGAGTGTGTGATGCTAGGATTAAGGGTTTGTGATTACTAAATTAGTCAACTGATTGGTTTGAAATTCACTTTGTCTGCAAATAAAACAGCCACTCCTGCTTTTTTCTAGATTCCTGTTGCATGGAGTAGTGTTTTCCATCCTTTGACTTTCAGTCTATGAATTTCTTTTTGAATTAAATGTGTTTCTTTTATGCAGCATATCGTTGGATCTTGCTTCTTGGTCCAATCTGCCAGTCTGTGTCTTTTGACTGGTGAATTGAGATCATTAACACTGATGGTTAAAACTGGTATGTACTGACTTATCCTTGTCATGTTATTTCCTGTTGTTGGCTCCCCCTCCCTTTGTTTTCTTCCCTCTAATCGTTTGCCTTGCCTGGTGGATTTCTTCTGTTGGGGTTCAGGGAGCTGTAGTCCTTATTATCTCCTTCTAGAACGTCCTTCAGAACATTTTGGAGTGCTGGTTTTGTGGTCATAAGTTTCCTCAGATGTTCTTTGTCATGGAAGTATCATATATTTTTTTTTATCGGTACAGGGGATCGAACTCATTACCACATGCTTACAAGGCAGGTGCTTATGCCGCTGAGCTAAATCCCCAGCCCCCAGAAGTATCATATTTCTACATCAATTTTGAAAGATAGTTTTGCAGGATACATCAATCTGGGTTAAAAGTTGTTTTCCTTCAGAACTTGGAGCACTTCACTTCCAGTTTTCCTTGACTTGAGAGTTTGTGCTGAGAGTTTGTGTCTGATAGGGTGTCCTTTATAGGTGATTTGTTTCTTTTCCCTAACAGGTTTTAAGATTCTATTCTTGTGTTGAATTTCTGGAATCTTGACTGTAATATGCCTGGATGCAGTTTTTCTTTTCTTTTTTATTATTATTGCTAATTGGAGTTCTGTATGCATCACTTATGTGTATGTCAAATTCTTTTTCTCTACCAGGAAAGTTTTGTTTCATGATGTGTGCACATAGGTTTTTAACGTCATTTGTGGTATCTTTTGCTTGTTCATTGACTCCAATTAATCTCAAGTTATTCTTCTTTGTCTCATCTAGCAGCTGCTGGATTGATTTCTTATGGTCCCTTGCTAGTTTTGAGAAATCTTTCTTTTCCTGGTAGCTAACTGCAAGCCTGTCTTCAACATTTGAGATCTTGTCCTCACATTGGCCTAATCTGCTTTGCATACTTTATGGATTCCGTTTTTTTATCTGATCTGCTCTAACATCACTAAGCATGGTGTGTATTTTGGTTATTTGAGAGATTATTCCTGATTTCACTTTTTCCAGAGCTTCACTGAACTGCTTCGTTGTTACCACTTTGGAGAGACCTGGGGGGGGGTGCTTTCTGATTGTCCCACTTTCTTGCCTCCTGGGTTTGCCTTGGTGAACCAGATGTTGTTGTATCTTGTTTAAGTGTTTTCTCATTTCTTTTTTTTTTTTTTAGTTGCCTATGGTGGGTTGCTTTATTGGTGATATTTAGGACCCTTAGGTGATGATTACTCTCTGAGGTATCTTCCAGGTATAGCTGGCTTTTGGGTTTTGAGCTTGTTGGAAGATCTCTCTCTGCAGTTTATTGGAGATGAGAAGTTGTTGCTCGTTTGGCCCAGTCCCTGGTTTTTCTTGGCACTGTGCTATAGTATTTTCTGTGACCTTTAATTAATCTCAGTCATACGTTATCAGGGTCAACAGCTGTTTAGAACAATTATGGCAATTTTGGCTGTAGTGATACCAATAGCATCAAACACAGCCTATAAAACAACAAGCTGTGGCCAGGGATTTAGCTCAGCGGCATAAGCAAGTGTGAGGTCATGAGTTCAATCCCCGGTACCAAAAACAAGCTGAGCAAACCCTTAATTTGCAACTTTTAACCATGTGAATTAGATTTGTGAATATACAACAAAATGTAAAACAAACCAGAGAATTATATGCAGTATGTAAGTCCATAATGTGTCAATTTTGCCCGTGGGGTTAAAATTTAAAAGGGATTAAGGAGACAATAGAGAAGCGGAAAAAGAGAACGAGATTACAAATAAGGTTGGACAAAGATGGGTACCACCAATTTGGGGAAACTGGTGCAGGAAATTGAAAGAAAAGAGAAATAGAAGAGATGAAAGGTGAAAAAAAACAGAGCCACACCCACAAAGAGAATAGAAACCACCCTTGCACTCATAAAAAAAATATGAAAGAGAAAGGGAAAGAGAAATAAACTGAACAAAACAAAAAAAGAGAGAAAAACAAAAACAGAGTCCATTTCCAGGATTCTCTCTGGGTTCACTAGTAGACAGCCTTGGAGACAGTCATGAATTGTGCCATTGTATCCCATCCAGCAAGCCAGCTGTTGCTTTTTGGCAGAGTAGTAGACTACCTTTGCAGGCCTGCATCAAGACCAGACTCACTGGGCTCGACTCAGTCCAAGCAGTTTCCACGGTCTGCACCCAGCTACGAGCTGCTGGAGGGAGCCGGCAGCAGTTCTGGTTCTGGGTTTATCAGGCCCACCTCCAAAATGGCTCCTGGCCAATCGCTCTCTCCCACGGGAGGGCAGAGTCCTCTGCACTCACTGCCAGCCAGTGCAGTCCTCCAGGTCTGCTGCTTCCTCCTCCACTGCCGAGGCCTCTGGGGTCACCAGCCACCACTGTCACCGTGACTGTGTCCCCAGGTCCCAACAGCTCCTCTCATGGAGTAGTCTGGCTCTCAGGTGTTGGGAGCCGCAGCCCCGAGCCCGGTCGCCTCACTTGGCGGACGTGAGGCCTGTAGTAAAGAGTAAAGCCTGAGGTAGATTACCCCTCCCATCGAGCACGTTAGTTTCCTGCTTACCGCGTAAGCAACCCGCTCAACAATATAGTCTGCCTGGCAACTGATGATGTTAGCCAATCAGCTTGCCTTGCTCACTTTAACATGATTGGACACTGTATCCGTATATATACTGGTGCCACCCCTGGGGGGGGAAAAAGAAGCCCGGAAGTAGAAGCCCAGAAGGAGCCGCGGGGAGCGGACCAAAGGAGGCTTCGGCTGGGAGCGATCCCAGGGCAGGCTGTACGGAGAAGGAAAATAAAAGAAAAGGTTGTCCACTGCCAGACTTTGTTGTGTGTCCTTCCTGCCGGCCGGGAGCGACATCGACATTTGGAGGCCCGCACGGGGACTGATCACCCCCGAGACGTGACAGCGGACAACGCTCCAGTACAGAGCTGCGAGACAGGTGAGTTGGGGATAAGCCTGGGCTCTGGGTGGCGCGCACCTACAGGGCTTTTAGACTCCCCTCAGGCTCACGCGTAAGTGGCGGATTCCTTGGGCCTCACGCGGTGAGTAACATATTAAAAGATGGGAAACATGCTAGGTAGCAACACTAAGAGCGAGGGTGGTTGTGGAGAAAGCTCTCAAGAGCTTACAAAAGTACGCAGGGTATTTGAGCAGGCCCAGTCAGGGAGCTCCCGAGAGGGGCCCGTCAAGGGGAACAAAGATGCTAAGGAGAAGGACGGGGCTCTAGCCTCGGAGTCGTCTGACTCCGAGGACGAGGGAAAGTTGAATGGCAAGGAGGCCAAAGAGACCAGCTGTCAGGAGCCTAAGTCGCTCGATAAGGAGTCGCAGGGTTCTTTCCCAGCGTTGCGCCGTGAATTGCGCTCCGCTCAACTTGGTCTGCGGAGGAGTGGAGAGCTCCTGAGCGCTCCCCGGCGCGAGAGGGAGGCGAAGCCTTCCGCCCCACCTTGGGGGCTGTTCCCGGAGGCGATCCCTCGCCGCGAGGCAGCCGCCCGGGAGCTCCCTTCCCCTTCGCCAGAACAGGAAGTGATGCACGGGCCCCCATTTTCCGCCCAATCACGGCCGCCGTCTTATGCTCCGCCGCCGGCGGGTCGGTATTTTTACAGGCGGCTTTGGCAGGGGGGACGTTTGTCTCATGAGGTACATCCACCACCTGGGATAGATAGTGGCCCCTACGGGATATTTCCTGTACAAGTAGCTATGGGCCAGGGACGTAATGCATGGGAGCCTTTTGAGATAAAGCAGATTAGAGAACTTAAAAATGCAGTTACAACCTTTGGGCCGACTGCGCCTTACACCATTGCCATGCTGGAGAACCTGTCTTCTGGGCCCCTCACCCCCGCGGACTGGATTCAGCTGGCAAAGGCGTGTCTGCCCTCGGGTAGTTACCTGGATTGGCGAGCCTGGTACGCAGAGTTCTCTGCAGAGCAGGCTGAGAGAAACGCCAGTCGGGGAAACCGGGGGTGGAACAAGGAAATGCTTATGGGAGAAGGTCGGCACGCTGATGATCAGACTCAGTTCCCCGGCGCTGTCTATGAACAAATCAATGCCATAGGGCTCCGCGCCTGGAAGCAGGTAAGTGGTGCCGGAACAGCCTCCTTGTGTCTTTCAAAAATAATTCAGGGTACCACAGAGCCATTTGTTGACTTTGTGGCCCGAATGCAAGATGCTGCCGATAAGATATTTTCTGATCCGGGAGTGGCTCGACCGCTGGTAAGGCAGCTGATTTTTGAGCAATGTACAAAGGAGTGCAAGGCAGCGATAGCTCCTCATAAGAACAAGGACCTCAACGCCTGGATTAGGATATGCAGAGAGATAGGGGGGCCGCTCTCCAACTCGGGAGTGGCTGCTCTCCTGGCCGCGGCTGTACAGCAGAGGGGACCTCGCGGGTTAGAAGGGGAATGTAAGGCTAAAGGGTGTTTTGCCTGCGGGGAGCCAGGACACATTAAACGTCATTGCCCAAACAATGCAGATGCTAGGCCTCACCCTAGGAATGAAGAACCATATGTTTGTGGGCGATGCAAGAGGGGATCACACAAAGCTGAGGAGTGTAGGTCGGTCTTTGATGCTCAGGGCAACCGTATTTGTGGACGAGATGTTAGAGGGCCAAAAAACGGCCAGAGGGGGCCCCCTTCACAGGCGGGCCCCCGCCCCAGAGACAGGACAGCTCAGGATGGCAGCCTTCAACAAGGGCCACCCTTGGGTTAGCAGGTGTGGACCTCAGTGTCGCCTCCAGACTTATATTAGTGCCTGATATGGGTGTTCAAGTGGTTGAAACCACCTTTAAGGGACCGTTACCCGAAAATTCCGTGGGTCTGGTGATCGGGAGATCCTCCACGGCCCTTCGGGGTCTCATAGTAGTCCCGGGGGTCATAGACTCAGACTACACAGGACACATTATGGTTCAATCTCTTGTGGGTACTATGGTAATCAATAAAGGAGACAAGATAGCGCAGCTCTTGCTGCTCCCCAGTCTCCACAGGAGATTTCCCTCAAAGCAGAAAATTAGAGAAAGTCAAGGTTTCGGTTCCTCAGGGGAAGTCTTCGAGGGACTCCATATGATACTTGATAAAAGGCCCATGCTCTCACTTAAGGTCAACGGCAAGAGTATAACAGGGCTCCTAGACACAGGAGCTGACCGTTCCATTATCTCTAGAAAGGATTGGCCCTCCAACTGGCCCACCAACACTGCAGATAACACGCTGCAGGGCCTGGGGATGGTGTCAGCTCCTCAGGTTAGTGCTTCAACCCTGCTCTGGTGCGATGAGGAGGGTCATCAGGGCCATTTCCAACCATTTGTGTTGCAGTTGCCAGTGTCTCTATGGGGAAGGGACATCCTCACTCAGATGGATGTCACGCTTACGTCAAACTGCTCCCCCCAGGCTAAGGATATACTCAGGAACCAGGGATATACCCCCGGCAAAGGCTTGGGCAATGCCCTACAGGGTCGGACATCCCCAATACCAGTAGAAAACAAAAAAGGTAGGCAAGGGCTGGGTTTTTCTTAGGGGCCGCTGAAGAAGCTCTCCTACCCACTTCGATCAAAATCACCTGGAGGTCAAATGATCCGGTTTGGGTACCTCAGTGGCCCCTGCCTAAGGAGAAGCTATTAGCCTTGTCAGAAATAGTCAGTACACAACTTAGATTAGGACACATTAAGCCATCAACCTCCCCATGGAACACCCCCATTTTTATAATTAAGAAAAAGTCTGGCAAGTGGAGGCTGCTCCATGATCTAAGGGCGGTCAACGCGCAGATGCAGTCCCTGGGGGCGGTCCAGAGGGGGCTGCCAGCTCTCTCAGCCATCCCTCAGTCCTGGCCAGTTTATGTTATAAATCTTAGAGACTGTTTCTTCTCAATCCCCCTGCATCCAGAGGACACTCATAGGTTCGCCTTTACTTTACCCACCATTAACCAAGAAAGCCCTGATCTCAGATACGAGTGGATAACGCTGCCCCAAGGTATGGCCAACAGTCCCACTATGTGTCAGATTTACCTTGATTCCCTACTGGCCCCCCTACGGAAATCCTTTCCCAAGATAAGATGTGTGCATTACATGGACGACCTTTTGCTCAGCGGCAGGGACCCAGACATGCTAAATAATATGCTCGGCCAGTTGGTCGAGGCCCTGAGACAAGCTAATCTGCATGTTGCCCCCGACAAGATTCAGGGAGGAGAAATGGTGACCTACTTAGGCGCGAAAATCTCCCCTATGCTAGTCTCTCCACAGAAGGTCACCATTAGGACGGATGGCGTTAGGACCCTAAATGACATGCAAAAGCTATTGGGAGACATTAATTGGATTAGGCCATATTTACATATACCAAATTCAGATCTCAAACCCCTGTTCGACCTTCTGAAGGGAGACCCAGATATAGCCTCCCACAGGAGGCTCACTCCTGAGGCAAGAGCTGCCTTACAGAGAGTGGAAAAAGCCTTAGGTGGGGCTACCTTACACAGAATTGAACCAGGGCGACCCTTTGATGTCTGTTTGCTACAGACTAGTCTACAGCCCACAGCGGTGATTTGGCAGAAAGGACCATTACTGTGGATACACCCTAAGGTCTCACCTGCAAAAGTCATAGAGCATTACCCGGAGGCAGTCGCTTCATTGGCCCTTGAAGCGCATGATAGAGCTGTCCAACATTTTGGCTCAGGACCACAAGCCATCCGAGTACCCTATACCGCCAGCCAGATCAAGACCCTGGCTGCCTGCATAGATACATGGGCCATTCTGAGATGTGTTTTCCATGGGGATATAAACAATCAATACCCTAAAGACCCTATCTTGTCATTTGTCACTCAGCACCCTATAATTTTTCCAAAGGTTACTGCCTCTGAGCCATTAGTCCCAGCAACTACAATATACACAGATGGCTCCAAGACGGGGATAGGCACCTATGTGATCCTAGGCAAGCCCCCGGTTACCATACAATTTGATCCTGATCAGCCTCAGGTGGTGGAACTGCAGGTCGTTAAAATGATTCTTGAACGGTTCTCAAAAGCCATTAATATTGTCTCCGATTCTAGGTATGTGGTCAATGCTATGCAAGTGCTTGAGACTGCCGGTTTAATTAGATCCACTTCCACAGTGGCTGGGCTGTTCCTGTCTATCCAGACATTGCTTCAGAACAGACACCATAAGGTCTTCACCACCCACATAAGAGCACATACATCCCTGCCGGGGCCTATGGCACAGGGGAATGCGGCTGCTGATACTGCCACTCGCCCGTTATGGATTTTTACCTTACTAACACCAATCGAGCGAGCCCGTGCCTTCCATGATAAGTTTCATGTCAATGCCAGGACACTAGCAAACCATTTCCATGTTTCCAGAGCAGATGCACGAGATATCGTGCGACTATGTGACTCCTGTGCCACATACAAACCTGCCATACCGATGGGAGTAAACCCTCGAGGTTTGATCCCTGGTGATGTTTGGCAGATGGACATCACACATATACAGGAGTTTGGGACTCTTAAATATGTTCATGTTTCCACAGACACCTGTTCTCACGTCATATTCGCAACAGCAGAAACAGGTGAAAAAGTGTCTAATGTGATCAATCATTGCCTGGCGGCTTGGGCCGCATGGGGCAAACCAAAAATATTAAAGACTGATAATGGACCAGCCTATATAGGCAAAGCCTTCAATGAGTTCTGCAAAATGATGGAGGTTCAATTAAAACATGGTATCCCATACAATCCCCAAGGTCAAGGAATCATTGAGAGGGCTCATAGAAGCCTCAAAGAAATTTTACAAAAACAAAAAGGGGGAGTAGGCCAAGGCCTGGCCCCAAAGGCACGATTATCCATGGCACTATTCACACACAATTTTTTAAATTTAAATAATGATAATTGCTCCCCAGCCGTGGAGCACTGCAACCCTTCCCCCAACCATAAAGGGTGGGTGAAGTGGAAAGATGTCCTGACAGGACAATGGATGGGCCCGGATCCAGTGGTCAGCTGGAACCGAGGCGCGGTTTGTGTTTTCCCACAGGAATCGGGACGAGAACCACTGTGGGTACCGGAGAGACTGACACGGGCGACAAAGCCCTCGACTGAAGATCAGACCTGCCCTACCGGAGATCCATCACAGACCAACCAACAAGATGAATAAAAATAGCGGTAGCCCGAAATGGACAAGAAGATCCTCAGGCATATGCATGGCTCGCTCGCCTAGCCTACGACCGAGTCTAGGGGTGGTGAGCTTCCCACACTCCTCCTCTAAAAAATTATGACATAGCTGGGTAGGAGAGTCAATGACGGGTAAGAGCGTACTCCCCCGGTGCGACTCAACCTAAGCCAGGCCCTACCCCATCCTGCACGTAAGCCGCTGGACTGTTAGATGCTGCCCAGGTCTAAATTTCTCTCCGAGGGGATTTCTTTACGGAGAGGAAATGAGTGCAAGCTTGTGTGCATCCAGGTTCCGTCCAGTTTGTGCCTGGCCCTAGAAAAAGGACGAGGGCCTCAGGGCCTTGGCAGACCATGGGACGGCCGACCAGGGTCTAAGCCAAGGACCTACGGTGGGCCTACGCATAGGGCATAAGCCTCTGCACCCAGTCCAGGAAGGGCTACGATGCGCACATTTATAAAAAAAATAAAAAAGGGGGAGATGTTGGGAGCCGCAGCCCCGAGCCCGGTCGCCTCACTTGGCGGACGTGAGGCCTGTAGTAAAGAGTAAAGCCTGAGGTAGATTACCCCTCCCATCGAGCACGTTAGTTTCCTGCTTACCGCGTAAGCAACCCGCTCAACAATATAGTCTGCCTGGCAACTGATGATGTTAGCCAATCAGCTTGCCTTGCTCACTTTAACATGATTGGACACTGTATCCGTATATATACTGGTGCCACCCCTGGGGGGGAAAAAGAAGCCCGGAAGTAGAAGCCCAGAAGGAGCCGCGGGGAGCGGACCAAAGGAGGCTTCGACTGGGAGCGATCCCAGGGCAGGCTGTACGGAGAAGGAAAATAAAAGAAAAGGTTGTCCACTGCCAGACTTTGTTGTGTGTCCTTCCTGCCGGCCGGGAGCGACATCGACACTCAGGGAAGGTGCCTCCAGCCACTGCCTCCTTCTTAGTTGAAGTTTTTCTTTTTATTCTCTGTGGGCTCCAATTTACTTTTCAGATTCTCCCTGCATCCAGGGGACCCACTTCCTTCCTTCTCGTCTTCTTATGATGCTCTATTCCAGCATCTACATGGTGACTCTCAGGCTGTTTTCTCTGCAGCTTACTGCCCCGCCATCTTCCGGAAAGTCATCAACTGATTGGTTAGGCATAGTTCTGAATGTAGATAATGGGAAGGCCCCCCTTGTGTGTGAGTGCTACCTGCCCTGAGGGTGTGTAGCCTGGATATCATAGAAGGGGCAGAAAGAAGATAATTGCTTGTTGCTTGCCTTCTGCCCATTGTGAACTGTCTCTCCTCTCTGATGCCCCTCTGCCATGCCATCCTGTCTGGAGCCAGCTGACTATGAACTGAAACCTTTATAAACTGTGAGCCAAATAAAACTTTTCTCCTTTAACTTTGGCTATTTGGTATTTTACCTCACTAAAAAAAAAAAAAAGTAACTAAGACATATGGTCTCTGTGAAAATCTCTTTGCTAATGTTAACCTGAATTTGGAGTTACTCCCCAGCACCAGCATCACCACCTCAGCTCCACCTCAGATCATCAGGCTTTAGATTCTTAAAAGAAGCATGCAACCTAGATTCCTCACATGCATAGTTCACAGTAGGGTTCATGCTTGTTCTTCTCCTCCTTTTTCTTTTCTTTCTTTCTTTTTTTTTTTTTTTTTTTTTTTTTTAGCAGAGAACAGGATCTCACTATATGGTGCAGGCTGGCCTTGAACTCATGGCAAATCTCCTGCCTCAGTCTCTTGAGTGCTGGGATTACAAACAAGTGCCACCACACCCAGAAGCATTTATACTTCTATGAGAATCTAATGCAGAAGCTGACCTGGCAGGAGGTAGACTCAGGCAGTAATGTGAGCTCTAGGGAGGAGCTGTAAACACAGATGAAGCTTTGCTTGCTTCTCACCACAAGGAAACACACCACAGCGGGGTGTAATTCTCCAGGACAGTGTCCACCTCAGTGCAGTGGTGTCAGAGCTGTCCGCGGTGCTGACCAGACGGGAAGGCTTTCCACCACAAACGCTCTAGTCTTGGGTCTTGGCAGGACCCTGAGCCAAGACTGCCCATTCCCAGAGCTCATCACAAAGCTGGATCTTGAATATGAGCCTGATTGATGCCCCACCTCAGAATAAGGAAGAACATAACAGCCATGAATACTGCGTGCTGAGAAATATTTTCAGCATTTTACTAATCTCATTTAATCCTCTCTCAAACAACTTAAAATACATGTTATTTTTCCCTTTGTATAGATGAGAAAACATAACTCCCAAAGTCACACAAAGTGTGAGGGGAAGGGATTTTTCAAATGTAGCCCAACTCAGCCTGACACTGAAGCCTGAGCCATTTTTTAAGTCCACTGTGTTTCTTTAAAACACAAAGGGAGAATGGAACTGCCCTGCAAAGTAAACATGGTAATTTTCTTGTTACAGATGAGGAAAATTAATGCTAATGTAATAAAGAGTAGGGCTGGAGTTTGACCCTAGGTTCATCACCTTCCACCAAAGAATCATCTCTTTCCCCTCCTCAGCCTGAGGCCATTGCCAAACCTGTGACTGAATACAGAGTCCAGGATACTTTACTGTAAGCCCCTTGGTATAAACCATGTTGGATTTCTCTAGGAAGAATAGGGGATATTAAGACAAGGACAGCAAAAAGACCACTGTTGGAAAATCTGAGTTCCGGGTTCATTTAGCCTGGCCCCACATTTCCCACAGTTACTTAGTTTAATTCCAAGAATACTTCTGAGCCCTGGCCATACTTCAGGTTCTTAGCTAAGTACTCCAAAGACACTGAGCATTGAGAAAGTGGATGTCACCTTAATTGCTGCTTCTTGACATGCAGCCATGTCTTAAATTCCAGAAAGAGAGTGGACAAAAAGAACTGCAAGAATTCAAAGAGGCAGGCGATGGTTCTGAAGGGGTGATGGGAAAGATATCATACCATGGCAGAGTCTGGACTTGGGTGTCTGTGCTATTTAGCTAGTTTGGTCAAAACAAGTGGCTTAATCTGGAGGATCTTGGGGAGTGGGACCATAAGGTTTCAGGGTCTGAGCCAGTCTTAGTGCTCATAGGGGGAAGCTCTGGGCTATGTCTGTATAGATCTCTAAGCTTCATAATACTTGGCAATAAACTATTAAATGCCCTTTGTATTATTTCTGAAAATAATTCCAACTAAATACAGTGTGGCTTTTTGTTTTTGAGACAAGATTTCACTGTGTAGTGCAGGCTACCTTGCATTCACTGTGTAGCCCCAGGCTGACCTCAAACTCAGTGCCCCTCTTGCCTCAGCCCCTCAAGTGCTGGGTTACAACCATGGCCACCACGCTGACCATTGTGGCTTCTTGTAGGATTAGAACAAGAATTAGTTCCTTACTAGGCCACTGTCCTAATACCTTTGCTAGTAGGAACAATCAGACACAGTGCTGAGTGGAGGCACAGTAGATCTCAGCAACCAGTTCGGGATTACCAAAGCGCGGGCGCAAAGTCTTAGGCGCCACCAAGCAGGGCAGCGGAGAGGTCAGCAGCTCCCTGCTGCCTCCCTGTGGTGGAAGCGGAGCATTCTCACCAGGCCTTTCACCCCTGTCCGGTGAAGCACAATCAGAAAAGCGGGCCAGACCTGGAATCCCAGCTCCTCCCTTCATTACGGCTACGTGGGGAATGTTTTGCAGAGAGAATTTTGCCTCTGACCCTCGAGGCACGAGGTGGGAAAGGACAGCCTTAATCCCCACGAGCAGCACCACGCCCATGCTGGTAGGTAGCTGGCAGCACTCCCCAGATGCACCCACTAGTTTTTCTTCAATCCTAGGCTGCCTGACTTCTCTGAGGAGAGAGATTTTTTATTTATTTATTTATTTTTTTGGTCTGATTTTTTGGTCAGCCTTTAAATCTGCCAAGATGTTTTTATTTCCTTTGGGGATAAATTTAGAATTTTAAGGAACAAATTCCACGTCAGCACATTTTAAAATATCTCAGCTCAGTCTGCAAGGCAGCAGTGTTAGCCCCATTTTACTGATGAAGGGACGGAAGCTCCGAAAGGTGGGATGCCTTGCAAGGTCCAGGCTGGGAGTTGGTGGAATCAGGATTTGAATCCAGGTCTCCCTGACTCTAGAAAAAGCTTTCTCCGCCTGATGGCCTTAAGCAAGTCCCCTGCCTCTCTGCACCCTGTAAGTGTAGCGCCTAGCACTAAAACCAGCCCAGAGTAGTTGGAAATGTGGTTTCCTTTGATCCACATGAATACAGCCTAAGGTCAGGTACTTACCTACCTGTATGACCTTGGGCAAGTCACACACCTCTCTGGACCTGAGGTTGCTTCCTCATCTATAGACACGGCACACGGAGCATGGGTGATTTCCCAGGGAGTCTGTACACCCCAAATCCTAGGCTTCAAACGCTACAGCAACTTAGGGACTCTGTGGAGTCTCAGCCCTTCGGATTTCTCCCCAACTTGACCTTTTCTTAAATTCATTTCATTATTCTCTTATTCATAAGAATGCATTTTCATTTCATGGTTCCTATGTTTAGTGCTTTCTCCTGATGATACTTCTCTTCCCCGGTATAATTTTTTGTTCCATTAATTTCCAAGGACCATTTTGCCAGATCAGAGTGTTAAGAATCATTCACACCTCTTCCATTTGTCTAACCAACCGCTCATCCATTTCTCTCCAGAAATAATTGTATATGGTTCAATAAGTTTATTGTTCAAATCTGTTTACACTTCGGGATGCATCTCATCAGGATTTGCTATAAAGGGTGGAAGCCAGTTTCCAATTATCATTATTATATCTATTTCTCCAAGTTTTCCAAGTATTCATTTGCTTCATCCTCAGGGGCAGTTTTTATTTTTTTTCTCAGTTTATTTTTCCTTCCTGTTGAAGACAGACTTGAAGAAAAGCATCTTTTCTTTTAGATGTTTATTTGCCTCTGCTTCCCTGAAGAGACGGAAGTTCAGGGTTACAGAAAAGGAAATATGGTCCCTTACGCTAGCAAGGCACTGCATGCAATGCTGGCCTTCTCTGGTTCCGGCATGACTCTGCCTTTACTCTGAGAAACTCCCCCCCAAAAGTGTGACAGTTCTTTGTGACCCTATCACTGGGGAAGTCAGAGAAAGGACAGAAGAAAGAAGGAGAAGCAGAAACAAAAGTTGAGGAGCAAGAGCAGGGAGAGGTTTTGCAGAGTGCGGTTTCAGTGCAAACCAGCTGGCAGAGGAGGGGGTTCTGGCCCCTCTGAGCTCCCTGGGCAGTGGTAGTGGGGTGGAGGAGAGCTGGGGTGTGCACGGACAGTGATCGGCTTTCTTGTCCTGTTCCAAGTAGCAGCCGAGCCCGTGAATAAATTTCTTAACCTCTCAGAGCCTTGATCCTTCAGGTGTGAGAATGGGATGCTAGTATTCCCGTTTCATGGGGTCGCCTGGGGGCTCACTTTAATTAGATTATTCATTAGGTTACTGCAATGTGCCAAGTTGTGTGCTAAGCACTAAGGATCTAAGAAAGAGCAAAATGTAGAACCTGTCTCTGTATTTATTGCATTGTGCTCATGCTAGGGTGAGAATGTCTATTTATTAATGTGTTATTAATGTGAAATATGCAAAGACTACAAGGGAATCTGCAATGCCTTGAATTCGGGGAGCCGGGAGTCCCCCAGGTGAGGAATGGGGAGAGTATGGTAGCCAGAAGCAGGAGGGCACACAGTTTGTGGGGAAACGATAGAAGAGGGGCGTATGATGTGGAAGAAAGAGCGGTGTTAAAGAAAGTGGCTGCTCCCATAGGCCCTCGCAGAGTGGAGCTTCAACCTCTGCCCCGAGGTGGGGACACAGCTCCTGAACTCTGTGACAGACACAGGAGAAAGGGGCTGAGGTCAGGGGAGCATTAGGGTTCTGGCTCCACCTGAAGGACCCAGCAGTGGGAGGGTCTGGAGTGAGGAGACCGAGACTTACGTAGAATTTTGGGCTCCGATTCTAGACTGTCTTATCAAGTCCAGGCCAGGGCCCAAGATTTGCACTGGTGCAGGAGCCCCTGGGTGGAGGATCCCACTGAAAAGCACTGCCCCCTGGCAACTTGACTTTCCAAACAAACCAGGGTCTTACACCTGGACTCCTGCAGCCTGTGCATGGTGGGGATTCTAATGCAAGGGCACTTCCTGTCTGGGTTGTAAATGGGCTGTTATTAGCAGTGTCCCAGAACCTGAAAAAAATAAATTCTTGCAGCACACGAGAAACAGGTATCAAGAAGCCAAAGCGAGGTATGTAAGTTCAGTGAATCTGTGAGAATCTGGCCAGGTGTTTCCCAGCTGTGGGAACAGCCCAGTAGGTCCAGTGGACAAGTGAATCTGGTTGACCTTGGCAGTAGACACTCAGGGAAAGAAGGATATTGGGAGCTACCTTGCATGGAAGAGTGGGGGAGCCTCACCCCTGGAAGCCACAGCCAGGCTCAGGGGTGCAAGAGCTGGGGCTGAGAGCTCTTCAGGTGCAGGTTCTAGAACAGGTGTTAGCAGTGTTGGGGGAGCAGACAGGAAGGGGGAGGAGCAGATAATTCTTGGCCTTGGTGATTAGGTGGCCAACCATGCTCTACAATCACAGCTCTTCCCTAGTTTAACCCCATGTATCAGGAAGTCCCTGAGACCAGGACGGGTCATCGCTCACCCTTCTGTGATTAAGGAATTGCATTCTCCTGGAAGGCCAGATTCTCCATGGTGCAGCAGAAACTGTGTCCACTCGGATGCTGAATCTGGCTCCACTTCCGCTGTGTGATCTTGGGCAGATGTCTGTACTGCTCTTGGTTTTAGTTGTCTGGCTATAACATGGATGTAAGAATTCCCCCTTCAGAGGAGGGGTTGGGGAAGGGCAGATGAGATGATGCATGTGGCAGCTTAGCGTAGCACTTGGCACCTTTACCCACTGGACAAAGATGATTTGGCTTTGTTTCCTGAAGTTTCATGCAATCTGAGTTGCCATCAGTAAGTTTTATGCTGTGTAATGATTGACTATCAAGGAAAATATACTATCAGTTACTCTTTGACCAGTTATTTCTTAGTTTTCAAGTTGTATCCCAACATGGAGATGTTAATATGCGGGAAAATGTCCACCTCACAACTGGAGACCCAGATTCAGGCCGGGAGCCTCCAGGGCTGCAGCGGTGCTCAGGCCGGTGCAGGCTCCACTTTGGCTCCGTTTGCAGCTCAGTGTGAGCTCCTGGGTTGAGACTCTTTTCTAAAGCATCCCAGTGTAAGAGTGTGCCTCCCTGAGGAGTGTGACAGGTCACCTGTGATCTGTTCAAGATGTCATGATGTGACAGAAAGCTCAGGCTGTGTGCTGCGCTCAAAGACAGAACACTTGATTCTGTTGCAATGTGACGGCTGGGTGACCAGGTGAGTTCTCTGAGCCTGTTACAAGAGTGTTTGAATTTGTTCTGAGCCTCTCCTGGCTTCGACCTCCAGGAACTTTGGGGGCTCCAGGGGACAAGAGCTCCTCCTTCAGTTTCAGGAAGCAGATAATTCTTGGCTTCCTATTAGTCACAGCTTTCAAGGAAGAGGCAGCCTAGGAGGGGGGGCACTGGGTGCAGCCAGGCAAGGAGGGCGTGGGAGACCTCTGGGTGGCACATGACCCAGTCTTGAGAAAGCACCACTGGGACTGAGTGCCAACCAGTGAGAATATCTTGCCTTGTCTGCCTCTGCCTCAGTGTGGTTTCTCACAGGGTGATGGGCCGTGGCTCTGTCCTTCCTCACGGGCTTCCTTTATGGGAAGTCCTGTTTCTGGGGCCCCAGAACTGGTCATAGAACTCTAAGGGCATCTCCCCAACCCGTGCTGTGCTTGACCCAGACGAAGCTCCTGGAATGTCAGGTCAGGTTGCTGGAAGTGTAAAGTCAGGAACACTGGGACAGCAGCTGCTCTCCACCTTGTGCCCTGAGGTGGTGCTGAACTGAGCGCTCAGGAAAACAAAACAAGCCTGAGAAAGCTGCTTGTCCGCAGACTGGCCCAGAGCTCTCTGAGTCTCCTTAACTGGCACTGAGGCCTGGAGATGCCGGCTTGGGGGAAGCGTTCCTTCAGTGTGTGCTGAGCGTGGAGCTTCCTCTGGGAGTTCTTGCTGCTAGAAGTCTGGGGTGGTTGTGAGGATCGGGGACAGAATTAGAAACCTGCATGCTAGTTGAAGTAGTAGAAAGCCATTTCAGGTTGAGGCTGGAGAGCTAATGTGATGTTTGAAAATATACATTAATAATATTTTTCCAGGCCAAAGTACTATTCTTTTGCTACAGAAAATCAAGAAAAATACAAAGGAAAAAAAAAAGAATAAAATAAGATAAAAATAATGAAAATCCTACAGTCTAGGGTCAATCTTTAAAATTATAGTGTGTGGGCTGGGAGTTTAGCTCAGTGGCATAAACGCCTGCTTGGTAAGTATGAGGTCATGAGTTTGATCCCTGGTACAAAAAAAAAAAAAAAAATAGTAGGAAGAGAAAATTATGGTGTAAGGAGGTGTAGTTTCTATCTTCTCTAAAAGTAGGCCCAGCGTGAGAGGACAATTGGGGTCCCAAAGTTAAAGGAGGAAATGTTTGCTTATGCATTTATTTTTGACTCAAACTCAGGACCTCACACTTGCCAGGCAGGTGCTGGGCCACTGAGCTGTATCCCCAGCAGTTGGAAAGCTTTGTTTAGCTCATAGTTTTCAGATGCATCAGTCTATGGTTGGCAGGCCCGATGGTGAGTGACCTGGCAGAGGGACATCACAGAGGAGAAACTGTTCACGGCAGGGCAAGCAGGAGCAGAGGCAGCCTCCCTTCTGGTTTTATCCCATCCAGGCTACAAACCTTTGGGGTGGTGCCTCCCACACCCAGGGTGGGGCTTCCGTCTTCAGTAAATCCATCCAGCCACTCTCAGAACTGTGCTGATCCAAACCAGTGGATTAATTTAGCACCACACATCCTTAATCCCAGTATCACACACCCTGGATTCAACCAGCTCCAAAAAAGCCCCAGCTTTGTGCACATGAAACTTTAGGGGGACATCCAGATACAAATCATAGCACCCTCTAAATCATTTCTCTAAAGAATCATTTTTCTTCTAAAATAGTTGAAGTTTATTGAGATAAAAATAAAATTCAAATTAAAATTAGTAACATTGAAAATTTAGATCGAAATTATTTTATTAAGGCTGAGAGCTTTAACTTATTTTTAAATATTTGATTAAATGCAATTAAATACTAAAAATTAAAAACTATGCTATTTGGTTGCCAGGGTCCATCCAGTTTTCAATATAAAGAATTGATGGACCAGGGGAATAGCTCAGTGCCAAGGTCTGGTTCCTGGGTTAAAAAAAAAAAAAATCAGTATTGTGTATCAAGTATGTTATGTCTAGATCTGTTTTATGACAGGTCTAGACAAATTAAAAGTATAATGACAAGTTAAAAGGAAATAGACAAATTAAAAGTAAAATGAATTGTTTGCTGTTACAAAGTATTCCTCAATTATTATGTGTAGCTAGCTGTTGTAAATATCTTACTAATTGGTGAGTACCTTTGGCACCATGAATTAGAAGAGGAGGAAAAGCAATAAAGTGGATGTTTGGCATTACTAGGAGATGGTATTTTGTTACCCTAGGAAATCTTGCATCTCATGCTACCTGAGGGGAGACATTTCACAAATAAACTGTCTCTTTTTCTTAAGTGCTAAGCAGATCCAGCGCTTGCATCTTCCCTGTTTTCTGAAGTCACATCTGTCTGTCTGTGATGCCTGCAGCTGCACAACCACCCTGGGGGGTGGAACTGGGATTCAGTTTCCCCTTTTCTTGAAAACAGAGGGCAAGAACTCGAGACACCTTTGTGGGGGCTCAGTGAGTCCTGTTAGGCTGTGCTGCAGTAATCAAAGTGCCTGTGTCTTGTGTAGTGACTGCAGCATTTGTCTGTGTGTTTATGAAATGCAGAGCCTTGTCAGACCAAGGCAAGGCCTACAGTTGCCCAGTTCAAAGATCTAAGAATGAATATATATATATATATATATATATATATATAGTATGTTTATTTAAAAATCCTAAGTGCTATTTTTTTCAATGTTGGGTATTGAACCAATAAGTTCTAATTTTTAATTAGTGTTAATTACTGAGTGTCTGGAACCATAAAATAGATGTTTATGGAATTTGAAAAAATGGGCTAGTTTTCTAGCATGAACATTTTATTTATAAATATTCTTTTAGGGGCCGGGGATTTAGCTCAGTGGTTTAAGCACTTGCCTGCTAAGTGTGAGGTCATGAGTTCGATCCTTGGTACCAAAAACAAAACAAAAACCCCTAACATTCTTCTAAAGTTTTTTTGTTCATGATTGTATAATAATCTACAAAGTAGATATTTATCATTTATTAATCTGACCCTGTACTAACTTTTTCCATTTTTTCTCTTCTATAGACAATACCATAATGAACATCCTCATGTACATCTGGGCGCATTTCTGGAAGTGACGTCTCTAGGTAAAAGCAGGTGCACATTGTATACTTATAATTAAATCAAGGAGGGGCTCCTAAGAAGAACCATGCTAAACTAAGGAGTTCTTTGGGTTGAAGACCCAAAGACCAACCCTTGTAGGCAGCACTAGAGTTGCCTAGAGAATGCAGAGGTCCTAATGTCCTGTGTGGGGCTGGGCAAGCTTTTTCCCCAGGTGGGGCACCAGTTCCTCCATCTATGGGAAAAGGAGCTGGACTAGCTCTTCTTCCAGCCTCTCTGCAATGAGAAAGGTTTCCACTCTTGCTGGGTGAGTGGAGCCAAGCTTAGGCTCCTGGCCCTTGGTCCTTGAGACCATCCTGCCCCCTGCTGGCCAGTTGTCAGATGCCATGGTTGTTGACACTCCCTTGGGAGTCACCGGAAACGTGCTGGACCCTCAGCAAGTCAACCATCTACTGTGAAGCTAGCGGGTGGCAAAATGTCGAGGGATTGAGCACCATCACTGTCACAATGCTGGAGCTGCCTCTGCGTTTCCTGAAATCTCATCTTTGGGCTCTGTTTACTCAGCAAATAGTCACAAATTCTTCCTTTGTGCCAAGGCTGCGTAGGGACTGAGATCTTGAGTTTTTCACTGAGTAATGTACAGGCTGGAAGGAGCAGGGGAACTGGCCTCGGGTTATTGCTGTATATTGTTGAAAGAGTCTTGGAGAAAATCATTCAGATGTTTAATTGTTAGGCTATTGCTGGGCTCTCAAAGACCTGCTGCTCGTTTGTTTGGATAAAGATCCCAGCTAGATGTGTACTGGGTTGAACAATGTCCCCTCAAATTCCTTTCCATCCAGAACTTGGGAATGTGATGTGGGGTCTTTGCAAATGTAATCGTGTTAAGCTGAGGTCTTACAAGTGCTAGTGTTCTTTTAAGAGTAAATAGAGATATATAGGGGAGACTGTATTTTTAAAATTATTAGGGATTTGGCACTGTGTGTGTGTGTGTGTGTGTGTGTGTGTGTCTGTGTGTGTGTGTGTGTCTGTGTGTGTGTGTGTGTGTTTACAGGCTATGTGGATGTACTTATTTCCTGAGGAAATATCCCATTCTTCCCATCAGTGGTTTTGGGCTTCTCTGACCTGTCTGGAAGACCACCAGGACAGGAGATGGTGACTCCCACTGTGCTGATGCAGAGGTTCAGTGAGGATAAGTGACTTGCCCAAGGTCACTTGGGCAAATAAATGCTAGTACAAAGACCTCAGCGCTGGGCTTTGGAGCCATTCTCTTGCACTCTGCCCACTGTGTCACACTGATAGATGATCTTCTTCTGTGATTCTGAGGCAAAAAAATCAAGTCTGCCTTGTTTCAATTTAGTCTTGATTCTTAAAATAATCTATCCTGTAACATACAGTAGAGTTAGCAGAGAAAATATGTTCCGTCACTTATCGCTAAAGGAGCTGGATGGCCACAGTGGGCTGTGACCCTTTAAGAGCGTGCCCTCCACTCTGATAAATCAGCGCTGGAAGGCCGTGTGGGAGATTAGTGCTGACGGGTGTGGAGACGGTCAGTGCAGCTATTAACAGGGCAGCTATTAACCACGGCAGGAGATGAGCTGGCTCAGCGTGCACGGGGCGCCTGGACCCCCAGCCTGGGGCTAGACAGGAGCACAGGCTGGGGTGAGTTTTCACCCGTCCACCTAGCCCAGCCCTGCCCCAGGGGTGGCTCTGCGTGCCCAGCCCTCCAGCATCCTCTGTCCTGTTGGCCTTGGCCACTTGCCAGGCTTTAGAGTAGAAAAAGCTGGGACCCAAATCTGGCTCTGTGAGTATCTCTGTACGGCCAGAATCAATTCCCTGCTTCTCTCTGCTTTAATTTCCCCATCTGTCCAGCTAAAAGGCTGGACATAATAGTTTCTCGGGGCTCTTCCAGGTCTTGGTCTGCCTGGCCTCCCTATCTCTTCACCTCTGACCCCTCGGCTGTCCTAGCTGCCTGAATACCTGGGAAGACCCAGAGCCACAGAGTGCGGTGCCCTGTGGGACCTACCAGCTGCCACCCAATCTCAGGCCACAAACACAGGTTTGTGATACAGATGGCTTTATTCTTCAGTATTAGTTCTCTCTCTCTCTCTCTCTCTCTCTCTCTCTCTCTCTCTCTCTCTTCTTTGGTCTTGCTCTGTAGTTCAGGCTGGCCTTGGTCTCACTTTGTAGCCTAGGCTGCTCTCGAACTCACAACAATCCTCCTGCCTCAGCCTCCTGAGTGCTGAGACTACAGGAGTGTACCACCAGATCTGGCTATTTTCTCTTTTGAGTCCATCAGCTGCGTGGCAGGAAAGTCATCTCAGAGAGCTGCAGTGATCTCAGATACATGGATGGGGTCTCCCTTCCACTCTGCATCCGCCATGTTGTGTCTAAATTGGGGGTAGGGGTTCACTTGCTGCCTTGGCAAAAGGGAGCCAGACACTGCCTATGGCCAGGGCTACGCTCATCTCTGACAGCAGTCCTTAAGCCACACTCTGATGGCTCCCAGGGGCTGATGCTTACAAGCCACTGCTCTACCTGCTGCCCTCCCAAGGATGACCTCCTCCGGTCCAGGAGGGACAAAGTCTCAGCTGTCTTCCAGGCAGCTGAGGGGCATGGGAAACTCAGTTTCTATCCATCAGGACAGGAAGCACGTTTCAGGCTCAAGCCTCTCTCCCTACCACACAAGCCTTTCTACTTGGTCCCCTGACAGGACACTTGGCACAGAGGAGCTCTACCAGGCTGTGCCTCCCTGGGCTCCCCACACATGGCCCAGGTCTCTCCTGCTTGCAGAGCTCTCTAAATCCATCTGATTCTTTTGCTCTCCCTGGAACCCTGGGAAGGGAAAAATTCAGGGCAGTTTCCAAGGACCCCTCCAGCATCCAGCCTCTGACTTGTTCATCTCTCAACCCAGAGAATTTTTAATGTGTTTTTGGGGTGGAAAAGTCTGATCCTGACAAATGTTGCATTGCTCCCAATCCTGTTGTCTGATCCTCTCTTCCTTTCTTATTCTTCTTAATCGCTTTCCCCTAAAGCAATCTTAAACCTAAAGCATTTTGAGAGAGAGGAGCGTAAGTTATAAGGAAATATGACAAGAAACACTCCAGTGAGTGACCTTTGAACAGGGAAGCCATGGGCTGAGATGCTGGGGAGTCCACCACCCCAGATTACCCACAACACCTTCCCTGGAGCCACACCTACACACCTGAGGCCCAGGTTTTCCTCAGGTGAAATCCATCCTCCTACACTTTCCCTGTTCCTCCTGCTTCTCCTCTAAGGCCAGACCCTGGGCAGCCAGGAAGTTCCCTCAGTGTTGGCAGTTTCTCTGATGGTGGGGCCCAGGCAGTAGTTCAGGGGGAGTCACCACTCCTGCTCACACCTGCCTCCCTGCAGCAGCCACAAAGGAGTGGGACAGTCAGGTGTGGGCCTCTGCTCATCAGCTGTGGTCAGCTTCTCAGATCCAAGTGTGGGCCCACTCTATTTGATTATTTTAAGAGTCTTTTATTGCATATTTTGTGTGTGTGTGGTACTGGGTATTGGACCTAGGACCTTTGCACTGAGCTACACACTCAGTCCTTTTTTTGATGTTTTACTTTGAGACAGAGTCTCACTAGGTTTCTCAGGTTGGGCTCAATCTGGTGAGCCTCCTGCCTCAGCCTTCCAGAGTGCACGGATTACAGGTATGAATCATACACCTGGTTTATCACGTACTTTTTTTTATACAAGTAGTGCACATGTGTTATAAAAGCCAGAAAATACCACGTTACTGTTTTGCTCATCTCTCAACCCAGAGTAAAGTTTTGCCTTTTCCAAAATTTATGTTGGAGTTTAGTCCCCATGGTGAGGTAAGGAGAGGATAGCAACCAGCTCTGCTGTTTAAAAGTGGAGATTTGGGGATTGTTTAGGATTAGACAGGGAAACAGGGTGGAGTCTGATGGCTGAGTGGCAGTGCTTTCTGGTGAGAACCACAAAAAGATTCATTCAGGCGTGTGTGTCTGCTTTCGGCTCTCAGTGCCACCACAAGACCCTGCCGGTAAGCAGATTCAGATTCTGCTGCCCACCAGATTCAGCCCCTCAACCGTGGGCCAGAACTGACAGCCACAACAGACTTCTTCTGCTTACAGTTTACCCAGTCTGGGTATCATGTTATCAGCAACAGCAAATGACTAATAATAACAGATAAGTAAAAAGAAGAAAATAAAAATCATGTACCATCCCAGTATCAAGGGAAACTCTTCCTAGTATCTTGAGATCTATCGTTGCCTCTGCATATGTATTTTTTATTTTTGCAGAAAAAGGATCAGAATGTATGCATTATTACCATCCTAAAATATTTATGTTCTAATAAATATACTTTTGGAACATTATTTCTGATAATCACGTATTTAATAGGGGCAGAAATGTGACCAACTGCCCCCTATTATTTGCTATTTAGGTGTTTCTAATATAATTTTGTTAAACTGAGTAATACGCATTTTTTGACTCCTGACCCAAGAAATTATAGTTTCATATAATTTGACCTAACATATATAATACTGTGATGAACATCCTTGAGGCTAATTTTAACACAACTCAAGAACTTCCAGGATAACATTCTGAGAAATCCACACAGAAGTCAGAGGGATGCATGCTTTTAAACAGATCCGCCCTTTAGCACCCTGCTCCTCTGGTATGTCTAAGGCAGACGGAGAGAGAGAAGCATGAGGAAGGGTTTTAGGATCTGGCTGTTAGGTGCTGGGCTTGACAGAGGTCCAGCCGCTCCTCTCACTGGGAGGAATCCTGGAAAATTACAGGAGCCACCCTTGCTCTGCAGTTGCTGGAAGAGTTTTCGTAGTGGGACAGTGGTATTTTGTTTCAAAGATGAGGCAGTTTGCAAAGGTGTGGGCATTCCAAACCCTGGCCAACTCCCACCAAGCCTTGAAACTTTGCTTAGACTCAGGATCCCCTGAGCCTCCCAATCAAAAACCCGCTTCCAGGGAAAGGTGACTCGGTAATAAGATGGCCTTGCCTTCGTGCTCCTTAGTGATGAGGGCTTTCTAAAGGGCTCACAATCATCTCCATAGTTTTGAATGTTTAAAAATGCAGCGTGGCCCTGGGGTGGACCCGAGCCTGGCTGTGAGTGAGGTTCTGATGGATTCTGTGGTGGCAGACCTCTGGAATCATCAGAGCATGCCGGCTGAGTTTTAAAAATAATTGTCCTTTTTAATGATGTAAAACATGTCATCTAGATTAAAAAATAAACACACTTTATTACTCTTCCAGTCCTTCCTTCCTCTCTCCCAGGGCCAGATGGGGATTGCTTGAGTATTTCTGGCGTATTTCACATGTTTAATAACGCCCTTAGAGGTTCTTCCAGATCTGATGAAAATGTGGGATTAAACTCTGCCTGTACACACTGCCAGGGGTGTGTGTGTGTGTGTGTGTGTGTGTGTGTTGGGTGGTGGTTGGGGAACATCTTATTTTTGAAGTAACCAGTCCTAAAAGTCAAAATGCCTGTACCTTTTTTTTCCTTTCCTATCTTGAGCAACAAAGGAAATTATTTTTGCGCTCCTCCTCCTTGTTCTGCCTTTTGGGGGACGTGAGAGGGAAGAAAAGAAAAAGAGAATCACTGTGGCTAACTAAGCGAAGAGCAGAGTCTTTCTGGAGAGAGCCAGCCTTACCCGACAGCCTTTCGCTAGCCTTCCTGAGCTCAGTGAATCCAAGAAAATAATTAAAGCTTTAATGTATTTATACATCTTCTCCACAGATACTATAGATCCAGCCAGGGCCGCCTGCTAAGGATGCGCCAGGGCCGCGGGACAATGGCTGGGGCGGGCTGCGCGCACGGGGTGACGGGCGCCCCAGACGCGGGACGAGGCCCTGACAGCCCGCACTGCCTGCTTAATAGACTGCGCGCGTGCTCTGCGGGAGAAGCCGGCGTCCCGTCCCCGAGGAGCGATCATCAGGCTCGGTCCCCGGAGCGGATTTATTAGCGCGCAGGATGGGGAAGTTGATTAGCCTGCGCGCGGGCGGACACCCTGTCAGCCGGGCCTCTTAATGCAATCACTTACCTGTCCAGGCCGCGGGGCTCGCTGCCCGCCCAGCCCCAGCGCGGCGGGGACCAGGGCCTGTGCAGGGCCAGGCCGGGCCAGGCTGCCCGCCGCAGGGGACCCAGGTGTCCCCGTCTCTCCGGCGCCCCATTCCCGGTTGGTGCAGCCTCCTCCTGTGCTCTGCTCCGAGCTGCTCCGACACAAGGCTTTACCCTCTGTGGCGCCCCTTTCCCCTGGCCCCTGCCTCACTTGGCCGCAGACCAACTTTCCAGCTTTATCCCCCCTTGATCCCTCTCCCGGTGCCTCTGCTCCACAGGAGCTCAGCTACTCTTTCGGGTCCTGAAATTCTCCTGCCTGCCTCTCCCAGCCCTTCCTCCAGCTGCGGAGTCAGCCTGGAGCCTGGATGTCTCTTTTTGTTTTGAAATCCATTTTGTCTTTGGAGATCCGGCTCTCCAGCGGGCTCCCTGATTACATCTCCCCTTCTTCCACACCCAGGTGACTTCTCCCTCTTGGGAAGCTTTGTCTGTCTGCACCAAGTGGGGACTTAGCCCCAGTTGGGCCAGCTCTGTGACTAACCTCCGCTGGCTTTCCTTCTTCTGAGGATAACAGTGTGACCAAAAGCAAGGACACAGCGGAGACAGTGTGGTGCATGGCCCTCGGGGGTGTGGGTGGTGTCCTGTATGCTATGACCCGCTTTGCTGAGCTGATTCTGTGAGGACAGGAGCCACACGGTCACCCCTACTTTCAGCCCCCACACAGAGTACAGTCCTTTATATTACGTCATTGAATGAACGAAGTAGCTGCTGGCCACAATGTGGACAAGTATGACTAATCCTCCCACTGAGTGACCCCCGCTCTGTCCTACCGATATTTCCATAGAGGAAGCAGGAGGGTGAGGGACAGGCCCTGTCTGCTTTCCTGTGGCAGGCATTGAGATGTGTGTTCTCTCTGCTCTTGTCAAGAGTTTAGGAATTCAGGGCCTATTGATCTGCTCCATCTCCAAAGCCATCAATCATCATTAAGAAACAGAACCTGAGCCCTCAAGATGGGTGGCTGGACTAGGTAATTTAGAAGGTTTTGCACACATACATACACACACATGCACACACACACACATGCACACACACATTCTAAGTTAACACAAATCCACTAAGTCAAGCACTGAACTCTCATCAGGCAGTGAGGGGAGGAACCTAGGGGAGTCGGGAACACGGGGGGTGAGCAACCAGGAAGCACATTACGTTTGTTTTATTTTATGGCACAGATTTTTGTGGCTCACTGCAATCATGTTTAAGCATTTGGCTCTGGTGAATGTGGATGCTGAGGTCTCACTCAGGCCCTGCCACCTCAGCTTTTTGTTGCTCACAGCCATCAGTCTGGCCTGGGTCACTATCAAGGTCGCTGCTCTCGAGTTTAGACCATCTTCCTTACTTCCCTTAAGAAATAAAGCAGAAAAACCGGCATACCATTTGCCACAGCTGGCAGGCAACTTCCCCATGCCTTGGTGTTTCTCAAAGATTTTGAACCATGCCCAGATAATCTTGGTGTGGCGGAGCTTCCCATGGGAAGGGATTCAGAGCCTCAGGGCTGGTCAGGCACTGTTGTTGATTAGCTGTGTGATCCTGGGCGGGGGAAAGGGCAGGCACTTAGCTTCACTGAGCTTGTTTCTTCTTCTATCAAACAGTGATAATGTATGGCCTATTGTCACAGTAAGACAAATTTAAGGGTAAAATTAGATAATTAATAGGAGTATACTTTTAAAAGCACAGTACCAAATTAGAGTGGGGTCACTGTTACGAAGTTGTTCTAAAATACTGATCCGTCTTAACAGTAGGTACTGGGAAGGCTTTCCCCCGTCCTCAGTGAGTTCACAGGCTAACAGAGGACAGAGAGAGAGGAGGGGATACTGTCTAAGACATAGGCAGGAGGAAGCAAGTGCTGTGGAAGGAGCCGAGGTGGAACATCCTCCCCGGTCCCAGGGGCAGGCAAGGCTGCGTGGCAGAGGGAGCTCTGTGTTGTGTCTTGAAGGGACGCAGCGTTAGAACTGTTGGGAAGAGTATCCCAGGTGGAAGGGACAGCGAAGGGAAGAAGGAATGGCCTGGAGATGGGTAGGTGGCCGTGGAGGAGACCAGGGGTATGCGGTGGGAAGGTGGTCACCTGCCAGGCACCCAGAGACTCAGAAGCCTGGCGAGGAGAGAAGCCTGGGTGTCTGGCTGCAGGGGCCACAGCAGGGTCCTCAACAGAGAGGAGACACAGTCAGAGGTGCGTCCCAGGAACTGTGGAACCGTGCGCCCATGCACCCGGACAGAAGACTTTTCCTAACACCACATCTTATGGCCTCTCATCAGTGAGACAGCAAGACGAGGGATAAAAGACATGAACTGACACCTTAACAGCCACCAGAGAGCTGAGAGGGTAGGTTTGCATTCAGACCTGACTCAAGTTCTGGCTTCTTCACTCACCAGCTGGGAGTCTCAGACATGGGTACAATTTCATTGTCTTTTGTTTTTAAAAAGCAGATGATGGTAGTAATGAAAATGTATCAAGCACTGAATGTGCTGCAAGAACCAACTCATTCAGCTCTCACAAAGCTGTTGAATGCGGTGCAGGGTGGGGGGGGGCAGAGCTACTGTCCCATTTTACAGATTGGAAAACTGAGGCCCACAGTAGTCTCTTGTTATACATGAAGTCCCTTTGTGTGTTTACATTTGGGAAGTTCCTATGTCACCTAATTATCAGCACAATCCTGTGAAGGCAGCAGGAAGAGAAAACAGTTCAGAACTCTCTCAAGCCTTCCAGCCAGGACTGGTCACGCTGAACCTTGCCTTCCTCCCATCCTGGAGCCCCTCTTCTTTCTTGTGTAGGACATGTCATCAGAGAGGGCTGGGACCTGTTCATCGTCACACAGCTGGCGAGTTGCCCTCGTCCTGCTGTGTTTCAAGGATGAGATGCGAGGAACTGGGCTTTGGGTGGCGGCAGTCAGCACTGAGAAGATTTGCAGATTCCACTGAGTTTGCTGCTTGACAGATTTGGTGAATATAGTCCCTCATGTCACCAGGGAGACGGAAGGACCAGAGCTGACACTATAAACATGCCCACCGGAGCCACCCTCTCATCTACGTATTTTCGTTTGTTTCCAGTTCTTACTTTGAGCACGGCTGCTCTTCCCAGGGCAGCAGCTGAGGAGCCTTTGATGCCAGGGAGCCTGCGCTCTCCTTGCAGGCACGGCGACTAGCAGCTGGGACTCTGTGCTCCTCTCCAGGGTGCAGTGCATAGCTCTGACTTGGTCTCTGGGTCTCTTGGAGGCAGAGGTCTCTCCTGGGCTGCGCTGTAGGGGATTCTCATGGAGGCTGGGAGGGGGAAGGGGCAGCTCACCCCACCCCTCCTACTCTGTGCCCTTCAAGATTCCAAGATGTTTATGGCTGTAAGGGGATGAGTTGCATGCATAATGCCCACGGGGTGTCGTGCGGTTCGGAGCCCAGTCCTCTGCCTGTTGGGGACTCAGCACTGGAGATAAGCTCAGGGGTGTACTCAGACCTGAAGAGAAGGAACCACGATTTGCCTGAGATGCCTGAAGTGGACTGAGACCAGGGGCCTCCCCTCTGCCCCCTAAGATCCTGAGGTTTGGAAGGGGCTCAGTGGGAATCTAGGTCACAGCCTCTTTGGCTCCCCATGGCAGAGCCCACCTGGGCTGTCGCCTGTGCCTCCCTGTGCTCCTCCCACCGCCAGCCCACACCTCTGTTTCCTCTAGCACGCTGAGTGAGGTGAAGGGGAGCTGGTGGTTCTTGCGGGAGGCACTGGGTAGACGAGGGGCATGCTGGGCTGTGTGATGTTGGCCGGCTGTGCTCAGCAGCCCCCAGCTGGGAGCAGGGGCAGGTGTTCGGAATATTGGGAGAAGGGACAAGTTCTTAGCAATCTCTGTCTCCCTAATGTGCAGTAGCACGAGTGGGGGTCCTGCAGGGGTGGAGACGGGTTAGGGTCTCTGGGATGAACAAGCTGCATGGGCCAAGGTCTAGAAGTGGTCAGAGTGAGATGAGGCTGACAAGGCCAGGGGTTCAGGGCTGGTGGGACCTGAAGAGCGCCCAGGTCAAACTCCTTTCCCCCTTGAATCCGCTCTAGAGCCCCCAGCAGTGGCCTTCTCAGGGATATTCTGTGGGAACTTGGATGTCTCTGGACGCAGGAGGCTCACTCTCCCTTTCTCATCTCTTTGTGTCTTGGGGTAACCCTGCTGGCCAAGAGGTGGGCACAGACCCTTTTAGGGGCTCCTACAGTGCCTCAAACTGCATCCTTTGTCTTCATATTGTCCAGGGCCTTGAGTACCAGGCCAAGCTGTTTGGCCTTTAGTGCACATGCAGAGGGAGCTGGGGGTGGCTTCTTAGCAAGAAGATCACAGACAGACAGTGCAGCCTTTACACTGCCACTGGCTGTTTGGGCTGGAGTCCTAGGGACAGGGTCGCCTGACCTCTGTCTCTCTCTCTCTCTGTGTCTACATCTATTTCTACTCACTGCTCTTTTCACAGACTCCAAGTCCAAAAATAGTACTAACCCTTTCTCTTCTGAGACACACAGGTCCAAGGCCAGTGGCAGTGAGTGTGGGCTGGGGGGAGGCGTCTTAGAGTTATCCAGACTCTGAGTGTCATGGAAGCTAGTGCCCTGCAGTCCCATTCCCCATTGGAGCCTTTCTGCAAAACCAAAGGTTTTGGTGGCAGACAAGTGGAGTCTTCTGTCCTCCTGAGGATGGAGTCTCCTGTCCCCATCAGGCAGTGAGGGGCAGGTGGCAGAAGGCCACGATGAGAGGTGGTCAGTAGGAGAGGTGGCCAGCAATTCACACTGACATCAGGGCTTACACTGAGTGAGCCTGTGGCACTCTCACTCGTCCCAGGGTCCTTCTGACCTTTGCATTCTCCAAGAAGAGTCAAGGCGGTGACAAGACGCATCTATTGCTTCTCGGTTATCATTGCTGTTGAAAGACGGCCCGGAGCAGGTGGACTGCTTCAATTATGACGGATGAGGGTGGTGACAGCTCTCGGGAGAGCTGCAGGAACCTGGCAAGTGTTCACTCAGCTATGACTCCTCTGGTAGCAATTTGACAAGATCAGAGCTCTTTCTGGAAGTGGGAAGTTTGGGGACCTTGGGGTTTGCTTGGCCCACGGTCTCCGGCTGCTCAAGTCTCAGCCGGCCACACAGGACAGGTTGGCCACTGCTGGCCACTCTACTGGGATGCCCAACACGGGGAGGCAAGAGTTTCCCTGTGCCTCCTGGTCAGAGGCATCGACGTGGGTCTTCCTTGCTTCTTTCCCCTTCTCTACCACTGAGAACACCACCCCAGACGGGGGACGCCATCTTGGCTACCACCACAACCTCACAGGATGACTGTCTTGTTCTCTGAGCCAGGCCTGGTTCTGCATACTGGGAGACAGTGGTGAACAAGAGTCTCACCCCCCCTCTCATGGCATTCTCCATGTAGACTCTGAGGGACATGATGTGACACTGGAAATGTCACCTCTCCTCTCAGAGCCTCAGTGGAACCGTTTGTTTGTGGGGGTGGTGGTTGGATACAAAGCGAGGTAACCAGCAAGGAATTCAGCTTGTTGCTGATGCTGTCCAGTCAGTGTTGGTCTTTCTTCCCCATTGTCCTTTGGTACTTTTTATATTCACTCAGCACACTTGGCAGAACCCTTCTGTGCGTCAGGCACTGGGCAAGGCTCCTGGGAATTCAGTGTGCTCTCAGATAAGGGGCTGACAGGCTTCTTTGCTTGGGGAATGAGGGTGCTGGATTAGACGATCCCTCAGCTCTAACTTCTTTGTGAGAGACTCTGGTGACCCCTGGATGTTCCCAGTGTGTGTGTGTGTGTGGTGTGTGTGTGTGTGTGTGTCTGCATTCAGCTCTGAAGCCAGAATTAGCAGTTCTTCATTCTGGAGGGTGACTGTCTTAGAGCAGGAAACCTAAGATCTGGAAGTGAGGGCAGCTCAGCCTAGAGGTACTCAGCTGACTAATACACTTCCAGTTTTTACTGAGCAGCTACTATCTACACCTTTAGGGAGAGTGGGGGGAAGAGGCTCAGTCTGGGCCTGTCCCTCAGGGAAGAATGGGGCCTCAGGCACAGACAGCTACACACATGGTAAGAAGCTACATACTAACCACACACACGTGGGCAGAAGGCCCCGGTGAGGCTTCTCTCAGGAGGGCGTCACTCCTTCTGGCAGGGGATCCTGGGAGTTGTCAGAGAGGGGTGTTTTCTCTGAGGGACACCACAGGAAGAGCTGAGAGAGCACCGCCCTCGGGCAAGGCCCTCCTGGGCCTCAGTGTTCTCCTGGCCCAGCCACTGCAGGTTCAGGTCTCTGTTTTCCCAGAATCAGTGTCTAGGGGCAGCTACCCTATAGTTCTTCTCAGTAGTTGAGGTTCTCCCATGAAACTTGGTCATGTGTCCCAGATAGCTAGGAACAGCCCAAGGAGCCCCTCCTGGGGCCTCCACCCTCCCCTGGGGCTCAGGCCTTGGCCCTTCTCTCTTGCTTTGTATGATGCTCAGCATGAGCATCTGCAGACATGGGATCATTTGCTGCGAGTTTTAATGTGCTATTCACTGTGGTTTGGATCTTGAATGTCCTCCACAGGCCCATGTGCTGACCGTGGTGGGGTTCCCAGCACACAGCACTGTCGGGAGGCCCCTGAGCCTTTGAGGGTGGTGCCTGTTGGAAGGGGGCAGGTCACTGGGGGCGTGCCCTTGAAGGATTCCAAGGCTTTCCTGTTTTTCTCTTTGCTTCCCAGCTGCCAGAGGTGAATAGGCCTCCTTTACCACGCACTTCCAACATGCTGTTGGGCCAGAGCAACAGGGCCAAGGGACCATGAACTAAAATCTCCAAAAGCGTGGGCCTGTGTAATACTTTCCTTCTTTTAAATCAATTGTTTCAGGTATTTTGTCACAGTCATGCCAAGCTGACTAATACACTATTGGTGTCTGGGTTGGGGCAAGAGTTTGAATATTAAACAAGAGTATTAAAATCACTCTGTCTGTGTCCTGAGGAAGGTCATACCCTCTCTGGACCTTAATCTGCCCTGTATGAAACAGAGGCATCAGTGCTGCCTGGCCCTGCCTGGGGTGTGTGAAGTGCTACCCCAGAAAGAGCTAATAGAGCAGGAGCCTGGGGGAAGGAGTGGTGTGCTGGGAGGTAGTTTCCAGGCCTTTCCTGGGCAAAGTGCCAGAGGGGCTCTGCCCTGCTTTTTCAGGCTCTTTTGATTGGAGGCAGATGTGACTGTGTGGGATACCTTGTGAATGTGGCATTTTTCTCCCTGGCACATGTGGCCAGATACTGACAAGGTGGGTTTTTCCTCTTTCCAAAAGGAGTATCTTTCTTCACGTGTTAGACCTCCAGAAGGCAAGAGATGATCAGTAGGGGCTGAGACTGATGTTCCCTGCCTCGGATGATCCGTAGTAGGAAAACTGCTAAAACCAGCTTGATTTTGCCTGGAGTGGTCCACAGAGTCAAAGCCATGGACTTTGGGCTATCACCACCTCCGCTTGTTATCTTTAGAGACAGGAGCTTGCTATGCATCGGTTGGCCCTGGACTCACATCGATCCTCCTGCCTCAGCCTCCCCAGTGCTGGGGTTGCAGGTATGTACCACCACACGGCTGACATCTTCTCTCCTGACTGATCTCCATCCTAACAGTTCCTTCAGAAAGAGCCAATTCAGAAGCCACAGGCCAGGCTTGCCCAGGAGAGGACTCAGGTCCAGCTTCTTCCACACTCCACCCACCACATCTCCTAAGAAAGCATTACCGTGTTTCTTTCTGCTTGTCGAAGGTAAAGAGCCTGGGCTTTGATGTCCGACTGACCTGGCTGGGTCCTGCTCTGTACCTTCTAGTTGGGTGATTTTACAGATCATTTACTCTTTCTAGTTTTGGTTTTCTCATTCACAAAGCGCAGAGCCTGTTCCACAGGGCTGTGAGGAATAATAGTGAGATACGTGTGTGACCACCGAATGAACCTTTAGGGTGTCCTGCAAGTCAGGTACCCCTTCTCCCGCTCCCTAAGGCTCTCAGGACCACAGGTCACAGTTCAGAACTTCCCCGAGTCTGTCCTTGGAACTTCACACTCCACAGAGAAAGAAAGGCCCTCTCCTCTCTGTTGTAAGATACAAAAGGTGTAGGCAACCTGAGGGAAGATAGCTACACTTTCAGGAAAAAGCAACTGTTTGAAATAAAGAAAGAGGGAGGGAAGGAGAGAATGAGACGGGGGAGGAGGAGGGAGGAAAGGAAGGGCTTTGATCGCATTTGAGTCCAGTAATTTCATAGAACGGTGTCATCTTGTGATTTCACTATTTGAGTGAGTAACATTTCCCATTCAGATTAAGCTGGCTGGAGTTGAATTTCTGTCATTCGCAACTAAAGGATCTCAGCTACTCAGTGCAGGTACCTGGCCCAGGGTGCGGGCTCGTAAGTGGCTGTTCTCAGCATTAATTCAAGTCAGGCTTTGTGCAGCTTGACAGTGGTGTTGAATTTCCACATCCACTTACCCCTGGCCTCTCTAACGTGAGTACTTGTGTATCCTCCCGGTCACCCGGTACCTAAGACTCGTGGGCTGCCTGTGCAGAACACAAAGCTGGTGGGTGTCAGGAGGTCTGAGCCTGTCTGGTGATGGATCCAGCAGCCCCATCCCATGTAAAAGAGAACCATGGTCACTGCAGCCCAGAATGCAAATGCCTGCCACAGGACACAGACACAATCAAGCTGCCGACATCCTTCCCATGTCAGGGCCTGATAATGAACAAGTAATTTATGTCCAGGAGTCAGTGGAGCCTGTCTGGGCCAGGGCTGAAATGTTACTATGAGGGATTCCTAGGAAGGTCATTGGCCTCTCTTGTCACTGTTAAGGGTTGTCTGTAAATGGTGTCACCTTGGAGGTGTCCTCCTGTTCCTTTGCCTTCTTTAGGAGCAGTGGAGAAGGCTATGCCTTGGAGGAGAGGTCGGGAAATACGTGAGGCTCCTCTGGAGCCAGGCCCTGCTGTGGTCCTAGCACCCCTGCAATGTCTGACCCCAGATCACCCGCAGGTGAGAAGCCGTGCTGGGGTGCAGGGGTGCGTGAGCAGAGGCGCTGAGTGAGGGAGTGGGGAAGCCAGCACTGTGGCACCCTTATTTGAGGACAAAAAGAAATGGCCCCCCAGACTTTCTCTCTGAAATAATTTGAATGAAAAGTCAGATACGACCAGGATTAATAGTGTTCTGGGGACAAAACAACAGAGCATCTCTTCTGAGAGCATGAAAAGAGAAGGGACAAAGGGGAAAGCATTCAGCTAGTGAGTAGCTGGGTCACTCCATCTCTTCCCATGGGCCTCAGTTTCCCCACTTATTGATGAACTAGAGTGTCTTCACCATTCTCAGATAGTCATAGCATGCTTTCTATTTTGTAGAAGGGGAAACTGAGGCTTAGGGATCAGACCGTGAGGCTTCTGTATCCCAGCCTAACACCACATTCATTGTCCTCTCTCACCTGATGCTTACAGAAATCAAGGGATCCTCTCCTAGTAGCTTGGGTGCCTTAAGGGACTCTTGGTAGTGGCCCAAAGGCCTCCACTCTGTCCCTCTGTCATTCACAGTGAGGCTCCTCAGGAGTCCCTGGAGACAGGATTTGTCTGCAGAGGGTGTTCACCCACTGTGTGCACTGCCTCACTTCAGCGGGGCCAGGTTCCCACAGAGCGTCTGAAAGCCGGCCTGTTCCTGTTCCTCCACCATGGCCCCTTGCCGGGGGCTTCCTGTCCACACTGGGGACGGAGTTTCTGACCAAAAGCATAATCGGTACACCCTGAACAGAGCATTATGGTTTCTTTTCCTCCGTGTTGCGTGTTTGGATTTACTTGCAGGTTAAAACAATATTACCTGAGCCAGCTCGCTGCTCACCCCTTGCCTGGGAGCTGAGCCTGGTGGGGGCTGTGTGGTCACATCACAGGGGCTGGGTGGTGCCCATCACGGTGGAGGATCTGACAGCCTGGCTGGTGCCTGTGGCCTGGGGATCTAGAGAAGTCTCCTAAGCCATCTTTGCCCTTTGGACCCCCTCTTCAGAACTCTAGGTTGTACCTAGAGTTGTACCTGGGTTGTTACATGTTTTTCGCAGTTGGGAATGTGACCCAGATGGGCAGAGGGCTGGGACAAGCAGCACGGCTGTTTCTGTTGCCCCACCCCCTCATTGGTGGGTGTAGCAGAGGCTGTGTGAGTACACCGGGCTCCCTCAGAAGGCTGAGACTGTGTCCCTCACCCCGGCTCAGAGCTGAGAGCCCCTGAGTTTCATGCATGTGGGCCGTGTTCTTGCTGGGTCTCTAATATACCTCTCCTTGTCTGTGAGGGTATCCCTATCACAAACTGTATTGGTTTTATTTTTATGGGAAGATTTGCGAAAAAAAAAAGGAATGCACATGTGTTTTGAAACATTGGGAACACAGAGCTGGGTGTAGTGGTGCATGTCTGTAATCCCAGCACTCAGAAGGCTGAGGCAGGAGGATTGCTATGATTCAAGGTCAGTCTGGGCTCCATGAGTTCAAGGCCAGCCTGCATTGGATAGACTTTTTCTCAAAAACAAAACAAAACAAAAAAACCAAAAAGGAAACATTGGGAAAATGAAACTGAAAGGGGCATGACCTCAGACTGGCCCCCCTGGCCCAGCCTCCCCTGCCCGTTTCTCCTGACTGTGCCCTGCTTCATTGCTCACTAATTACCTGTACTCTGAAGTCAGCAGAAGGCAGACAGACAAGAGGTCAGCCTCCTCACAGCCTTGCCGTGTGACCTGGGGGAAGGCCTCTGAGCCTCTATCTTTCCACCTCTAAAGGGGAATAATAACTAGCCTAATGTTAAGGGCATCCTGCAGGGACACTACTGAGCGTGAGCGTACACATGGAAACAAGGGGCACAAGCCAGGACTGCCCCGTGGGCTGGGGTGTGTGAGCCCTTAGTGCTGACAGACGGCCTACTCAGGGGCTGGGGATGATGCCGGGAAATGTGCAGAGCAAACTCACGAGCCGGGAGTCTACATCTCCAGTCTGTGACAGCGGCACTGCTGTTTTAGGTTCTTTTTTCACCTCAGAACAGTGCGTGAAGTTCTTCTGGGATGGGGGAAGAAATAAAGCGGTGTGTTCTGGGATTCCTCCGCGTGGTTCCTGGCAGTGCCTCCTCTCCCAGGCACTGGATCTCCTGATGGCTCCAAGGTGTACCAGGCTAGAGCCCACTACAAGGGCATGAGGTCGTGTGGTCCTATGAGGTCACTCACCAGGGCCTCGGTGGACACATATCTCTGAACGGGTGAAGGTCTCGTTTACAGGTTTCCTCCTTCAGCCTCTCTTGCTAATTCTTCCTGTTGCTTACCAGGCGATGTGGATTGCTGGGGGTGAGGGATTAGAGATAGGAAAGATTAACGACTCAGGTTAGGCCTATAAGTAGGAGTGTGTGTGACCTCACCTGCTCCTGAGGGCTGAGACTGAGCAATGTGGCCCGTGCTGTGACATCGTATCCTGGAGACTCTAGGAAAGCAAGCTTCTGAGGGGCTCCTGGAAATTAAGAAACAAACAAACAAAAAACAGAACGTAAAAATATTGGGGCTCTTGCCATTGCTGGGTGTGGCTAACAGTGAACATTTGAAGAGAGAGAGAGAGAGAGAGAGAGAGAGAGAGAGAGAGAGAGAAAGAGTGTGTGTGTGTGTGTGTGTGTGTGTGTGTGTGTGTGTGTGCATGCACGCGCTCTGTGGGAAGTTCTGTACTTTCATAGCTCAAGGAAATTGCACCCAGATGCAACTTCATCTTCCTAATACCTCAGCTTTTCTTCCATCTTGTGTCTTTGCTCTGCCTGGTGTAGGAAATCAGTCTGGTGATTTCTCACTGAAGTGATCACACAGGGACTTCTTACCCCTCGGAGCTGACTGGCACACTCAGGATTGCTTCCTTGTCAGGGTTTTCTCTCTGTCTCACCCTCTGGGCTCACTTCCAGGGGTGGCAAGGTGCTGTGACTCTGTTCTTCCTTTCTGGTGTGTGGTAGTGAGCTGGCTCCTTCGAGCCAGGGTGCTTCCGCCGACCCTGCCTCCTCCTGACTGTCCTGGACATTCACCTCTCGCTTCCAGTCAACCTCTGTGCCCATTCGGGAGCCATGGAATTTTCTGAACGCCTTTCCACGCAGGTCTGGGGCTGCGGGAACTTTGTGGGGTGGAACAGCGCTGCCAGTCTCATGCCTAGATGCACCTGCCTCCTCTCTGCTCTACCTCTTCCACAGCTCTGAGGGAGGGCACAGAGCTCTCTGTCCTGGGGTGTCTACACTGATCTAGGAACTTCTAGCATCTTCTCATCTTCTCCTTTCCTGCGAGATTTGGCCCCAAGTGGGAGATGACAGAGGTCGGGGTCCTCCTACCCCAGCACTACAGCCTCGCCTGCTGCCTCTGCCCTGGACCAGGCCTGCGTGCCTCTCGTCTGTCAGGGAGGCCAGAGAAGAGCAGGGCATGAGACCCACTCCGCCTTGTCTGTCTGTCCTACACTTGGCGAAGCGCCCTGCTGCCTCTCCATTTTTCTGTGAACCTAAAACTGCTCTATAAATAGTCTATTAAAAATAGAATAGTATCATATATACTGTCCTGTTGACCTCTTCCATACAACATGAATATTTACCATGGCCGCTACATATTCTTGCAGAACATGATTTTTAATGCTGCATCATATTTCATTCTACGTGAGTTTCATAACTAAACATTTTCCTATTGGATATTCAAACTGTCTTCATTTATTTTTTATACTTATAAAAATTCTAGGATGAATTTCATTGGACATAACCTTTGGACAGATCTCTACTCATTCAGAAAACCAAAAATACTTATTTTCACACAAACATGTGAGGATATTCGTACCACATCCCAACCCAAGTCAACATGCAGGATCACCCAGAGCAGCATATAGTCTTGATTGCACTACAGGGGATTTAGCTTCTCTGCTTTGAATCTAGACATAAGAAAAACAGCCCCATCCTTCCAGGTACCCAGAAAGGGAAGGCACTTGAGGACGGGGACCCCTGGGATGTTGAGCGCCTGGCAGATGTCGCCCTCCAGAACAGGTATCCTGCACAGTTTCCTTAACAGGGCGGTGGAGTAACCAACTCACCCTGGTTTATCTGGAACTTTCACAGTTTTAGCACCAAAATTGCTGAGTCCTAGGAAACTCCCCACCACCTCTCTTGGCAGAACCAGGATGGCTGGTCACCCTGAAAAGCAGAGGTTGAAGCCAGGTCCCTTTCCATCAAGAAGGTGCCCTGAGTTTACCAAGAAGCACATGGAAGCCCAGGGAGGAAGGCGGGGCTGGCTCTGTTGAGGGAAGACAGCCTGAAGCCTGCTGGTGCTCCTGCAGGGAGAGCTGTGTGTGCTCAGGTGGGTCCGGCTGACTAGACCCTTCTTATGGCTGATACACTGTGCCAATTCGAGAAGTTTAGAAATTTAACCAAGGGACTCAGCAGGGAGCCAGGATCCTTACTTTGTAAATATCCTCGTCCTTTGCAAGAGGAGGGCACAGAGATTTTGTGAGTGCTACGCCCACCCTTGTTCTCCCCTCCACCCCCTGCACTGGCTGCTTTTGCTGGATGCTGCCTTGAAGTGCTGCCCTGGTGCCACCCTGCCTCGGAGCCAGCTGATTAAGGACTGAGACTTCCACAAACTGTAAGCTAAATAAACCTTTCCTTCCTTAATTTTGAGTGCTGGATATTTTGTCTCTGCAATGAGAGAAAAGTAACTGAGACAACCTTCACCGCCCAGCCACACCTGGGACTCTGAAGTGTGTCACTGGTTTCCAGCTGGTCCACTCCCTTCTAGACTAGTTCTCTGAGCTGGAAACATGATCCCACTTGAAGTCTTTGATGGCTCCCTCTTGTCCTGGAATGGTGGGATGATGTGGGTGAGCACAGACTTTGAAGTCAAACAGCTTGGGTTTGAACTCCAAAATTCTCAAGTGTATGTGACCTTGGAAAAGGCTCTTGACTTTTCTGGGCCTCATCATCCTCTTTTATAACACGAGACCAAAGTATCCTTTATATGGCAGAAGGGAGAAATACCTAAGTTAACATGTACAAGGTGCCCTTTGGAACACCTGCTATGCAGGGTCTTAGTTACTTTTCTCATTGCTGAGACAAAGGAGGAAAGATTTAGTGTAGCTCACAGCTTGTGGAGGTTTCAGTTCGTGGTTGGCTGGCTCCAAGGTAGTGGCATGGCAGAGGGGCATCCCAGAGGAGAAACAGTTCATGGCAAAGCAAGGCAGGCTGAAGTCAGCAAGCAGTGAGTGACAAGCAACACATGACAACAGCAGCCCTGTTTCTATGCCTGCCTGCCCCTAGCATGAGTATCACTCAGACCAAGTGTGGACCCTCCTGTTATTACACTCAAAGCTGTGCCGATCAGTGGACTAATTTGTAATCATACACTCTTAGCCCCAGCATCACACACTTAGATCAAGCCACCTCTGAAAAGCCCCATCTATGACTGCATGAGGCTTTGGGGGGATATCTAGACAAAACCATAACACACAGTAAGTGCAAAAATAGTCATTGTTGCTTTAATGGCTCTGAACAACATCCTGAGCCCCCACACCTCTCATCTAGCCTTCACAACTCCAGCTGTGTATCCCCATCACCCCTCCCACTCCCGAACTTCAGCTGTCCATACTTCTTGCTATTCCCCGGTGGGCCCTTTCTTTTCCAGTCACATATTTGCTGATTTGTCCTCCTTCCTGCTCCTTTTTCCCTCTGTTTTCTGTGATTACCAAGTCCCATTTCATCCCCAGGAAGCCTTTCCTAACACTCTCCCCCCTCCTCTCTCTCATAGCACTTTGCATGCACTTGGTGGCTGACCTTGAAGTCAGAACAGTTGCTCTTGTGATGTTCACATCCACATCTGCCTTCCTCTGCAGACTCAGGGCTGCTTGAAAGCAGGGTCCGTGACTTACTCATCTCTGTCAGTTGCAGAGCCAAGTACAGAGTGGCACAGGGCAGCTGCTCCAGTGAAAGTGTTCATTGCTCTCAGAAAGCAGCAGACACCAGGCGGCGGCAGGGCAGAGAAAAGAGCAGTCAGTCAGCTGGGAGCTGTGACATGTTTCAGAGAAGGTGCCCATGAACTCAGTTTTGAAAGAAAGCAGGAGGGAGGCACCAGGAGAGGAACAGACAGTTCAGGCAGGGAAGTGGTGAACAGTGGCCTAGATTTGGGAGAGCAAGCGTGTGTTTTGGGAACAGCAGGCAGACCTGTTGCTGACGGGTCAGGTGGGCCAGATAATCAGAGAAGGGCAGATGAGTGTGGCTGATGAGGAAAACACCCCAACACTCCCCAAGTCTTGACCGAAAACTCTCTCACTGGGTATGACCAGGTACAGTTGAAGGTAGACAAGGGGTCCTCAGGTTCCCTGTTTAACTTTAATTTCAGACAAATGATGAGTAATTTCCTAGTGTAAATACATCCCACAAAAGCATGGGATATACTTACACTAAAAAACTGTTTATGTGCAATTCAAATTAAACTGAGCAGCCTGTGTATTTTTATTTGCTAAATCTGGCAGCCTTCTGTGTGAAGAACACAGAAACGCTGCAGCATCAGAGGTGTCATTACCATTTTTTGGGCCATTGCTTCATGATCAAAGACAGATCGAAGTGTGCAAACCCCACTGCACCTAAATGCAGATAAACATGACGGACGGTAATGGCTCCAGAGGAGCTGGCGGGAGCGTTTCCAGGAGCAGGTGAGTGATGGGCCAGGCAATGGGCATCTGGATGCCAGAGCTCAGTCTCCACCTGACATCCCCATGGTGTGAGGTGCATATGAGGTCTCTTCTGAAGGAGCAGGGTGCAGGCCCAGAGAGAAAATGTGGTGATTGGTTCCCAGGCTAGGGCATTTAGAGTCTGGGATGCTGTGAGGGGGCAGGGTATCAGCAGTCCTGTGCATGGAGCTGCTGTTGGAGTTTGCCTATAGTCCAGCCTCTATTTGGACCCCTGTTTTTTTGGGGGGGGGGTCTTTTTCCTTTTTATTGGTACCAGGGATCGAACTCATGACTGCCTGCTTGCAAGGCAGGCGCTTATGCTGTTGAGCTAAATCCTCAGCCCTGGACCCCTGTTTTTATGGTGGTAGGAACTCTGTGGTCTCTGATTGGAAAGAAATGGTAGTGGTCTCTGAGCTATGGTCCAAGAAAGTAGAGGTGGAGGATGTGTGTATTAATGGAGCTGGGAGTAATTAAAAGATGGGCTTTCCTTACCTTGTTTCTTCAGCTGCAGCTCCTTAGGGGAGCTAATACTACTGGGGCACCAACTAGGAGCTAAATGCTTTGGATGCTTTGTCTCGGATAATTTTATAACACTTTTTTGTTATCAAAACTTGACTAATATAGAGTTCAAAAACAGTAAACCCAGACCTTGAACCTATGTCTACAATTACAGAAATCTTGGGGTTCTTTTTTTTTTTTTTTTTTTTTTTGTCTTTTTCCTTTTTATCGGTACCAGGGATCGAACTCATGACTGCCTGCTTGCAAGGCAGGCACTTATGCTGCTGAGCTAAATCCCCAGCCCCCAATCTTGGAGTTCTTTATTTTGCTGCATTTCAAATAAGTTTTTGGGAGCTCCCACCATGGGCTCCTGACTACAGGAATCGATATTTCTGACCCCCTGAGCTGGCCACAGCCCAAGCACAAACTGTCTGGTCACCAACCCACTGAGGCACTTGCTCCGTGGGTGCCAGCGCAGGTGACTGTTGCCGGGTGGGACTCAGCGATGGTACAATTCAGTATCTGGGCCTTCTGAGCTTTAGTTTGTAACTGGTCATGAACTTGTTAGAAACATCAGTGCCCCAAGTGGAGGGCTGTTGATTTGGAGACTGGTCCAAATGGAAGAGAGAAAATCCCACAGGTGTACCCAGCTGGAGCAGCCCAGGCAGGAAGAATTGATAACAAGATGCCACCCGCATGCATGCTGAGCAGTCTAGCCTCAGGTCGCCTGCCTGGAGAGTTTAGTATCTGATGCCTCCAAAGAGTAGTGGTTCATGAGTCAAGGTAATGCTAGTTGTTGTAACAAGCTCACAAATATGTGATGCCTCAAACAGGACAGATGTTTATGTCTCACTTACAAATTACCAGATAAGTGTTATGATAGGTGTCCTAGTTAAATTTGAATTTCAGAAGGCAATGTGTAACTTAAAAATTATAAATAATTTCCAGATGACAATTACCTTCAACCTGTGCCTGTGGTCATGACACTCATTTGTAAGAAGTGGAAAAAAAGTGCGTGAACCTGAAGGATCATGACTGGGAGGTTCTTATGGATCAGAACTGGGATAACGGCGTAGGACTCTATTCTCCTTTCATTGCCAGAGCCAATCACATGGCCAAGCACACCTGCAAGAAAGGATGGGAACTATACTCTAGCTCTGTGCTCATGATGAAATAGAGAGATTTTCAGGAGCAGCTAACCAGAAAGGGAGAGGGGTAAAATAAGATATAACATTTTCTAGGGGTCATACTTTTTTTTTTTTTAATTGGTACCAGGAATTGAACTCATGACTGCCTGCTTGCAAGGCGGGCGCTTATGCAGGCCACTGAGCTAAATCCCCAGCCCCTAGGGTCATACTTTTAAGACTACATCTTTAGTTCAACACAGCCACACTCTAAGAGGAAACAAACCAGTGACTATGTTGGTGATAACGCTTCCTTCTGCTCCCTTTGGAGAAAGCAAACAAGTATGAGCTTTTTTTGTCCTATGTTGAAACTATTTTTTTCTAGGCAAAGACTTGTGAATGGGTTGTTGAATTTTATCTTCTTAACCAACAGGAGGAAGAGTCACATCACCAGCTGAAATCCTACTATCCAAAATGACAGTGTTAGAGATGGAGTCTTTGGTCACGAGGGTAGACCCTCAGGAGTGGGATTAGTGCCTGTCATGGTTTGGGGATTGCCTGAGCATGTCTCCTGACAATTCTTGTATTAGTCCTCTGTAAAGGACGGTGGAACCTTAAAGTGGGGGATCTAGTGAGGAGGGACGGTCTCTGGCAGTGCTGCCCTGGGGTGGGATTAATGTAGCTCTTCTGAGACCCCAATTAGTTTCCTCTAGAGGATTAGTACACAAGAGCAGTACTGGTCCCTCCGTAGGCTCTCTGGCTTCTTGTTTCACCATGTGCTTTCATCATGATGCCATCCGTCATGACATGACATTCAGCAGGGGCCTTTCCAGTCATACTTTCTGGACTTTAAACCCCCAAACTGTAAGCTAAATAAGCTTTTTTCTTTACAAATTAGCCAGACTGGGGTATTTTGTGATAGTAACAGCAAAGATACTAAAAGTGATCTTACAAAAGAGACCTAGAGATCTCCTTTTGTACCTTCCACCACATGAATACACAACCAGAGGACGACTGTCAATGAACCAGAAAGCAGACCCTTTACAGATACTGAATCTGCTGTCTTCTTGATCTTGGACTTCCCTAGAACAGTGAGGAATGAGTTTCTGTTGTTTATGAGCCACACAGTCTCTGATATTCTGTTATAGCAATAGGCTATACAGACTATACAGATCTGGGATGGTTTCTAGGAGAACCTGGTACAAACCACTAGTTGTGGGTCCTGGACAATTTCTTTAGCCTCCTGTTTGATTATCTGTGAAATGGGACTAATGGCCTTTACCTGATAGATTGCCATGAGGATGCAGCCTCAGCAAATAGGAGTGACTTCATGGCTCCGGTGCCCTTTGTGTGCCTGTAACAAGGATACAGCTTGATTGTGAGCTGAGCCTTCCTGGGGAACTGACAGAGAAACCTCCAAGCATCTTCTTGTGTCATCAGATTCAGACTGGCAGCCAGGATGGTCTCATCAGCAAGGAGGACTCTGAGAGCTTTCTCCTGGTCCAGGCCCATCACATACACGTGTCTGGGGCCAGTAGGGAGGGAGATGCAATGGGTAAGCACGGATAGGCCACCTTGCTACGGCTTCTGCGTGGCACTGGGACACACGTCTCCCTGGAACACCAAAGTGGGGGACAGGCAGGCTCAACAGGAGCACACAGTGGCTGTGGCCTGTGTAGGGTTCACATATTCATGGGGAAGAAGGTGCTGGCTGATGGGAGATGACAGATATGGTGGTTTTAGATGCAGAAATGGCGGGAACTTGGGTGAAGAGAATCTATAGCTATACAGCTGCCTGGTGAAAAGAAATGAAATTTCCAGAAGTAATTGAGAAAGTGCTAGAAGCAGCTAAAAAGCCAGAATGCCAGGTGGTGGAGGCACAATAAATCAGTGAGTTGTTAGGTATTGGTTCTGCCATGACTCCACCATAGATCTAGAAATGGTGTGGCTGGGGTAACCCAGACTTATCATTTTCTTCAGAGAAGAGCTCTCCAAACTCACTATGGTGGCCCAGGCTGGCCTTGTATTCATGGTGATCCTTCTACCTCGCCACCTAAGTGCTAGGATTACAGGCCTGTGCCACCACACACAGCCATGTGATTGCATTTTGCATGGAGGTGTCCTTTCCACCAATTGATCTGTCTTCCTTTGGGGGTCTGTATCCTTCAGGGGAAAGTGGTTTTCCACTCCTGATTCAGACTCAACCTCTGTCTGCCTCCCCCGCCCACATCCCACACCCCTCCAATTATGGGAAGATCGTCTTTTGAGCTCTGAATCGTTAATTTTGGTTGTGTCACTCTTGCAGAGCTTTTTCTGCTCTGAAAAACTCTGATTATAAATAGTTCAATAATACATGTCCTCCTGAGTTTAAGACTCTGGCTTATGTAATTGGAAATCTGAATGTGAAGCAAGTTAAAGTTGACGCCATAAAGACAGTAAAATAATTAATCACTTTGCTCTCTTTAATAGATTCAAGGGCACGGGAACAGCTTTCAGCCAGGTGAGTCATTAGGGGTGGCGCTTGCTATCATGCTGATCTTGGGAGGCCCTAAATATTGACAGGGGGCCAGAGGTTGGGGCCTCCCCAGGAGTCCCCCTCTGAACTCCCCAGGACCCTACTCATCGAAGCGCCAGGTGCCTGTGACCCCGCTCACCCCCAGCCCCATCCTTTCCCAGAGTCCTTACGGGGCACGTGTGTCCTCAGGCAGACATGAACCGGTTCAGCCAACCCCTCGACTCCCTGGGTGTGGTGGCTGTGATTAGAATAATCCTTCTCCAGCCCCAGAGGACCTTGTCACGGGCCGTGTCTTCTCTTCCTGATGTTTGCTCTATGAAGCAAGCAGGGCAGCTATTCTGGTTCCGGGGAAACAGTTCGTCTACCTGTCCCAAGTCACAGAGCCAAGCGTGGTACAGGCTTGCAGTGACCCTGAGCCTGTGCTCTCAGTTCTGGCTTTCTGCTCTGCGAGGGGCCAGCATCTAAAAGGGCACGGGCGTCACCTGAGGGAGCATCTCTGAGGACAGGGGCCCGTGGTCCTCCAGCACAGCGTGCACATTTGCACACTAACAGTGCACCAGACACTATTCCAGCCCTTTCACACACACGCCCTCATTTACTCATCCAGTCCCTGCCTGGGACAGCTCCTTCTTGCTACTTTTTGCCTCTGTCTGTCTGTCTGTCCAAGTGATTCAAGCATGGGTGTCCTAAGGGCAGGAGCAGTCCCCGGGAGTGAGGACCTTCTCGAAAACCAAACTGACCTGGTTTCAGTCTCAGTGCCACTGCTCAGAGACTGACTTGGGCACAATAGTGTCACCTCTGTAGGGCTCAGTTTTTGTATCTGTACAGTGTGTGGGAGGTGATAGGGAGGCTGTGGTGAGACTCAGATGAGCTTTCTCTGAAAAGTGGTGCCTGCTCACCTCGTCTTCCCGTTCGGACCAGCATTCAACAGGTACTTAGTAGACAGTGGGCAAATTCCAAAAGGAAGTTGTTGCTTGTTGAGTACCTGCAGGCAGACAGGGCAAGGGCGAGGGCTCCTGAGAAGGGGAAGGCTGAAGGGCTACGCCTGTCCCAGAAGCTCCGCCTGTCCAGCCCCAGGAGTGGGGCTGGTGTGGAGGGCAGGGCACCCCATTCCTCTGAGGTGAGGCATGTGGAGTGCCAATCCCCCTCCTGATCTCCGCTCCACTCTTTCCCAGCGACTCTATGGAGGAAGGAGGCAGGGGTGGCGAATACTCCCATTTTACAGAAGGGGTAAGTGGAGGCAGTGGGACTTGCTGAGGTGCCCTCTGCTGGTGGGTAGGGGACTCAGGTCCCTCTGGGGATCACAGAAGATCCTGAGGTTGCCTGTGGTAGGCTAGTGGCACACAAAGAGTGGTGGGCAGCCATGTGAGCACTTCTGCCATCTCCAGTGAGGGACGCGCGGCTCAGGTGAGAAGGGTCTTGCTCAAGGCGACCGCAAGCTCCTGGCTTCTCAGTGTGCTGGTGAAAGGGCCCCATCAGTCCTGGGGAGGACGGAGTCCAGGCCCGCCTTGGTGAACACGAGCTTTCCAGACACGCAGGGAGTGTGATGGCCACTTTACTCAGGGACCAGCAGCTAGGGGGTAGCCTTCTCCTACATTCTGTTAACCGTCACCCAGGAAGGGGGTCCTGGGAGAGACTGACCTGTGGCTGGAAGCCCTGGGATCAAAGCTGGGGCTGTTCCTGCCTATCTCCCGACTCACCTACCCATGTTTAGTTACACCAATACAGCTACCAGGCTACCAAGCACTGTTTTAAGTACTGAGATATATCAACCCTGGTAGTTCTAATTTTATAGATGGGAAAAATAAAGCACTGAGAACTTAAACGGTCCAAAGTCACACAACAAGCAGCAGAGTCAAGATCCCAAATTTCTCCTAACACTGGATTGTTCCCTCCTCTCCCTCTGCTACAGAGGGTCACACGTGTTAGGAAATGCCCTGTCCTAAAGCACCTTGACATCTGTTAGGAGAGCCAGAAAAGTGTAGGCAAATTGCCGTGGGCTTCTGAGAAGGAAAGAGCAGGGACCACAGTATGTGGTATACATGTAGTATATGGTGTGTGTGTGTGTGTGTGTGTGTGTGTGTGTGTGTGTGAGTGTGTGAGTGTGTGGGAAGGGTTATGGAGGAGGTGGCAGGGCACTTAGCCAAAGGGATGGGGAGAGTGTCCCAGACAAGTGGGATAAGATGAACAGAGGGACAGAGCTGGAAATGTGCTGTGGACACACACCTCGGTTATTGTAGAAGGGGCAAAGTGTTGCCATGCAAAATGAACCTGCGGGTGGTTGGGCAGAACAAGACTGGGTGGTGTGCTCTGAAACGTGCTTCTGGGAGGCAAATCTGGCAGCGGTGGGTGAACACAGGACCAGGGATGAGACAGGAGGAATAATCATCTGATGAGAGCAAGGAGGGGACTGATGTGGGAGGACACGGCGATGGGTCAACAGGGCTGAGAGGGGAACTGGGCTTTCTGGAGAAGAAGACTGAGAGAGGACGATGTCATTGTCAGATAGGGATTCACAGCTCTATCGCCAGCTCCTACAGCAGTGTCTGGCACATAATAGGTGATCACTAAATACTTGTGCAATAAACAAGCAAATCGTTAATCTTGTGCTGCAGGGGGCATCGTGGGACAAAAATCCAGCTGGACTAGAGATCAGGAGGGACGTCTGAGCACACAAGAATCTTCTACATTTGAAAATCTGCAGTACGAATCCGAGAGTGTCTGCAGTAGTCCAGAGGGAGAAAGCACAGAGAGAGCACTAGTTCACCTGTGTCTCCAGGACCCAGGACAGAACCTGGCGCAGAGCTAAGGTGTGTGTTTATTGAACTACTTAATGAACCTACTCTTTACCTTGGAGTGGAACTTCCTGTGCATGAGAGGCAGAGCGGGAACGAACAGGAAGGAGAGTTAGTATCTGAGCTGGACCCGGTCCAGCAGGCTGCCTTAGCATCCTGCTTGCTGTATTGTGATTTCCAGGAAACTCTTGGCAGAAGGGAGTGGGAGGGCAGGGAAGGGGCCACAGGTGTAGAGACTTGGCTAAGAGCAGGGGCGGTGGGACGTCCTGGGGCTCATGGGCAGCAGTGAGGGGGCACCAGCAGAAGGGCCCCAGTGCCTCTGTGCCTGGGATGCTGCTGGCTGGCCTTTGCTGTCCGTGGCAGAAGAGGCCCCACCCTGGACCTGCCAGTGAGCCCTGGAGGCCGTCAGGCTCGGCCCTTCCCGACTCAGGCTTTCAGTAGGTGCCTGTTTTTTGCAACAGGGTCACACCTCACTCTTCAGGGGTTGTCCATTGCCAAGGGTCCCTTTTCAATAAGGCTAAGTCTTCAAGGGTTAGCTTAGAGCATTTATTTTTTTTTTTAATTTTTAAATTTTATTTAAAGAAAGAAGAGAAAATAAAAACCAAAATAGAAAAAATGAGAAAAAAGTAGAATACAGAATTAAAAAAAAATTAACATCATAAAATCACTAGTTGATATATTACATACTGTCATCTTAACAATAGTTGTTAAAATTACAGAATCAGGGGGCTGGGGATTTAGCTCAGTGGCATAAGCGCCTGCCTTGCAAGCAGGCAGTCATGAGTTTGATCCCTGGTACCGATAAAAACGAAAAAGACAAAAAAAAAAAAAAATTACAGAATCAAAGCACGAAAAGTGGCTAGACACTCAAACATTGACAGTGTAAATCCTTCTGTTCAATGATCTAACAGAAATTTCCTAATATGGTCATCTATCTTACACACTACACATACCGTTATATACTTTGGAGCACTTTCTTTCCCTTTCACTTTTATAATATCTATTATACTTTTTGGATCCTATTATTCTGTCAGTTCTTCTTATTTTTTACACTAGGGAGATAATGTGATATTTACTGTGAGTCTTGTTTATTTCACTAACGAGGATATTGTCAAGTTGTCTCTATTTACCTATAAAGGCCTCAAGACCATCCTTTTTTATAGCTGAGTAGTATTCCATTGTATAAAAACAGCACATTTTGCTTTGCTTAACAAATGTTTTAACACTTCTGGTACCAGGGCCATTGTAGTTCTGAGGATAGAGCTTAGACCTGGACCTCGTGGGCCTCACAGTGTGTTCCTGGTGGAAGCAGAAGGCAAACACTGTACCTTCAGTGTTTACTAACCCTGTAACTGCACACTGTTGTAGGCGGGCCAAGGAGTATCATAATACTGGCCTGATTTGGGTAGCACCACTGGGAAAGCAATATTTCGGCTGGGCTTGAGTGGAGGACACCATTCCTCAGTGGACAGCTGAAGGCTGGGAGTTCAAGATGCCCAGGCGGAGGGAACAGCACGGGACACAGTCCTGAAGTTGCAATGTGTTTGCTGCATGCTGGGCTGGGTGAGAGGTGGGCGGGCAGCCAACTCGGACTGTTTTTAGGAGTTGACTTTTGTTTCTCTCGGGACTTTGGGAAGCCACTGAAGATTTTTACAGGGAAGTGCTATGTGCCAAACAGTCTCTGACTTTCTATGTAGGACAGATTGGAAAAGAACATGAACATTCTTGTTGGGGTGGCCTACTTTTCATCTCCATCATAATCGTGGGGAATTTGAGGTGAGACGACACCTAGGACACTGAAGTGGAGGACAGAGCGTCAGGGAGGCACAAGTGCACTTCTGTCCTCTCTGGAAATGTGTGAGCTCCTGGAGTGGCCGCAGGTAAACAGCCGTCAGGACTCAGATCAGGACTGGGGAGATGAGAAGGACATGGGATGCTTTGCACGCCACATACGCCTCTTCCGGCCACCCCTGAGCCCAAAACAGTCCTTGTATTTTTTCCAAGGCCAATTTTCCTTTCTTATCACAACCCCAACCTCCAGTTTTCTCAGCTGGATCCCTTGTCCATTCTGGAAGCTGTGGGGTGCAGTGCCCGTTCTCAGGTTTCTCCATTTCTTTGATGAAGTCCCCAGCCTTCCTGCCTTGATATTCTGTTTACTGAGAGTCATTTATCTATGCTACCAGGGTTGATCATTGAAATAGGGTCTAAGGGGCTGGGGATTTAGCTCAGTGGCATAAGCACCTGCCTTGCAAGCAGGCAGTCGTGAGTTCGATCCCTGGTACCGATAAAAAGGAAAAAGAAAAAAAGAAAAGAAAAGAAAAGAAAAGAAATAGGGTCTAAATAGCCCAGACAAAGTCCCGCCATCCAGACAGTACAGTTGGAGAGGAGCCTGAGTTCCTGATCTCAGATTGCAGAGACTCTGAGAGCCAGGCCTGCTGAGTTCCTACGCACCACCATACTGCTGGCACCTTGCTGGAATGCAGTAGGTCCTCTGTAAATATTGGTTCTGTGGATAGTTCACCATGATTTCCCATCGCCGAGGTGCTGTCAACTGTAGACACAGTCAACCCATTTACAGCTTTTCAGGAGAGTAGACATGACATGAAGTGTGTATGCCAGTTAAAAGATGCGTCCTGATGATACAAAAGTAAAATATGAAAAAACAATGTATGCACTTAAGAATCAAAAACTTGCATTATAAAAATCATTCCCTCCAAGAACCAGTTTGTAAATGGAACCCTGTGGCCCATTCAGCTGGGAAGAATCCATTGCTTTCTCAGTCTCCTGCTAGTTCCTCAGGCCTGTGGATTTCAGGAACCCGCTTTTCCTGTCCTCCAGGAAGTAACCACAGCCCCCCTCAGCCGCGGTGCATGCCTGAGCTCCCTGTGCCAGCTCACCAGTGACTTTGTAAATGACCAGCTCCGTAGCACATTTTCTTTGAAGTTCACAGGAATAATGCAAGTGACATAGGAGTGTGCAGCCAGATTTAAATGAAAGGACAAATGTAGTTGGCCAAAATGAACAATTATAGGAAACAAAGGGAAAATAACGATTAAAGATCTTTCATTACAGCCGGCTAATTATCATGAGTTCTGGACTTAACTGTTCAGGCATAGAATTAAAAACCTTAATTATATTGTCACCTTTGTCTCTCAGCTCCCATTGCCACAAATGAATCCATTTACTGTAAGTGCCGCTGATGAGCAGAAATTGATGCCAGTCCCAGTGAGGCGGGAGAGGAGGTCCAGGAGTGTGAAGGGGAGGGTGCGCCAGGCAGCGCCACCAGGCCCGCACAGCTGGGCGGCATCTGCATTCCAGGACATTATAAATTAGAAGCACTTTTAATGAGACAAATACAGGTTTGATGGATTTCACGATTTCTTCTCCCCTTCACCTACTAACAATGCTTCTCCTCTTGCTTCCTTTCTGTTGGAGCTGGGCTCTCGTTAAGTGATTGCAGTAATGGTCTTTGGAGACAGGCTGAGTGTGGGAGGACCAGGGGACCTCCCTCGTGAGGGCACCGGAAGGCTCTTCTCTGTGAAGGAAGACGATTCCTGGTTGCTGTTCCAAATGGGAGCCTTTTAAAGCCCAGAGAAATGAGAGAAACACAGGAACATTCTGAGAGAGGGCAAAATTGGAAAAGAAAGCAGCTGGCTGGCTGGGGGGCGGGGGAGGGGGAGAACCACTAAATACTAGTCAGTTGGTCAGTTTGAGAGTCAGCAATCAGTGAGAGCCCAGCACAGCTGGGGAGATGGCCATGCCACCCAGGTCTTAACTGCAGGGTTAGGGTCCAGCTGGGGTCGAAGAGCCTTGGAGGTATAATTAAATCTAGAAATGTAATTCTGGGCTGCCTGGGTTTGAATTCTGGCTGCATTTCTTTCTGGTGCTCTGGGCGATTAATCTAATTTACTTTTTTTTTTTTTTTTTTGTCTTTTTCATTTTTATCGGTACCGGGGACCGAACTCACGACTGCCTGCTTGCAAGGCAGGTGCTTATGCCGCTGAGCTAAATCCCCAGCCCCTCTAATTTACTTTTGCTTCAGCTTCCTCATCTGTAAGATGGAGGTATTGGTAGCACCTACCTGCTAGGACTGTTATGAGAATTAAAAGTTAACTCTTATGCATAAAGCATGGAACAAAACCTGCTGTTCTAAGAACCGCAGAAGCAAATGTTGACACACCAAGTGAAACATAGCACTGAGTTCAAAAGTGATGTCCCCCACGTAGTGGCAGTACAGCCTTGGACATGTGACTTAACCTTTCTCTCTGTGAAGTGGGAGGAGCCTCAATATGTCCCTCTACAGGTTTGCACTAGGGAGTCAGTGAGAAAAACAATGTACAGCTGCTCAGCACTGTTTTGTGTAAGCTCTAGGTGTGTGTCCCCGGGCTTCTGTTTCAGTGCTTCAGAGAGAAAAGGCAGATGTGTTGTCCTGGAGAAAGTTTACCTAAAATAAACGACAAGCCACCCACGAACTCACTCAGTGGCCGTGCTGTCTTGGGTGGAGGGGCTGTTTCTGGAGGCAGGTGCCGTGCCGGGCGCCTGGTGGGAGCTCGGGCAGTGTGGCTGCGCGGCTGGAAATGGTGGAGCTTCTGCAGCTCCATGGCTTTCTGGGGATGGAGTGCAGGCCCACCGTGTTGTCAGTGGCGCTCCTATCTCCTGTCTTTGGGAAAGTCGGAGGCGGTGTTGCCATGGTGACGTGAAGGAGTTAATGGGATGGAACTCCTCACAGTGCTGGCGGTGGGGTGGCAGCAGAGGCTGCACAGACACTGAAAACAAAAGGGGGAGCACCTCGGCCTCTCAAGGTCACCGCCAGACCCAGTGCATGGGGTTCAAGCTCCGCTGCAGAGAGCAGGAGGGAGCCTGCTGCTGAAGGCCTTTCCTCCTGCTGTCTGGCTGCTCCCTCTGCTTCTGTACCCCAAGGTTTCCCCTTCAGAGAAAAGTCCCACGGAAGGACAAAGACAAGGACAGGAGGAGGTGTTGGGGAGACGCGGAACAGCCAGGAGAAAGGAAAGTGACACTGATTAGGAGCAGGGAGCAAGAGATGGGAGGGAAGATCCCCCACCTGGGTGTGCGTGGAAGTCTGCTATTCCTGTCACCTCCCCTCAGGGCAAGATTCCAGACGCTAGGTCTGATGTCAGACCAGGGGCTCATGCCCCTCATCACCTTTATTTCTCTAAAAGCTTTGGGAGTAGGCAAAGCAAGGCTTCTTACACCCACTTTACAGATGAGCAGCCGAGGATTCTGTGAGGTGAGAAAGGCTTCTTCAATGACAGAGCTAGAGCTTTTGCTTCTGGGTCCCCAAAACTGGAAGGCCTTTGGGGTGAAAAGTGGGTGGACCTCCATGCTGCCTTCAGTTCAGACAGGACTGGGACCCTTCCTCAGCCTTCAGGTCAGGTCTGTGCATACCTGAGCTAACCTGGGGAAGCAGCTGCTCCATTGGGCATATGCATGCCCTCTGCCCCCACCCTGGGCCTGCGCAGCTGAGTGGGTGCTTGCTGCAGAGGGACTGGTTGGGCGTAGGAGAGAGCTGGCCTGGATCCTTTCCCACCACGAACTCTCTGTGGGACCTTCCGAGCTTCAGCGTCCTCTGCTATAAAAATGGAGATGTGCATGGCTTCCATTCTGTGTTAGTGAGCTTTCTCATTACTGGGACACAATGTCTGGGACTTCCGACTTAAAGAAGGAGAGGTTTAGTCTAACTTATAATTTCAGGAGGTTCAGTCCATGGTTGATCGTCTCCAAGGCAGAAACATCATGGTGGAAGTGTGTGGTGCAAGAAAGATGCTCAGTTCGTGGTGGCGGAGAAGCAGAGCATGAGAACAGTGATAGAGAAAGGGATAAGGGACCAGATACAGGACCCGAGGCCAGACTTTGACCCAAGAGCCCCCTTTGCTCATCTATGAGTGTTTATTAATCCAGCAAAGCTGGTAAATCAGGATTAATGAGCACACTTTGTTTCCCACATTGAAGTTGATTGTGGATGTTGAACTATTTGGTAGGTTTGGTACTGAGGCTGTAAAGGTGGGCCGGGATGCTGGGAGGTGTGGGCTGCTCTTCCATGGTCTCTGAAACTCTTGATCACTCTGAGCTCCTCAGCCTGTCCTGAAGGATCTGCCCTGCCCTCCCTAGAACTCTTCTCCATCTAGCAACCCTTCTATTTGCTCTACAAATCACCTTTCCCAGACTTCTGAGACTGTGATAGACTTGAGTCTTTTTCTAGACAGATGATCCTGCAGTAAAGTGGAACAGAGAAGAGGCACAGTGTCTGGTGATCAATAAAGCATTTATAGATGGAAGAACCAACAACAACAGTGTCCCTATGTATTGTCCTTCCTCGGTTAGACTGAGTATCTGAAGCTCGATGGTTGTGGGCTGCAATCTGTCCTCACTGCACAAAGGTGGAGGCTGAGGCTGACATTCAGCCAGTGGCTCACTTATGTTCCCTCTGCAGGCCCGTGTAGAGGCCCCTGTCTCTGGTTCCTGGTTCAGTGTGATGCTGTTTCCCTGTTATTCAGTAGAATCCCACTTTTGAGGTGAGGTAGATTGGTGGGAGTTTACCTCTATAAATCAGGGTTCATATCACTATATATAATAGAAATATGTTAGCTGTTTAAGGAAAAAAGGGATTTAAGACAGAGGGCTAGGATAGATTCTCAGATAGGCTGGGGAAGCAGGACCTCAGCTGGATCTACAGAAATGCACACTGACAAGATGGCCTGTCAGGAGAAAGTCCCCACCTCTGCCACAACCAGGAAAGTGGGAGAGCTCGGGAGCAACGGCCAGCTAGGTCCACAGCAGTAAAATGCAAAGGCCAAGACTTTGTTTCTTGACATTCTGAGATTTCTGTGACTGTTTCTGCACCAGCTGAAGGATCAGAAGCAGCAAGAATGCAGACCTTACCTCCGCTTCCTCTGCCAGATGCACTTACTCAGGCGCATCTGATTGACCACCTGGAAAGAGGGTAGAAAAGATGAGCAACCATAGCTGTGATGAGCAAAGGCCAAGAGTCCAGGCACTAAACCAGACTAGGCAGGCGGCTTTTTCCTATAGCGACCCAATAAAAGAAAAGGTGCGCTGCACTCAGAACCCAGCATCTTGAGATGCCGAGGTGCTACTCTATCACGAGCCAGATAGCGACCTTGGACAGCTCCCCACGTGCACTCAGACACATTCACAAGAAACTCCAAGGCCTGATGGGAAAGAGCTTCCGCAACTTAATCTGTGCCTGAGTTTGTATATCGCAGTGGTTAAGAGCATGGTTTCTTAACCATGGGGTCAGGCCTCTTGCAACCTGGGTTATCATTCTGTGATCTTGCTTTATTCTGCCACTATTTGCAGAAGTGGTTAAAACCAGGGGAGGTGAATCCCTTCTGTCAGTCTAACATGTGCTCTTCCCACTATAGCAGAGCTACTTCCAAACTGGGGCTGATCGGCATCCTCTGGGCTGTGATTTCCCAAGATGAGGAACTGATTCAGAGGTGAGGTGAGGTCCATGTCCCAACCAAGGGGTCAGCAGGGAAATCTGCTACAGAGGCTTCATGTGGCCTTGGTTGGCTACTGACCCTTTTCAGTCCTACTGATCTCATCAGTGAGCTTGCTGTCCCCCCGGTGCCACATCTGGGGTAAAGTTGGGGATGGAAAGAGATGCCACCCACACCAAGTGCTCACACAGGGCCTCGCACAAGTACACATTCAATAGGCAGCCACTTTGCTGTCATCTCTGCCTTTGCTTCAAATCAATGTCCTTACTGATGTGTCATCACTAATGTGTCATCATTTCTTTGTCTCTTTGTGTGAGAGTCACCATGGGGTCTGCTCCTAAGCTCACTGAACACAACTGTGTGGTAACCATGTGTTATGGTTTGATAACTAGTGGTCAACTTAACGCCAGCTGGAATACATCAGCATGCATTGAGAGAAAATGCTCCACCTGAGAAGGGTTGCCAGGATAAATAGGTGGAGAAGAGAGGTGTAGAGAGGGATTGAGGTATTATGGAGGCATTGTTAGTTCTCCTACAAGTTACTGTCTGAGCTGTTGGTTCTCCTGGAGAAGCTTTGGTCTTCACATCGAGCATTGCTTCCTGGCTCCGGAGGGGAAGACATGTGCTGCCTGGTCTCCAGGGTGAACTCCTCACGCTGCTTCCTGGCACATTCCTGACTGTGCTTGTCGTTGGAGGAGCTCGGGGCCTCCGTGTTGCTGAGGACAGCTGTGGTTCCTTTCAGGACAGCCTCGCTCTTTGTTGTGAGTGTGACTTCTCGGCTCCAGTGTAGAGCCCTCATCCCACTAGCACAGCTCCTTCATCCTGCTGGCATAGACTTTCTGGCTTCCACCGCTGACCCTTGGGTCTTCCCGGGACGAATCCATAAAAGAGACTGGTGTGAGTCCTTGTGGGCCCTGGACTTCCAGTTGGACTCATGGAGGCATTGTCCTGAGCTCTGGGTTTTTATCTGGACTCATGTGGGACATTGCCGTGGGGTTTAGGCTCTTGACTTAAATAATCTATGTCGTTGGTGTTGCGGATAGATTTCCTGCATTTTCCTGTGTTAACTTTCAGTGACCATTATAAAAATATTATAAACTCCATGTCCTGACCTGAATTGTTCTCTGTGTACAACTCCTGACTACAATACCATGTAATGCCTGACAAGGAGCTGGTTTGGGTATGAACAAAGGGGTGGGTGAGTGAGCACATTGGGTCAGAAATTCTTGACTCTGGTTCACAGTAAAAAGTACTGATGCCAGCTCTACTGGCAGAGAGTAGATGTAATTTGTCCAGGCTAAATCCTGGGCATCATATTTTATTCATTTATTTCTTTTATAACTCCCCAGTGATGCTAATGTGTTGCCCAGGCTGAGACACAGTGGGCCAGGTGTCCTGCTGTGACCTGATTGGTTAGAACAGAATAGCAATGGCCATTACATCTTCCCAGGGTATGTAGTTGGTGTCACCAAATCCTTTCAGGGTAAGTATTAAGATCCTCTCTTTGTGGATGAGAAAACTAGGGCTTAGTTAGTTGGATGATTCTGCCCTGTCCAACTGGATGGGCAGTGAGGAAACAGAAGAAGATAACTTCCATAGTCTTGCTTTATGAATCTCCTTGTTATGGCTGGAATCTAGATGGCCCCCAAAGCCTCATGCACCAGTAGGTGGGGCTTTTCTGAGGTGGCTGAATCTAGGGTGTGTTAGCATAGATTACAGTATGTGATAGCTTAGTTCACTAATTATTTTAGCATAATTCTGACTATGGGTAATGGAAAGGCACCAACCAATAGGCTTGTAGTCTGAATGAGATAAAAGGGAAAGGGAAACTCATTGCTTGCTGCTTCCTGCCTGCCCTGACATGGACTATTTCCCTTCTGCCATGCCACCCTGCCTTGGAGCCAGTCAACTATGGATGGAACCTCCACATGCTCTGAGCTAAAAATAAATCCTTTCTCTTTTAACTTGTGGGTGTTGGGTCTTAGAAACCAGAAAAGTGACTAAGTCACCCTCTAAGAAGTATTACCAGCAATGGAAAATCTTCCTCCAGGCCAGTTAGCTCTTGCAGGAACTGAGGGTTTGGGCTGTCTAGTCTGTCTTTCCTCCTCGGATCCCAGTCAGCTCTTATCTCCTGGTACAGCCACTTGCAAAGGGCCTTGCCATTCTTTGAGGTAGGCCTTAGCTTGTCTAGGCGCTGGCAAAGAGGCCTGGAGTGAAAAGGAGGGAATTCCTTATAGGAGAAAAGTGTGGTTCCTTCCCGTGGTTATCAGTGTGGCAGCTTCTTGAGCTCTTGAGCCCTGAGAACAGAGTGTCACATGGACAGGAGACGGAGACTGGCTCCTGGGTCCTTCTTGTCCAGTGACGGGGCACATTCATCACACGCAGTGTGTCAGGCATTGAAAGAGTTGGGATTATGGATGGCAGCAGAAGAAAAATGGAGCTCCAGCTCCTGAGTAAATGAATTTATCTGTTCCTAGGCCTGCATGGACCATGCTGGCTGGAGGAAGCCATTTATCTCTTTGAGAGATGATTCCAAAAATGCAGTTGTGGCTGTGTCATTTCTGTGTTTTCCAGGTTAAGGGTGAAAGACGAAAAGCTGAAGTGTCTTCTGCCTCGGAAGGGCTGCTGGAGGCTCCTGCCTGATGATGGTGTCCAGGCACCGGGTGCTAATTACTATATCCTTTTCCGAATTGGAGTCTGGGTTGTTCCTCTTCACTTCCTTTTGATTATCTCAGGGCAATTTTGAAAGAGCCAGGGACAAATTAAGCAGAGCTGGTATGCACATTATTACGGCCTCTCTCTGGGCTTAAATGGCTCTCTTGAAAATAGGCCTTTTTATTTATCTTCTCTTCTCCTCTCCTTAAATTGTAGTGCAGCTCTGAAGGCGTGGATTGATTGTGCATATCCTTTGCCCTATAATGAGCCTGTTTATCACTTCTGTGCTTCTGGAAATAGGAGTGAACACAGGGCTGTTGGGGCCACCGCTCCTCCCACCCAGCTCTCCTGTCCACTCAGGCCAAAGGCAGCTTTGCTTCTAGCTCTTCAATTTTTAAAGAAACTGCTTATACTGTGCACTAGAGAGTAGTGACTGCGAAGTGTATGCTGTGAGTGTCTTGAGTTTTATTTCCTTACAAGTGGCTAAGCCTTGTCTCCATGACGGGGGTGGCTAAAGGTCCATTTAGCTGAAGGAAGCGGCACCCATTGGCTTCCTGGCCACAGCACGATGGCATCACCGCACATGTGCTCCAGGCCCCTAGAGAGGAGGCCGTTCTCAGGTGCACTTCTCCAGACAAGGGCTAACGAGTTCTTTTCTAAGACAGTGATTATTACCCTGATTTCTAAGTCTGGGAGTTAATGGAAAAGCTGGGACCAGAAGCTGAGCTATTGACTGTTTCTTCCTTCTAGTCTTTGTTTGATCTTGAGTTGCTGAGACTTTAAATTTTTGGCAACTTTTTGAGGGAGGGTTGGAGAGGCAGCCCATACTGTGACTTGGGTAGAGGTTTTCTGCAGGCAATGTGGGTCTTTCAGGGTACCCCAAGTAGAATTCAAGTGGGAGAGAATAATGCTGGTTAACCCATGTGGTTGCTCTGTATGAGGCCTTACCAGGTACACACAATATCTGAAAGCACTGGTTCCTCATAACAGCCCTGGGCCACAGTATTATCGGCCCTGTCGTAGAGATGAAATTGCTGAGGCACAGAGGGATGCACACAGCTGATGAGTGAGGAGGCCGAGGCAAGCCAGCTGGTCTGATGTCTAAGCTTGGCCTCTTAACTCTTGCCTCAGGGGACTGTGCCAGGTTTTGTGAGATGGGCATGGAACGTCTATTGATGGTCCCCAGGTGGCCTCTGCCACTACCCTGGGCTCTGTCCCCGGCCACATTCTAGCCTGTCCACCAGTGTCATGCTCGTAGGGTGGCTCAGCTCTACTACACCCCACAGGGCCATCCTGACCCAGAGAATTCTCAACGTATCAGTCCCTGGGTTCCTTTCTACCCCTTTTTATGGCTCCCAAATGTTTGGGGACTCCCGATCTTCTATACTACCTCCCACCACACTTTTCAGGGATCCTTACTAGCCAAAGGGAAGGACTTATTGCCTTTTCTTTCAATCCTCTGTCTCTCTGTCTCTCTCTCTGTCTCTCTCTCTGTCTCTCTCTCTCTCTCTCTGTCTCTCTCTCTCTCTCTCTGCTACTGAGCACTGAACACAGAACCTTCTCACACCGAACTATATCCCTGGCCCCTTTTTATTTTTTGTTTTGAGACAGTGTCTCATTAAGTTGCCCAGGCTGAGCTTGAATTTGTCATCTCTTTTTGCCTCAGTCTCCCAAGTGCTAGAAATACTGGTGTGTGCCGCCGTATCTTCCCGGCTTACTGACATCTCTATGTCTTTTTCTCCATCAAGTATTCTTTTCCATTGTGTCTGCTCAGGCCCCGTAGGTGGCACAGATTTACCAGATAGATGTTGTGTGCATGTTATCGTGTTTAAAGGAAGTTCTAATGTTTTTGTATTACACACAAAAACATAAACTTACTTTAGAAAATTTGGAAAACAAGACAATCACTCTGAAGAAATAACCTGAAATCCTAGATCCATTGTTAATATTTTGGCATATCTTTTCAAATTATATTCTCTCATTTTTTATTGTGATATTCCTTAAGTACAGATAGAGAGTAATATAGCATTACTCTGTGAACCCTCTCTTTAATCAATCCAGTAGTTTCCTATGTATAATTGCAAATTTATTTTAAATACTTTAGTATGAAAATATGCAAATTGCTTATACTGCTTCCCTTCCCAACCTCCCTCCCATGATTAATCACAAATATTTTCTTTGGTTAAAACATAGTCTTTGAGAAGATACACAATAGCTTATTCAGTTAACCAATCCCCTTCTTGGCACATTTATAATTATTATAAACAATGCACCATATCTGTGACTATTTACTAAAAGTGTATTCAAAGATGTAGAAGCATAGGGTCAGAGAATATTAACATTTTGTTACATTCTACTAAATTGGCTTTTCAAATAATTATGCTCATTTGCATTCCCATAAGCAGCATATGCGAATATCAATTTTGATTCATCTTAGCAAACACTGAGTATTATCATATTTTAAAAATGTTGTTAGTTATGAATGAATGAAGGAATGAATGGAAAGAGTCTTTGGAGAGCGTTAACATCTTCCAGAGATCCTGCCATCGAACTCCCGGGCTCCTGTGCCAGTTCAGGTTGCCCATGCTGTGTAAGTGTATGTGTGTCTTGGGCTCTGGGGGCATTGAAGCCAGAGGGCTCACTTCCAGGCTGTGTCAGTGTGGCTTTTAGACTTTAGCCAAGTCTGTGAGGTGACCGGGCAGCCAAAGTAATCACCCTTCCTTGGTCCAAGCTAACGTGCTCCTCCCTAGCTGCTTGGATCAATACCATACTTACTGCAGATTAGCTAAATGAGCCAGCGCAGCTGGGAATGAGCTTCCAGAGACAATTACTAGGGCAAATGCAGCCATATTTTAGTGGGCACCACATGCACGAGCTTCTTTGCAAATATCAATATATATTTGCTTGCTTGACAAAAATAGATCAGACCTAAGTCAGGAGATTAATCCAAATGATTGGACTGTAAATGATCCTTGTTGTGCAAAGTGTGTTGAAACCTTGACCTTTTCCGTGGTTGCTGTTGTTCAGATTGTGCTGGAAGTAGCCCAAGCAGACTGGTGCTTGGTGTATGCTGTTGTCTGCAAGTTTATTGTGAGTGGAAATCGTAACGACGCTGTTGATGATCTTTGTGTGATATTAGTTCACTTGATCTTCATCACAACCTTGGAATGCTCAATAACTGCTTATTAAGTGAATTAACTCCTTCATTTAGCAAATAATTATGGAGTAGCCTTTATGTATTAGCATTGCCCTAGGTGCTGGGGAAACAGTAGTCTTTTTCAGTGAATTTACGACCTGGTGGAGTAAAACTGACAATAAACAAAAATGCAAATGGTAAGTAATGACACTGATGAAAAGGGCCACAAGAAACCACCAGAGGACCTTACACGGGGGAGGCTCTAGATCCTGTGCAGAGAAGGAGACATATTTTACATTCATTTGATAGCTGGCTCCTGCTGCACACTGAGGCTCGGCGGTGTGGAGCTCTGCTCAGGGGGTGCCCTTCACTCATACGACTGGCGCCAGCCTAGACTCAGGAGAGATGAATGGCCTGAACCTCTGAGGGTTTTGTTCTGTACTGGGAATTTATCCAGGTCCTTCACACTGAGGTACGGTATGTCTCCAGTTTCTACTTTAATTCTTTTTATTTTGAGACCAGGCTTTTCTAAGTTGTCCAGGTGGGGCTTGAACTTGCAGTTCCCTTGCTTCAGCCTCCCAGAGTTCTGGGATTATGAGAATGTGCCACTATTCCCGGCCTGTACCTGGGGTCTTGAGATTAGTCTGTCATGTAGTTTGGTTCTTAAATGTCCCCTAAAAGCCCATGCGTGTATTAGATTGGTCCCAGGGTGGTGGATTTTTTTTTTTTTTTTTTTGTCTTTTTGAGACAGGGTCTCACTACGCAGTTCAGCCTGGCCTTGGGCTCACTTTGAAGCCCAGGCTAGCCTCGAACTTGCAATGATCTTCCTGCCTCAGCCTCCCGAGTGCTGGAATTACAGGCGTGTGCCCTCACACTCGGCTCCAAACCAAAACTTTTCTAAGCTGAATATCTGAGGTATTTGTTGTAGGAAAGCTGACCAATGGTCGCCCTGCATAATCTGCTATTGACCAGTGAGCCTTGATGGGCCCCATTCTCGTGTGCTTGCTTTTCTCCCCACAGTCTTCCAGCTCTCGCCCATTCCTTTCCTTACCACTTCCCGTAAGTATAAACTAAAACAGCAATACATTTTTTGTGAATCTGAAACAAGTCACAGCCTAGATAAAGAGGTTTGTGGTGTGGGGACTAGGAAAGGGAGGAATAAAGATGCCCACTCTCTTTAGACTCAGGGAAGTCTAAAGTTAAGTGCGTAGTAGATGTTTCAAGGGTGAACATTAACAACCAGGAAAAGAATGTATAACTTCCAAACTCGTGAGAGAAAGAACTAGAAAAAAGCATAACATGTGGTTGGATGACCCCAACACAGCAAGTGAAGAGCGAGGAGGAGCAGGGGAGGAGGACAGAGAAGTCAAACGTCAGCCCATGAGCAGTTTGAGCCTTCTGTTCAGCCACAGAAGAGCTGCGGCAAACCCTCTCAGGAGCAGGGTGGCCGAGAAGGCCAGAACGAGCCACGCCAGTGTCTGTGTGGGCCTGTCAGCAATTTATCCATCGGCTGCCTTCACTTCCACTCTCCTCAGGGGCAAGGCCAGACCTAGTTCACCTTTGCACCTCCTGGCAGGGGGAGACCCAGTTACTGAAGAAGAATGGAGTGCGTGTTGCCGTCCACCGCCGACTTTGTCCTCCTTTTAGCTATTGGTGTTTTCTGAAAGAAGTGAATTCTGATTCTTCTCTAAAAGTAACAGAATCTCCCAGAAGAACTGAAAGCATCACACCACAGGGATATATGTGCGCCCATGTTTATAGCAGCACGATTTGTAATAGCCAGATCTTGGAAACAACCTCAGTGTCCATCAACTGAGGAATGGATAAAAAAGTTGTGGTAATTTTATACAATGGTGTATTACTCAGCTATAAAGAATGATCACATTGAGACATTTATAAATAAATGGACGCAGCTTGAGACCATACTCATAAGCGAAATAAATCAAACTCACATGTATAAATACCGTATAGTCTCCCTAGTGTAAGAAATGGTTTAAGAGTACATAAGATTTTATGGTAATCATGACTCCCCATTACATTACTTTGAAGCCTTATAATATTTTCATTCATTAGTTGGAATGGTTTTATTCTGTTTTGTTTGATTTTATTATGTGTGATGGCATGAACAGCTATTTTGAAGAAAACAAGACATTATGGCAGCCATTGCTGATTTAATATCATGTTGCTTTGAAGTCCTACCATGTTTTTGTTCTTCTGTTTCCATTGGTTCTATCACGTTGCATCTTATTGAATTTTAATATGTGTGATAGTATAAATAATTTTTATGGAAAATGAGATAATATGGTAGTCATTGTTAATTTTCTGTTATTTGGTTCTGAATGCCCTGTGATACTTTCATTCTCTTGAATGGTTTTATACTATTTTGTTATGTTTGATACTATTGTATGTGAAGGTATGCTCAACTACTTCAAAGAAAGAGACATTATGGTAGCTGCTGTTAATATCCAATTGTCTTGTGGTGAAGTACTGTGTTGCTTACATTGTTTTGTTCTGATCTGCTTTGTTCTGTCCTCTTTTGTCTTAATCTCTTTAAAATAAAATTTGACTATTATCTTCTTTGGAAGTCCTGTAGTGTTTACAATGCTTAAGTTTTATTGGTCTTGTTCTCTACTGTTTTGTTCAAGTTTATCATACCTAATGAGATAGACAATTCTTTTTAAGGAAGCAAGAGGCATTATGGTAACCATTGTTGATAACCTTGTACTCTGTTTTTACATCATGTACTATGTCTATCCTTGGTTTTGACTGACAGCTTTGTTTATTCTCTTCCAAAAAACAAAAAGTAATAAGAACTAAGGAGTAATAAAACCCAAAATGTGTAAATTTTGTTGTAAAAAAAGAGAGGGGAAAAAAAGTGCTCTAAAGTATACAACTGCAAGTGTGTTTAGGGGTGTTAAATAGATGGCCATATTAATGTTTTTGGTTGGATCATTGAACACAACTGTTTTCAGTCTCACTGTTTGAATGTCCACTTTGTATGCTTTGATACTGTGACTTGAGCAACTGTCTCTAGGATGATAATTGTAATCTATTAACTGGTGATTTCTTACTGTTTTTTTTTTTTTTTGTAGTTCTGTATTAATTGTACCCTTACACTGCTTTGTTTTGTTTTGTTTTTTCTGTTTTTCCTTTTAAATAAAATTTAAAAAAATTTTTTTTAAAATAAATTAATTAAAAAAAATAAAATTTGAAAAAAGTAACAGAATGAAACAAAGAGGACTCAGGACCTCAGGGACGCATGTGAGTGTGGCCGCACTGGGGATGGGACCAGCAGACCGAAAGCCCTTAGTACTGGGGGATGTGAGTCTTTCTTATCACATGGCCTTCTGTGGCCATTTCCCCTCCGTGTCCTTGCTCTCCTCCTCCCTGACGCCCTTGTCTTCCTCCTTTGTTTGGCTTTGGCTGGCAGACTGGCTGGACAGAAATCAGTTCCAGGAAAAGTACTGATTTTTCTGAGGAGCAAAAGAAACTCTTCAGGATTTCTGCTATGTTCTCTCCGACCAGAAACCAAGTGAGTCTTACTTTACCCAGATCTGGGTGGCGATGGTGGTTCACGCCCATCATTCACAGGGTTGCTCAGGATGGGGCATCTGCAGAGGTGACTCAGCCCACACTGGAGACCTCTGGCAGGAAGAACCACACCAGCGAAGGCCGGAAAAGGGCTGTGCAGTGCACTCTCTGGGTAGGAAACTACAGCGTCTGTTCACTGCCCGACCTTTGCTAAGTACACCAACTAATGGAGTGAGAGACATGAAAGATCTTCACGGGCCACATGGAAATGTAATTCAAACCCAGCCTGAGGAGGTCACAGGGAGTTAGATTAATTCTCACCCCGCTTTTTCCTTGCAGTGTTAACCTTTGCCTTATGAAAGTCTTCTTTAAAAGAGCTAAGTCTGTGTTTGTTTGACATTTAAGGAGTTTTAATCCTAGCAACCCTGCTGAAAATGTCCCCATTCCCTCAGGATTCAGCCCAGGAAACTGCATATTGATTCTTTACATCAGAAATAATTGTTCTGGTTTGAAATCTATCAAGTATTGGAAATTCAGATGAAGCCATTTGTGAAGTTCTGTCTAATGAGGGTTATCAGCGGAGACAGTCATTTGTTAGTAGCATGTGGCAACCTCCTTGTCCCCTCTGTGATTCCTCAGGGGTCAGCATCTCTATGTGCCTAAGGTGCCATTGGATGGGTGCCTTCTTCAGTCTGGGCATCTCTGCCCTGTGAAAGCAGTACGTGTCACTCTGCCATCCGGCCTGGAACTTCAACTGTCTCCTGAGCACTGGGGTCAGGAATGGTTGAGGAGTTCCTCTGTCTCCTCTCTGGCCCTCTGGATTTCACAGGATGTGACCTCTCATTCTCTCCGCCCTTGGGGTCTACAGTGAAAAGTTCTACTACTCACCAGAAACCTCCTTTCTTTTTTGCTTCTTAACTCTTCATTTTTGGTAGGACTTTTTCAGTCAGAGTTTCTGTTAGGAGGTGAAACTCCTGCTTACAGAAATGCTTGGGAAGAATTAGTTAGGAGTCATCTAGGAAAGGGAGATACTGCAGAGGCCTCTGTTCTCTCCTTCCTTCTTGGGGTCCATCCCCAAACTTTAGTTGATGCCCAGGTCTCTGAAGTGCCACACGAACTTCCTGTGTGTTAACCTCCACTCTTCTTTTCTCTGATTCTCTCTGCTCTACACTTGGAATAATTTTCTGTCGAACTCTTTAAGAAACTACCTCCAGCCTCCTATTACTATTGAAGCTGCTCTCCGCCCCCCTGTCTCTCTCAGTCTCTCAGTCTCTCTCTCTCTCTCTCTCTCTCTCTCTCTCTCTCTCTCTCTCTCTCACTCACTCCCGTCTGGCTCTTAGTCCAGGCTGTAGCCCATATTGGCCTTGAATCTGTAATCTTCCTGCCTTAGCCTCTTGAGTACTGGGATCACAGGTATGTACCATGACACCTGGCTTGGGGATTTCCTTAGTGATTTCTTGCCTTCTAACAAACTGAGTTTCTCATAATGGCATTTGGGCTTTCTGGATTGTTCTCATACTTTCTGACAGATGTCATCTGCCTTTGAGTATGTGGGTCCCAGGGATCCCATGCATCATTTCTGAGAAACTAAGTTTGAGAGAAGGCCTATGAGAAGGAGAACAAGAGGCACAATGGAACTCCAAGTGTGGAAGGGCTTCCTAGGCACAGAGCAGGGGACAGTGGAGGGACCTCTGTCCCTGGGAGGCCACCTGCCTCCTGGCCTGTAGTTGAGCAAGAGCCGCTATGCATTTCACTGAGGACGCTGCAGGGGCGATTCACACAGTGTGGAGGGAGGGTCCCAATCAGTAACTTTCAAATATTTATTACTGTGACCCACAGAAATGGACTGATACAGTGAACCAGTGCATATGGACACACACACACACACACACACACACACATACACACAGAGAGAGAGAGATGCACACACACCCCTGAAATAAGTTTTGCAGAGTAATTTTCCTTTTCTGTAAGTGATGCACTCTGACATTGTCTTTTCTCTTCTATTTCATTTTTAAAAACGCTCTCAGCTCAGTAAATTGATTTCCCAGCCTGGAATTTGGAAATGTGGGCTGGATGACCTCTGAGGTCCCTGCAGCTCAGTGATTCTGGGATTTGATGACAGGTACCACTGGGCCAAGAAGGAAGAAAGGTGCTTTGGTATCACCAGATGTCACTTGTGTAATTAGAGGCGACACTGGACTGGAGCACAGCTCTCTGGACTCCCTACAAGCAACCCTCAGCCCCACTTCTGCTGCTCCTCTGGGTCCTCTTCTCCATCTCTGTCAGTCAGCAAAGTGGAGTATTTGTGACCACCATATCATTTTCCCAGATACCTTCAGAGCCTGTACTTTATACCCAGGGAAAATATCTGAGGTCTTCACCACCAGACCAGAATCACTTTCTCTGAAGTGCTCACAGTGTTCTCCAAAGCTCTCTCCCTTTCACGCTGCCCACTTCCCTCCCAAATCCACACCTTTTCCCCTTCCCTCCCCCCATTTCCTCTTCTCACAATTCTCCTTGAAGAGAGGGAGGAGAAAGAAGGACAGGTATCATCAAGGCGTGGGAGGAGCTGGGCAGTGTCCAGCCCCTCACAGGTGTCCTGAGTCAGGTGGGCAGCTGAGCCTTACACCACTATGTTGACCAGGCATTGGCTGGGGGTGGACCCAGGAAGGAGGTCTGACCTTGGCATTGGGACTCTCTTTAGCTGGAAGTCCCTGAGGGAACAGTGATCGTGGGCTGGTATTTGGTGCAATTCTTGGCATCTGGGGGATAAATTAAATTTTTATTCCCAAAGGGGAGTCAGGAGCTGTGTCATAGCATACATGATAGCCTTGGAGACAAAAGCAAGGACCCTGCTGCTACTCTGAGTGACAGGGAATCAGTGGAATGTTTGAGAGGAGGAGGGACTTAGATTTCTAGAGGATGCAAGGAAGTATTGGGCAAATAAATAACCAAGGCACAAGTCCTGGTGAGAGACACTGCATAGTGGCTTTGATCAAGGTGGCAGCAGCGGAGATGTGAGAGGTGGTCAGATGTGGGACATACCTTGAAAGCGGAGCTGACAGGATTTGCTGCCAGATTTGTTGTGAGGTTTAAGAGAAATTGGGAAGAGAGGCTGATTCTAAGGATTTTAGCATGAGCGACCCGAAGGCTGTGATGACTTCCTGGGGTAAGAAAGCCCAGGTTCAGAGGATGCTGGGAGATGGTCAAGTGCTCAGTGTCACCTGTGCTGAGTTTGAGATGCTATTAGTCCCCTGAGGATGTGTAGGCGGTGAGCAGTTTTGTCTTCAGTGCAGAGCAGAACTGCGGGCTGGACGGCTCAGTTTGAGGGTTGTGAACATCTAGATTCTCCCCTGGTGGAAGGTGTGTGCACGCGAGTATTTGAGTACACAGAGGATGTAGGGAATGGGAGAGATAACCAAACTGGCTGGCGGGTTCAGTGCTGTCCTTTCCTGAACTGTTCCAGGCTGGCAACAGCATCTGCAGGGAGTGTATTCAGCCAGCCTTAGAGGGAACACTGAAGGGGCTCCCCTCATCTCCAGGTACTACACTGATCTAAGTTCTGATGAGGTCTTGTTCCTGAACTAGGGGTGGAGAGTGGGGTCTTGGTACTGGGGCAAGCATTGGATGAGCTGCCTCTCATGTCCCTTCCTGCTGCAATTCTTGGATTTTCTGTGGCCCCAGAAGCTCTTTAGCTGTACTTCTCTATGTTCACACCTTACCTGCCCCCAACCCCTATTTGTGCTCAGTTTGTTCCACTCCAGAACCACCTCCCCCGGAGGTGTTCCTGGCGTTTTCTTTATTCTCAATTTCCTCAAACTTCCTGGAGATGTTAGTAGCATGCCACCTGAGAAGCAGAGGGTGTTGACACAATGAATTCTGACAAAGATAATTGCATGAATCCTTTATAGCTCAGCCTTAAACCTGGCTCCACAGTGTCAGTTTTTATTTTATTCAAATCCTGGAAGCAAGCGTTCCCCTGTAGGCGAGGGCGTGGTGATGTGAAGGAGAAAGGGGCCGTGAGTTAAAGGTAAGGGGTAACCTGCTGCTGCAGGAGTCTTCTGGGGACGGTGCCGCAGTGCCACATATTTGGGCTTCCTTGGGTCTGGGACCTAGATGGTCTCCAGGATGGATAGACAGACATGTGAAGGGCTTTGGGGACCACCATGTTGGTGCTGCCTGCCAGGCTGGGAGTTGTAGCCTTAATGAACATTGAGTTTCCTGATGAAGCAGACACAAGCTTGTCTCCCGGGTAAGGAGAGGGAGCCACCGGCAGGAGGTGTCACAGTGACCTTGCAGGATTTCACTGCAGCTGGCTCTCCTCAGAGTTCCCTGCCGTCACAGCTGACAGGTGCCCCTGGGCCACCACTGCCCTCTAAGTGTGTTCTCACATCCAAGCACTCTCACTCCGAATTTCCCAGCTCTTGTGCTTTGGGCAGCACATTACCACCAGGACTTGTGGGCTTTTTGTGCATCAGGAAGGAGCGAAGGGCTGCCAGGGTTTGGGGTGGACGTCCCATGGCTGGATGATGAATGAACCTTCGCCTCGCTTGGAATGACCTTCCTTGGTGTCCCAACTTTCATCCTGTGAAAACTATACTTCCCACCAGTTCTGGTCCTCAGAATCCTTCTTAGCACAGGCTCTAGCACTGTCTCATGCCAAGCGAGCTGAGAGGCACTTGCCATCCCTGACCCAGAAGGGGCAGCCTGCATTTAGCTAGTGTTAGCGTTTAATGATGTGGAGTTTAGCTTACACTAAGCCATAGGTACCAGAAGTTAATCTGGTCTCTGCTGCTGTGACAGTTTTTCATCATATTTGATGATTAACACTCAAAATGTTCAGTGTATTACTTGCAAAAGCATGAACTTAAGGGTTTGGCTCAGAATCTCCCCTCCCAACCCCGTCATTGACTCCCTTCATGGCTGATTAACGTCATGAGAAAACATAAATAGATGAATATCTGAATTTGCCATGTTACAAGCCCAAACTTGTGCCAGTCACTTCACTGTGCAAATCAGTCAAACCAGCAAAACTGGCCCAGACCTTGGCTCCACAGAGCCCAGTTATCCAGAGCTAATGGCGGCTGCTCCTTGCCTCTCTATCTGGGATGTCCCCTTGGTCATCACTGTGTAAAAATGGCACCTCAAAGCTACACAAGGGCTAGGAAGAGGGAGATGTTTATTTCAAGCAAGGACATTTGAGGTAAGGGAACAGTTGTCCCTGGGACTTGGACTCAGTGGCATCCACAGCTACTTTTCCTGGCCTTCGGGTCCTCGTGTGTGAAATAAGGAGGCTGAGCCCTGTCACACTCCAGCATTCTGGTGACTTGGCTTTTGATGCCATGGCTTTGGATGAGCATTTGTGAGGAGCTAGGCATGTTAAAGACCAAACAGATGCCTAACATGTTTGCCAGGTGAGCCAACCAAAACTAGTTAGCACTTGCTTAGTGCAAGCAAGTTAGAAGCCAGTTTCTGTCCCCAGTCACATCTACTAGATAGGGGTGGGACAGGGGTCATATCGTGAGGGGTGAACTGTGCGTGTCCAAAGAGAGGAGCAGAGACTGTGCCCTGGCACAGGCTGGGAGCAAGCTCTCCTCCGGCTGGAGTGGGTCTGGGTGTGTTCATCTGGGAAGGCTCGGAAGCAGCAGTGTCATTGAGCAGAGTTGTGGGCTGGAGGGTGCCAGAAATGGAAGGAGAAGGACACCCTCTGTCCTTCCCTCAGGGGCTGACACACCAGGGGTGCCAGGGAAAGCTGGAAAACTGTCTGTTGATCCTCTGCCTGCACACTGGCTTCTTCTTGGGCCCCTCAGGCCTTCAAGCAACATTTACCAAAATTAGTCCTGGGAGCAGATTAGAAAAGACAAGTCCAACCCAGCACTATGCCCTGGCTGAGGTGCTCAGAGACTGGTCAGGAATCGTTTTGAAGCAAGGTATAGAAATACACTAAAGGGGATTGTGAAGATTCCGAGGACTCTTGAGCTACCCCAAAGCACCTAGATGGTCTCCCCAGGGACAGCAAGGACCTCAGTGTCTCCCTTTTCCACGTTGCTACCCTCTACCGCAGAATGCTTGGTTTCTCATTTTGCTTCTTCATTATTTATTTGTTGGAGACAAGATCTCACTATGTAGTCCAGGCTGGCCTCAGACGTACTGTGAACCTCCTGCCTCGATCTTCTGCCTGGCTATTTTGCATTCTTTGGACTTCTAGTTCATTCCACCTGCGCATTGCCTTGCACATATACCTTCAGGGCCTTGGCAGAAGTGTGGCTTCAGCCCTGAGTCTTGCAAGGCCGTCCTGCTTCATTCCCTGTGACCTACTGCCCAATGTCCGGATTCCACATTCTCGGGGGACAGAATCTGATGGGGTCAGCCTGGGCTAGCTGTTCGCCTCTAGCCGCATCAGCTGGGAGCAAGGGAGGACTCGGGCCCTCACACACGACTGCAGGGCTGTCACCTTCCAAGCAGTTTTTCAAGAAAAGGTAGAGAGGAATAGAACCCAGTGCCACAGTGCATCTGTAATCCCAGTGACTTGGGAGGCTGAGGCAGGAGGATTGCAAGTTTGAGGACAGCTTCAACTTGGTGAGACCATGTTTTAAAATAAACTTTAAAAGGCTGTGAACATAGCTCAGTGGTAGATTATTTACCTAGCATGTGTGAGGCCTGGGTTCACTGGGGTCTGGGGGAGGCAGAGAGGAAATGAAGAGCTTCTCTAGCAGGAACAGTATCCTCCTGGGCTCATGTGCAGCACCCACCCCACCGCCAGCTACCCCAGCTGCCTTTTAAAGACTTGCACTCCGCGGGAAAAGGGAACACTGCCTAAGTCCTGGCTGCTTCCTGCTATTGTGGGTGCCATGAATATTCACGTGTCAAAAATAGCTGCGCAAGTGCAGGAGCGGTTGTCTTTGTCTCATACAAATACTTGGCACCTTTTCTCTCTAGAGCAAGCCAGGCAATTCTAAAAGAACGTTTTACGACAATGTTGCAAGTAGGAGTGATGGGAGGCATTATTCCCTTTCTCCTCTCTGGCAGGCCAGGCCTTTAATGGTCCTTATCAGTGCTCCCAGGTGCTGAGGTTAAAGCACCGGTCTCTAAATACCAACTGCCCCGACCAAGGCACGCACAGTCGGTGCTTGGAGCTGGAGTGCATGTTCCTGTGGAAACAGATAGTAAGTGGTCATTCAGTTCCCAGGTCAGCCCACAAAGGCTACGTAATAAATTCTTTATGGCTCCTATTGGCCATTTAATGTAAACCTCTCTATATTCATGTGATGAAGAAAACAAACCTAGAAGCAAAACTTTTTTTTACAGCTAAAAGAGAGCCCTTAACAATTCTCGCCAGCCACCTTTTTACCAGAGACCCAAGAGAGCAAGGAACGTATTCAGAATCATGTGCTGCTCAGTGGCTGGGCTGAAACAGAACTAACAGGAGGTTTACAGTACAAGTAAACCAATTCTAAGTCCACAGAGCTGCATGAGAAGTAGACTCCTGTTTATTTTAAATGTTGACAATCGAGACAAAGCAGGTTGAATTAGGTGAATTTTATGAGATATGGTAGATATCTTTATGAAGTTTCAAAAAGTTTCCAAACACCTTTGGAGGGTGTCTCAGCAATGAGAAAAGTAACTACGACAGAATTATTCCTGACACCAAAGTTAAAGGGTGAAAGGTTTGTTTAGTTCCAGTTTGTAAAGTTTCAGTCCATAACTGCCTGGCTCTGAGGCAGAGTGGCATGGCAGACAGGCACTGCGGAGGAGAAACAGTTTATGGCAGATAAAAGGAGACAGAACAGCAAGGGGCAGCCACAGCTCTTTCCATCCCTTACATTTTATCCAGGATATTTGGGGCAGGTGGCACTCACACCCTTAACACCAGTACCCCTGATCCTAGCATTGCACCACTGAACAATCCCAGTGGCACACACCATAGGTCCAGCCACTTCTGAAAAAGCCCCGTCTATGACTGCATGATGCTTTGGGGGACATCTAGACACAAGCCATAGCAAAGGGAGTCAGATTGTATGTGAAAATCTCTCTTTCATATATAATACAAGTGTGTGTACATATCTGATGCAAAAAATGTATATATAATAAATATCTCTGTGCAGAACATGTATATACAGATAAGGAAATGATTGTTTTCTTGTTTTTTCCTTTTAGAAGCTGAAAGTTGTGTTTCTCCTGTTTAGAGGACTGTACCCCAGAGCAGACCTGTAGAACTTTCTGTAGTGATAGCAATGCTCCATATTGCACTGATCATTGGCTATCAAACACTTTAATATGGGTAGTGCAACAAAGGAATTGAATTTTTAATTTTATTTAAACTTAATGAAAGTATCTATATGTTAAGAATTTAAATGTAAATTGCAGCTTAAATGTGGCTGGTGGCTACCATATGGGGTGGGGCAACCTAGCACTACTGTTAAGCTTGCTGGCAGCCAAACACACTCGGGTCTAACATGGAGCAATGTGAGGTGGGGGTGGAGGGTAGAGAAATGATAATAAGACAAAGGAAGACGTTTAATTAAAGGTAACTGGACCAAAGTTAGAAAGGATGCATATTGATGTGTAAGAGATTGTCTGAGTGACAAACTGAGATGTAGACAGAAAAGGTAAGGAGAAGGGGTGCTTAATATAATCATATTTTGTGGATTAAATAGAGAAGGAAGTCGGGAGGAAACAATGGGCAGATAGTTCCATATCCTGGCACCAGGAGTCCCCACTGATGCAGAGCAACTTGGTACCTGCCCGATAGGAGCAGAAGCCTTGTTTTTGTGGTGTGGAGAGGGTGGACCAGGCGTAGAGAGACTATGCCTTCCTATGCCTGGGTCAGAGTAAACAATGGCTCATCGTGTTGTGCTGTGCACTGCTTTACAAATAACAAACCTATGAGGCAAACACTCTATTATCATCCCCATTTTACTGGTGGGGCAACTGAGGCATGGGTAATTTGATAGATAGCTTGGCCAAAACGTAGAGCTCTTAAATTCTGAGTTGGGGAATGGAGGAGGTAGCCAGGCTCCGGAGTCTGGGTTGACTACTATTTCTACTATTTCTATAGGGATCTTGTATTTGAAATGTTCTCATGTGTTCCTGTTGGTGTTTACTGCTGCTGTGGGTTGACAAGCTGGAAGGGTGGTTTTTTAAAATAGGACATTTAGATCTAAAGTCCTCCAATGTTTAACTATCTCCAGTCACTGAGACCCTGCAAGGTCACAGCGTGATGTATGAGCCACGGCCTGGACGGGATCCTCCTGCTTCCTCACTACTGACCTCCTTCACACCTGCTGGAGCAGCAAGAGGACCCCACAAGGTCCAGCCTTCAGTGCAGGCCTGGCTCACACTGTGGGCACCTGGATTCCTTGGAGGCTGGCTCCTGTGGTCTGTCCAGCAAAGCTTGGAAACCCAGGTCCCTGCAGACCTGCTAATTAATGAATTCAGCAAAAACTAGGTCTGGCTGTAATCGAAATGGGAGTACCAGGCTCACACAGTCCCTGAATTAATTCAGTCCTGCCAGAAAAGGAGCAAGGCAGAGTTTCTGCTGCTGTCTGCAGGACCCATGGAGTGGTCATGTGCGCATTCTCTCTGTGTTGGGGGCCATTGTTGTCCGTCACTTCAGTACAATCTGGAAAACATCCTCCAAGTCTATTTCTCCTGCCTCCTTCATCCACGCTGAGGCTTGTTAACAATGCCCTCTGCCTACCCTGCCCCTCTCCTTTGAAATACCAATCTAATGGGCGAAGAGAGCATTTAGTGATTGCTCCAGACTACAAAGTTCCTATGATTTTAGTCTCCTTTTTCCCTTGCCCGATTTCTTTCCAGATGGGGACAGATTGGCATAGATGACATGAATCACAATGGCAAGAAGGCAGGTCTGGATGCAGTGGGGAAACGTGTGGCTGGGAAATTTGTCCCAGTCTTTACAGGTGGGTTTCTGAGATTTCAGGCACCCAACACTCTGCCGGGCCTTCCTCTAAATGCTTATGGATCATGGTGTCTTTAAGTTCCTTTTATACTGGAGTGGCCTGAATATCTAGAAGGAAGGAACAGCCTGAGCATACCTTGCTGAGGCCACCTGGCTCCCCGCAGTTGGGTCCCGAGTATGACAGCCCTTGGTATTACTGTGAGTTTTTGTTCTTTCCTCTCAAATGCTGTCTCCACTGGAAAATCTTCCTTGACTACCGTAGAATTAGCTACTCATTTCTGATGTTTCCCTAAAACTTTGTTTACGTCTCCATTAACTGTGTTATTAGCCTATGATATCTTCTTCTTCCCATGCTCTTCCCCCTCCCCCTCTTCTCCCCTGCTTCTTATTCCTCCTGCTGTTTCTTTTTTCTGTTGGCAATACTGGGGATTGAATCTAGGGAGCACTGGACTGTACCCCTAAATCTTTTTAGTTTTTTCTATTTTGAGACAAGGTCTTGCTAGATTGACTAGGCTAGACTTGAAGTTGCCATCCTCCTGTCTCAGCCTCCTGAGTGCTCGAATTCAGGTGTGTAACACCACACCTGGTCCTGCTTCCTCTTTTGATGGCTGATGACTTCCTGTACAGAGGAGGCTTTGGCAACAGGCATGCTCAAGAATGGTTCCTCTTTTACGTGTTTGCCGTGGAGCTTGCAAAGCCCCTCATCTCTCTGACTTCAATAACCTCATCTGCATCATAAGAAAAATAAAATCTGCAAGGCTATTTTAAGATGTAAATGAGACACCAGCTTCCTTCTCTCCACCTTGCTACTCTTTAGATTCTCTACTGTTAGAACACAGGGGTTCTGGAGCCAGACAAACCCAGGTGTGAATCCTGGCTACACCATTTTTAAATCTTTGAATCAGGGTCTCACTATGTGGTCTAGGCTGGCCTTGAACTCACTATGTAGCCCAGGATCGCCTCGAACTCATGGCGATCCTCCTGCCTCAGTCTCCCAAGTGCTGGGATTATAAGTATATGCCATTACATCTGGCCCCTGGCTCCACTATTTTTTTTTTAGCTGTCTTTGGCTTTGTTAAACCTCTTTGTTCCTTGGTTTTCATACACCTGCTGGAAGGATAAAGCAGGGTGATACTGGCAGAGGTCTTAGCATAGGATTTGCATAGACTAAACATTCACAAGTTTAGCTATTATTACTGCTGTTATTGTTACTAAAACAGGGTTGGTGGGGACAGAAATGTCAGCCTAGTCTAGTGCCTCATACCCAGTAAGTACTAAACATATAGGGACAGGAAAAGTGTTTCATAGTTCTGGAGGGAGGTGGAAGATATAAATGTGATGTTCTGTGATGTCACCTTTGCCAATCATGGCTAGGACTTGATGCAGGCCATTAAAGCCTGCCAAGAGAATATGGGCCGGGAAGTTGCCCAGGGGCACCTGCCTCTGTGGCTATCACAGCGCCCTTCTGGCTCCCAGATCTCTCAAAGGCTGCTAGATGGAGGTGAGCTGGAGGTAACAGACATCCACTGATGACCAGAAACCTAACCCAGAAGGAAAGAAAATCCATGGCTTCCACCTTGCATATGGCCAGTGGCAACTGCCAGTGAGTCAAGATTGATGGCTGGACAGACAGGAGGAACCAAGGAAAGGGCAGGCATTGCTGGAATTTGCTGCTTCCCACCCTCTGGCCTGCAGTGAGGTGGTAGAAATGTGCCAGGCTCAATCATGTGGGGCTTGTGGAGAAGTCCTTAACCTTCCTTCCAGGTTGTAAGGACCTGAACCATAGAGCCATGTCTGTGCCTAGTGTGTGTCTGTCTGTAGCTATGTAGGATGTGGATAAGGTTAGCTATGTAGCTGACATTTATTAAGGGCTAATTATGTATTGGTTTAAATAGAGCATCCTATGTAACATTCAGTTTACATCCATGCTATAGATACTGTGGCTCCCACTCTGTGAAATAGGTAATGGACCACATGGGTGTTAGTCAGGGTCAGCTACGTTGTGCTGTGGTAATGACCACCTCCAGGTCTCAGTGGCTTAAAGGAGCCTCAACCATATTGCATGTCCCTCTTGGATCATCTGGGGTCCATGCTATCATTATTGTCATCCTGGAGCCCAGAGTGACAGGATGAGCATTATGTGGAACAAAACATGACTGGTCACTGTAACAGGAAGAGAGGGAGCATGGTAGATCATGCATGGGTTCTTATGGCTTCCTCTTTGAAGCGACAGATGGCATTGCTACTCACATCTCACTGGCCAAAGCAAATCATATGATCATATCTCATTACAAAGGGACAGTCAAATGTAGCTCTAGTAGGTACCAGAAGGAAGAATTGGAAATGTTAGGTGGACAGAAAAGGTGACCATATTGCCAGGGACTGTGCTGGGAAGTTGGAGGAGTTCATGCACCATATGGACTTCAGCAGAATGGTGCCCAGCTACCCCTCACGGAGATCAGCTGCGGGTACCACAACCACTTGTACCACTTGCTTCAAAGAAGCAGAATGCCAGGGCCCAAGTAACTTGAGAAAGGTCACATATATGTAGGAGGACTTGACTGCAGCTGTGGATTTTACTGTCCTAAGTCCTTGCGAGGTTTGCTGTTGCATCCACGCGAGCTCTTTCAGTTCCCAAGGGAAAAGAACAATGAGAAGATGAAGAAAATGAAACCAGAGACAGAAAGCTGGGGTCTGGTGGGAGGAGGAAACAGCTTAACCATTGCAATGTGTTTACTTATACATTTGTCCTATGACGCTCACTTATGCCACACGTTCTTGGGGCTGGGACACCTTTCACCTCCAGTGCTCCACACGCTCAGGGCGTTTTACAGGTGCTCCTGGGGTACTCCTGTCCAGGCACTTGTGCTTGAGGCTCCGCATGTGTAACAGATCACCAGCTCAGCGGCTCCCAGCTGAGAGCCAAGTGAGCGCACCTTGTTCTCAGGGCTCTTCTAGCCTGTCATCAAGTGACTGCCACATGCAGGATCTCACTGGGTTCTACAATTCTACAAGAGTACAGCCCTAGCCTGCATTCTCATCATTCCCACGGGCAGGCTAGAGAAACCGAGACTCAGAAAAGAGAAGTAAATGACTTACTTAAAAACAGAAGGGTCGTTGGAACGGTGCCAGAGTTGACATCCTGCTGCTGGGCTTGGGAGACAGTGAAATGCCCCCAGCTTGTACCCCAGAGTCTGTGGAGGAGGCACGGACAGAAAGAGGATGGCAAATGGATTTGTGGATGTCTTCTTCACTGCTGCTTGATGGAGAATGTGAGTCCAGGAAAGAGTAAGCCCACTTTCTCTCTTGGAGAGGAGCAGATGCATGTCCGAGAGACAGACGGAGACAGAACCCAGGGCCAGAGCCAGGGCTGAGAAGCCCCTCATGAATCATCTTGGTGTAGACTTGCTGGGGAAGGGGCACACAGGAGACTTTGGGTGACTCCTGAGGAAGTAGATGTGGCTTCCAGTCGGTGGAATTAAGTAGGGCGTCAATGATGAGGTGGAATTTGTCCTGGGCTTTGAAACCTGGCTGTATGTGGATCTGTGGGAGGAAAATGAGGAATTCTGCTTGTGATGCTCAGGGGAGCCGGATCACAGGCTTTGAGAGGACAGAAGCAAGGCTCGGGTTGGTCCTGATAGTGAAGCATTACCATGAGCACAGTGCTCAGGGTCAGCTGTGTTATGGGTGGTCATGCAGATCACTACTGGCCTGCTACTCACAGCGGAAATGGCATTGAATGGGATACTTATCATGACATTCTGGCAGATGGCAGCAAATGTCTAGAGGAAGGGGTGGCAGGCTGCCCTCGCTACCCCTGGATCTGCTCTCCACCTTTGCCCCGCTGCTCGGTGCTCTGCGCCTGGGAAGGGGACCTTCATGGTTGACATTGGCGATGTACTCTAGTCTTCTCCTTAGCCAGTCAGAGGCAGAAGCTCAGAGAGGCTGAGTGCTCATTCTTTGGCTCTGTCCCTGTTGGGTTGACAGTGGGTATGTCCCTCAGACATGGCCCCTCTCTAGATGGTCTGTGAAGGCAAATCAAAACTGTTTTCTCCTGCTGTGCTTACAGATCTAAGGATGGCTGTGGATCTCTGTTGCTAGGATATTTTGCCATCTTACCCTGTTTTTTTTCTTAGCCGTGCCACACTTTTGTGAATGAAAACGCCACTGAACTCCCCGACAGTGACCCTGAGAGAGTGATATGTCACTTGCTAGAACTGTAGTGATACAGGGCTTTTGATTCTTCGTACAAAAAAAAGCTGTTTGCACCAACATTATTCTACAGGCACTTGGGGAACCATTCTGGGCAGAGGGGATCAGGAAGCACCCCAGACTCTGCTGGGTTGTGGTTGAAAGAAAGAGGCCAACAATGGGGCAGGAGAAGTGTGATGAGGAAGTCCTGTGCTTTTCTTCAGACTTCTGACACTTCCTGGGGTCTCTGTGAATGTGTGTTGCATTGAGCTTGGTTGAACTCCGCAAGCCAGGATGGGAAAGCCAGGGGCTCAGGTATCAGCGACCAGCAAATGCTTGCTCCTCACTGCTCTGACCTTCAGGGTGTGAGTGCTGCCCCGGTTTCCCCATTAGATTGGGAATTCACCAGGGCAAGTCTTAGCCTTTTAAATCTCTACTAGCACATCCTGGTGGGAAGGCATAGGAAGTAACTGATGAACTGATTTGAAAGGACCGAACATCTCCCTTTGGGGAGACCCTGGCGTCCACCAGAAGGTGCATCTACACTTATCAGGAAAAGTCTGACTTATGAGGATTTTAGAAAACACTGTTCTGTTCTTTTTCAAAATATACAATGAGCAATCAAGAACATCCCTCCCGAGTCTGGCGCTATTTCCTCTCCAGTTCACTGCCCCTCAAACTAAATCCCAAGTCTGCTTTAATGAATATAGAAAACTCACTTGTCATTAGTTGGACAAAAGCTAATAGACTGCAGTCCTTGAGGACAGTGGGTCTCTTGAGCAAATTAAACACTCCCCTTGCAATCTGAAGTCAATGTTAAATTGTTTATCAAACCCTTTCTTCTCAGGTAGCATTAAGGTGAAATTTCCTTCCTTCTGGCCAGTAGGTCAGAAAATTTTATTGAGCTGAAGACGGGAAGAAGGAGGTAATTTCAAAGGTGTTTTGTTTTGAAGAGTAAAAAAGCATATTGCTTAGGGTTTGGAGAAAGGTCCATAAATATACTTCACCTCTGGAGTCACTCTGGCCTTCGCTCACAGCAGACATCACTAATCAATCATATACTCCTTCCTATTAACTCAAAACAAAGGCCACTTACAAACCAGGGCCTAGGGTCAGGAAAGAATATGCCTTATTGGGCAGAGTCAGGTGCACCAGGCTAGGCCTCAGAAAACCTGGCCCCAGTTCCGGAAACAAACCTTTCTCTTCTGAGTCTAGTTGCCCCTTTGCCCAAAAGGGAAACCTTCCTTCCTGGCCACCAAAGAGCATTGTAAGAATTTTTTGGGGACTTGGCCAGATATGGTAGGCCTGTAGGGTAGCTTGTTGTCATGGTTGTCCTGGTGTCTTGGTCCTTTTTGCTATGAAATGACATCTGCTGCTGAGTAACTCAGAAAGAAGTTTATTTAGGCTCACGGCCCTGGAGCCTGGGAAGTCCAAGAGTGTGGTGCAGTATCTGGGGAGGGCTTCATAACTTGGTGGATGGTGAGAGGGAAAGCAGACCCATGCAGAGCAGGCAGAGCATGAGGGGTTATAACAACAAGCTTTCATGGTAACAGTATCTTTTTCTCTCTAAAGAAGCCACTTCCCAACGTGGACACAGTAGAAATAAAATTTTACTGTGAGTTTCAGAGAGGACAAACTATATTTCACCCATAGTACCTGTACCATCTCATTCAGCACATGCAGTGATGATCTCTCCAGGAGCAGGAGTAGCTCCTCACAGGTTTCCTCCTCATGGGCTATTGCCGCTGTGGTCTTGGGCACTGCGGAAACACATGGTGGCCTGTGGGGTGAAGGATGTGACTCAAGAGGAAGCCTTGAGTCCTGGGTTCTCAGAGTAGCGTCTGAGAAGCCGAATGCTGGAGCATGGGGGGAGCAAGATAGGAGCCTTACCCTACGCGGCAGAGATCTACTCCACTCTCCATTCACTCATTCATAAATGTTTTCTGCAGGGCCTGAGCCAGGCTCTGATGTGGCCATCAGGTTAAGTTGGAGCTGGTTGACTCCACTGTGTGACTTGGCCCAATCTTCATGGGTTAGGGAACCTACAAGAGGCCATGGCATTGGAGACAGACTATCACGACACCTCTCAAGTCTCAGTTTCCCTCTGGGTGAAACAAAGACAATCTACCCTTCCGAGCATTCTCATGAGAATCAAGTGACATAGCACATGTAAAAATATCTGGTGCACAGAACTCAAGGAAGGTCGGTCAACTATTGAACTCAAGGAACATCAGTTCACTCCAGTAATAACTCAGCCAGTACTCCCAGGAACAGAATTCAGCGCAAGTTCCCAATAGAGAGAATTTCAGAATGCCGGAAACATTTTTATATTTGTTCAGGGAGAAAACAAGTATTATTTGCCCTAAAACTGTGAGGAGCATGCTAAAGGCTCAGAATGAGGCCGCTGAAAATTGAATAACTTCACTTGCAGACGTTGCATCAATTTCTTTCAATTTGTAAGCACTTGTCTCATATTCAGGAAGAAAAATGAATTTGGCTCAATCAATCAGCCCGTTCCTAGGTGATTTGGGGAAAGCCACTCTCTCTCTCAAGAGCCCTGGCTCAGCACTGCACAGAACACTGCCTGAACTTGGCTCTTTCTGCAGTGAGTTGGGGATAGTAGGCCCTTGTCAATTGCCTTATCCTTTTTTGTACTCCCACATCAGTCTTGTGTGAGGTGCAGCCATACGTTTAAGGGAAATTAGCATAAATGAGAGCTTTCTGTGGCTGCTTCTGTGGCCAGGGCTCGGTGCTGTGGGGCTGACAGCTATGCAGAACGGGGTCAATCCCACCACGAAAGCCTGGAGCAGGTGGAAGGGAATGCTAGCAGGCTCGCTCTCTCCATCTCCCTCCCCGTCCATCTCTATGTCTCTGTCTCCCTTTTCTTTTTACTTCTGAGTTACTCCTGAGAATGCTCCTGGCCATGATCAATGAAGAAATAATATTTATTTCAGCGTAGGCATTGCAATGGAGGAACTCTAGAACTGAGTCTTAAATGCTCACCTTGCCGTTCCATTTGAACCCCCACACACAGGTGTTGAAACCAGAAAGCAGAGAGAGACTTGAAGAAACTAGATCCTAAACACAGGTACCACTGGAAAGCACTTCGTTCACTTGAAATCATTTGTTTCCTTTTCCTCCCACTGGAAGCAAAAGATGCTGCCTCACCAGAATGTCACCTGAGATTCTTAGTCTGGGACTTTCCCAGCCCAATATATCAACCGTGCTTTTATGAACTAGATCTTCAAGTTCAACCCTGGCTACTGAAGGCACGAAGAAGCGTGAATGACCTGTGTTCCTTACGCCCGCTGTGGACTGCAGGGTAGTGGGATGGGTGGAGGAGAACACTTACATGCAGCCAAAACCTGTCAGGTCAGGAGGAATGGCCACGGAGGGGGACGTGAGGACTCAGGTGGGGCCAGGGTTTCATTTGTTCTGTCCTATCCAGTTGATAAATGAAAAATGGAAAAAGGAGGAAGAGAAGCTGGTCTCATGAGAAAATCTCATCTGTAGGCGCTTGTGCTCCTTCAGGAAGACAAGCCGATCACAGCCCGCTCCCCCTGCGATGAAAAAAGCTCTGATTGTGTTAACTGTTGCCTGTTCTTGTGCCCTCGGCCCTCAGGGACAGATTCTGGTGAAGATGATAGATAGAGCTTGGAGTGGGAAAGCAGATGATGTTTGAAAGCACAGCACCAGGGGACAACCAGTCTGGGGCTCAGAGAAAAGAACACATTTTGTTTGTTTTTGTTGGTTGCAGCTAGTTCAGAGGAGACGGAGAGCTGCTTGTAAAACATCCCCTTTTTGTCTGCTGTGGAATCTCAGGCTTGGGGCAGCCACCGCTTGCATCTTCTGCTGCAGGGTCAGGAGCACTCACTCTGAACTGGGCCCGGTGGGGTCTCTGCAGACAAAGAAAGAAATCAGCTGCAGTCCCTGTCCTGAGCGCCCCGCCTTGGGGAAGACAGAACGTGCGCAGACAAGGAGACGCAGAGTGAACCATGAAGTGATAGAGTGGGGGGTTCTTGGGGTGCAATGAAGGGAGAGAGCAACTAATGCGCTGTGTGTGTGACTGGCAAAGAAGACGGGAGGATGGGGGTTCCTGTGTGTTTGTCCTGGAGGTCTGGGTAATGCAAGTTTTCTCACGTGTGATGGGCTGTGCAGGGTCTCCTGCAGGACAGGACTGATCACTGGAAAAGGGAGCTGGGACTGCCTGTCCCTGACCTTTCTTCAGCACGAGGGAGACAAGCCCTGGTTCAATAGAGTAAGACCCAGTGAGTTTGAAATTTAGAGGATGAGTCCCCAGGATAGGGAGTCGCTTTCTTGCCTGCCTTCGTGACTGGAAAGTCTAGGGGGCTTCTGTAGAAATGCAGCCCCCGGAGCATTTCTGGGGGGCAGAGTAAGGTGCAGCTATTTTGCCCTTGGAGCAGAGTTTTTCAACAGGCAGGGTGGGGAAGGTCACGGTGCAGAGAACTAGGGGGTGAGGAAAAGGGGTGCAGTGTAAGAAGTGGTGAGTAGAATACACATTTTGAAATTAGTCAAATCTGGCCTCAAATTCCAACTGCAGGACCTTATTTAGCATTTCTGTATCAGTCAGGATATAGTCTGGTTACACTGCAGTAGCAAACTGCTCTGAAATGTAAGTGACTAGAATGAAAGAGCTTGATGGTTTTGACATGCTCCTTAAGGGTTTGCTTATTCATAGGAGTAATCCCAGAACCCAGGTTTGTGGAAGTTTCTTCCCATTATTACATCTGTGATAACCAAAGTAACATGAATAGGGCAGGCAACTCACTGCCTGGCTTTTAAAGCAACCCACCTTATTTTTGCAACTTTATCGACCCAAACTAGTCTGACTGTGCCTGTCTCCACAAGATTTGGGGAAGTGAGAGCTGAAATAGTGTTAAACAATCCAAGTGAGGCTTGAGTCTCAATGACTCTATCCGTAAAATGGGAATAAACCTATGAGCCTCAGGTGGGCACTGTAAGTCTAGTAAGATAATACATGCGATACTATAGAGGAAATAGAGTCACAATCAAATAATGACAGCCCAAAGCAAGAAGAAGTGTGGCCAACCGGGGGAGCAAAGAAAGGCATTTGTTGCTTGCAGGGTTTCTTAGACAGCATGGTTGATTGGTTCAGAACAAGCTGCTGTGCCTGCAACAGCTGTAGCAGGAGCTGCTACTCTGCATGTGACCTAGGATCAGTCCCCCGTGTTCCTGAAACTCTTGCCAGGGAAAGGCTTTCCTGTCCTCTGAGAGTCCCGGCTGAGCTGGGAGTGTTCTCAGAGGCAGCTTCGGGGCTGCTCTTCAAGACTGCACATTTCAGACATCAGCAAATGCCTTTCCTGCTGCTGCTGCAGCCCCCTGGAAATAGCATTTCTATTCCGAGTATCAGTTCCCATTCATCACCATGAAGCGCAGTGCCCGGGGGGAGCCGGGAACAGAGGTTTTGTGAGTCTCCAAAGCTGGGAATGTCTCTGTGTGAACTGAGTAATTACAACAGTTTTCTGCACACGTGCCTGATCTTTATTTAAGACATTTCACTCAGGTACACATCCAAGTTATTCAGAAGTCAGTTAGACTTGAGACATAGCTATCTCAAACAGTTCTCATCTCTAGTTTATGACAGTTAAATAAGCACCAATAACCGAGATGGCAAGCCGTTACTGACATGATAGACTAAGCAAGTGGATTCAACATTTAACTTGGAATAATTCATTGTCTTTTCATGACAACCCTATTTTCTTGTGCCTGTTCTGAGAAACTTATGGAACTCCCAACTTATTTCCATATGAAGGAGTCTTCAGTAATTTTTAAGGACAAAAGGTGAATAAATGGAGGATTTCTAATTTGCAGACAAGAAAATACTAGTAGTTATCATAATAACAGGATGCATATTTGAGGGCCTTGAGTATACTGACTCCTAATCCTCTCAAGAACCCTACAAGATAGATGTAATCATCCCCATTTTACAGTTAAAGTCACTGAGGAATAAACAGATTTCATAACTTTCTCAGCATAAGAACAGTTGAACTAGGATTTCAGCCCAAGTAGTTGGGCTCTTAACCACTGTACCCCACTGCCTCTTGGGACATAACAATCCCAGTGTCTTAAAGTACTAGAGGACTCTCGTGGAAAGAGGAGAGATGATGACAGGAAGACTTTTCTATTCACTAGATTAATAGGCCAGCACCCATGATGTGAGCCAGGCAATTTTAACTCCAATTAAGAAAAAACTTTCCCTCAACTCAAAGATCAGGCAGCTTTACCTGTAGGTTGGTGAGTGCCTTACCATCAGAAATCAAGAGCGGACTGGGTGACTCCTATCAGAAACACGGGAGCAAGACTCTTTTCTCAAGCTTGAGTTGGCTTGGGTGGCTTCTATGGTCTTTTAACACACTGATTTTATTGACTCAACAACTGCTATGACTGCTGATTATGGCCAGTGTTTTTACACTAATGTATTCTCTCCTTCTGCAAACTGGAAACAGACGACGAAGCTATCTGGCAAACCTGAAGGCCCAGGGTGCTTTACCACAGCTCAGTGCGTTATCAAATTCAACTCACAGCGAAACTATTCTGACACTGATAATGATGCAAATGATTGCTATTACCTGGACAATTAATTAACCTTAGTTCAGCCATCGATTCTGAGTCATGTAATTCTCACTTGTCAAACCTACAACTTTATGTTTTTCTCTTCTAGCTTTTTAAATTTCCCTGACTTTGGAAGTGCTGCTAGTGTCATGTTTCCTGATGCTGAGGGGAGTTTTATCCTTCTTGCTGCAGCCTTAGCAAGATGGGAAGCTGGGATTTCACTCACAGGGCCAGAAAAGCCAGGCAAGAGCCAAGGACCTGTGGTCAGAGCAGCAGCTACAGGGAGACCTGGCAAGAACAGGGTCAGCGCTATGTTTCAGAGGGAGCAGACATGGTGGGTAGAAGTCAAAATATTCCTGGCAAAAGATGCCAAAAGCACTCAGCCCTTAGGTACTAAAGCCCAGGGCAAGGAATAAGCAAATGATGACAAAACAGGGTAAACACAGGAGTAACAGTGTGGAGGACACTTGGCCTCTGCCTCGGCTTTTGGGCTTTTGTATGACTCCTCTTGCAGGTGACAATTTTGGGATAAGACATGGATATTAGTAGATGATAGCCACCAGACCAGCGCAAAGGCCCCAGGAGCTCCCGGTAGCAAGCCTAGGCTGGTGGTCAAGGCAAACCCCCCTCTCCCCAGACCTTCCCTCCGGCGGCTGCAGGGCTGGGATCTCAGAATCAGGCGGCTCCTGACCCCACATAAGACCTTGGCGTCATCTCTTCCTGCCTGGCTGCCTTGCCTTATCTCTATAGCATGAAAACTGACCCAAAATTTCCTACGGCGCCCCTGGCTCTCAAACACAGCAGAGGCAGCTCTTAATATCCTCCCTTTCCAAAGTTCTGGCAGGGAGGGATAAACCAACGTGGGTCTTTCTCTCTGCTGTGAAGAGCTGAGGATTTTCTACAAACTGGAATTTTTGATTTACAGTCCCAAGAGTACCGTGGTGCAGGAGGGAATAATAAGCTCTTTAGACTTGGAAGCTCCTGCAGGAAATGATGGATGTCCCCAAGGGAAAGTGTACCCAGGCAGGTATCCCCAGCAGGTCCCCAGCAGGAATCAATCTCCTCTCTCCTGAACGCCTGACGTCTCCCTCATAGCATTTCCAACCTTGTGCTCTGAGCAGCTGCTACTATGTTTCCGTTTCCCAACCAGGTCACAAGGCCCTTGAGGTCAGGGACCTGCACCTGGAAGGCTCCCAGGCAGCGCTTGTGGCACGGTTGGCTGGAGGACACCTCTTTCACTTTTAACTCAGTCTCTTGCTGAGGGAGAGCTATCCCAAGTCACGGCGTTGGGAGAGTCTACTGGGATATGTTCTGCTTTCAAAATGCACAGAAGTGCTGGTACTTTGTTTGCAAACAGAAAAACATCATGGGGAGTTGGCGGAAGCAAGCTATTCCCTGGAATGAGACCACTGGCTGCTCCTTGCTCTTATCTACAGCCCTGATCACCATGAACACTGCGGTGTAGATGCTGGAGGGCCACGCCCTAGGCTGGCACAGGGGCCTCTCTAAAGCTTCCTTGCCGTTTTAGTATTGGGGACTTAACGGGGAGACCTAGAGCCATCATAGTTTAAGTGATCAGAGTAATTATTAGCAGAGAGCTTACATTTTGTCCAAATCAATGTCAAGCTCTTTGCTCACTGTGGCCCCACCCTGACTTTATGTTAGAAGAACTATTGTAACGCCCAGTTCATAGCCGGGGTAGGAAACAGAGTCCAGGTCCACACGGCCAGGGCCGCTGTTCCTCTAGCTCCTGACACAGATGCCCCACACTGCTGGAGCCTCCCTGGGCAGTGCGGCCAAGCAGCTCCTCCCCGCTCAGTGTGAGAGTGGGCCCTCAAACCTGGAGTAAGCCAGGCTGTCTGAGGGCTTGTGGCAGTGCAGGTTGCTGGGCCTCATTCCAGACTTTCTGAGTCAGGAGGTCTGGGGCAGGCCTAAGGATTTCATTTCTTTCTTTTTATATGGATAATATGACATTTTAAACATGTTCTCAGGTAATATTTGTGCTGTTGGCCCAGGGACCATACTTTAAGATCCACTGTTCATAGCTCTCTGTTTATTTCCTCTGAAACACTAATCTGAGTCTGTGGATAGGCCATTTGTTTATCTGTTTGCTTAGTTAATTACTGCACTTCATCCAGATTGTGAGTTTCAGGAGGGCAAGAACAGCACTTGGTTTGCTGACATCTTGATCACCAGCTTTAAGCATAATTCCTGACCCATACTAGATGCTCAATATCTTCTTCTTCTTCTTCTTCTTCTTCTTCTTCTTCTTCTTCTTCTTCTTCTTCTTCTTCTTCTTCTTCTTCTTCTTTCCTTCTCCTCCTTCCCCTCCTCCTCCTTCTTTTTTGAGACAGAATTTTGCTATGAGGCTCAGGCTGGCCTTAAACTTGCAGTGATCCTCCTGCCTCAGCCTCCTGAATGCTGGGTGTACTACCACACCTGGTAATATTTATTGAGTAAATGAACCAAGTAATGGAGCTGAGGCTAAAGTCAGGTTTGTCTCAGTGCACTCTGGGCTCTGACCACTGCTTTGTACCGTGTCCTCTGACTTTCCACCTTCCAGCTGGGTTGGTCTGTGTTGGGGTGTCTGAGGAAGGGGAGGCATGCTAAGGAGAACATTTTCCCTCTTAGGATACCAAACCTCTACTGGCTCCCAAAGTGGGTGCTTTGCCACAGACTAATCACACTTATCCCGGAGCTCCCCAGAGTCTAGAGAGGTCAAGCAAGCAGCAGGTGAGGTACCCTGACGATGAGATGCCCGCAGAGGCAGAGCAGCTGACCCAACCCAAGGCACAGCTGGTCCCTCAGGGCTGTACAGATCTGACCCGGGAGACCCCAGATCCCCTGAGGACCATGGCGGGTACAGACTGAGGGACACACCTGTACATGTTTCCTCCTGAAGAAGAGTGACAGAGGAAGAAGAGGAGGAAAGAAAAAAGGAACATAATAAAAGCTACTTGCTCACTGTTTTTGACAAAGTAACTGCTCATTGAAATTAAGGGAAGCTTGACAGACTTTTGTGAGCAGATTTTGGGGCCTGAGAATAACTCGCGTCTCAGAGACGCTATTGGAACAGACTCCACGACTGAGAACGCGGTCTCTGTCACTTAACTCGAAAGTCCCTCCTGGACCCGCACAGTGAAGCGTTAAGGAAATGCAATCTTTTTTTTTTTTTTAAACATATACAGCAAAGTTTGATTTGCTGAGAACATTTCTTCAACTGACAAGTTACAAGCCATGTCTGAGAGGCCCACTGGGAACTTTCAGAATTTGAGCAGCAGTTTCTAATCACTGAAGATCATTAGCATTTTAGTGAATAGACTTTTGATAAGAAAAATCTTTGCTCTGAAGGAAGAAGAAGGAAAAAAAGCCCTGACGTTTGATAGTGCAAACTGAGCAACAGTTTTAATTAGGTCTCCTGCATCCCTTGGTTCTGCAAATATTGCAGGGGCCTAGATGCTTTCCGTACTGTGGGCTGTGACCTTGGGTGGTGTTAAGGTCGGTGGTACTGGGCACCAGGCCACAGCTGGGTCTCAGGGAGAACGTAGAGCCACTGCTTTCTGAGTACTTACTCTGTGCCAGATGCTTTGTTGTTTCATGGGCATTATGTCAGGTAGTGTTCAGATCAGTCTTAGTGCGAAACTACTTTAATTATTATTACCCCATTTTGCAGATGGGAAAACTAAGGCTTAGAAAGTTTCTCTAACCCCAAATCACCAAGGTTATTAGTGAAGGAAATGATAAACCAGGTCTGTGCGGTTCACGTATCCACATTTACTTCCTCCCAGATACCATTCAAATAGTGATGGGCTCAGCGAATAGGAAGAACTTTTTCGCTGCATCTGTCACTAGTGTGTGGGGAGTCCCATGATCTAGCTTCAGACTGTACTATCACTCATACCTCCTTCACTGGAATCTTGGGGAGCTCCGTACTTAGGGGCACATTTTCCCTCTCAGGGAACTAGATCTTAACACTATGTGTCTCCTTTCTGCTGATCTTAACTCTGCCATACGGAGGAACTCCGAAGTTTGCCTTGTGAGCTTCAGGAAGTCATCACTGGTCTTTTGGAGTTTATTGTCTTTGAACTAAACACCTCCATTTCCTTCCTTCAGTCTATACACGCTTGACACTGAGTTTCCATACTCTGTAGCACAGGTGCTTGTCTTAGTCACTTTCCTTATTGCTGAGACACCATTCCTGACCCTGCAATTTAAAGAAGGAAGGAGAGGTTTCCCTCGGCTAGTGCTTTAAAGACTGCAGTCAGCGGCTCCAGGACAGCAAGGCAGGTGGAAGGGGCTGGCTCATGTCATGGCCATCAGAAAACAAACAGGGAGAAACTCAACCTTTACTTAATTAAAGTAGTGTGTCTTCTTCTTTTTTTCTTTAATATTGGTACCAGGGATCGAACTCACACCCATGCACTTGCAAGGCAGGCACTTATGCCACTGAGCTAAATCCCCAGCCCCAAGTTAGGTCTTCTAAATTCCTTTCAGTATTGCCTTATAATTTCAATGTTGAAGGCTTACACATGCTTTATTAAGTTTATGCTACAGTATTGGATGTTTCCCAAGCTATTATAAATATCATTTTTTAAACACTACTTTCTAGCCATTTACTCAAAGTATAGGAATGTAGTTGAACCTCGTCCTGATTTTATACCTTGATATTCTAAATTAGTTTTTAATTTCAGGAGGTTCATGTTGGTATATTTTAGTAGATTCTTCAGGTGCTCTGTGAATATAGTCACGTCATCTACAAATAGAGACAATTTCAGTTGTGTTTTTACAATCTGTGTGCCTTCTATTTTTCTTGTCATACTGCACTAGCTAGGCTGTCCCTCTTTGTGCGCTGATTTTGGTAAAAGTCAGTTTTGCAAAACGTCTGAGGTCATTTTTCTTTCTCCTTTTATCCTCTCTCTTTCCCTCCTTCCCTCTCTCTGTGTAACTAACAGGTTGCAAAATCCCCTTTACACACACAGAGATACTTTTCCAGAGTGTACAAAAGTGAAAAGAAGGTGGCTTTCGTTCACCTTGCGGTGCGGGGCAGAGTTGATTGCACGCTGGTTGCCAGGGCGGTTTGCCAGCTGTTTGTCCTCTGCGCCTGCTGGGTAGAAGCATTGCACTTCTTGAATGCCTTAAAGTGGGTGCTGCCTTGCGACTGGTTTTAGCCAAGAAATAGGTACTGAAATGATGTGTGTCACCACTGTACCAGGGCATTAAGCTATTAATAGCGCAAGGGCTTCCTGAACTCTTTTTATTTAGCACACTACTCAGTGACGTTGAGATAAATTCATCTGCGTGGATCTCAGAGTATCTACACTTAGCAGGGCCCTCACTGCCAACCTGCAGGGGAGCTATGGCTTGAGGTAGAAATAAAATTTTATTGTTTGAAGGCACTGAAATTTTGGGATTATTTGTTATAGCAGCAGTGCCTAGCCTATCCTGATAAAACTTGCATGATACTTCAAAAGCGAGGTGGCCAAGCAAAATGGTAAGTGGAAGCAATGTAAGATCATTTTCTTCTCTGGGCGAGACAAAGAAAAATATACCGCTAGAGAAACCAGCGGTGAGTCAGGGCCCAGAGTCTCGTGTGGGTCTCCCTGGGACCAACACATAGTAAACATTTAAAAAGCCCGCTTTTACTAAACCCGCGTTCTTCCTTCAGCTTGTGCTCTGCATAATTAAAAATATGGCGCTTTCCTTTCTCCCGCTACGTTTTTTTTCCCTGCAAATGGAAATAACAAAAACAACTCGTCCTCAGGAATTGTCGGGAGAAATTGTGCTGATTACAAAGTGCTTTGCAAAATATAAAATCCTGTCTAAGTGGCAATTTCCTCCATCGCTCTGCCAGTTGTAATAAATAAATATTGTGTTTAAAGCCGGCTCCTGGCTGGCTCTCCCGCGGTCATTCCATCAAACACTCCAGCATGCCTGGGGTTATTGTCCACTCCGGATTTGCGTGTGTGTGCATGGCGCTTGTGTAATGCTGTTTGCTGAGGGTTGAGAAAGCTCATCTTCTAGCAATAAAACTTGAGCACAATGTCATAGCCCATTGGAGAGGTGATGGGTCAGAACAGCTCACACAGGAGAAGCGAATGTGTGCTCCCCAGGGGAAAGGAGCTTGCCTCAGCCACTTCCGCAGCCCTGATGTGCCTGGACGAGGAAATGTTTTCTGTGGCTATTAAAATGTTTTGGTTCTAGGGCCAGCTTGGATTGAGGCCCTCGCTTCCTGGCTCTGGGTAGAGCCCTGGATAGGGTCCAGGAGCTCCCATAAACTATGCACCTGCTGGTGGTTAAACTTGTATTCACTGACCACTTACTGTGACCATGTGCTGGGAACGGCGAAGAATATAGAAATTGTTCACACGGTCCCCAGCTGCAGCAAGTTCTTAGCTGCTAAAGGGTGAGGGGAGAAGCTATTTGTTCATTTGCTCATTTATTCGTGCGTAACTATCCATTCAGCCACTGATTTTGCCAATACCAATTCCACTAATATTGACTGGAAGCATTCCAGGTACTATTCTAGCTACGAAGGTCTCAGCCCTCAGGGGGCATGTGTTCTAATAGAGAGATAAAGCATTAATTAGGCACTTATGGTAAAAAAAAAAAACCTTTTTATTATAAAGTATGGTAAGAACTTCAGAAGAAATGCTTTAGGTGTTGTGAACAAACCCAAAGGCAACAGACTTTGTCAGAGAAAGGCAGAAAGGAAGGCTTCTCGAGCCAGTGACTATTGGGCCGAGACCTAGAGGGTGGGTTCAGAGCTACCTCATCTAGGGTGGGACAGGCTGGGAGGAGAACAAAGTCAGACAAGACAAGCGATGCACTTCATACAGATTACATTATAGCCCCAGCCACAAAAGAGGCTGGCCCTGTGAAGGGAACTGGAGAAGGCTTTCCCCAAAGGCGGTGCCTGGGCAGGACTTAGAAAAACAGGAAGGACTTTCACAGGCGGGTATTCTAGAAAGAAGAGGAGGAACCGCACAGGCAAGAACTCAGAGACAAGAGAAAAGAGGAGGAAAGCAGGGCAGTCTGTGGAGAGCCTGAAGGCCAGACGAGGGAATTAGCTGTACTCTCCTATGGCAGTAAGATGTCACTGAATGTTTTGGACCAAGAATGCGATAGAATCAGAATGCTTGGGTGAGAAAGTCCCACTGTCCCCCTCTGGAGACAGCCTTATGTACAACCCCAAAATTGTCAGAGCCTCTGGCCACCCTTGCGCCCACAGAGGGGTTCCAGTGGTCAGCTTTCCTCTGTCCCGAGACCTTGAGGAGACAACACAGGCCAGGCAGGAGAGGATGCAGCATCCTGAAGCCGGAGCCTTCACCCTCAGTGACAGAGAATAAATGCATGAGCACTGTACCCAAAGTGGCCCAGAGCAGGGAACCTGTGACTTCCAACTGTGGTATAAAAAAAGACTGGCTCTGAAAAAGAGCCTTGGTATTAGTTTTGGGACTCTCGGGTGCAAAGGAAACAACCCAGTGCAATCGATGATAGGAATAAGGAGCATCAGTGGACTCGTGGGACTGGGTACCTCCAGGGGCTGGCACAGGCTTTGGCATGGCTGAGTCCAGAGCTTAAACCAAATGCTCAGGGTCCTCTCTTCCTCTTTCCATTGTTTGGGTTTGCCTCCATTTGTGGGCAGGCCTTGTTATTTTCTACTGCGGTGCAGCTTCCTTGATGCAGGTAAAGAAAAGAGCCATTGCTCTATCTTTATATTGCAGCAGATAAGAGGGAGTTTCTGTGCCTGAAAATCCCATGGAAGGCTCTGACTGGTGGTTATGAGTCACCTACCCATCTATTGGGCCAGCTGCTGTGGCCAGAGGAAAGAGTGGGCCTGGATGGCCAGGCCTGTCTCAAGCCTGACTTGCATCCCTAACAAATCACACCCAGTGAGGCAGAGCAGAGCCTCAGTAGGAGCAAACCTGAGCTAACAAATTAATTTGATCCTTTTTTCATTCTGTTCACTGTACAGGATATGATCCTTGCAAGTGTTTATAGGTAAGATTGTTCATCCCAGAATTCCAGGAGGCAAGACCATGGAAGAAGAAGGAGGAGGAGAAGGAAGAGGAAGAGGAGAAAATAAAGAGGACGAAGAGAAAGAAGAGGAAGAAGAAGAGGAAAATTAATAGTTTACTTTTCAGGAGTCTTGGCTGACTTCCCTTCTTTTCCAAAGTGTCCCTGGACTCCCCATCCCAGCCAGTGACACCTGGCTCCAACTTAGGTTATATACTGCATCTGTGGGTTACCTCACACGGCTCAGAAAGCTTTCAGTCTTCCCACCTGCCTGCTTCCCCCAGCCAATATTTTGTAAATATTTTTTATTCTCAAAAATACATTTTAAAAATATACTTTAATCAGCTTTTGAAGATAGGAATGATAAAAGTTTCAGTGTGACAAAATAAATCTGCTTTCAGTAGGGTCTAGTTGTTCCTTTCTGGGATTTTTTGGTGCCAAAAGTAATGATTCTGTTATGTTGGAGGAGTCCCAGTAGGAAGGTGATCTGGGCTCTGGCTCTGGGCTTGCCTCTGCTCACTCTGTGATCTTGGACAAGTCTTTTACTCTCTCTAACTCCGAGTTTACCCATCTTTACCGTGCTGTCTGGTGGTGGAGCTCACAGCCTCTGGCCCTGGAGGGCCAGTTCTTTATTGGTGAAATTACCTTGCCGAAGAGATCCGTTGTCCCAAGTTCCTCACAAGTTCCCTGGCTGCCCCACAGGGCACAAGTGGTTTCTACCCACCGGCTTCCCTCTGAGGACTTCAGAGTTTGGAACCCATGGCTTGAATTGAGGTGAGTAACAAACTACAATCCAGTGTCCTGAAGCCCCTGGCCCAAACCCACTGGCAGGAGCCCACAATGAGGACCTTGCCCAACTGTGATTTCTAAGAAACAGATGTGGAGTCACAGAAACCCAGGGCTGGAAGTCCTGAGAAGCTCCTGTGGAAGACTCCCATTCTATACTGCAGAGTTCTCCCTAGCCCCAGAAACACGCTTCTTCACCACTGCTGCCCCAAACTGCCATGACATGTGCTCATTCCAGCCTCAGGCTTCTCAAGTGTCCAGTTTGCCTGTGAAAACTCCCGTCAAGTAAAAAAACCAGACTGCCCTAGCCCTGGGACCCCCTTTTACAGAGGTCTCAAAGTGAGATGAGGAGACAGATAAAGGAGGAAGCAGAGGGTAAGGAGGAGGCGAGAGGTGCCAGGCACTGAAAGCTCAGTATGGCTGTGGTGGTGACCACATGGCAGGAACAGGAAAAATAGGCAGACCTCCAAGGATGAAGAGTGTAAGCTCTGTTCCTCTGAAGGAAGCCAGGTGAGGGAGAAACTGCCCTTTGAATGGGCCTTGGCGAAGAATGGTCCTTGGGATGAAGAGCCGGAGTCTGGGAGTCCTGCTAGGAGAATGATGTGCAGCCCTAAGGGAACTGATGGACACTGTCCCCAGGACATCTAACTTGGGGGTTTGTTGAAGGAACCAGGCAGGTGGGAAGATAGCAAGCTTGCCTGAGCCGTGTGAGGTGACCCGCAGATGTAGGAGATCACCTAAGTTGGAGCCAGGTATCACTGGTCAGGATGGGAATCCAGAAATGCTTTGGAAAAGAAGCAAAGTTGCCCTGGTGTCCTGGGGCATGTGCGATGCTTATTGGCGCCATCTGAGGATTCCAGGGACAGTAGTAGCTGTGGGGTATTCAGAGCAAGTGCCCAGATTCGTGTCTACCCCACGAAGACCGCATTCATATCTTACTTCCATGGGCCTCTGAGAGAGGCAGCTCAATTCACCTGGTGCTACACTGCAAACTGTTTAAAACAGGGGCCTCACCTCCCTCTGAAACTTCCTCTGGGAGGGCTCTTGCTCATGGGATCCTCGGGGGTCAGTAAAGCCTGCGGGGGTGACTGGAAGCCTTAACAGCCTAAAAGAGCCACTGATTCTTGGAATGAGGAGATGCCCCTGCAGTTTGTCTTCCTCTGCGACAGCTCAGGTTAGCTGGAAGGTGGGTGGCACTTGAGAGGGAAGGAGGTCAGGTCCCCTTATCAGCTCCAGTGGGCAGGGCTTGCCACAGGCACGTTTGTGATGTGCATTCTTGGTTTACTGGACATGTCCAGTGAAGCATTTCTCACCAGCAAGGACCACATGAGGACACATAGCCTTAGTCCCACGTAGAAACAGACGCTGGCTTTATGGGTGTGAATGAAAAGAAATTTGAAACCAGATCCTTTAAAAGGCTTAGGAACTGCTGAGAAGGAAAAGACTGGGTCAGAGCACTGTAAAACTGGGCTTACGTAAGATTAAATAGGCACAAAATTATGACACACGCACGGTACATGATTACATTTGTGAGCTAGGGTAACATGAAGACAAGGAAAGAGCACAGGTAGGCAGGGGCTGGATTTCCACTGTTTGTCCTACAGGTCTTGGCCAGCACTCTGGGGCGGAGAGCGAGGCTGACCCATGGGCAAGGTTGGGTTCCTGGCACGGGTCTGCCCCTCTCTGGCCTTGGCCTTGGGCGCCTCATCTGGAAAACGGGCCAAGGGACCTGGTGGGGGGCACTGCAGCCAGGGCCGAGCTGCTGATGAGCGTGAGGCGGGAAGCAGGGAGCCGCTGGAAGCTGGTAATTAATAAATGAAATGCCCTGGGACTGCCGCTGAGCCGCCTCACATGACATATCTGTCGCAGGCTCGGCAAACCATTAAATGACCATTTTCTGACAGAACGACTTCCCCGCCGCTGAGCTGCCATGACTTGCCAGGGGACGCATTTTCTCTTCTTGCCCTCTCTTCCCTTCCATCCTTCTCCCCGGCCTCGCCCCCTCCCTCCGCCTGAGACTGCCCTCCCAGCTGGACTGCACGCCCCAGGGGCCTGTCTTTCCTGTCTATGTGAGTGCTCTGTCTCTCTGTCTCTGAGTGCATTGTCTCTTCACCTCTGAGTGTTGGTGAGTCTTGGTTGGTGGCTGGCTGTCTCCTCCCTTGCAGTCTCTTGGTTTCTCTGTCGGTCTATCTCTGTGTCTCTCTCCTCCCCTTCCACCCCACACCTCTCCTCTCTCTCAGATCTCCTCTCTCCCTGCTGCCCCTTTCCCCACCCCCTAGCTCCTGGCCCACACCGCCTGCCTCTCCCCAGCTGTATCTGGTTGATCCCCCCAGCCTCTCTCTGTGTCTGGCTCAGCCTTCCCCCATTCCCACTTCCCCCCTCCCCGGCTGCCTGACGGCTCCAGTTCATTTCTGCCTGTTTAATTGGGCCCCGGATGAGTTTGGTCGACAGGGCCATTCATCATGTGGCCGCGGCTGGCGGCGGAGCCCGGGGGAGCCGGGCTGACAGCTCCGCCAGGCTGGGATGCGGCCTGCGTCGGGAAGTTCACATATTTGGGCATTAGTGCAGCTATTAGTTTAACAAGCTTCGTTTATCCTTGTCACTACCACTTCAGCTTCCCATGTAATCATTTGAAATGTAGATTACAGCCAGACAAATGGGACAGCGCAAGACACAAGGGGTGGAGGGAGTGACACACAGCTCGTTAGGGCCACCTTCCCAGCCCCATCCCTTCCCGAGCAAGGCTTTGATTAGCTTAATATTCACATGATCTGGGTGGGAAGCACCAGTCACCTATGCCGAGTCCAGGCTCTGGGTGGAGGTGCCTGGGGTGCTCTCAGTTGAGAGTCCAGGGTCTGCTAGGATACAGTCCTTCAGATCTAAATGCCCCCCCCCCCAGGAAACCTGCCAGTGGCCAGGTTAGAGTCCTCTGGCACCACTTCTGGATGGGGCTGCCTCCCAGGAGGAGGCAGTTCCTAGCCAGAGCCTGGCTTTCCCTTCCCTTTGATTTTGGCAGCCTCAATCCAGAGCTACTCATCTTTCTGCATGGCCCAAGCAACACCTGACTCAGTCTCACGTCCACATCTGGAAAATGAAGGTTCTGATGACCTCATGTGAGCCCACCTCTTCTGTTCTCCTACAAGACCAAGATAACCAACCACGAGTCCTCTGATAGAGTCACCCGCCTGCAGCTTGTTTCTCTCTGCGCAGTGTAGACCAAGGGCTCTTACACAAACACAAGCCTGGCTGTGCCCAGGCACCCTAATGGCCCTGGTTAAAGACAGAATCCTGTTGTAGGGCTTGTGTCGGGGGAGAGGAGCTAGAGATCTAGCACTGTCCACTGTCTAGCACTCTCTCTGGCCACCCCTCCTCTGTTTATCTGAGTGTCTAGCAGCTGTGAAAGTCCCACGTCTTCCCACCTCTGGGATTTTGTACTTGATTCTTCCACCAGGAGCCCCCACTGTCCGTTCCCCAGCTCTCTTCCCCAGACATCTCTTCCTCATCCATTTGTTCTCAGTTTGGCTGTTTCTTCCTCCAGGAAACTTTTTCTCCCCAAGCTGCTTCTCCTACATTCTCCTCAGTTCCTCCGCTCCCTACAAGAGCTCTTATATCACGGAAGCAAACCGGCTGTTGGTTTGTGTCCTCTACAGAACTATAAATTCTGAGTTCAGGTCCTGCTTAACACAGAATCTGGCTCCTGGAAGCTGTCCAGCCAATATTTGTTAGAAGAACTGAGCAAGCAGTAATGTGTCTGACAAGCTTCCATGGACAGGCAGCCACAAACCAGTGGTCCTCAGGGAACAAGTTCATTATGCCCTGACTCCTATTTCCTGGCTCCCTGATCCTCACTTATCCTGATGGCTCTTCCTACCCCCGAGTTATACATGTACCTCTGAAAGATCAGGTTCTGGTTTCCATGGGAAAGCTTCCTCTGAATCAGTGAAGGTCCCCAGGGAAAATGATCAGTCTCCTCAAGAAGTTTAGCTGAGGAGCATTTAATGATGAGCATTTAATGAGGAGTCTATATGTAGAGGTGTGAGCAGGCTCAAAAACAATATAGAATGGAAGGGCTCAGGGGAGGACTGCTAACACCCTGAGCCTAAGGACAAGAGGCAGGAAAGGTAGCTATTACCTTGAGAAGGACCAGAAGCTTTACAAGAGGGGCGGAAAGAAGATGGAACTCTAGAAGGTAGCTACTGCTGGAATTGAGGGAGAGGGAAAGAAGTGGGGAACAAGCCATTTGACTTCTCGCTCTTTTTTCTCTCCAGCTTCCCAACAGCGCTAGATCCTTCCAACCAGAATCTGCATGATTTGGGCCACAGAGGTCACCCTGGCTGGGTACAGGGCAAGGTAGACCAAAGTGACGGAGCTCCCAGGGTTGAAAAATGCACATGGCAGCCAGCCCCTCTGCAGGGAGCCCGTGGTCATCCCAGGAGAGAAAAACATGTCTCACACAAAACAGCCACAGAAAAACATATCTCAGGACCAATGGAAGAGGACTCTGCATGGTGTGGACATGATCATCAGCTGCCTTTTGTATTCATTCCTTTGCTGTCACATTTCCCTGCCCAACCCAGCTGCTCCAGAGCAGCCCCAAACTCCTGGCTTCTTATTCGCCCCTCCCCTGCTGAGGCGCTTGTCTCCGTTTCTTCCTGACACCTTCTGAATAATGACACCAGACCTTGAAACCAACGAGTCGTGAATCAAAGTGGCTTCTTGCTATCATAAAAGAGATGTTCTAAACCCCAAACATAAAGATCGTTTTATCTTTATTAATAGTTTAATGCATCTGAGAAAGCTATTTGACATTTTTTACACCTCCAACTCTTTCCTTCATGCATTGCTGGTCAGATTACACCAGGGTTCAGCCACTTAAATCCACTTAATAACTGACTAAATTCTACACTGAATTTACATTGAGCTACAAGCTGATTCCAGGATACAGATGAATTTTCTAGTGGGAAAAAAAATCCAACACCCTGACTCCAAGTTGTAAATCTGCTCTAACAATGAAAAAGGAATTAGTCAACCTATTGGGATTGATGTCATGTTTAATAGCACTTCCTGATGAAGACTCTGCAGAACACACTGAAGGGATGTACCTTTATTAATAATTGGGACTGAGACATTTTTCTCACCTACATAAAATTAAAGCCCCATACTTGCAAACACAGATGTGAAGTTAATTGAAAACACATGGAATTTGCATGGAGAACAGTTTGACCCTTCCCAATTGCTGGCAAGCTCAGTACAACATCAGTGCATGGCATTGTGAGGAGAAAGGTTTCATTATAATTGCATCTGAATTGGAATAGCACCTAATTGACTAAATTTGTATTGCGTGTAGGTGGACATACATCACCACCACCACCATCATGACATCACACACAAATATAAATATACAGGATCACACTACACACATGTATGTGCTCATAACGCAGCCCAATACACCTGTGTGGTAACACACAGGCACATAACTCCTCACCTAGACATATACGTACGCTTTCAAGAAGAGGCACGTGTGCAAAGGCCCATATATTGCACAAATACTCCCAAGAAAGACTTAGTGGAGCAAGTGGAAAAACATATTCCCTGATTCTCCTTAACTTCCAAGAAATAAAAAAATATGTAACTGTCAGAGATGTGATAGGGCTGTCAAAGACATACAGAAAAAATCCAAACAAACCATGCAAGTTGTGAAACATAAATCCCAATTCTATTTGTTCCATGACAGTGTATAAACCACACATTTTTCATCAAGATAGAAAATTAAAACCCTCACTGCCTCAGAATTGCTAGTGAAGTTGAACAGAAACCCTACTATTCTGGCATCAGTTAGCTGGTTTGGGAAAGAAGTGAGCTTCAGCACCATGGACAGCGGGGTATATCAGCACCTGCTATGACAATGTCCACACACTCAGGGCTGTGATTGACCCAACATTGCACAAACGTTTCCCTCATTTAAAAAGTCACTTGATTAAACATAAGTTCAATTTTTGAACAGTCCTCGAGTAGCCCATGTGCCTCTCGAACTGTGTCTTCTACTCCTTCAAATCCATGACAAGTTCTTTTCCCCACCGAGGCTCAACTGGGTATATTTCAAACCTTCATGTAGCCTGGGAGCTCTTTCAATGCTTTAATTACATTGCCTGAGATTTTTATGTACAAGGAGTTCTTCTTCAATAATGGTCAAATATTAACTAAAATCGGTTAATTGTATTCCTAGAGAATTAAATATTATTAGTATATTCCACCCAGAGAAGCATTTATTTGACTCTCCATTTGGTTTTTCTTTCCCTGAGCCAGTTTGTTAGCCATCAGGAAGTGTCCTAGTACTTTTTCAAAAGTTTGATATTTTTAGTGGATTGCCAATGAACTGTAACTAAAGCCATCTGAAGATGAACAGTAGCATTTTTTGGTTTATTCTCAACCAGATATCATTCTTCATCCAAAGATCCTCATAGATCATGTTGGCATCTCTTTGCCAAAGACACAATCTCCTGTTCTTAATGTTTACCCTTCAAGGACCTAAGTCTCCATTTTTAACAGGATCTCTTGGTGGTCTGGCATGGCTTAGGGGTTGTTTCCAGTAAGAGGTGTTTCACTGTGGCCAGATTCTTAAAGTTCATTCTCCCTTATTCCCCCAGACTTTGTTTAGGTGCTACTGTGGCACCTCCAGCTTATTGGCTCAAGATAAGACTCAGGAATGTTAGAGGGCCTTCAAAGGATAAGGACCAATAGAGGAGTCCAGACCCAAGATACCCTCAAGTCTCTTTGATCTATCACTTTTGACTCTGAGTTTTCATGGTAAATGTTTGGTCCCAATCCCCTTTAGTGTGATTCATTTAGAATTGCAGACTCATTGGGATTTTGAGATGAAAAGATTAGAAATCATGTGCTTCAATCTTATGTTCCTTACCTCATTGCAGGGATGGAGAGACTGAGTACCAGATGAGGATCTTCTGACACAGGTATGAGAGGAATCAGACAAGAGGATGGCAGTTCCGGGAGGTGGATTTTAGCTGGCCCTCATGAGTTTCTGCAACAGACCTTGGTCCCCTGACATCCCCACATATACCCATCCTGTCTCCCAACACCCTTCAGTGCAGCTCCACAAACATTCAGTAATGATTGGTTGAATATATGAAGAAATTATTCTCTAGTCTGAACCCACTAGACAATGGAGATATGGAAGAACCTGGTAGTGATGGTCCACTATCTCTTCTCTCCTTTTCTAGGAGTATTAGAATTTACAACATCTGGGAAAACAGGGTCATTCAGGATAGAGATCACATTCCCAGCCTTCTTGCAGTTAGGTGTTGCCATCCGACTCAGACTACACATGGAAGTGTTAGGTACCAGTTTCCTGAAAGCCTACTCAAGAACTAGCTGGTCCTCTTTCCTTTGTTTCTTCTGTTCTGATCTCTGGAATCCTGATGCTCCACCTTGGCTATGGGGCCGAGGGACATAGGCTCAGGAGGGTAAAGAGGATGACCAAGTCTGCTCCTGATGGGTCTTCTCAACCAAGTTTCATATTAGCTACGGATCACTGACCTCCAGACTCCATATACCACAGAAGAGGCTCTGCCTTGTTTAAGCCACTGTTATTCTGGGTTTGTCAGTCATTCAGAGCTGGTCTAATTCTCTTATAAGCAGTCAAATAAATATTTAATAAAGGTTTTAAAAAAGTCTTCTAGTTTTGCCAAGAAAAATTGGACATGTTAGGAAATTTAAGAAGCTAGGCTCTGTGACTATAAATACATTTTAAAAAGTGACCTGTGTCATGTGTACACAGACTTGCTATATACATGATTATCTAATTGATGCACAGATTACCTCTAGGGGAAGCACATAGACTGTAGTTACAGGAAAGAGATACAGGCGTTTTGACTTGGAGCTGGACAGGAAGTGATCCCCACCTGCCTACTTTATTGTCCTGTTTAAAAATTTTAAACCACATAGAGTGCTAACTTTCATTAAAGTACAAAAATTAAAACCAAATGAAAGCTTATTTGACACCTCAGAGGCTGCCAGTCCACACATTATTGGATGATTCTTTTCAGTGTTGCCAAGTGGACATCCAGCTCCTATTTGGGCAGCTCAGGGAAGGGGCATTCACCTTCTTCCCAGGGCATTATCTGGAATGAGAAAATGACCATCACATCAATTTCTTGGAACCTGTTTCTTCATCTAGAGAAAATACAGGCCTTCCTCAAAGGCTGCTCAAGTGCACCTGACAGACGTGCTCAGGGTGGCCCTGACTCCTGCAGCTGTGCTGTCCCTGTGCTGTTCTGCGTTCCCCTAGCACCACTGCATATAAACTATTGTCCTCCTACGGGGCCAATTTCCACCCAGCAGTGTGAGCACTTTTCAGTGAGTGCGCGCCCAGATGTGATGACTCTCGGAGACCTCTGTTCTGGGGTCACACTGTCTGACCAGGTCTTGGCCACACCATCTGCCAGCTATGTAATGGAGTTAGGGCCCCTTCCAAGCCTAGTGCTCTCACCTGTAAAAGTGAGCAGCTAGCAACTGTGTATATTTTATTGTAAGAATTAGATGAGATGAAGAATTTGGACTCCTTGGTTAAAGAATCACAAGCTATGGAGGTGTAGACATGACATGAATGAATGTTTTTCCTACCCTACCTGCCTTAGCTGGTCTACCTAGATCTAGCCTTATCCCATTTTTGGAAAAGGCAGCAGGACCTTTGTTGACTTATTGGTCTGATTCTAGAACTTTCCAGTAACTTTCTGTTATCAGAAGTTTCCTTTTGCTATTTAATACTCAGTTCTGTTATTTTTGAAATGTTAATCCCAAACATAATTTAAAGCTGGTCATCTCTCTCTCTCCCTCCCTGCCTTCCCATCTCCCTCATCCCCCCACCCCCCAGAGGAAGTTGGACCTCTGTGACTCCAGAAACCTATGGAGAAACTGTGTTCATTTCCTGTTGTTACATAACAAATCATTCCAAACTCAGTGGCTTAAAACAGCATGAATTAGCTGCACATGATGGCACATGCCTATAATCCCAGCACTCAGGAGGCTGAGGCAGGAGGATCAATGCAAATATGAGACCAGCCCAGGCTACAAAGTGAGCTCAAGGCCAACCTGAACTACATAGGGAGACCCTGTCTCAAAAAACAAACAAACAAAAAATAGCATGAGTTTGTATTATCTCATGGTTTCTCTGGGTCAAAAGTTTTACCATGACTTAGTTGGGTCTTCCCTTTAGGGTCTCCCGAGATTGAAGTCAAGGTGCTGGCCTGAGTTGCTATCTCCTATAAAGTCTGAGGTGCTCTTCCATGCTCACTAGTTGCTGATAGAACTTGATCCACTGACAGAACTGATACCTTGGGGCTCTAGAAATGATATGTTTAGCTCCTGAAAGCTGCCTGCCATTTCCTGTCACATATCCCTCTCTACAAAACAGTGCTCTGATCCTTCAGAGCCAAGAGGAAGGAATTTGTCTTTCTGACCTCCATATCCTCTTCTAAAGCTATCACCTGATTAGCTCAGGCCCACCCATGATGATCTTTACTTTGATTAAAATCAACTGATTAGGGACTTTAATAACATCTGCAGGATGTCTTCACCTTATGTCATATGGCAATCCCATCTGCCTCCCTTCCTCACTCCTGGACTACTGGATGGGAGAAATGTGGATCCTACTTCTCCTCTTTCCAACCTCCACCAAAAACTGTCCTCTCTGCAGCCTCCATCTTCCATACATCCCTTTGCCAGGGAGAGGTGTTTCAAGTGCATTTCCAGCAGGGCAGTGAAAGGTGCTTAGTAACAATGGTGTCCCCACTGCCCGACTGGCACATACATGCCTTTCCCTTGCTTCACTAAGTACAAAGATATGTCACCAATTCTGGTGGTGAAGCAGATGATCGCATACGGGGTGAAATTCCAGTCTCCCTTCATTGAAGAAACCTCCAAAATCTCTATAAAGTCATTGTCTTGTGGCTTGGAAGAGGAAACAGTAGTACTCCTACAGCATGAGGGGAGCATCTAACCTCTCCTGGGTCTGTGTTTCCTCCCAGCTGACTGCTTCCTTGTTTCTCAGTCTCCTTGTACTTGTGGTGATGACTGTGGTGGTGGTGGGTGAGTGAGGAGGTACAACTGGGTGACCAGCTCTATTCTCTGAATTGTCACTGTCAGCACTGCAAGAGGTGACACACCCAGATTTTAGAGGCTCTGTAAAATTTTGGCATCAACTTGGGTGTGCAATTCTGAGCTAACACAAAAATTTCCACCAAATACCAGTGCCTGGTAAACAGTTAATGCTTAATAGACATTAATAGGTATGTTTGCTCAAAGCTCAACCCAAATTGCTTAAAGCTCTGGTAAGTAGAATGTGAGCCCTGTCCACGGAGCCCTCTCAGAGCACCATGCGCCATGCTCTTTCCTTTTATGCAGATTTGATGCAGATAGACAGGCAAGTTTCCAGACTGCATGTTAAGATGGTAAACCCAAAAGAAGAAAGGAGCCTGGATCTCTAAGACATCAAGGCTGCCTAACTTGCAGAACATCAGCTGTGTGGATGAAGACAGATTTCTACTGACACTGAAGTTATGGGAGAGGTTTGTTACATCCGCTAGCATTGCCTTTACCAATACATAAGTTCATGCAGTAACTGAGGAAGTGGGGGTACGTCCACATACTCTGGGTTTTAAGAATCTCTGGGATTTCCCAGGGTTTATCCGCCAAACTCTAGAAAGCATGCACAATGTTTTAATTCTACTTCACAGGTTTTCCTGCCAAGCCCTCTTAAGGGGTTTTCCCTAGATAAGAGGCCATTTATAGAAACTACTACTTAGCATTTTTGGAACTTGTTATCCTAGTCAGCAGAGTCTAAGTCGGGAGGCTTTGAACTCAGACAATTACTGCTCTTGATTAACAACAAGAACTGATGAGTTGCCCTTTCCAGTGTGCTAAGCAAACTCAGCCAAGCAGAAAATATCACTGAAGGGGAAACAACAGGAAGCGATTTTCTTGGTTACATTACTGCCGTTGCGATATTTACACATGTTTGTGGGTAACGTGGGAACCTCTGCTGCTTGCGTGCCCTTCCACACCACACCACTGGGTTTGACGCACCACTCTTCCCACCTGAGCTGGGCTGTAACGTCATCCTGTGACTGCAGGCAGCTGGCCTTACATGAACACCATGGTCCTCGGACTGGTCAGGCCTGGGTGTGGGATTTCTACCCAGAACTTTGCAAATTCCACTCCTCTAGGTGACCTTGGGACCAGGGCCAGGCCTAGAGTTTAACAGGCAGCTTTGGCTCCACATTACAAGACAGTTTAGTAGCAGGGTGTACTAAATTGTGGTATGTGTTTGAACTCATATGGTCACACTCTTGATAACTTATTTTTATATATTTGTGATCTCTGCATATCATATGTACAGATTAATATAGACGTAGATCTGGGAATCGCCTTTCATGTAATTGCATCTAAAATGTTTGTATGTTTAGGGCATTACAGCTTTTCATATTTCTCGGGTTTATTTTTCCAAGTTGTTTGTCTTTGTATTTTGTTAATTTTTTTCTTAGATAAATAAAAGTAAAAAATATCCAAAATATGCCTATCTTTTTTTCCTGGAACTTTACATCTTTTTAAACCTTCAAAATTACATTCCACATGGAAGTATGAAATACCTAATTATTTGTAACCCTTGTTATGGCTTGTGTTTAAATGTCCCCCCAATGGAAGCCAGGTGTGGTGGCTCATGCCTGTAATCCCAGCACTCGGGAGGCTGAGGTGGGAGGATTGTTGCAAGTTCGAGACCAGCCTGGGCTACAAAGTGAGCTCAAGGCCAGCCTGCACTGCATAGCGAGACCCCGTCCGTCTCAAAAAAGACAAAAATAAAAAATAAATAAATGACCCCTCAAAGCCTCAAGCAGTCATAGGGGGTGGGCCTTTCAAAGGTGCCCAAATCCAGCATTTGTGACTGGCTCCTTGTCTGGTGCCGGGATTGGTGGTGTGCATTCTGTACCTGTCCAGGGGATAAAATATAATTAACTGGCATATAATATAAAGGAGGGCAGGAGGTCTGCTTTTCCCTTTTGCCCTTTTTGCTCTTGTTGGTAGTGGCCACCACGAACGGCACCTCTTAGCCACAATGAGTGGCCAGCTGAGTGTGGACTGAAACTTCCAAAAACTGTAGGCTCAATACACCTTCCCTTCCTTCCTTTTGGGCATCAAGTATTTTGTCTCAGCAGCTAGCAAAAAATAACCAAGGCAACCCTGTTAGTTTTGTAAAAAACTTCAAAAGTAATTTCTTGCTCTATTAGGAATTTATGTAAGTTCTGAGGTAAAGAGCTCCCCATCCTGGGGAAATGAGAAGCCTCTGGTGTGGCCAGAGAGGAACTAATACTCTTCCTGGGTAGAGGTGGCATTAGACAGCCCTAGGCAGGCTTGGCCCATTAAAAGCAGACTTGAGCTGGACTTGAATCCGGGGATCTCTGCTCTGGGGTGGTGTAATAGACCAAATAGTATCACTCCAAACTTCATATATAGGAATCCCAATCTTCAATACCTGAGAATGTAACTGTATTTGGAGATTAATTCTTAAAGGTACAATGAGCTGTTAGAGTGGGACCCTAATCTAGCACAAGTATTGCCTCTGTGGGAAGAGAGTGGGTAACCTATTGAGGAAGACCAGACCAGGGAGAATACAGCCATCAGCAGACAAGGAGAGAGACCTCAGAAGAACCCAGCTCTCCTGAGACCTTGATCTTGGACTTCTAGCCCCCAGGCCTGGGAGAAAACAAATCTTTGTTGTTTAAGCTGCTCAGCGTGTGGTCCTATGCTAAACAGTTCAAAAACCAACATGGGAAGGCTCTTTGCTGAATGCCTCCAGGCTCCCATCATGGTCTGCTTGTATGACCAAACTAAGATAATGATAGTAATTTTTAAAAATTATCTTAAAATTGTGTTTAAGACACATGCATTAGAGAAAAATCAGAACACACTGATAAAAATTAAGATCTCCTGGGCCATTAGTTCTCCCACAGGTCCAAAATCATAGTGGCTGTGTCCCTTGCAGAGGACGCCTCCCAGTGAGGTCTCCTGGGGTCAGAGGAACACCTATCTCTTCCGGACAGGGCTCTGAGGCAGCGGGCTAGGGAGGCCACAGCAATGCCCAGTCAGCCAGAAGACTCCCCTTCCTCACATTCTCACGCAGCTGGCCAGGAGTTCCAAGGCTGGCAGTTCTGTGGGGCTGGAACCCCATCTGCCTACACCCCATGGGGAACAGGTACCCTGGTACAGCCCTCAGTTTGACTGGAGGGCACCACAGAACCTCAGAAGGTGGGCAGGAGGAAAGGACCAATGGTGCCTGGATAGCTCAGAGGTAGACAGTCTAGGGTCTCTTCCCAACACACACATTTACATATCCTTTGGCCTTATGCAAACCAGTTCCTCTCCCCGAAGGCCTTTCCTTTACACCTTACGATTTCTTACTGAAATCCCGCTTCTCTTTCCCAGCTCAGCTCAAAGCCACTTCTGGGAAGCCTTCCTTGACTACCTCTTAGCCAAACAAAAGGGGTATTTTCTGAGTCTACACTTTCCTAGCTGCCCCATGTGTAGGTGACACTGGTCACACGATGTCTAGAGTTACAATGCACACATCACCTGCTCCCAGAAGCAGGCTCCTGGTTGGTTCATTTCTGCATTCTCCCTTACCTGCACCTAGCGCAGAGAAGTTCCGAGTAGAATTTGATCTTTAGGTATAAAATCATGACTTCTTTACAACAGAAAAGCCATCATGGTAAAAGTCAGATTTGTCATTTAGAAAAACTTGTACACAGTGCATAAAACTTATTCCTCACAGCACTGAGAGAAACATTATGAGGTTTGTCTCTTTTTCTTTTTGTCTTTTTGAGACAAGGTTTCACTATGCAGTTCAGGCTGGCCTTGAGCTTACTTTGTAGCCCAGACTGGTCTCAAACTCCCAACGATCCTCCTGCCTCAGCCCCCCGAGTGCTGGGATTAGAGGCATGAGCCACCACGCCCAGCTCTAAGGTTTGTAAACATTATACAGGTGCAGAAATCAAGGATTCTAGAAGTAATGAGACTGCCTAAAACAGCAAACTGACCTTCAAGAGCTGGAGGTGAGGCTTACAGTAGGTGTGTTTGGAAGCTTTACGCTTGGCCCGTAGCAGCCATGAGGTATCCCTACACCCCGCACCTGTTGCAGGGCCTGGCTCCAGTGGAGTCTGAGGCTAACACCTCACACTTCAGACCTCAGTGTCCCCTTCAGCCCCTCTGTGACTGTTGCTTAGTGCAGAGGGACTGCCAGAGGCCGCCTGAGTGTACTCAGGGTTGGCACTTGCATGCCCTCAGCCAAGGAGCATGCCCTTACTCCACTCAGCCATCAGATAGGGCTGCACCTGCCTCAGTTACCCCACATGTGGTGCCCTCTTTCTCAGGAGGGGACAGAACACCAGGAGCAAGAGCTATGTTGTCAGGGACAGAAGTTCTGCCTTGTATCACCAGTGCTCAGTGGTCTGGGGTCCAATTGCAGTTCTAAAGTAAGCTGCTTCTCTTTGAAGCTTGTGCACTAAGAGCTTGAGAAGAAGGCCCCGGGCTCTGCCACAGTTCTCTTGCCTTGCTCTGTCCCCCAGGAGTCACCGTCATCACCATCCATCGCAGAAATGAATGGAGGCCATGCAGCTGCTTTATTAAATATGAATGAGTCGCAGTCCATGGCCCCCACGCGGTCACTTGCCCACTCCATCTCTGGCAATTACTGAGTTGCACACACTGTGCCAAGAGGCGCAGTGGTCCCTGCCTGCCCTTGCAGACTGACACTGCCCGGCAGGGGCAGGACTCAGGTCTGCAGCAAGCCTGCCCTCTAATGAAAAGACATCGCTGGGCTCCTCTGCAGCCACATCACTCAATTCTGAAAGCAAGATGCTCTGATGTAGGGCATCTTCCACAGAAGGGCTGCAGCTCTTGGGCTCTGAGCTCTGCTATGGAGCCTGAAGGCATGCATCCTGGAGTGAGTGGCTTCTTAAACTTGTCTGCACCCAAACATTTCAGGTTCTAGGAAGTTCAGCCTGAGTCATGTTACATGGGCTTTTTCTTTGTGGGGGGGTGTCTTTTTGAGACAAGTTCTCTCTAGGAAGTTCAGGCTGGCCTTGAACTCCCTTTGTAGCCCAGGCTGGCCTTGAACTCAGAGCAATCCTCCTGCCTCAGCCTCCAGAGTGCTGGGATTATACGTGTGGTACAACCATGCCCGCCTGCATGTGCTAGTCTGAGCCTTACAACACCCACCAGATTGTAGGCTGACATTAGGGCTCTAGCTCACCCCATCACTGACTGCTCTAACTAGCATTGGCAGGGACACAGTGCATGCTATTTGGTGAATAGCTATATGAGGTAGGTATCACCATTCCAGAACTAAAGATGTTGAGGTGGGGAGACCCCTCAAGGGTGAGCTCTTCTTCTCCTGCTCTGCCCAGAGTCCAGCACTGTAGTACATCACTGGATGCACAGGTTTTCTGACCTTGATTTAATTAGGAGCCATCAGACCCCCCCCCCAACTCTACAGGGTTTACTCAACTACTGAAAGACCGCCCATGAACTAATAAAAGCAAACCAGATCAAACTCTTTTTCTGAACTTAAAAAAATTACTTTTATTTTAGGAACCAATAAAATTATGGCCAATATTTACAAATAATTATCTCACATAAAGGTTACATAAAATCAGTTCTTCACAAGTTAACAGTCACTCATGAAAAGACACACGGATATTGAAACTACTCCAATCTTATTGCATTTTTATCCAACTAATCTAAAATAAAGGTGTTGCAGCCAACCATTTAACTTAAAATAAGACCACAAATTTCAGGTTTGACAAGAAAAAAAAAGCTTAAAAAAATTAAACCCATACCCCACCCCAGTATCCCCCCAGCCCCACCCCACCCTTGCCCTCCTCCCAACAAAAGAAAAATATGTCCAACATCTTTGGCAAATTGGCACAGCTGTAATTACATTCAAATATTATTACACACAAAAGCAACACACATCACTAAGAAAAAAAACCACCAATATTTCAAGTCAGTTATTTTCTACTAGAAAAAAAGAATACAAAACATACACATTTTTAAGAAGCATTTGTTTTCAATCTGTTGGAGACAGATCATCTCCCACTTTCAAAGGCAATTCAATTGTGGTTTTTTTTTGTTAGTTTTTGTACTTTTTTTTTTTTTTTACAAGTAAGCGTTTATGCAGGCATCACAAACTTTGGCGGATACAGTAGATATGTATTTCTTTGATGCTGGAAATTCGGTTCCTAAGACAAAATCAACTGTCTCAAAGCATAAAAAGCAAAATTCATGTTTTCCTAGCAGAGAGTTCCATTTCCAAAGAATCTGCATTTCTACAAATACTCAATGTCCAAAGGCCACTAAAGGGTGAAAAACCAGGGCAGCATCTTCCAGCAGGCGTCAGGGCCAAGCCAGACTCAGAATTCTAACCTCAGCCTGACCTCGGAGGCCCTGCAGTTGGGCTGAGACGTGGGGCCAGGCCCTCACTGCCCGCTACCTACACTGTGCTGGTGGCTTAGGGCCGGGTCCCAGGTCTGCCTCTTCCTGAGCCCCAGGACAGGCTGCTGCCAGGTCTGCTCACTTTCCGTGACCAAAGGTAAGGACAGCAGGCAAGAATTGGCATGAGGAGACTCAGCGCTTTTTCTGAGTTTCAAGTAAATCTGAGGCGTAGGTGTGTGTGCCTTGTACACACACTCACGTGCACACGCTGTGAGGGGGAAGACCAAATTCTGAGGCTCTGAGCTTTGCGGGATGTGACTTGAGATTTATTTATTTTCTTTTTAGCTTGCTAGCAATTAATTGGCTATTGATTGGTTGGAATGTTCAACTCTCCATTTCCTCAAATACAATAAAATAGTTTCATTAAAATGTATTCATGCTTGAAAATAAGGGAGCCATTAAATGGTTTCCTTTCTGTTCCACTCCAAGGGAAATGCACCGTTTGAAAATCAAAAATCCATCATCAAAAATCACTTGTTCTTAATGGTGCTTTTTGGAGAAGATGTGGCCACAGGCATAGTGATTTGGGGGACATGGGAGGCGCAGCAGCCACAGCCTCAGGGTCAGCAGAACCAGACCGGGACTGGTAAGGCCACAGTGTGGCTTCCCCTAGCCACTCTCAGGGCTAGGGGAAGCTCAGGGCCAGGGAGAGGAACACAGAACCGTAAAGTCCCCTCCCCTTGATACCCCTGCTTTCTCCCTGTCCCATGAGTGCAGCCGCCCTCTGTCTCTCCTGCTGCAGGCCAAGGCCTCGCCTGAGCTGGCTCCACTCAGGAACTGTACAGAGAAAGGCAGGTGCGTTTGCTCTGCGAGCGCTCATGAGGGATAAGAATGCCTACATTTCCTGCAGGGTGGCTGTGTTTACTTCACCTGGAGATGAGCTAAACGGGACTCCCTGGACTGAGACTCTCCAACAGCAGTAACGTGATTCTGAGGTCCCCTTCAATCCTTGGGGCATCCAGGAATAAGACCCAAGTGCCCAGGAAATACCAGAGAATAAAAAGGAAGACTGGTGTCTGCCTCTTCCCAGACAGCAGCCCGCTCGCTGCAGAGAAGCTGCAGCCTCATCAGATGCACATGCGCAAGGGACTCACTGTGTCCTTGGAAGCCAGCCCCTGGGGACCCGGTTGCCACTTGAGGTGCAGCTGGACCTGACAGCACAGAAGTGTGGATCAACACTGTATCTCCCCCATGAATATGCAAAAGGGAATCCTGAGGTCTGGGTGCAACAGGGGACAAGGAGCTAAAGGCCTGCCGCTGCCGGGAGGTGGGGCAGCTTGCGGGCCAGTAGTCGTGGCCCGACTGTCCAACGTTCCAGTCCTGTATTTTGTTATCTTTTAAGAAATGCACTTGTCTTGGACTTCTCTGAGGTCAAAGCACTAAAGGGATAAATTCGCCAGGACACCAGTGTGTGTGCCGGAGACCGTCAGAGGCAAGCTCCAGACTGGTGACAAGGCCAGGCCTCATGTCAGCAGGGGTGGGGAGGAGCTGAGCAAGCCCAGAGTCCTGTGGGCTTGACTCGCTCTAGCCCAGACCTGGCTGATCCAGGGGCCTGCTGTGATGCTGTATCCCCACAGAGCCTGTTTCCAGGTGTATATCTGGGGCGCTTGGTTTGTTTTTAAGATTTGCTCTCCATGGCTTGGAGCTCAATTCTAGCTGAAATGTCATCCATGAGGGGGTGGCTGGAAGCCAAGCCTGCCAAAGCAAGCCAGTCACCCTGAAGTGTGACTCTTCACAAAGAGATTTCACCCCTCAGTGCCCTGAGGCCACATCTGAGGGTCTAGGGAAAGGACTCTGGCAGCACTGACTTCCTTTAAGAGTCAATGGTTACCCCAACCCACCACCTCTGCTGTTCACCACCCAGTAAGCCTTAAAGCCCAGACACTTGGCAGAATCCCTCCAGGAGGGCCAGGAGGGCAGTGGGGCCAGTTTTGCCTGTTTCTGGACTGACTCCCTAGACAGCCAGATGCACATCTCCCTTTTCTAGGGCCGCATCTCCTCCAAATCTGCAACAAAGGACAACGAGGTGAGAAGAAAGGAAACATCCCACAGTGATGGCTGGTGGTGTCATAAACTGGTGGCTATCAGGTCACATGCAGCCAATAGACTTATTTTCTTTTTAGTTGATGTCATTTTCACTTAAACCCACTTCTGGGTGTCTCAGGCCCCACCATGCAATGCTGCCTCATGCCCTACCCAAGGGGCAGGGTGGCACTACCTGCCTGGTTGGGAAGCAGGTCAGAGCCCTTGAGGCTGCAGTTTCTGTTTCCTGTGGACACCTGTGGATGTTCTGAAGACTTAGCTCAGCCACTCTCCTATGTTGTCACAGTCTGTTCCAAAGGGGAAAGGGCAGAGAAAAGAGGGGTGAGGGGACAGCTTATGACCCTGGCACTCTGCACTCTGGGAGGCAGAGCCAGGCCATATCTGGGTCCTTCAGCAGTCATGGTGGAGATCTGGACAGGCTCTGACCCCCCTGAGCTCCAGGATGCAGGAGAAAGAGTGTACGAACAACAGTTTCGGGTGTTGGTGGGAATTTGAGCAAAGACTGCAGGCCTCAGTGTAAAGGAGAATCCAGCTGGACTACAGAGCCACCACGCCCAGGTCCTATCATTCAGCCAGCCTCTGGGTCCCTTGTTTGTTCTTTTTTCACTGGGGATCTGGGGATTTCTGGAGGACTGAGGGTGGGCGTCTCTGAGCCATATACTCTCATGACAGGAACACAGATCTTGGGGTGTGGAGTGGTGGCAGAATTGAGCCTGGAGATCTGCAAATTCACTTAACCTCTGTCTCATCTGGTGGACTTCAAATCTCCTCATCTGTAAAATGGGTATCATGACCTCTGCCCCATGAGTTGGTGGAAGGAATTACAAAGCATTAGCCAATGAAAGTGCTAACCCCAATCAGGGTGCCCTGGAAAAGGGATGGCGGCTTTGATATGTCTTCAAATTTTTTAATGTTGGAGCTACACAACTGTTATGAAAATACCTTTTTCAAAAAGTCAGAGCTGGAACACAGGCTGAAGGCCGGCGGAGGAATGCCCCCTGGCCGCCCACGATGCTGGTGAAGCCCCAGACTCAGGCTTTTCATTCAGAATTCTCTGGCATCTACTCAACAGCTTGTGCCCTTTGGAACTCTCTTCACTAAGCCCCCAGGCAGCTCTGAGAGCAGGTGTGCATGGGTGAGAACACCCATGTGCATCTGTGTAACCTTGTGCTTCCCATGGTTGGCTAATAAATACAACTCCCGTCTGAGGACAGGCGAAGCCTCAGGCGAGAGAGAAATGGCGTGGAGGGAGCTTGGTATGGGATGAAATCAGGGGTAGGATGGGGAGAGGCCAGTGTGGGGTGGGGTTTGTTGAGCATGGATGGTGTGTGCCTTATGCAGCAGGGTCAAGGGAGGTTGACTTACTCACAACAGCTTGAACACACAAGGAGAAGCCAGGGTTCAAAGATGTGGGTGCACCTCATGCCCAGGGGACAGAGGTCTAAGAACTTGTTCTGGGGATCCCCAGTCCCACCACTTCCTAAGAGAGGAAGGTAGGAGCCAAGGAACATCCTTCTCACACTTGGTCTGCCACATGGAGACCAGAGCCAGGTCATCTCAGCACCCATGGCTGGCTCTGGTGCCAGCTGTCTTCCCTCTTTGCCTAGCAGATTCCACAGGGGTGGTAATCACTCCTCTCTGGGTGACTGTTCTCACAGACCCAGGTCTCCAGGCTGGAACCCTGGGCCCGGAACCTCCTCCACTACCCTCACTGTCAACTTCTCTCCCAGGAACAGGAGCTAAAAGGGCAGAGGGTGATCATCACGTGTCAGAAGGCAGGGGCCCAGTCCCAGCTCCGTCTGTGTCAAATCACTGCTTAGACACCCCACTTTGCTGAGCCTTGGTATTCTTTCCCACCTTCCTATCCTGTGAGAATGTGAGAATCAACATACTTGAAGATAACCAGAGAGACCTGATTTCTCTCCCTGCACAGTCCTGGCCTTCCCCAAGCTGGGCCTCAGTTTTCTCTAGTGGCACTGGACTAGGCGTTTGCTTCTGATTCCCACCTCTCAAGGTGTTCTTGTTTCCCACTTAAACCAAACACTAGCGGGATTCCGGGGCCTACTCCTAAAGGCTTGTTCAGAAGTGGAAAGTCTTCTCCAGATTGATCTGTCCTAGCCCAGCTCTCTGGGAAGAAGAGAGAATGTGGTCTGGTGACTCTGCTGTACCAAAGCAGCTGAGACTCAAACTTAAAGGTTTTTCCAGATATCCTACAATAAAGCAGAGTTATAGCCAGGACAAGAACGACCAGGCCAGATGATCCCAAGGTCAGGCTACCTCTGCCCTAGCTTTCTGCCAAACAGAAGGGACACTGTCACATGAGATGACCAATCCTGTTGTCATTGCTGTGGCTCAGCTCAGGTTTGGATGGGGGCTCCATCAGGTTGTGAGCTGGTAAGAAACCATGCAAGGGACTGAGGTCCTAGGGAAAAAGATGGTGGCACCTGGTACCCCATCTTAAAACCACTAGAAGGTCACACACTCATCCCTCACTGCTCTCCTGTCTCTCCCCTACAGGTCTTCCTCTGTCTCCCCAATCTTCCCAGCTGGCTTCCTCAGAGCAGCCTAGCCCACACTGAGTTCCCCCATGCTCCCTCTCTGAGCTTCTGTGGTCCTTGGCCATAGTCACGACCATTTGGCCCCTAAATCAACAGTTAGGTCTGCACTGTATGAAGTTAAGCAAGTACTCCCAACCCCAGCACCTCTGTGCCCAGCCACAGGCCCAGCTCTACAGGGATGCAGAGAGTTACCCAAGAGGAAGCCCAGGAGTGCTAGTTGACCACGGAGGATGCTGTGGTCCTTGGTACAGAGGAAGATCCAGCTTGCTAATCATTGTCTATGGGACAGATTTGCTTGGAGTTCACTTGCTGGGGTCCTGGAGGATGGGTGAAGTGTCCATGGTGGGTTTCCAAAATAATATGAATCTGGAAAGGCCTCAGAAAACATTCCAGTTCAGTCCAGAGGTTCCAGGGGCTGAGGGGGTCAGGAAAGCCTCATTCCCCTCCCTGGCCTAGATCAGATGATCTTCTGAGCCTACACCGCTGTGACATTCAGAGTCCACAATGCAGTCAACACTTGGATGATGTCTTGCTTTAGAACAGCAGCTGAAGAATCTCTGAGACATTTCTGTTTTGAGTTCTTTGATCTGGGAAAGATCTGCTCACACTGAAGTAGCCCCAAGGAAATGGAGACAAGAAGCCAGGGCATCTCCCCAAAGTGTTTTCTTCCTGCAGGAGTCTCAGGGGCAGCTCATGGCAAAGTCCAGCCAGGGAGACTCGCAGTCAAGACGTTAGAGCAGTAGGGATGAGCAGGAGGCCAGGGCCCACCCTTGGTCTCAAGGATGGCTTCAAGCTCATACGACAGGGGGCACCAGGGCAGAGGGGACATTCTGTGCACAGGCCAAAGATGTCCTGTGATGCACTGTGAGTAGAAGATGCAACATGGGGTGGGCAGTCTGCTAAGTCAGTTTCAGGCCCACAGACAAGCAAAAAGGTATTTACACAGATGCTGCTGAAGTATCAAACGCTGGTTCTCCTCCTCAGCTGCAGTGGCCAAGACACACGGGTGGTCAGGCAGTGGGGGACTGGCAGGCTGAGCTGGGCTGCAGTGGTCTGCAGCATATTCTGTCATTTGCAGAGACCCTGTCACCACTGGAGAAGCTCATCGACTGACTTGAAATGGACAAGGTTCTGTAGTCAGCAGCCCTACCAGAGAACCTGAGTCCCTGGCAGGGAAAGGGGAAGGAGGGAGTTTCAGGTGAATGGAGGAGTTGCTGGGGGATGGTCTTGTTGGACACCCCCGTGGCTGTCTTGGGGGTGCTGGGAGGTTATCTCCCCTAATGATATGTGTCATAAGTGCTTGGCGCCTGCCTGGCTCCGAGGGTCAGTGACGGTCATAGGCAGTGGCAGCTGCAGGTGGGGCAGCTCCTCGGGCAGCGGCACTGTAATAGTAGGGAGAGCCTGGAAGAGAAAAGAGAAGGCTCTGAGGTTGGCCCTGGGACACCCTGCCTAGCAGCCCCCCCTAGCTTTGTCCTTTATGTCCTCTCCCCCAGTTCCACCCTGTCCCCTTTCATCAAATCACTATCTTGATCTGTTACCCAAACTGCAAACCCAATCAAGGCTGCTAGCTGCTCTCAAGACTTTAGGGCTCCTTGCTAGCTGCAGCTGGGCCCAGCAGCCTGGCGCCCTGGGGACCAATCCTCTCAGCTGCCTGTGGTGCTCTTCGGGACACAGCCTTGTCATCCTTGGCCTGGACTGTGACTGCTGTCCTGCTACTGTGGCAGAGCTGAGTGTTTGCAGTAGAGACCACGCGGCTCACAAAGCCTCAACTATTTATCTCCTTAAAAACAAAACCTAGAAGGCCATGAGATGTTTCAGATGTTTGCATGGCTTGCAGGTGCTTTGTGCTTTAGCCCTGGTCAGCCTCTTTTGACTCACCTCGCCCAGCAACCATCCCTGCCAGCCATGCTTCCATACCCAAGTGAAACTGAAGTCTGCAGTGATCTCAAATATACCCTAATGCTAACAGCCGCTGCTGGCTCAGGACCTCTGCACCAGACACTATGTCCACTATGGGCATCACCTAATTTAAACCAAGGAGCAGGGAGAGCTATCTGATCAGACTCTGAGGCCTCTGTGCCTTTTCCGGCCCAGATACCTTCCTGGAATAGCCGCCCAGGTCCCCAGTACCCTTTTCCTGTGTTAATCTACGCTTCCTTCAAGCCTCGGGGTCCTGTTCTCTTTCCTCGAAAAGCCCCCTGCCCTGAGCTTGCACCCCCTGACAGGCGGGGCCATGCCCCAGTTCTTTCTGCACGTCTCCTCCCTAGACAGCGATGGAAAAGGGGAGCCTAGGATCTGCTTTCCTTGGTGCCCATCCTCAGTGCACAGCCTGGAACTTGGCCCTGCTCAGCTGGGGTTTTGACATGAATGAACAATCTTACTGAGTGAGCAGAAAGCAGTGAAGAGCCTTCTTAGCCACCTTGTCCATTAGTTAATTCATCCATGATTCACTCACTGCTCATTTCCAAATCCTGCTGGGTGCAGGGTTGGGCGATCATGGGCGACCATTGGCCTGGCCTGGCGAAGGCTGCCTTTAGGGTCAGGGAGGGGACCTGAATGAACCCTGAGAAATAGCTCTTGGGGACACAGCCTGTTCGAGCATGGCAGCTTCTTCTTAGGGAATGGGGCTGGGCTGAACTCGGACACGGGGAGTCTGGGGTATGTGTGTGTGAGGTAGGAGGGAGGTGCCAGCCTCTTCGGGGTGACCTGGGGACAGAGCTGTGGGAGAGGCCCCCACAGCATTCTGGGTGCTTCCCACTGCCTCTGGACTGCTTTCTGTGACACGCTTTGCATGTGGTACCCCAAAACCCTGCTCCATGCTAAAATTCTTCCCCAGAGATGAGGGAAACGAGGAGACCCAGGGAACCAGATTCTTAGGACCACAGAGGTTGGAGCCACGAGGTAAGGAAACTGCGGTTCGAAGCCACCGAGCCTCTGAGTCGCGGTGGGTTGGCCCCACTCCTGGTCATCTGCCGAGGCTCCAGGCTCTTTTTACCACAATGCAGCTCAAGGCATAGCCAGGCTGGTGGCAGCTGGGGCCCTGTCAGCTCACGGTGGGCCCCGTGTCTGCTGTGTAGAACTAGCAAGCCTCTTAACTCCTTGTTTTTCTGAAACCTCCCCTAAATCCCACAACCTTAGCTGTTCTCACACATCCTGTGAGAGGGGACTGAGACCTGGAATTCACCAGTTAGGCTCCACCACTCTGTGGCTGTGACTTCATACATCTGACTTCACTTCCTTGAGCAGCAGGGGGTCATAGTGGGGACACCCCAAAATAAGGATGTGAAAATGCTGTGGGAATGGCCACTTTTCTAAATATCTTATATCCATCGACTCTTTTACATGTTCAGCACTATCTTATCAAGCAGCGACTATTATGGTCCCATTTTATAGATGGGAAAAGTGAAGAAGAGAGTTAAATAACTTTCCCAGAGTTATACAGCTAGTGTGTAATCATGTGGGGTGCGTTTGGGGCATATTTTAGCCTCCCCTCTAAACCCAGCCCCTATTAGCAGACTCCCCTCTCCACCAGCCTGAGAGTGCAGCCTCAGGCAGCAGGGACAATGGCGAAGTCCTTCTGAAAGGCACGGACACCAATCCCTTGTGCAAGGATTCCGAGAAACCCAGTTTGCCGCTGTCTTCCTCTTTGCCCCCTGGCTGGAGCCCTACCTCAGGGACAGCTAGTGTCTGTCCCTCTGCTTTCTTTGTGGGGTGGAACAGTGCTGAGGCAGGTGCCCACAGACTAGCCATAGCCCAGCCCTGTATCCCGCCTCAGGACGGCCCAGGGGAGAGAGGCATAGAGACGGCCCGCTAGAGGCCAGGGCACTGCACCAGGACAGGAAAAGCACAGAGGCTGCCCTGCAAAGGGGCCACAAGGGGCAGGCGGTGATGGGCAGGCTCTCCAAGCACCCTGGCTGCCCTCCAGCACCCTGCCCTCCAGCCTCAGCTCTGGCGCACTCCTCCCGGAGCGGGCCTCAGTTGAGAGCTTGAATTTACCGTGAAAAATGAAAACATCACCTCACAAAGCACTCTGTCTTTCTGGTGCCACTAGACTTCCATCTCAAATAAACGTGTCCTTTGTTCTGTCATTTTTCCTCTCTAATTCACATTATCATCAATTTACTTCTTGACGCAGTCATTCTGGGCCGGCTCCTGCTCTAATCCCTTTACATGGTGGTGGAGGCGGTGGCCACAGGCGCTGCCTTTCTAATCCTAATTGACCGTTGCTGCCTTTTCTCCCTGCCAACCCTGCCTGCCTTGCCTGTCTCTTCTGCCTCCAACCCTGGCCAGGGGGCAAAACAGCAGAGGACGCTGAGTCACAGCTGCCGCAGCTGGACACATGTGAGGAGAGAGCCTCTCTTGTGAAACCCGCAGGAAACGTCCTTCACTTTCATTTAACAGGACTGCTGGTCAGTCAGTGGGGTGTGAGCAGCGTGTGCCAGGCTAAGTGCCAGCGTGAGAGCATGCATGAGCGTGTGTGTGCTCATGTGCCCACGCTTCCTGTGCTCACAGCCCCACTGGGTCAACAGGGGCATCATGGAGCCCAGGGCAGGTGCCAGATACGCACCACTTCCCACACTGCAGACACCATCAGCTGGGTCTCCCTGGATGGCATCCCCTTGATACTCACTCAGCCAAAGCCTCAGAGACACCATGGCAAGGAAACCATGGCAAGGGGCCTGGACCTATTTGCAAGGCTCTGGTATGATGAACCAAGCACATGGGATCACTGCAGATTCAGGGCATGTACCCCAAGATCATTACATTCACACCTGCTGGAAAGGCTGCCACAGTGATTACCCCCATTTTACACCTGAGCCAACCAAGGCCCAGATCGTTGATGGCCTGACTAGGATTCCCTGGGTTACAGAGGTGGGCAGCTCGTGGGCCATTGTTTACATCTGTGGCTACCCTACACCATTTATCCTCCTCCCGTGTTTGTGGTTTCCTGAGGAGCTGTCTGAGCCCATCCTCCCAGCTTCTCTCACTGCCAGGGCCCAGGTGCGTTCTGTGGGTTCTGCCCATTAAACTCTCTCATGTATGAGCTTGATTGGGATAGGAGCCACGTGAGGAAGTGGGCTGGAGGACTCCATTTGTTGGGAGGGGATGGCACCATCTTTGGGTGGTGACAGGGCAGAGTTCTTTATGTCCAGTCTTGAGAGTCTAGGAAAAGCCACAGCATAGAGCAAAGAAGTGCGGGGTACCAACCACAGCAACAGCAATAATATAATAAACTGGCCCTGCCACATGGCCGGGTATGCCTCCGGCTTTGGGTCCCAGGATTCCCGGAGTCCCTCTTAGCCCTTAATAAATCTGTTTTCTGCTTAAACCACCCAGAGTGGATTCTGTTGTTTGCAAATCAGAGCCTGACATACATCATTAACCTGGTTTTCAAAACTAGAACAGCTGTCCCCATCACACACAAGCTCGAGTGTGGAAGTATCTCTGGCCTGTTTCTACAGGGGCCCGAGGCCCATTTCTCAGCAGTGAGCACTGTTCAGACTAAAATCAGTCAGGGTGAGTAAAAGGACACGTCATACAGTGACTATGAACATAGGCTCTGGAGTCAGGCTGGGCCCTTAGCCACTTGCCTGCTGTATAACCTCGCTGACTATTACCCTTTGGAGCTTCTTCCCCTCATCTGTGTAAGAGGTAATACAGTGTGATCCATGAAGTTGTTGATAGCCCACGTGGAGGGTTTTGTATCTCTGTGCCGGAGACAGTTAGCTAATGCTCGTGTAGATGCACAGAGTTTTGGTTCTTCTTCCTTCCCACACTGGCTCTGGCCTTCTGCACAACCCTGCGCAGCTCCTAGTAAAGACACACGTGCTCAGCTCTCCTTCACCGCTACCTGGGAGCTCCCTGGGACAGAGCCCACGTCCTTTCCACACTGGGCACACAGACCAAGCCTCTGACAGCTGGAACCACAACCTGGATGTCACTCTAGCTCGAGCAGAAAAAGCCTCAGATGTGGGGCAGCCATGCAGCCCTTCCCCTTGGATACCCAGACTACTGCTCAAGGTCTCCTGTCTGTGCACGCTACCCTGACTGCCCAGCTCCTAACCCATCCATGTGCTACCATTGCCCGAGCAGCATTGTCTGCACTTCTCTGCCCCTTAAACTGCCAAACAGAGAAGTGAAGCTCACTACCAACGTATAGGGTGCCTTATGAAAGGCGGAAAAGGTGCCCCTCCTGGCAGGGCTTCGTGCCACAGATGGGGTGGATTTCAGCCCCCCTAGGTAGTTATGTGTGGAAGCTCTGGGCCAATGTAGCTTCCTGGGGTCACCTCCCCATCAGAAAGAACCACGCCCACAGCACGATGCCCCAGCTTCCTCATCATCTGCGGGTCTCCCTGAAGCACTGAGGCCATACCTCTGCCTCAGGGGTATTTCCAGTGAGGGACTCCTAGGCTTGGGCCTGAAGACCCATCTCCTTACACTTACCCTTACTGGGAGGCACAGGTGGTTCAGGGAGATTACAGCCCCAGTGCCTGAGACTGACCACTGAGTCAACTCAGAGTCCATTTAAGGGAGAATTTCAGGTAGGTGAAGATCCTGGATTAGCACTTAGATTGCAATGATTTTGACAAAACCAAAAAAAATGTCAGAGGAGAGATCAACCCACAGATTGAAGTCCTCTGAGAAACCACAGGTGGTAAGAGCATAGCAGTCTTCTAGAAGGCAGGAAAAGCCCTCTGCACAGGGACAGCAGCACTAATTAGCAGTGTTCCTTACTTCATCCATAGCTACCATGGCCCCCAGTGCGTGCAGCGGTGGTATCAAGAGAGAGGTGGTGTCCACACCACGTGTCTGTCCTAATCACCAAACGAGGATTGGGAAACGGTCCAGGCTGAGGCTTGAGGACCTCCTTCACAGACCTGTGACTTGGCAACTTGAGTTGGAAGGCATCAGATTACTGTGTTTCTGATGCAGACCAGGTTTCTCAGGCCTAAAGTGATAAAAGATCCAGGAAATTAACAGGTTCTCCCTTAAAGAGGCTTCATGTCTCAAGCCTTTCCGCATCTGGCCTTTTACTGCTGCAAGTGGAAAATTCTTAGCTGATGTTGGGGAGCTAGCAGTGTTGCTGCCTGCAGGCTCACTGGGTGGCTCCATGCCCCGGATCGTAAGTGACATCTGTAACTCAGAGCTGCTGCCTTAAGGTCCTTTAGTTCCAGCCAGCTCTCACCAGCTTATTTCATGTAATTTTATGTCAACAAAACAAAAGGCTCTTCTTGGACTTTTGAGGGCTAAATTAGTCTACTTGGTCTTTAGGGAGCAAAGACACATTCATGATGAGCACAGATCAGGCTGGCACCAGCTATAGACAATCTGTCGATTCAAGGCCTGGGAAGAGGCTGGGCACCAGCTGAGCCCTGCATGGCATACCTTGGCAGGCCTTCAGCCACAGGGCAGTGTGGAGCTGGCACTGGTGGCATCCATGGCAGACATCACTAATCAAACACTGAGCCTCAGAGTCATTGGCAAGACACTTCTCCAGGCAGCCTCGTTGATTAACCCAAGTTGGTGCCTTTACTGCTTCTGTTTAGAGCACTCTTACAATATTTCATGGTTCTTAAGGAATATGTTACTCAGGCAGACAATTTCTATCTTCCTTTTCTCTCTCAATGCCCTGTTTTCCCTTTTTACTCTTCTAGGATATTTCCCCTGATCCAGCAGGATATTTGGGAAAGAAATGAGGGTACAGCGGGGCTGCAGTAGTTATGGCCCAGAGAGCCCCAAGGCCACCCTGTATACACCCCACCTCAGGGACTGGACCTCAAGTTGTTGAGGGACTGTGAGAAGGCCTAGATGGAACCTGGGCCTCTGCCAGTACTCACCGAGCAGCCCTGGGTTGGGGAACCTCCAGGAGTCGTTGTATGAGGAATACTGAGGGTGGCTGTAGGGACTCCCAGAAAACTCGCTCCCTGAGGTGATGGAGAGAAACAGAAACCAAATGTTAGATCAAGTTCAGAAAAAACCCTGTGTCCTGGCCTGCCTGGGGGCTGATGTTGGCCTCCTTAACGAGCTGAAAGTACTTTTTATAACCAATAGAGGCCAGGTCAGAGCCACATCCTTACCCAGGGAGTAGCTCTCACTGGTATGATCCAGGTCTTTCTGCAGAACCTTTTGTAAGAAGAGCAGTGAAACCTAGCCTCTCATATGGGCACAATGAAACCACCATGTTCCAGGTGTTCCTGGGGACACTAGCTCCCTTCACAGGCAAGGAGACTGATGTCCAGGGTCTCATACAATGGCCCTGATACACCTGCCCAAGTCCAAAGCTGCAGACGGCTAGCATCTTAGTGTGGGTTCAGTCCTATTACCAAAACATGACCTCAGCTGTAGTCCGACGTGAACCCAGGGGCTTCAGTCTAGTCAGAGAGATGAGACAAAACTCAGGCCCTTTGATTCAAGGATGCAGCTGCCACTGGTGCCCTGCTGAGACGAAGGGACAGTCCAAAGGACAGGGGAAAGGAAGAGAGGGTGGCCTGGGTTCTTGCAGGCACTAGGGAAGAGGCTATTGTTAGTGGTTCTGGGCATCCTCAGGCATGAACTGTGAGGTGTTTCACAATGGGGACAGCACGGAGTGGGGCCATGGCTGACCCTGAGGACAGTGCCTTAGTCAGTGGCTCAAGGAGCAGTAGGCTCTGGCTCTTCCCTGGGCCAGACGGCAGCACCAGGAAAGCCTCCTTCCTGCCAGCCAGGTCAAAGGGGAACCTCAAATCCTATCTCCCACACTCTTGCTGGTTTGCTCTTGTAGCGGCCAGCGTCTGCCTGTCTCTCTGATGGCTGGGGGGGGGGGGGGCAGGGCACAGGCATGGACTCTAACTTCTCAGTGGGTGGCCTGGTGCCTGGCAGAAGGGTGTGTGGAGCCACGCCTAGAGAGTCAGCTGCTCAGCTGTTTGCCTCAGCTTCTAGACACAGAGCCTGTGGGCTCGCGCCTGCTGGAGATGGCAGGAGTTACACAGCCCCAGGAGACCACCTGCAGCCGAAGCGTGACTCCATGTTCCACCAAAGGCGCCGACAGAGGCCAAGGGTCAGTCAGAACTCAGGACCAAGAGCAATGCCCTGTCCCCTGTGGGTCTCACAGGGCCAGGTGGGCCCTGAAGAGTGAGGCAGGGCTGAAGGGACAGCTGCCCCTAGCCGATGATTCCAGCGGGCCTTTCCCCACCTCCACAGGCAACCACAGAAAGAGAATGTCCACACACACACACACACACACACACACGCACACACATGCACACACACACATGTGCACACGCCTCCCCGGTCCTCTCTGGGGGCCACTCCCAGCCTGACAGGCTGAGCCTTCCAATTCTCTGTTTTTTATGCCTCAGTGGTCAGGGTGTCAGGTTCTGGCAGAGGGAGGGAGAGCATGGTGACAGTGCTGGGCCGCAGCAGCCCAGCTTCGGCACATCCATCAGTGCCAAGGTGCCGCCGCCACCTCCTCCTCCTCCTCCTCTTCCTGCTCCTCCTCCTCCTCCTCCTCCTCCTCCTCCAGGGCAAGATAGGAGACACACGGAGACCAAGTACCCTGGAGAAGGGAGACAATTGCTCCTCCTCTGGGCTCTAGGGCCCATGGAGCTCCCCATCAGAGGTACTTCCTGACAGTGCTGTGCTGGGCCATGGCATTCAGTGACCACAGCAAAGGCCATCTCTGTTTAGCAGCATGGCTTCTATGCCCAGATCCCAGGCCACCTCTTGCAGGAAGCCTCCCTGAGCTCCAGCCCCTAAGTACAGTCTCGATATACTTGACTTGAATTAGATGTGTACGTTATCCGTCCCCAGATTGGCACTGGCCACTGGAGGTCCTTACCTTACGCAGGGCCATAAGCAGTTCCAGCTCCTCTAGAGAAGATGCCTAAGTCAGCGTCCTCACCCTCTTCTGCCCACCCTCACTCACTGGGTTACAGCACTGAGCACAAAGCCCTCAGATACCTTCTTGTTTGGGGCCCCTTTTTATGCCCCTCCTCAAGCAGACCCAGGCTCCAGGATCACCCCAGCAAGGGATTTGCCCTGCTCTATAGGGGAGTCCCGAGGCCCGGACGTTTCTGGTCTGTCCTCTGCACCTGTGTCTCATCCTTGTCCCCAGCTTAATGCCACGTCCCCAGCAGACAGCTGGCAGTCCTCTGGGTCCCCTGCGATGCAGCTGTTCCTGTGGTTCTCATCTCCTCCTAGGCTTCATTCAGGTGAGGCCCTCCCTGACCACCCATCCCTCTTTCCTGCTTTATTTTTCTCCGTAGACCATATCATACTCCAGCCTGTCCTATTAATCATGCTCACCTTGTTAATTATTTGCCTCTTCCACTAGGCCATAAATTCCTTGGAGGCAGAAATTTTTCTCTGTTCATGTCTCTATTCTAACTTCCAACACAAGGCTTGGGATGGATAACTATTTGCTGACTGACTGACTGATTGAATGATGGGAACTTCTAAGTCAACCAGGGACACTCTATCAAAACAGATCTCTCTAACTCAGATCATGGGTCCCACTACTTCTGCTATTAGTTCCCATAGCCAGGAACCAAATGACAGCTGCTATGTGTTAGTATTTAAGCCAGCTTCTCTGTCTCCATTGCTCATATATCAGCCAACCCCTCAGTAGAAGAAATGGACACATGAGGAGCTCAGCCCTGCCTGGTGTCCTAACAAGTGTGGTGCAGTGAGCACCTTCAGTCCAGGCCCTGTCCTCTGAGATGCCCTATTGGACTGATGTATTCTGGGCAAGGTGAGCTCGACCTTCTCCAGGGCATGAGGTTAAACCTAGGGGCCAGCCCAGCTACCTGTTGGGGCCTCTACGATGGTGCTGTGATCTGAAATGCCACCTGTTTTGATTGTAGGGAGTCCTTACCTCGTGAGATATGGGGAGGCCAGGTCTTCAGTCTCCAAACATCATCTATACAGCTGGCCTTGTCAGGCCACAAAGCTGACTGGGAAGCAGCAGCCTGCCCTGGCTCAACTCCACAGGTTACTACTGGACCCCATGGGCCTCAGTCAGTTTGACACAGAGGTTGGGAGCAAGAGGTCTGGAGCCAGGATGCATGAATTCAAATCCTGAGCCTGCCTCTCCTAACTCTGTGCCCCTCAGTGGGTCATTAAGCCTCTCTGTGCCCAGCTTCCTTCTCTATAAAGTAGGAGCAATTACTAGATTGTTGAAAAGATGGATAGAGTGCTCACTCAGGGACATCAGGAGAGCAACGATCCTGGGCCAGTCACCACACCCTGCTTTGCATTCAGGATCTCAAGTTAACTCTCTCGATGACCCTGTGAAGCTGCAAGGTGGGTTTTCACATGTGAGAAAACAGAGGGTGCAGAGGGCAGGGGACTTGCCCTGGCCAGGGGCTGACAGGTCACTGTCTTCCAGATCAGGCTTTCCTGCCTGTGTGGGCAGGGACTCAGTTTCCCCATTTGTAAAGGCTTGTCTTTTGATGCTGACTCCACTCAGCAGCCATTGGGCTGCCCTTCCTGGGCCCCTTGCAGGTGCTCTGGCCCCCTCATCTAACTCCGGGACACTTGGGTTGGGGGTTGTAGCCCTTTACTGTGTTTATCTGCCTGAAGTCACCCCTAACCTCGCATTTGAGGGGCTCTTGTCTTTTTTGCTGGAACCTCAGGAAAGCATGCTGGAAGTAAGGTCTGAGAAACCCAAAGAAGGCCCAGGGCAGCATCTGGGATGGAGAGGAGCAGGTGCCAGCCTTTGAAGGACAGAGAAGGGGCAGACAGGGAGGGTGTGAGCAGGCCTTGTGTGAGGTCCCAGAAAAGATGGTCACAGAGCTTTCATGGGGTAGGATTTTAGGATATGTCTCCCATTGGAGTTGGGACCGGAGCATGGCGGTAGGCCAGGGAGCACCACCATCTGGGGGAGAGGGTGGAGGAGGGGAGCCTTGGGTGGGGGCCCTTCCAGGTGGCTGCTGCCACAGGGTAATTGACAGGGAATGGGCCTGAAGATGACACGGCTGCACTCTCTATAGTGCAAAATATTCCTCAGGAGCAGGAATGAAAGTCCTTGGCTCTGGTCTTGTCAGGGCTTCCAGAAGTGGAGATCACACAGTAAACACTTCTATAACAACTTTGCTCAGCACGAAAGACAGCAGGGACTCCTTGCCTTTTTCTCCCAACTGACCCAGGCTTGAGGCATCGAAATGCTGACCCTTTAAACTAGATTCAAGTTCTTTATGCACTAATAGCTCCTGCCTAGGAAACTCTCCTTCACTGGGCAGTGAGACCCACCTGGGGGGTGCACAGCACACGAAACCTCCTCAGACAGCCCTGGGCACTGCCTGGAATCGATCACATGGAAGCCCCTGAGAACTCTTTTAACAGCAAAACCTAGACTGTAATCTTTTCCTTCGTCATGCCCTGAGGAGTGATCAGTCTCAAGGCAAAATAGGACTGGACCCAGAGTCTTCCGAGGCCAGGTCTGCAGTGGGAATGGCCAGGGCGGCCCACGTGTTACTCTGGGAGCAGAAAGCAGGCAGGTGGCTTTGTGGCTGCACACGGGGCAGGCATGAGCATTTCTGTGGCGAGCTACTAGCTTTCTTGGTAATCAGCCCTCAACTCGCTGGTCGCACGGCCTTGGGCACCTGATTGAACTTGCCCTGGCAGAAGCTCCTCAGCGGGAAGGAGTGTCTCATAAAGCACAGCTAGAGTCTGACTGTCTCTGAGAAACTCAAGTTGAAATTTAATCTCCATTATGAAGTATTAAGAGAGTAGGTATTAAATCCCACGGTGGAGTTAGAGGCGGTACCTTGGGAAGGGAATGAAAGTTAAGTGGGACCCTAACACAATGGGACTAGGCTTTATAAAGAGAGGACGAGAGGCCTGGGCTAGCATGTTCTGCTTGGTCACATGATTCCTTTCACAGTGGCCTTGGAACATGGGAGAAGGTCTCTACCAATAAGAAGGACCTCGCCAAATGTGGCTGCCAAATCCTGAACTTCCTAGCCTTCAGAACTGTGAGCTAAACCAACCTTTATTCTTTACAGATTACACAGCCTGAGGCCTTCAGTGATAGCAAGAGAAAATGGACTAATAAGTACTGGTGGGAGGTAATTGACATGCTGTTACCAAAAGAACAAAGCTATCTTCTTCCGATGCTAAAGAGACCACAGAGCCAAGGAGAAAGGGGAGGAGAAAGAGGCTCCTTTAAAATAGAATCTTGTTCCCAAAAAGAACTTTACAGCTTTCCTTGAGTTCTGGGCTATGCAAAAGGAAGCCAGCATCAGGGTTTAGGGAAAAAAATAGAGAGCAGCTAAGTGGCAGGCACAAGAAAATGGAAGAGGTGGGGCGTGGTAGATCAAGCAAGTCACTCAGCACTCTGGAAGGCTGAGGCAGGAGAACACAAACTACAGTCCGCACTTGTCAACTCAACAACTTAGCAAGACGTTGAATCAAAATAAGAAATACTACAAAAGGGTAACTCAGTTCAAAGGTCCCCAGTTCAATCCAACCCCTTCCTCCACAAAAAAGAAAAAGAAAGAAAGGAACTGGATTGTGGGAATGGAAGATGCATGTGCCCCCTAGAGGGATGAGCTGTGGAAGAACATTAAAGAAGGGGGACTGGGGTTGGGGACGTAGCTCAGTGGCACAGCACCTTCCTGGCAAACACAGGTCATGAGTTCAATTTCCACTATGGAAAAAAAAAAAAAAAACAAAAAACCAGCTGTGGGACATTCAGGTTCCCACTTGAAACTATTTGTCTGAAAGTCTAATCTGGTCCCTGCCCGTCTCCCACACATTCACAAAGACAGCTATGCAGAGGAGTATGGTTTGTCCACTTTGAAACCCGTGCTGAAATGTGGCTGTCACTGTGGTTGTATTGGGAGGCGGGGCCTTTAACAGGCGATTGGGTCGTTAGAGGGGCCCTCTGGCTTGTTTCTCTTCCACACATGTCCACGTGCCCTTTTACTTGTTGCCATGTTGCGATGTCCTGGCCCGACACCCTGCTATGCCCTTGGACATGCCAGCCTCCAGAAATGCGAGCCAAAGTGAACTTCTCTTTGGTATACAGCATCTTGCTTGTGGCACTTTGTTATGTCAGCAGAAAACAGACTAAGGCAATACTCTAAGGCTGGAGTTGGTGTTTTCTTCCCACATGGAAGTCAGAGGCAGCGATGAGCTACCATGTTTTGGTGGCCACTGGGGTTGGAATGTAAGAATCTGATCAAAGAACCATGTAGATTATACAGTCCAAGAAGCCTGAGCCAGAAGTAAGCATGGGACAGTAAGCCTACACCGGCAAACAGGCTTGGAAAGGACATCAGGCTTTGCCACCAGGTGGCCAATGAAGGTTTAGATCACTCTTACCTTGAGTTCGAGGAGCAGGGGGTGACATTTGTCAGCATTATTTAAATAAGGAAAAGGAGTGGTCCGGTCAGAAGAGGCAACTACCTGGGCACAGGCAGGGAGCAGGTCCAGCAGGTGGCCCATGTGGGGTTCCAGGGCACATTGGGCACTGGTCCCCATCCCTCAGTTACTGTCACCAGGACTGAGAACAGAGGGCTGGCAGCCTTTTAGACATGGGCTCAGGGTCACTTTTAGGGAGTGCTCCAGTGCCCATTCTTAGAACTGCTCATCCTGGAGGAAAAGACTTTAATGGCCTTTGGTGACATCCAGGAGGAGGCTCTAGGCCCCAGGCCAAGCCCTGCCTCATACAGACTCTGTGGCCTTTTGCGAGCAGATGGACCTCATGAGCCTCAGCCTCCTCAGCTGTAATGGAGGAGGGAGCTCCTGCCTCTGGAGCTTGCGGAGAAAGTCAAGGGACTTCGTGGTGTCAGAGAATCTTCACAAACCCATGTACCGGAGGATTTGAACCATCTGCTCTTCAATGGTGGGGAAAACAAACTCAGCTGGGGAGCTCCCGCCCCGCCACACCCTTCCCCACACAGCAAATTCAACAGGATTTTACAGGGAAGACTTCCGGGCTTGCCACAGTTTTTCTTACTTGTGCTTGTTAGATATCTCTCTATCCCTCTAGCCTTTCGTTTATCTTATTATTTTTGCAGTCCCCAGTAAATTGCAAGTATCAGTGTACTTTCCCCTAAGCACTTTAGCATGCATATCACTAACTAAAATAAAGCTCATTATTTATTTAGTGAACAAACCAAATCTTTGTTTGGACGTAAAATTTACACATAATGAAATGTGCAAGTCTTCAACACACTATTACTTTGACAGACGCACACACTCGTGTGAACCAGATTCTCACCAAGTTATAAACACTTGTGTCACTCTTGGGGAGCTCTCTGGTGATGAAGAGGGAGCTCAGGACCAGCTGATAACCCCGCTGTGTAGAGAGCTAACTGACCCATCCTCCCATGGACACAGCGCTCTGCAGTTAGCACTGATGCCCAGACCCCGACTGCGGAAGGAGGCTCCTGATTGCCAGACTGAAGTCCCTCTCAAGCCACCAAACAGGAGGAAGGGGAATGAATAATCTTTTCTCAAAGATTAAGAAAGGACTGCAGAGGCTAAAAACCTACGACAAATGCACTGTTTTCAAATATGGAAGAGCTGACTGCACAAATCAACCAGGTGAGTAGAAAATACTGATGAAAGTGAACAGTTTAGAGGGGGGTCTGATAAAACACCCTTAAAGCAGGAGATTACAGGCACAGGAACAACCCCCAAATCAGAGGTGCTTCAGTTTTTCCTTCGCTCAAAGCTCAGAGATGGCAAGAAAGTCAGTCTCCTAAAATTCTCAGATGTGACAGGTAAACGGCTCAGTATAGCTCTTAATTAACCCAAAACGACACCTGCCAGATGATGGGGATTTGCCGAGCACACGGGGCCGCCCCTGTCTGCAGATGGTGGGCTTCCACCTCTGCTCCAGACCTTGGCCGGCTGTAATTAACATACGGAAAGTCTTTCAAAGTGACTTCCCAGCCAAGTTCCGTGTCTGAAGGAGTCTTTGTGAAGGAGGGAGAGAACGAAGATCTGAAGAGGGCTGTGAGATTCTCAGCTCCTCCCTGTGGCTTTGCGGAACTGCATGACTGCATGACTACCAAGGGCACTGTTGCACAAAACTGTCCCTGGCTAGAGGGGCCACACCTACGATTCCACACAAAGGCACCGCCAACCTTTTATGCACACTTATATTTAAATAAAAGTGTCTACCTGAGCATTATTACACCATATAGCATTACATGTAATATCCATATAGTCAGGATATATAATAACATGTGTAATATACACACACACGGACAGGTGTATATCTATGCATACACAGACTCTGCATTTTGGGGTTCTGTCTAGTCTTCTCTGAATGACCTTAAACAAGTCACTTCTAACCAAGCCTCAGTTTTTTTGTGTTTTATTTTGTTTTGGTATCGGGAATTGAACTCATGACCTTGCACTTACCAGGTAAGTACTTGAGCCCACTGAGCTAAATCCCTGACCCCAAGCCTCAGTTTTCTCATCTGTGAAAGTGGTGTGCATGGAAATGACCTTCAAGAGGTTTCCCTTTCCTGCAACCAGTCCCTAGTGCACCCCCTTTGCAGGCCCAGACTCTTCACCCTCCCTCCCTCCCTCCACAGCAAGACCTTCCCAGATTCCCAACAGGGAGACGAAAACCTGAGCTCATAAAGGTCAGCCCTGTCAACCCGGACAGGCTAGCACACTGCACATCGATCTACTGCTGGGAAAAACCTCTTCTCCCACCAGTGCAGGCCAGCCTCGCAGGCCTTCAGAAAAACAGAGCGAGGAGAAAAACCAAGAGAGAGGGCGAGTGTGAGGGAGAGAATACAGAACGGGTTTCATTTCTGCTTCTCTAGGAAATCACAGACTTTCAGGCCAGACAGCGGTGCTGCGTGGGCCACAGGGACACTGGGAAGAAACCAAGCCTGTACCCCGACACTACCTCTGACCAGAGGTAAGGCAGTTGAGTGACTTTCTTTTCTTTCTTTCTTTTTTTTTTTTTTTTTTTTTTGTTAGTACTGGGGATCGAACTCATGACTGTGTACTTGCAAGGCAGGCACTTATGCTGCTGAGTTAAATCCCCAGCCCAGTTGAGTGACTTTCTGAGCCTCAGTTTTGTCCTGTGTTAACAGAAAGAGAACTGTTATTGCACCACTTCCTGTTGTCTACACCTACAAAAACCCAAATGTGCAAGGATCCTTCAGGAAACTCACTGTTGGGTCACAGCAGTGCCACCATAGGCCACAAAACACTAACCCAACTTCACAGCTCACAACCTATTAGAAAAAGGAATGGGGGTCCTAGGGCCACAGGGGACCCTTGACACAGATTGGTGGGTTGCCAAGTTTGTCACAGTCATAGATCAGGTAATTTAGATCTGTTTTCTTGTCCTCTAAGCCTGCCTTCCCTTCTATGACTAGCCTTGTAGATATTTCCATTTGAGATCTCTGGTAGAGCACATTTGGAGAAGTTCTGGCCCAATTTTAACTGCTCTCTTCTTGTGGAATTATTCTGAAATTCTATCCCATCCTGCTCTCAACCTAACAAACAATGGGCAATGCAACTAGCTCCTTGCCAGGGTGCAAGATAACTCCTAATTTATGAGTGCATCTGTGGAGCCTGGAGAGCCCCAGCTGCCTTAAGTCTGCTCTGGAGCACTGCCATGACCCGGGCTGGGATACCCACAGGTGGCACACGGGTGAGGACCAGCAACAGACGAGCCTCACAAGAACCATCGAGGCCCCTTACGGTCGATCTGCTGCCCACTGATCTTCCCCACCACAGCCCCTACTGCCCCCTGCTACATGCCATGGTCTGGGCCCCCTTGCTACCTACCACCTCCACGCCCGCTTCTTGGGGCCATCGCCATCTGTTTCCTTCACTTGAAACGCCACCTTTCTTCCCCTTCTTCATATCCAACCTCCCAACTTACCAAGAGTCAACTCCCATGCCACCTCCTCCAGGAAGCGTTTTAGATTGACCATTGTTGCTGAGTCCATTCCCTACTTTCCTGAGTCCCCAGCCTGGGTCTGCAGGGCACTGCCCAAAACATGTGGATGGAGTGAGTGCTAAGTATGACCAACAGATGCTCCCTGAGTCATGGCCGTCTGGAGCCAGGTCATGAAAGGGGCGCCAGGAGAATTAGTGGCACTCCAGTCTCTTGCCTTGGCAAGCAGGAGAGCTGAGGAAGGGAGGGGAATACCTGTAAGGGGGAAGAGAGCTAGGTTTGCTGCAGGAACCGCAGGGCATGTCCAGTGGACAAAGAACCCCGGATGGGTGCCTCCTGAGGGCCTTCGCATCCCTCTCCCAGAGCTTGACAGATCTCCCTGCTACATAGGGAAAGCACTAAGTTTGGTTCACTCCAAGAGCACAGGAGTTTAACAATGTAGAAAGCAAGGAGCAAATATATAACTAAACACTAAAAATACTGATAGTCATAGCTCAGGCCAGACTGAAGTTGGGTTGGAAAATGGGAAAGTCACTAATTTTTCTTAGTACCTCTTCTGTGTGCTCACTTGGCCACTAGAAGTGCTCAGTCTGAAAACCCGAAGATTTTCTTTGCAAACCGGAATGTGGTCAGAAGCCCCTTGTCCATGGCCTAATCGACCAGCCCCTAACTTCACTGTTTGGCAGGGCTGACACTGAATTGTAATCCTGTGCTAGTCTTTTCTGTCACCGTACAAACACCAGAGATAATGAACTTACAGAGAACAGTGTTACTTTTGTTCACTGTTTTGGAGGTTGCGGTATGTAGCTGATTGGCCTTGTTGGGGGGCTATCGTGAGGGTGCCGAGCTGCTCACATTAGGCTGGGAGGTGAGAGAGGAAGCAAAAGGGACTAGTGCCCTGCATGCCACCAAGGGCACACCCCCAATGGCTTAAAGACCTCCCATGAAGCCCTGCCTTTTAAAGGTTCTCTCACCTTCCAATAGCATCATGGGCTGAGGCCAACCCTTTAACACATGGGGACATCACGGATCCAAACTATAGCCATTCCCAAGAAAACCCAATCTCATGTCCATGATGGCTGTCTAATAAACTTCTGAGGCTCTCTTGTGCCATCCCAAGCTGGATTTATTCATCCCACGGTCATGGACATGGAGAAGTTAGAAGCAGAGTAGGAGGTGAAATTTATTCTAGTGAAGGCATCCAGGAAGGCTTCCTGTAGGAAGAAGATGTAATCAGGGCCTCAAACAACACTCAAACTTCACCTTTGGGTGAGTTACCAAACTCTGCTCCTGTCCACCTGCCAGCATGGGATGTATTCCCCTGAGGAGTAAAAGTACACTGCTCCTGTCCCCGCAGAAGGGAGTCTCAGCCGAATGGAGTGTGTCCTGGTGTTACAGTGTGGATGACAAATCCCCTCTTCTAAAAAGGCCCAAAGGCTTGGACCACAGGAGGATGCCAGGAGGCAGGAGGGTGGGATCTTGAAGAGGCACAGCCTAGTGGGGATCCTTAGGTTACTGGGGTGTGTCCTTGAGGGGGGATTATGAGGCCCAGGTCTTGTACTCTCTTCCAGCCCTCACCAGAGGCCCAAATGAATGAGGTGCCTGATCTTAGACTGGAACTTCCAGAAACCGTGAGCCAAGATAACCCTGGCTTGGGTACTCTGTTGAATTAACTTTGAGCTGACCAAAACACCTGGTTTACAATGGGCCATGGAGACTCTGCTCTTTCTTTTTTAACTGGCAAGAAGGCAGCTGCTAATACAGGACAGTGACCAGTAAACCCAGCAATCCCAACTGCTCGAATCACATCAAGATTGGCAACTAACTGTAGAGAGGTGAGGCCCAGTTTTTTGCACAGGTGCAAAAAGCACAGTGGGGGGTGGCAAAGTCTCTGGGCTTGCAGCCAGTCAGTCCTGGTCAGAGGTGTGAGCTGAATGGCCTTGGAGAAGCCACTTTAGCCCTCTAAACCTATGCTTCCACCTGCAGTGTGGCTATTACGGCACTCATAGGGCTAAGAAATATTGCACTTTAAATTCTTTGTGAATTAAAAAGTGTTACACAAATGCAAGGGGGTATTTGGTGTTTAACACAATTCTTGGCACACAGCACATGCTTTGTGTGACCCGTGCAAAAACAGATGCACTAGGGTTTGTTTAAAAAAATCGAACTGTATTTCCAGATGTTTTTCTCAGATTTCAACAAATGTCTAGGATTTTTTTGATTACAAGGAAAGCCTCAAATTAGGAGTCAGGTCCACAGATTTCATGTCTCTGCCACAGTGTAGCTTTGGGCATGGCCCCTAGGCCTGGAGCCTTACTCTCCCCAAACTGCTGAGAGTAAGGTGGGAGGGAGAAGAGACTGGAGTCTGGTCTTTCCACTCAGAAACCCTCCTCTGCCCCCACCTCTCACCCAGCGACCCTGTGCTTGCTTAAATGACAAGTCCAAACCCCCACCTTTGCAAAGTATTTTTTTGAGCAACAGACTATTTCCACCAGGCTTTTTTGGGGGGGGGGGCACTGAGACTTGAGCATCAGCTGACTGTAAAGCAGATGCACCTCCCCAGCTCCTATTACCAGCTCTCAAAATCAAAATGGCCCTTGGTTCACCAGCTCAGGGGCCCCCTAAAGTCCAGTGCATTCCCAAAGCCTTCAGGGACTCCTCCTGTCAGCCTGGTGCCAGTCCAAGCTGACTTACTTTCCTGCAGGTTCGACCTTGGCCCATGCCTCGGAGCAGCCGGGTCCTCCTCAGAAGAAATCCCCTCCCCTGGATCCGCTCAGCTGGTGCTGAGGCCAGAACATCGCATGGCTGACTAATGAGACGGAGGTGAAGGTGTCATACCTTGCTGGGAAGTCACAGTGCTAGTCCCGACCTGCACCGCCTGCCATCAGATTTTAATGCTGCTGCTGACATATTTATGGAATGCCTCACCAAGTGTTTGCCGGGAGACCAGACAAGATTTACCTCCACAATTACTTCCACATCGTGCAGGCTTCGCTGTGCGCTGAGAACTTGGCTGTGCTAGGCCTGAGCCCCACTGCGCCCTGAGGAACAGGCTCCATTCCGCACACCTTTCTTGCCCCCAGCAAGCAGGGCCCGGGACTGGGAAGATGGAGATGAATCAGATACGCTTCCTGCCCACGGAGAGCCCGAAGTCTGCAGGTGGGGGCCGCACACACATAAATTACCCACATCCAGGGGGACTGGAGACCAGCGCTGAGAACAGGTTGAAGCAGGCTGGGATGGAGTGGGGGAGAGGAGAGTTATCTCCGCCATCAAAGCCCCTCTGGGCTGTCCAGCCACCCAGCTGCTTCAGCTCTTCTGGTGACATCTCTGCCCTGGCAGGGCTCCCAGGGCTTCCATCCCTCCCCCGATGGCCTCAGTGACTCTGCGCCTCTCTCCTTTTAGGTGCCTGTACCTTCATTTAGACTCTTAGGGCTCCGTTCTCAAAGCTGACTGGAAGCAGGATGCAGCCCCCAGAACCTCTCCGTTCTTCACGGAGTCAGTAAACTCCCTTCCCTGGAAGCTTTACTAGGCTCCCCCTGCAGAGCTGCCCTGGGCCAGGGGCAAAGTGGAGGGATGTGGGCCAAGGGCTTCAACCACCTAAGAAGCTTTAAAACACCAGGTGCTGGGGCTAAGGATGTGGCTCAGTGGTTGCCTAGCATGTGTGAGGCTCTGGGTTCAAGGTGCAGTGCTGTAAACAAAACAACAAATCCCTCTGGCTGATACATCTGTACTCCATACTAGTTCGTCCGGACCTCCTGGGGCGAGGGCAGGTAGCACTTTTGTCCAGATTCCCAAAGTGATTCCAGTGAGCCGTGGGTTTGAGAAGCAGGGGCCAGAAACTGACCCTCAGAGTGGGTAAGCACCGACCTTGCCTGAAAGCTTGTTAGAAGTGAGCACTCCGGACCTAGACTCACTGAACCCCAATCCACTTTCTGCGAGGATCTGAGGCTTGTAAGCAGTGGGGTTGGAGGGGCACTGAAGTGCAGTAAAGATTGCCCTGGTATTCTCAGAAGCCTCTCAGTGGGGGCACTGGAAGGCTACCCTGGAAGCAGCCTGGCCACCACAGGCCTGGCTACCAGGAGGGGCTGGCTGGGGCAGGAAGACTCTGTATGGCCATGGAGGCAGGTGATATCATTACCCAGACAGCTGACAAGGCACGGGTGCTTGGAGGGAGCTGAATTAGAACCTTGCGACAGTCCTCACAACTCCCAAGGCTGGGCCACAGGCAGGAACCCCAGTGCAGTCCCCTCTGTACCACAAACTCACTGGAACAAGGCCCTCCCCCAGTCCAGGCCTCAGTTTCCCCAGGACCCTGAAAAGGCATAGATCTACCTTTTTCCATTATATATTACAATGTAATAATAACAGAAATAAAGTGCATGATGAATGTAAGGCACCCAGGTCATCTCCAAATCACTATCCCATTCCACCTCATCTTTGGAAAAACTGTCTTCTATGCAAGCAGTCCTTGGTGCCAAAAAGGTTCCAGGGAATGCTTGGCACAGATAATGTTAAAGAAGTCCATTTCCTGGTTCTCAGCTGCCAAATGAATTGTTTCTTAAAACTGATCTGCCTGTGGGACACGCATCATGCCAGTTTTCTGTTCCCACTTTTCCCTCCTTAGTCCTGCAGATCCAATCTCTTTCTCTCTTTCTTTCTTTCCTTCTTTCTTTCTTTCCAAAAGAGGTCTCACTCTGTAGTCCAGGCTGGCCTTGAACTTGTGGTGATCTTTCTGCCTCAGCCTCCCAAGTGCTGGGAATACAGGTGTGCACCACCACGCCCAGTGTACCCAGTCCTTTTAAAATTCCACTGACACTTTCCTGTGTGTCATCTGTGTCCAGCTCACAGGCCAGCAGAGACATTGCTTTGGTGGAAAGGGAGGTGAGGGAAGAGAGCAGAGCAGAGCTATCTTTGGGGACCGGAAGGAAGAGAGCAGAAGCTTCCCAAGGGAGCAGATGCAGGCCAGGTGGGACCTCACAGGTGTGCTGGAGTGACCTGCTGTATGTCCCCTTGAAGGCCAGGTACACTGACCAGGCACAATATTTTACCACCCATTCCTTCCCCAGGTACTGACCGAGTGCTGCTACTAGGTCCTGAGGCCACAGCCCTGGACAAAACAGATCCCGAACACGAGCGCCCCCTCTTTGAGCTTATGTTCTAGTGGTCTCATCAGACAATAAAGTAAAATAAGTAAAGACAGTGTGCTCATGAGATGTCGTTAGGAGAAACAAAAATAGGAAATAGATTTAGACAACTTAGGAAGGTTATAAAATTTTAGAGGAGGTTATAAATTTTAGAAGGTTATAAAATTTTAAAGGAGTAGAGATGGTTTTGCTGAGAAGGTAACTTTTGAATAAGAAGTCAAAGGACCAGAGAGTCAGTCATGTGAGTATCTGTGGCAACAGCACCCCAAGTAGAGAGAAAAGCAAGTACAAAGGTCCTGGGGCAGGAATATGGGTGGTGTGTTAGAGGAATAGCCAAGAGGCCTGCATGACTGGAGAGGAGAATTGGGTGTGACCTGACTCAGGCTGGCTCCTGCTGAGAATGGACTAACCGGGCAAGGATGGCAGGGGAGGCCTTCAGGGGGGTCACTGCAAATGTTTGCTGAAATACAGACCCCTGTCCACAAAGTGGATCATATGGCCATTGGGGACCTAATGCTGCAAGGCTGGGAAGGCCAGGCCATGTGGTCACACAAGCAGGTGGTCAGCTGATCAGAGCCAAGAACCTTCTCTAGGTGGCAGAGAGATCACTTTGGATTCTAGTCTTTGCTCTGTGTGACCTTGTGCCTCTTCCTCGCACAGGACCTACAACAAAAGTAGCATGCGGGGTCCCCATGGCGCTGAGACGACTCTCAGTGTGGCTGTGGAAGCTGGTAAACCGAGGCCGATACAGGCCAAGGCCATGTCTACCCTGCCACACAGGGACGTGGGGCAAGGCATCCACCATGTCCACTAGGGGGAGCTTTGGCGATTCTTCCTGGATGCAAAGGACTTAGGCAAAGGACATAGCCTCAGTCCTGGCTCTCAGGGATTTCAGTTCCAAGCCCTCTGGTGGCCCAGGGGTGGCCCTGAGACGTTTCCACGGTGCCAGGGATGCTGCAGTTGGCAGGGTTCTGTCTCTCCATTCCAAACAGCCAACAGCAGCTATTTGAGAGGCTGGGGCATCAGTCTCTGCCCCGTGACAGACAAACCAAAGAGCAGGTAACAAAGAGGCCACGTGGGGCAGAAAGCAAGTCCTAGGGCAAGTGTTTGCGGTGAAGGAGGCGGGCTGGGAGGCTTCTGGCTCACACCTGTGCTTCCTGTTTGAGCTATTTCAGGTGGCTCCTGAAGCACGCACTGGACACCTGTCCCGCGCCTGGCTCTGTTGAGAAGCACGTGGGCCTAGGCACACTTAGGCTCATGAACCCACCTCGCCCTCCAAGACGGCCAGCATCGCTAGGGTTCTGAATTTCTCTCTGAACACTCCATTTATCTGACGGTTAAAAAGGCCCAATAGGATGCACTTAAAATAGACTGAGTGGGCAGGGCAGCCACGTAGAGATGACGAGGTTGTTTACTGTACAACAGAAGCCAGCGGAGTGGGCCAAGGGCGAGAGATCCAGCCTGAGCCCTGGCTGGCGCTGCATCTGCTCATGAGAAGAAAGGAGCGGGACCCTGAGAACCGGCCGGGGAGAGCTTTAGGACAAGCCCTGTGCTACCGACCCCTCTTCTGTGCTGTCACAAACGAGAGGACTGCGAACTGGACGAGCAGGTCCCCAACCCTCCTGGTTCTCCTTTAGCCTGTATTTATCTGGACCAAGAGTGAGCAAAGCCCTGGGACAGGCACAGATCCCCCAGCATGGACCATCATGGCCTTCACAGGGGAGGGGCTGAGGTTGGGCAGTAAGGAAGTGTGCTGGTTACATGTCAGGCAGAGGGGCGCTCGCGCTCTCGGGGACCCACACTTTTTCTTGCCAAAAGAACTCTGAGGACTCGAGTTGTAGCTTGTGGTAGAGGAAAGAAGGAAGGAAAATAGAAAGAAGGAAGGAAGGAAGGAAAGAAAGAAAGAAAGAAAGAAAAAAGAAATTTTTTTTCAGGAGCTCAAATCCAGCCTGGGCAACACGGATCCCATTTTAAAACCAAATAAAACCAGGCTCAGCAACATGACCACAAGGTTCTGTCCTGGTGCAGGCAGGCCCAGCTCACCTTCCCCTGCCATGAAATACAGTGCACTGAGCCCACGGGGGACAGCAACCAGGCTGAGGGATGGGAGGAGTCAGTGTGGGGACAGGCCCATGGAGGCCCCAGTCAATGTCTGACACGCTACAGAGCAGGGCCTTCTCCCTCTCGCTGTCCCCCAGGCAGCCTTGGGAAAACCAACATGCCTCCACCACAGGGTGCCGACTGAAGGCCAGTGATATAAAACAGACTCTCCTGGTTGGAGCCTAGGAAATCTGGAGGAGCACAAAGGCCCCACTGGACAGAGTCCCAATCTGGGGTGTCCTGCCACACCTCTTGGCTTCTCGGCCTCCCACATTTCCACAAAGTCTGCAGAGTTCTTGCATAGTCCTGATCAGAGGCTCCAAGGAAGAAAAGGCAGAGGACGGGCAGGCTACATCAGGCCAGAGGAGACAAAAAAAGGGGAGAAAGGCAGGACTTGAACTTGCCCCTGATAGATGTGCAGGTGGAAAAAGGTGTCCTAGAGTCCCACGTGGCCACTAAGAAGCCACTCACCAGGAGGGAGGCCCCTGTGCCTCAGTTTGGGCTCAGAGCCAGGGCCACCACAGCACCCTCACCCACTGCCCATTGCCCAGCCAGCCCCGGCTGGGGGACCTGAGTGTGGATAGCCCCACCCCACCCCCAGCCCACCCGCTGCCCACCTCCTCAGGTCTGCGAGGTGGCAGGCCCTGCCTGCTCCCTGGGGAGCCTGCCGCCAGGCCTGATGGCGCTGACGGAGGGAGGGAGGCCGCCAAGCTGTCAGTCTGGAGGTGCCCCTCAGAGCCCCTCCTAGCTGGAGCGAGGAGGGTGGGCCAGCTCCGGAGCTGGGCTGTCAGGGCCTTCACAGAGACGAGGCCGGAGAGGCGCTGCCTGACAGCTCGCCCACCGAATTAGGACCATTTGCATGCTAATTTCCAGCGCTCTAACGGGCTGGCAGGCTGGCTGGGGCGAGTGTGCGGAGAGAGGCACGCGGCCTCCCCGCCCGCCTGTGATGGAACAATGCTTGACTGATCTAGCTGCGTTAACGAGCAAATTATGGTAATTTTGTTATTACAAATGCATAGAAATTTCCAAAGCAGGCAGCCATTCAGGGCAGCTCCCTGCTCCTCCCCGCTCCTAAATACGGAGTCCTCTGTTTGTACACAGGAGCCCAGCATGGCTTGGAGGACCTAGGTTTCCAGGGGGCAGGCTTCCCAGGGGGCCATCCCAGGGAGACCCAGCACGAGCTGGTCCAGACCTGGCCACCATCAGGCCATCCATCCCCGTCAGGTGCTGCACCCCCAAACCTCAGCTCTTTTTGTCCCCCAGGATTCTGCCTTGATCCTGCAGCCAAACTCTCACATTAACTGGTTTCTCTCCATCCTGAGCAGGTGACATGGGCAGTTCTCACAGACAGTCCTGGGTGCTGAGAGATCCACCCAGTCATTTCCGTGCCACCACTGTGAACTGGGCTCAGTGAGGGCCAAGTGAAGACTGTCCGCCGGGTGGATGAATGAAAGAGGGAGGGAGTGAAAAGAGAGAAGAAAGGCAGAACACGAAAAAGGGACGAGGAGGGAGGGATGAGGAGGAAGGGAGGGGGCAAAAAAGGAGGAAGGAATAAAACAGGACTGAAAGGAGAAAGGACAGAGGGAAGGAAGGAAAGAAGGACAGCGGAAAGGAGGGAGGAAAAAGAAGCCCAGAATCCAGTTCACACACAAGGACAATCAAGTGGGACCCCAGCCCCTCAGCTCGCTGGCAGTGAAAGTAATCCAGGACTTTACTGGAGGGATTTATTTGCCAGTTTGGCACCGTTTCTGGTGTTTATAGTTGTCCATTGTGGAAATCGCGATTTGTCCCAGTTTTCCTGGTGATCTTCTTGCTGATTGGGAGTGTGATTTGGAATTGTGCTCTGGACTGCATCCAGAGAGGCGCTGTTTCCAAGGGCACCCCCACTCCCCGTAGGGAAGCGCAGCCCAGTCCAGGTGCAGGGCTTGGCACAGAGGTGGCACCATGGCAAAAGCCAGTCCGCCCTCCGGCAGACACTGGGGGTGGGGGTGGGCATGCGGCCGCCCTGGGCCTCCTCCCGGAACGCCGGCAGCCCTCCTCTTTCATGATGGGGATTTCAGGTCAGGCCGATGTTATGGAAAGGTCAAGAAGCTGCCTCAAATCCATTTTGGAAGTCAGTGGGGAATAAATCATCAATTAGGGAGGAAACCAGCAGTGAGGAAGCTCTGCTCCCGGAGCCCGAGGCGGCCAGGACTCACCGAGACCTTGGGAGGCAAAGCCCCACACGGAAGCCTCGATTTCATGACCTCAGCTGGGGTCGTGGTCAGATTTTTCTATCTGTCTGATTTTCTAATTGGGTTACATTTTCCAGCGGGAAACTGAATCCAAGGAAAGAAAGCAATCATTTCTTTCTGTTGGACCCTCCTGTCAACGCTGAGTCTGCACAAGGAGGGCCAGGGATAAAAAACGCTTCCTCGTCTCCTGCTTCGCTAGGAAGGGACCCAGTGGAGCAGGCCACTGCCTGCAGAGAGAGCCAGCTGGCACCTCCTCTGACAGCCTGTGTCCCCACACAAGGTCTCTCCTTGTCCCCCTGCACACCTCCAGTCTGTCCAGCAAGATGGAGGGCAAAGTGGCGCAGAATGTACCAGGGCCGTCCTCTTCCCAGAGGTGTGTCAGCACAGAGCCTGCCCCACACCCCAGACATCCCCAGCCCAGGCCCGGGCTAAATGTCTGCCATGCTTCTTCTACACGGTGTGCTACCAGAAGCCAGGGCAGGGCCTGCACTGCCCGGCCCCATGAGCTGTGCCACACCTCCACAAAGCTCATAGAAGGTGCATGGCTCCTTTTGCAAGAAGCCGATGCCAATTTCTTGGCATCTGTTTTTCCAGTGGTTTGTTCCTAAGCATTCTCTGCAGGAATCTGCCACCCTAAATGGTCCTAGAATGGCTACCGAGTGGCAAAGTCCCAGCGCTGAATCCTAGGGGCCACAGAAGTTTGGTTCAAGCCAGCATTCCTCAGAGCAGACACCACAGCTTGCATTCTCTCAGGTCTGCTCTGGCCACCTCTTCTCTGGTCCCACACAGACAGCAATTTCTAGGCTTTCACGCAGCATGAGTTCAATTTCAAACTGGCCAAGTCTTTCCCTTGTCATCTACCCACAACCACAGGAGACCTGTGTGGACCCCTTTTCGGAAGCTTCAGGTTCCACCTGGTACAATGGGACTCACACTGGTGCCATCTCAGGCCACCATGAGGGCACCACTGAGAGAACCCAGAAGGAGGCTAGGGGGCTCGAGAGTTGAAAATGGCCACCACCCAGCTCTGCAGGACAGTCCCCAGGCTTTTTCCACCTGGGACTGCTCTTGAGACGAACATGATGACCCAGTTTTCATTTAAATTCTTCTTTCCTCTCTCTCCTTTTATCTCTCTTGCTCTCTCTTGCTCCTTGCCTCTCTCTTCCTCTTGTTCTTCCCAGCCTGGATTTAAGTCTCCCTGCTTCAGTCCTTTATTTGTGCCTCTGCACATAGACTCCTTATAAAGAAAATTCATTTGTTCAGGGTCACCGCGTGGTTTTTCATTAAAAACAAATTACCCGCATTCAGGGAGGACATCTGGACTTCGCGGGTCCCATTAATGACTATATTTCCAGCCTCCCCGGCCCGGTTGGGCTCCCCTTGCCTGTCACCCTGCCTTCCTGGCCCCGGGAGGACAATGAGAATGACAGTCAAGTGAAAGGGGAAACATGAGGGATGAGGGCAAGAGCAAGTCCCGTGAGAGAGGAAGGAGGGAAAAGTGAAAAAATAAATAACTCAAACAGAGGGTAACCAGGGCCATTGTCTCGGCACCGGCCAGAGAAGCCAGAGCAGATAGCAGAAGGGCGGCACAGAGTGGCGCTGGGGCCCTGTTTAATTACACACCCAACTCCAAGGCCTGGACTCTGGGTCAGACAGAGAGGGAGGGCAGGGTGCTTTCCTCAAAAGATCCCACCCACACCCACGGAGCACCCGCTTCGGGAGTGTGAGAGACCGGGCAGGAATCCTCTGGGAAGCCAGGCAGACTCCGCCTCAGAGGCAGCCAGAGATAAGAGCATGAAGGCACCTCAGTGCTTATCAAGCAGGCCTGGCTGGTGCTGCGGGGTACACGTGGGGTGGGGGCTCTGGGATGGGGAGTGAGGTTCCTTGCAAGAGGGGTTATTTAGAGTGGGCCTCAGAGGACAGATCCCTCACAGGCAAGTGAAGAGGAGAGGGAGATAGGAGGCAACAGAATCCCAAGTATGCTCCTAGTGTCCTGGCGGGAAAGGTTCTCCCAGCCATGAAGGAACCCCCCCATCGGGAAGGCCACTGGGGAAGCCACTGGGCCCAAGTCTGTCAAATAGTCTCCATTTGCTCAGCCTCCATGGGCACCAGGGCTCAGTGAACTGGAGACGCAAGCTCCAGGCCCCGGGTCTGCTGTGTGTGTGCCCTGGCAAGGCATGTCTCTGCTCTGCGTTTGGCAGCTTGCCTCTCAAACAGGGACACATTTGTAGGTACTCCCAGGGACACCTGGGGATGACAGAACAGTGTGCCCTCTGCAGATTGTGAAGCACCATGCAGCTTGGGGCATTTGGAGTGGTTAGTAGAATTAGCTTATGAGTTCATGATTTGGCCTCTTTGGAGAGTGTTTTCTTTTCTGAGGCCATAACCCAAGCCCTGAGGGCCTCAGGCACTGAATAGATGTGACACCTGTTAAGTGGAATTCAGGGTTAGAGGTGGAGCTTAGTTTAGCTATGGGCTGGAAGTTGACAGGGTCTTGAAGACAGTGGGCTGCCGATTCCAGCAGGTCAAAGGGAGTAAAATACAGATTGCCCAATATAATGATGCTGGGGTCTGGGAAGAGTCCCCTGCCTACAGGGGCAAAGCCTGTCTCAGGCCCTTTACACGCACTGTCCCACCCACCTGAAACGCTCACTTCTCTGTCTTGGCTGGTGGCACGTTTCCCCCTCAACAGCAAACCTGAGTGAGAATGGTTCCTTGCTTGATCTTTCTCCTGTCCAAGCCCAGTACCATGGAAGTTTCGAAGGCTTTGGCTGTGCCCCTAACCACCACGCCCACACACCATTCCTGGACACTGGTGCTTTTTCAGACTTCACAGTAGTCCGTCAAAGCCCCTTCAGACCTGCCCCACTCCTTCTGTACAGAGAGCCTGGAGCCCTCTGAGCCTGACATCTCCAGGCTAGAGCTTCCTCCTGTGCGCTCCCAGAGTCCCTGGGCTTACCTGTCACTGTACCTGCCTGCTGCTAGATCCGTACTGACTGGCCTGCCAAGGAGTTTAGGGTTATGCCTGGCATATGTAGATGCTCAGTAAAGTTGGAAGAGAGGAAGGGGTGGGAGGAGGGAAGGAGGGAGGGAGGGAGAAAGCAAGTATGACATGGAAGGGGAGGGGAGGGCAGGGAGAAAGGGATGAATGGAGGGAGGGAGGGAGTGGTGGCTACTGCAACCTGATCAACTGGAGGCCCAGCCATTCATTTATTAGGTCAGTAGGGTCCAATAGCAAATCAAGATCCCAAGTCCTTCCTTCCTAGCCACCCAGGGACTATCCTATGAAGTCCCCCACCTTACAGCACATTAAAGGCGCCACGATAATAATTTCTACTCTAAAATGCAAAAAGCTTATTTTTAAAATTTTTAAAATAATTCTTATGTTGACATTATTGGGCCACAAGTAACTGGACTAATGATCAGCTATGTTTTCTCCACAGTCAAGGCAGACTTGGGAAGTTTCACAAAGGGGAGAATCAAACCTAGAAATTATTTTCAAATGTAATGAAATTTTTATGAGCCTTAAGTTTAATAGTTAATGAAGTTAATGTTACAATGTGTTAGACATTTCATATAACATTTATTAATGCTGGCTTTCAAGTTTTCCTTTTGCATTTTAGAGGCAAAAGATGTCAAACTGGAAAGTCCTGAAAAGCTCTTAAACTGTTAGCCGGGGCCCTTCCTGGGGCCCTGCACCCCTGTTCACAGTCCTCTGGGGAGTCCTAGCTGGGACACCAAACTCGGCCTCTGGAGCTCAAGTGTGGTCAGGTGAAGGCAGTCACAAAAAATGGAGAAAGAGTAGAAGGGGAGAGGAGCAGGAGCGAGCTGGGCCTGGCCTTGGGTGGGCAGACGGCTGCTGTCGGGCAGGGGCCACCAGGACAAGGCTGGGCTCAGAGTCCTTCCCCAGCAGGCCCAGCTCACCCGCCTGCTCCCCTTCTCCAGTGCTCAAGGCTCCTGTAGCTCCCCCAACGCCCTCCTATGAACTCCGGTGCTCTCTGGTTCCCCTGGTGTTTCTCACACCTGGGTCCTTTCTTGGACTAGCAAACCTACCCTTCCAGTTCCAGCTCAAGTGGCTCCTCTGGGACACCTTTCTGAGTCTCTCCACGCCCCCATTTCCCTGGCCAACTCCACAGCCCCTTCCCTGATTTTCTGGACACTTTGTACATGCCTGGGTTTCACCTCTTAATATAGTAAAGAAGGATAGCATTTGAAATCTCCTGAGCTAGACTGTGAGCTCCTTGAGGGCAGCAGCCGAGTCTAGGATGCCACACATACCCCACACCTGGCATCAGGTAACTCTGAGGAAGTGTCTGAAGAAGGAACAGACAGATGAATGACTACTTGCCGGTCTGTCTTGGCTTGTCTGGGGTCATTTCTGGCCTGGCAGCGTGACTAATAGCCACTAGAGGGAAGCAAAGAGTCAGGAACAAGCAACAGGTGTGCACCTGGGCACTCAGAATGAGGCTGGCGAAGGTGTGGAAAGAGCTTGGAAGGAGCCCAGGCCAGAGAGCCACCAGTGGCTTAGGGAAAAATTCAGGCATGCGTGGGAACAGAGCTAAGAACAGAGACCCTCCTGAGCCCCGCTCAGGTCAGGGAGACACACAGGGTCCCATCTCCTGTCTGATACTCGAGTCCCCTCCACCAAACTCTCACAGGTTTCTGCTGGCCCCTCCCAAGCCTGTTTACTGCAGTGGGCTTTGTTCCAGCTGCAGGGGAGATTTTATATACAGGGCTGGAGAAGCTGTTTCTCTGATTCGTAGGCTAGTGCCAACCACTGCGCAGAATATATTTTACTCCTGGCTCATACACTGGAGGAGAGCTGAGAAAGACCTGAAAGATTACACAGGAGTCCTCGGCTGAGTTAGGCCAGGACCCTGCCTGGGGGTAGGGTCCCCAGCTTGCATGGCTCCCACAGCAGGTGAGACTCACAGTTCAGGCAGGGATGGTCTTGCTGCGAATAGAGGAAAGAGCTCCTCCTCTTCTGTTCTTCAGAATCTCCACACCCATCTCATCTCACCCAGCATCTGCATAACTGCACAACCATCATTTCCAACGGACCTCACAAGCTGAGGCAGGCTTGAGGAAGCCCAAGGGCTATGCATGCCACACCCTTCCCACAGTGCCCCTCGCTCCTCTTGGGCATGCCCACATGTCTTGGTGGGCCACACCTCACCCCATCTTCCTGGCCTGCTTCCCCACCTGTCTGCACAGGCCCTCACCCAGATGTCTTCTAGGCCTCCAAAAGTTGCCAACTCTAATCCTAAACTTGTCCAAGTCCAAAACCAAGTTCCAAGCCTACCCACCTGCCTCCTCTCCACGGGCTCCTGTTGCCTCTCCTGACCCCATTTAGTCAGCCTGATCTGCCAGGCTGCACTTCCACCTGCATGAACCCGTGCCAGGCACTAGACTCAGCCCACCCTGCCCCAGTGCCCTCGCCCGTTGTTTCCAGTTGCAGCCTGAAGACCGAGCTCAAGGGCCCCTTGTCAGAATGCCCTTTTAAACTGCACCAACCCCTGTACCTCTCCATTTTCTCCAAACTTATGACAGTCAAAGTCTGCACTCCCACTCCCACTTAGTAACGCTCTCTTTGTGACCACATCCTCCTCTAACTGGCTCTTCCATTGAGCCAGGGGCTCCGTGGCGTATGAGTTCTCCAGGAGAGCTCTGGATGTGAAAATTAAAATTAAAAAAAATTACAGGAGTTTTTATTACACCACTTAATGTTTGCATTTATATCGCCCCCATTGCAGATGAGAAAGAAACAAGGTCCAGAGAAGCCAGGCAACTAGCATGCTCCTGGGAAGCAGGATGATAATTCACAGCCAGGCAGCCTGGCTCCAGAAGCCATGCTCATGACCACCCAGCCTCCCACGACTTCGCAGCATGACGCAGAGTCCTGCTCCCAGTCCCCGGTCAGACCCAGCGTCCTTGGCTGCACTGTTGCAGCGCCAAGCTCACTGGGCCTCAGCAGACTGGGCTGAGCTTCCTTGGCAGCCCAGCCCGCAGCTCATTTTATTCCAGCTGCTGCTTCCTGAGTGCCACCAAGTTCTAGGAACTCTGCTAGGAAGCAAGAACACAGTAGGGAGCAAAACCCACACAGTCCTGATCCCTGTACTATCCTTATGAACCTCGAAGACCTCAAGGGAAGCCAGGGAAGGACAAGGAAGCCACTCTGAAATTTGCTCCAAAATGCTTAGGACCATGAATGACAAGAACAAGGTGCTCCAAAAAAGGAATGGGGATGTGTGTCCTTGGGTTTTTTTAAGCCATCTTATACATCATTTATTATTCATCTGTAAAACCAATTTTATAAGCACAAAAATTCTCAAATTATGTTACAGTTCATGTCTCATTACCATTTATGTTTAAATATTAACAGCAAGTTCTATTGGTGGAAGTCCTTTTTATTTATTCTTCTCGATTTTTTAAAGCTTTGATATTGGGTAAGATTTTTTTTTCACTTTACATTGTAGAGGGTAAAAAAGTAAACATATCCACCTCACTCAGGAACAAAAGTGCCTCCAAGTGCAATAGATCAACTAACGTGGATCTTCATTTCGACAGGTCCTTGTTTAGACGGCGTGTGTCTAACCCCTTGTCCCTGGAACCCGCAAAACCATTGGGTTACAGGCACAGTGAAATTAAGGTTGCCACCAGAAATAAGGTTGATAACTAGATGATTATCCTGGAGTATCAAGGTGAGCCCAGGCAATCACATGACTCTTTCTAAGTGGAGAGAAAGGCAGGGGAGAGAGAGGGCAGCATGGGAATGACTTGGCCCAATGTTGCCAGCTTTGAAGATGAAGTAATGGGCTCACAAGTCAGGGAAGGCAGGGAAGCATCTACAAGCTACAGAAAGCTGCACTTTGTGGTAATTTGTTATGGTAGCAACAGGAAACTACTACATTTAGGTCATGGGGACAATATGAGTAGGGGAAATGTAGAAGGAGGGCCAGGCAGGCTGGGCAGAGAAGGGCGGAGGGCTTTAAGCAGAAGCCAGAGGAGTTGAGGTGGGCAGGACAGGTGACTCATCCTTCCTGCAGGGGGGCCCTCCTCTCTGGCCCCAGCTGCCACTTCCTCCCTCACCCTCATCTCCTATTCCTTTAAGAGGTTAAAAGCCACGCCGATGCATAACTATTGCAAGGCAGCCGGAAGTGATGTCTGCTAGTGGAGGTAGGTAGAGCACCTGGAACCAGAGGCCTGGAGAGGCCCCTCAGTGCACAGGGCCGGGCAGGCCGCGAACCACGCTGCTTCTGCACCTGCTGCAGCCCGGGGATAGAGGATGATGACAATGTCAGGGCTTCCTGGCACTCTGGCCTAGTACCCTGAAGTAGGGATCAGTAAGGAGCTCACAGAGTGGATACATGATCCTGACTGGTTCCTCTCAAAGATGCCCACTTAGCTTTGTAGACTCACTAAAGCCAAAGGGCAGTAATCCCCCATCCTTCCCCTCCAGCCCAGAATTTTTAAGAGTTTCAAATGCCATGTCAATATCCATTAGGTTGCACAAATACCTTTAGGCAGGAATCAGGCAGGTAGTTACACCGATCAAGACACTATGGAATCTTTGGTGCAAAACTTTTGGCATTTGCTGAGAGCTGATGAAAACAAAATCTGAAAACTGTCTCCATTCCTAAGCTGATACAATAGCCGGGTTTGCTTTCTTTAATACAGCTGATCACGAAGAGCAAGGCAGAGTTTGCAGAGTTGCAGAGATGGAATCCAAATATCACAGAAGAACAGAAAGCCACCTTACAGACATAGGAATGCCCTAGAGCCAGAACCAGGGGTTCAAGCCCATGAGCTGACTTTAAATGTAGAACAATGTTATGTTTACTTTTCAGGCCTGGCGCTCCACTGCCCAAATGTGCCCTGGAGATAGTCCCTTCTTGCATGTCCCCAAAGCAGACATTAAAAATGGAAGCCTTTACTTCTAAATGGAAGCAGTGACAGTCAAACATTCCCCAAAGCCAATGGTGGGAAAAGCAGCTCAGAAAGTTCGATTCCCCCAAGGCTGTGAGCCTCCTGCCTCTAAGGGTGCCAATGGGCCCTCTGGGGTAAGACACAGGGTCATCATGTCACCTTTGGTGCGGTCACAAACAAGTGAATGCATCCTGGACTCAGAAGTCCAAGAGTTTAAGGAACAGAAACCTGAACAAGTACAAAGTTGAAATCCTAAACAGGCAGTGGTGTATTCCTGTCCTCACCCCTGGGTTTTCTGGCTCCTCAGCCACTCTTTTGCACCCTTCTCCCCTCCTAATGCATTTGAGATCCTTTTCGTGACGCAGACCTTCGCTGGGGCCTTTCCAGCCTATTGCACCCTCATAGTGCCTGGCACGTGCTAGGTCTCTTTTCCGTATATGTAAAGGTTCCACCAGTGTTGCCCTATAAAGAAAAGTGTCTATGGCGGGAGGCTTGTCTGGGATGTGATACAGTTAGGATCTCGAATGAGGAGATTGTTGTGGATTGTCCAAGCGATCCCTAAATTCCTGTGTATCGTTGTAGGAGAGGAGAGAGAGACCCAGAAGACACTGCCCAGAAGTGGTGTGAAGTTCAGACAGGGCAACGTCACAAAGGCCTGGCCCAGATGATGCCGTCCCAGCCAAGCAGCCACAAAGAGCTGCAAGAGGAGAGGCCTGGGCTTCTCCCTAGGGATTCCAGGGGGGCACAAACCTGCCAAACCTCAATTTTGTCCTATTGATACAGACTTCAGGCTTGGGGCTGTATAGTTGTAGGGAAGCAAGTTTCTACTGGTTTTTTTTTAGCACTGTTTGTGATAGTTTGTTATAGTTGCCAAGGAAACTAACACAGAGATCACTATAATTTTCCCTGCCATTTTCACTTCGCTAACACCCAGAAAAGAGACCTAGAATGTGCCAGGCAGGTGAAGGGTACAATAGGCAGGAAAGGTCCCAGTGAAGGCTCATTCACGAAAAGGATCCCAAATGTGTGAGGAGGGGAGGGAAGGGTGCAAAAGACAGTGGCTGAGGAGGCAGAAAGCCCAGCGGAGGCCACCTCACAAGGTTTTAGGGAGTGCACGTGCCTATTATCCCAGCACTGGGGAGGCTGAGGCAGGAAAATCACTGTGAGTTCGAGGTCAGCCTGGGTTGCAAAGTGAGTTCAAGCCCAGTCTGAACTGTATAGCGAAATCCTGTCTCAAAAAGAGAACAACAACAAAAACCAACCAAACAAAACAGAAGAAGAAGGAGGAGCTTTCCTTCCTTGAGAAGGAAAGGAGAAGGAGAAGAAGAAGGCAGCTTTGCAGGACAGATGATATTTGCTTCAGCCTTGAATGGTCATGGAGGGAAGTGATCCAACCAAAGGATGGGATGAGGGAGGTCACTAGCAACAGTCCATGGTGTGCTGAGGCCTCGGTGGATGGTCAGGGATGGCAAAGGCTGGGACAGAGAGCCAGAAAGACGAGGTGGAGCCAGGCCACAGTGATGCCTGAGGGCCAGGCCCAGGGTCCCTGTCTGTTGAAAGGGAGCCTTCTCCGTGCTGGAGTAATCTGCAAAGACAGTGTGCACAGGCCACCCAAGAAACAGGAATTTGGAAACATGCGGGAAGAGAGTCTCAAAGACATGAGAACACTGGCTTGGGTGCTGAAGGTGCTGCTGAGCTCAGATTCCTACCCCGACTCTGGCTGGGCCCTGGGTGGGGGAGGAGAGACAAAGCAAGGGACCAGCAAGAGGGAACGAGGGGGGAGGAGAGAGGGGGTGCAGAGGAAGAAAGAAAGGAGGCGGAGAGAGAAGGAAGAAGTTGGGGGCTCTCGGGCAGCAGGATCCCCTGCCAAAATTCTTGTTTTCTTCCTTCCACGCTGTGCAGCCTCCCTCTGTGCCAGGGGACAGAGTCCCAAGGGCCTTGTGGTTACTCCTGTCCAGCTGTTGCTAGCAGGCTGGGTTAGGCTGTGCCCTTGTTCAGTCTCGTGATTCCTGCTGCCACTATTAATGGACAAGGAGCAGCCATCCGTTCCCGCTGGGGGTTTGGGCAGCCCACAGCCATTTGTATGTGGAGCCTGGTAATTAAGGTTGGAGAAATCACAGGGCAGGAGGGCAGGCTCTGTTTGAATAAACTCAAGAAAGTTCAGCCGCTTCTCTGAACCTGGCCTCCTGGAGGTCCGCAGCAGGAAGCCGAGGGGGCCTCAGCCTCACCTACTAATGTGCCCTCGGGAAAGAGCCTGGTGCTACTGCTGTCTCCCCTTCCAACATCACCGAGAAGCAAGAGCTGACAGATCCAGAGAGCACGCAGGCAGCGCCGTGCAAAGCATGGATGCCTGCCGGGGGTCAGGTCCCTGCCTGCGAGCTGTGAAGCCTTGAGCAGTTCCCCGACCTCTCTGAGTCTTAGACCTTTTGAGACGTGGGGATTGAGCTCAATCCTGAACTTGTCCATAGAGTTGTTAAAGCGGAGGTTCTAGGGAAAGCACTTTGTATTCCAGGAAAAGCTACATAAATATGAGGGATCATTCGAGCTATACAGTGACATGCACACTAACTCAGTAAGGTTGGGCGTGAGAGGTGGGCTGGCAGCAGTGGTGGCGGTGGTGGTCTGTGACTGAGGAAGGACGCTGTGTGAGCCCTCACCTCGGGTTGCCTGGTGCATAGTATTTCCCTGGATCTGCCATGGGTGCATCCTCGCAGCTGCAGGAAAGGCAGAGGTTTGCAGGTGAGGCTGGCCCACCTCCCCAGCATTGGCAAGGCCCAGGGCGAGAGTACAAGCGCAGGCCATTTCCCATATGCCTCGTATCTAAGAGTCATAAATCAAGCTAACAAACCGTTAAATGAAATATGCTCCATCCGCCTACCTTGTTAAATCCATCTTTGATACAACTTGGAGGATTGGGTCAGAATTTAGAATTCTGGAGCTCCGTGGTGCTCTGTGCCAGGCTGTGCTTGCTGCCTAGGGACAGCCCACCCGGACTATGCCCACCTCAACTTCACTGTCCGCCATGCATATCTACTGCTCACATCTCAGCTCTGTCCACGTCCTCACAAGAGCCAGGCCCTGGCCTGTGGGGTACATACACAGGGGACGTGGGCTATCTGAGGGGGATGCCCCTGGAGAAAAGGCTGGAAGAGGCTCATCCTGACTAGGGTTGGTATCCAGGGTGGGCTGGAAGGAGGATATAAGCATGTCCCCTTGGGCCTGCAGGCTGATCCTGTGAGGGGGACACTCAGCAGAGTCAGGAGTTGCTCCTAGAACAACCTAATTCTACCTGGTTCCTAGTGGTGGCCCTTCTTCCTGCTTCCTGAGTGGCTCAGGAATAGTGTAGCCCCTACTTCTCAGAGATGCCATGAGGCTCCAAAGAGAAAGTGGTGGGCCAAGGGAAAGTGTGCCCAGAGAGCCCACTGCGTGTCAGAGAGGAGCAGGCCTGAGAGTGCCAGGAACTGGGAAACATGGTGTGGTCTCTGCAAGGGACACCAAACAAGAGGCAGCCCTGCCTCGAGAAGGAGGCAGAACAACATCTAACAGAGGCTTGCTCTCCCTTGATTTAAAAAAACAGTCTTTCAAAACAGAATCCTTTGAGTGCTGCTGTGTTAGTGCCCTTAACTCACAGAAAGCCAGTACCAGACGCATTGCCTTGTCCCCACCACGGACCCGGCACAGCAGCCCTCTTTCTAAATGTCTTGGAACTGATACTTCACCACCTGGAGGGAATTGGCTTCCAGTGGTGCTCAGTTCATATCAAGTGACACCTTCCACCCTGTCTGTCTTGAACACAGGCATGAGATGGCTGGGAGGCCCTCAGGGCTTCTGCAGGCTCGAGCTGCAGTTAGGAGGGAGGGGAGGAGGAGGAAAAAAGGGAAAGGGGGGCTGGTGACACCTCTCCTACAAGCTGGCCCTGCATCCCTCTGTGTTCTGATTCCATGTGACCAGCAAGGGGCTGCTTGAGTGACAGCCCGGGACCCCGCTCTGATGTCCTCCTCAGTGCTGTCATCACTGCTGTCCGGTCTCACTGCACACTCCGCTGCAGGACAGAGGCTGAGCAGACCTCCGCCTGATTCATTCAGCCTGCTCCTCAGAAGCCGCGGGGCCCGTGGGCTGTTGGCAGGATGTGCCCCCCAGAACCCCACCCACTGCCCGCTTGGAGATGCCGCTGATAGCGCAGACTCACCGGGCACCATCCCTGTCAGCGTAGGGGCTGAGTAGCTGCCCTGTCCGGCAGGGGGGACGTGCGGAGGGTACCCAGGGAGGGTCGTGCTTGCCAAGTCGCGTCCTAAGGAATAAAAGCAACAAATCACAGGGTGAGTATCTGCAGCCAGCTGCTTGTCCACAGCTCCCCTGACACGGCTGCACATTTGTCACACAGACGCTGACCGCTGACATGGCCCTGCCCGACTGCTTCTACAAGCCCATGCTCACACTCACCACCAGCCCTGCCAGCTCCACTCACTCAGCAGCAAGCCAGGGCTCTGCTCTGAAAACAGGAAGGTAGAGCGGCAAAGGTCCTGGCAAATGCCAGGGCTCTCTACCCACCCAGCTCCACTGCCACCAAGACATCTCTGATAGCACTGCCTTCAAAGACCAAGCTGTTCCCTTGCCCTCTGGACAACCAGCAGAGGGTGGGGCATCCCTGCCTCAGGTCCTCTGCCTCAGTCCTGGCCGCTCTCTGAAACCTTCCTTCCTGGTCCCAGAGCTGCTCTTTGTATAGTGAAGGAGCAGGAGGCACCTTCCTCCCTCTGCTCCCACCTCCCCAGCTTTGGACCAGGCACTCTGGCTCGTGTCCCCACCCGAGGCATTTTACAGGGGAGCAAACGCCCCAGGATTTACCTCTGGGAGCCCCATTCTCCCACGTGAACAGCATGCACTGGAGCTGTTCTGACTTCATGAGAGCCAGGATTAGACAGGAAACTCAAGCTGGCAGAACTGACCCTACTCACAAGGCACATTAAAGAAGCTTGCAGGCCCCTCCTGGGCCTCCCTTCTCATCTTCCGCTAACCCAACACCCACAGTCATTGGTGGCAACTCTTTCTCTCTAAGGATCAAGTCTTTGTATTCCAAGGCCAGAATGCCATAGACCTAAAAGTTTTGCTCAGTGAGTGGAAGAAGCAGCCCTGCTAGAGAAGTAGGAACTTTTAGGAGCCCATAACTGTTCCCTTCATCTGTGCTCAGGAATCAGGGCAAAAAGTGCCAGAGAAGAGCTTGCTGGCCCCAAGCCCTGCTTCCATTTTGCAGATGGAAAAACTGAGACCCGGCATAGAAGACAGGAGCAATTGACTCAGGTCCCACAGGGACAGAGGACAGAGAAGGTGCCTCTCTGTTCAAGTTCCCTAGCATCAGCCAGACCCTCCTCTGGCTTTGGGGACACTATGGTGGTGGTAGAGTACTCATGTTCACAGCCTCCTTCAGAGCAGTTGCAGCTAGAGAGAGTCGGGGGTCCTAATGGCATCTGAGGAAGCAGACTGAGCATAGTCTAAACACTAAGATCTGAGGTCACAGCGGCCAGACTGTGAGACAGGTAGGACAGCCAATGGCAGGGCTGCCCCTTCACCCATGTGAGGGAATCTCCCACCCCGGTCCCAGCCCAGGCTCACATTGCTGATGATGACAACGCGAATTAGGAACATTGACTCAGGAACCATAAGACACCAGACCCTCTCCTGGGTATTTTCAGTGTTAACTCCCTCAAAGCTCCACAGCCCTGTCAGGTGAGGTGCTGATACCATCTTCTCTTTACAACAAAATAAGACTTGTCCACGGCTGCACACTGCCTGCCAGAGATTCAAAGAGGAGTTACCCAGCGTCAAAGCCATGTGCCTTGCCGCTCCACTCTCCTGCCTTGCACATAGAACCGTCCCTGCTCTGGCCACAGGTCCAGAAGCTTCACTGCCTCGCAGCAGGGACACTGTCACTATTATTTGTTGGCTCCCTCTTGCAGAATTTTAGGGGTGAATGAGTTGGGGTAGAGACATCAAAGAGGGAGACACAGTCCTGCCTGGTAAAATATGGAAGGATTACCCTGAGGGAGCTGCCCACACAAGGGCCACACGCCTCCCGGCCTCCCAGGAGAAGACGGCCGGGGAGGGCAGGGGACTTGCCCACGGGAGCTGAGCAGAGCTGGGGCCAGGTCGGGCCTGGCATCCAGTTCTCCTGCTCCTTGGCAACGGTTCTTCTTTTAGCAAGGGCTGCCCTTTGGATTGTATTTGGTCAACAGTTTCCTCTATTGTGACACAGACCTTAAAACCTTGATCCCTCAAGCAAAGGTTCAGAAAATTAGAGCCTTACCAAAGCACAACGTAGAAAGCCAGATAAAAAAAGCAATAAAATGAATCGAGGGAAGAGGAGGAAGGACTTGATAAAGAAAAAGCAAAAAATAAGGAATTAGGAAACAGAAGAGCAGACAGAGAGTAAACACAACCAAGAATTGTTATTTGACAATACCAATAAAATAGATAAACACAGATCAAGATTTTTAGAAGGGGCCCAAATATCAAGATGAAGAATGAGAAGATATAACCAGAAATATAGATGAGACAATATTAAAAAAAAGAAGAAAATATACTCCATACTAATAAATGTGGAAATCTCAACAAAAGGTGCAATTATCTGGAAAACTATGTTATCAAAATTAACTCAAGAGCAAGTAATAAATAAATAAAATAACAGCACAGAGCTAGGCCTGGTGGTGCATGCCTGTAATTCCAGCATTCGAGAGGCTGAGACAGGAGGATTCCACACTTTTGAGGCCAGCCTGGACTACAAAGCAAGTTCTTGGTCGGCCTAGACTACATGATGAGACCTTGTCTCAAAAAACAAAAATAACAGCCTAATAACCTTGGAAGAAAGTGAAAAAATGCCTTTTTAAAAATAAGTATGTCAACCATTTAACTTCTTGGGTAAGGTTTTTTTTTGTTTTTGTTTGGGGCAAATCTTTTCAATCTTTTAAGGGACATATACTGCTGTTATTAAACTTTCCTAGGATATAGAAGTCCAAAAACTTTCCTAGGATATAGAAGTTCAAAAACATCTTCCTAATCCATTTCACCAACTTAGCATAATCCTGATATAAGAACTTTCTATGATGCTGCAAACCCCAATGCACACTCTTGTAAAAATTAAACAAAATGGATCAAAGACTCAAATGTAACCACTAAAACTATAAAATTCTTAGAAGGAAAATAAGGCATAAATATTCATGATTTTGGATTAGGCAATGGTTTCTTAGATATGACAAACGACAAAGAAAAAGGAACTGAACTTCATTAAAAAACTTTTGTGCTTCAAAGGACACCATTTAAAAAGTACAACGATGACCCACAAAATAGGAGAAAATATTTGCAAATCATGCATCTGATAAAGCACTTGTACCTAGAATATATAAAGAAGTCTTACAGCTTAATAATAAAAAGGCTAATGAACCAATTTAAAATGAGCAAAGAATTGGAATAGGTATTTGTCTAAAGAAGAATAAATGAAATGGTCAGCAAGCATGTGAAAAGATGTTCACTGTCATCAGCCAATAGGGAAACACAAGTCAAAACCACAGTGAAACATCACTTCACACTCACTACAACGGTCATGATAAGGAAGAGAGATTGGAAAAGTCTTTGGCAAAGATGAGAAATACTGGGACTCTAACACATTGCCAGTAGGAATATAATATGGTGCGGCCACTCTGGAAAAGTCCAATAGCTTCCCAAAAAGAGGAACTGTAGGATTATCACAGGATCCAGCATTTTTACTCCCATGTGTATCCCAAGAGAAATGAGACCAAATGTCCACACAACACCTGATACTCCAACGTTACAGCGGCTTTCTTTATAACAGTCTAAAAGTGGAGACAGCTGAAATATCCATCATCTTATTAGTAGATAAAGAAAACAGAATATTTGCCAATATCAAGGCATAAAATATCAGCACACACTATGACATGGATGCACTTGAAATGATTATGCTGAGTGAAAAGAGCCAATCACACACAGCAACATATGTAGGAATCTGTTCCTGTAAAGCACCCAGAACGGCAAATCTTCAGAGACAAAAATCTTCGTGGTTGCCAGGAGGTTGGGGTACAGGACAGTAGGAAAGGGGGCTGCTAGTGGGTGTAGGACCCTTTGAGCTGTGTTATGAAGTATTCCAAAGTGTGTGTGGCCGCAGTTGTACAAATTTGTGATTATACTGAAAACCCCTGAATTGTACGTACACTTGAGAAGGATAGATTTTATGGTACATGAATTACATTCCAGTAATTCTGCTCTTTGAAAAATTGTCATCTATTATCACCATCATCTTGAAAAAGAATGGTAATCTGACATCAAGAATACTGGCATGGTATACTGTTAAATACGTTTTTAAGCTACATAAATTTATTTTTATGGGAAAAAGAATTTGATAAAAAAGCAGTTGACACATAACAAACAAAACTGTTTGGCTGATAAAAACAGCACAGAAGCAAGTCAAATGACAAATGATGAACAACAAACTGGGAGAAATTATTTGCAGCATGTATCATAGATAAAGGATTATTATCCCCATGTATCTTGAACTTATAAAAATTGAAGGGAAAAGACCAAAAATAATGTCACAGAAAAATGGGCAAAGTACATTCTGAACATAAACCCTTACTCTTTCCACATATAGACTCCACCAAAAGTGCATACACTCTCCAGGAAAAGGAAAATAGTGTGTTTTCAACAGATGGTATGACCCTCATCTGGGGAACCCTGGAGGATGTCGAACATCACAGAAGCCACTACTCTGCCGATCCCTAGGGAAGAAGCATGTGCAGCAATCTCAGTGACCAAGGTACCAAGCAGCAATTCGCCACACTAATCAATGCCTGGGAGCTAATGGCCACCACTTTGAGCATTAAAGTGCAATTGTAGAGGCCAAAGCTAACTTATTAATCTCATGGTATCTCAATAACTTAATGTTAAAATATGTATACAAGTTTTTCCTCCCCTAAAGTGTATATATATTTTTGGTTCTCTCTCTCTCTCTCTCTCTCTCCTTCCATCTCCCTCCCTCTTCATATGTATGATATCCTTAAATTATTTGGAAAGATATTTAATTTCATTATATACTAGAAGTGCAAATTAACATGGGAAATTTGGCAATATCTAATAAAACTACATGCATTTACCCCGTGAATCAGCAATCCTGTTTATAGAGACTTATACCTGAAGATGCATACACCTCAAACAATATCAAATATAAATATACAAGGTTTTTCACTGCAGCTGCACGATCTATAACCACAAAATATCAGGAATTATCTAAATGTCAAAACATAGGAAATTGGCCAACCCTGTGCACCATGGAGGACTAGGCAGCTGTACAAAAGGAGGAGACATCAGTAGGCCAAAGTCTGGGAAAATGAAGCCCAGGAGCTAAACACTGACCTCCCCAGCCCTCTACAGTAGGTTTCCATTGCCCACAGGATCACAGGTCAGAGCCCTCAGAGATGCCCAAGGTCAGGTTCTACTAATGACTCATGGAAAGCCTTGGAGGAACAACCATAAGAAAGGAGCAAAAGCAGCCCATTGATCCCTGGAGATATGTGCGTTTGGGGTGCTCAACAGATGAGTGGTACCATTAGGCGGGTATTGGTATTATGCCCATTTGACAGAAGAGGAAATGAAGGTGCAAACCTATCGATGTGCCCCATGTCACACAGCTGATAGTAAGATTCTGTGTAGCACCTACTGGGTGCACCATGGCTCAACACAGAGCTGTGTTCTAAATACTATTTACTGTGCTTTGTAGATACTGTCTCAACCTCAAAATCTCTCTAAAACAAGTTCTATTGTTATCCTCATTTTACAGATGTGGAAACTAAAATGCGGAGAGATTAAACATCTGCCCAGGTTCCCACATTTAGTGAGAAATGGAGCCACATCCAAACCCAGGCACTCTGGCACCAGGTCTGCCACATTCCCCCAGCACATGGGGCATTTGTCCACTCCTGTCTCTGGAGGTCCCTAGACACCAACATGAGCTCCCATCCTCCCTCTCTTGTCTTGGCCCAAGACGTAATAGGTGCCCAGAAAACATCTGCCAAGATGACAGTAATCAGGTGGTGTGGTCCCATCACCTGAAGGAATCATGGGCCTCGTCTCACCAACATCTCAGAAATACCCTGTCACGAACGCCAATAACAACTGGGCCTGATTTATCAATTCCTGCCTAGACACAGCCTCTTCTCTTCCACGCAGCCCATTTCTAGGTAAGCTCGCTGTATGTGTACTAATGGGGGGGATGTGAATCCAATTAACTCCAAATTTAGCTCATAATGAACTTATCTCATTTTGCTACCAGCTCGGTTCTCATCGTGTGGCAGTAATTAACCACTGGGGGTTGTCACTCCCAGACACATGACACGGAGGTCCTTTAGCCCCTCGCTTCAAACCCTTGCAGAATTCATTACCCTGACAGTATGAAAGCCCTTCACTTTGATTACCAGAGGCACCAACCAAATTTCCCCTTGCCTACCTGACTGTGAGTGTGAGTGAGAGAAGGAGGAATCGACCCACTAGAGAAGCCATTAATTACTGTGAATGAGCTGCGGGGGTGGGGGCAGGAAGTTGGCGATGGTTCGATGGCTGGAGAGGGCTCCGGCCTTGACAGCCTTGGATGGGAGGCTTTGTCCAGAGGACTGAGGTCTCTGTGCACAAGGCCCACATCATGTGGGAACATGGAGGAGCTGGCTGGGAAAGACAGTCCTTCACAAACCAGAGATCAGCTCTGCTGGGGACTCAACACACAGGAAGCCTGCACACCCCAGGCAGCAGGGACTTGCTGTTCAACCTTGAACAAACCCTGCCTCCTTTCGGGCCCAGATTTTCCCACCTGAACACTCGAGAAGGGGCCACACATTGTCTCTAGGGATCGTTTCCAGTCCCTAGCGCAGCAGCATCTTCCTCTCCGTGCTGATGGAGAGGGGGCTGGTGCTGGCCACTCAGGGGATCTGGAAGAACCTGCCCTGGGCTTGGGACTCCTGTGCGCAGTGCTTGACTCCTGGGAGCACCTGCACTGAACCCTTGGGAAAGGAGGCCAAGGAGGCATCAGCTTTCCATGGCTTTGGGAAAGGAGCATCTTAAAGTAGCCGGGGCTGTAGCCTGCACGCCACTGCCAGAGGCCTCTCACCGAACAGGACCCATGTGAGCAGGTGCCGGTGCCTGGCCTAGGACACAGCCCCTTCTCAGCTCTGGCTGGTTTTTAAAACATGTGTGAGACCTGGTTTTGTTTAACTTTTTGTTATCTGAGAATCTCAACTATGTGAAACTAATAACTCATCCAGTTTTTTAAAACATATACATTGAAGGACAATTATTTTAATTCTCCAAATTAGCCTCCAGACTACCCATTTTCCACTGTTATTTATTCTCAGAGCTCTCCAGTCCCGTTCTGACCACCCCACTGCCAGCATCAGCTTCCACTGCTGCCAGGCCTGGCTGAGGACCTGAGCTGTCCTGTGCCTCCCAGCAGGTAACCAGCCTGCAGCCTGCAGGGTGGAAGCGCTCATTGCAGGGAGTCAAAGTACTACACTTTGGGAGGTGGCTCCGGGAAGCAGAGGCATGGACGACGGAGCCAGCTCCCAGGGACCAACCCAGACCTTCTGCCATCTTTTTCATCTCTGGGTGACAGTTCCAGCCTCCGCTGTACTCTGCAGTCCCCACGCTCCTCCTCACTCTCTATCCCCTCCTCCAGGGCACTGCTCTAAGTCATTCTTCCCAGGCCTCTCTGCCGTGTCCTGCCCCAAGGTCCGCTCTGGACTCAGCAAGGCTGCAAAGGCAGCTTCTGTCTTGGTTCAAACATTTGCCCAGAACTTCAAACACTTCTGCTTCTGAGATGCGTCCGTCACCTTCTCAGGGGACCCCTTCTCACCATCATAGAACCCCACTAAACTTTTTGCAAGTTAAGAAATACAATTTAAACAAGAAACAACCAGTAGTGGCCTACAAAACTGTGGGGCAGGTCTCAGTGCAGACCTGTGCTGGGCATGCTCCTTACTGTTTAACTAGAGCTCAGGCCCTGGGAAGCTATGGGCTCATGTGTAGATTCCTACCAGGTTTGAAAAATAACCTCCAAAGCTTGGGCTGCAATTTCTTCAGGACATTAAGCAATACTGTTTCTAGTCTCATAATCTTATTCTAACATTTTTAATCAACTTTTCCCAATACAACCCGATTTGAAAAAAATAATTGTTCCTCAAATGCTCTTGAAACCAGTTTTGTCTTTTTATAGGTTTCTTCGCTAACAAATGAAGTTAAGTCTCATTCTATAGATTGTCCACTTTATATTTATGCAGGATTATGCTAGGGTCTGGATAAGTGTCCCTGTGATAAAGTGGACCACAGTGGGACACCTTATACCTGGGGTGGTGCCCTTACAGGGGACTGTGGGATCCTGGTCTCTGCCTTCTATTTTTTTTTTTCCTGGCTCATGAAGTAACCAGTTTGCCCCACCCTGGACTCCCAGCAGGGCCAGCTGTAACAGCCTGCCTACCTCTGCTGCAGACAGTGGACAGGCTACTTGCAGACAAGCTGCCTCCAATCCTCACTGCAGGTCTGGCAGGCCCCTCACACTAGGCTGGCCAGCCGTTAGCCTGGGTGGGGTCACTTACTTAGAAACAAGAACTCAACATTTATTTTCCCCAAATTGCTGAATTCCTACTTTGAACCCATTCTGTCTCTAGTTGGCCTGGCTAAAGATCTAATCTGGATTTGTAGTCAGGAAGACAAATCTGAGAACTTAGTACTGTTTATTATACCATCATCAACCTTCTCCTTTCTTCCTTTGAAGGGATCTCATCTTATTTCCTCGGAGTCAGGGAGCTATCACACTCAGCCCCAGCTCAGTATTGAGAACGTGCTTGTATTTTATCTGCCTGGCATTTTAGAGCAGATACTGAGGCTCAGTCAATATTTTCATGTATATTTGTTGCATGATCTTCCTCGAACTAGGAACTGTTGATTCAGTGCATACACTCGCACGTACACACACACACACACACACACACACACACAACAAAAACCAGGTTCCAATCAGCAAGGCTGCAAGGCAGCTCCACTACACGGATGGCTTCAGGCCTTCCTCCCAGGACTGACCGCACCTGTCCAGGAGCAGGAGAAAGGCAGTGTTACAGCAGGAGGGTCAGCAGGGCAGCCGGGGCTAGCTCATGTCTTCACTCATTCTTTCATTCACTCACTCATTCTTGTATCATCTGACATCTAAGTTCCAGGCACCATACTGAGTGCTCCAGAGGACCCAGAAATAGATAACAGTAATAATGATAACTCAACAATCACTGCCATTTACACAGTTCGCTGTTCGAAGAGCATCTTTTTAAGCATCATGGCCACTGTGGGAGATACAGCCCTTCACAATGCCCCATGTGCAGATACGGTACCCAGCTCATAGCAAGTAGAGCTGGTGTCTACAGAAATTCTGACCTCAGAGCCTGCACGGCAGCCTCTCCCACATGCCCCACATATCTCCAACATATCTCCAACAGGTGAATCAAAAATACAAAACGAACCTCCCTGGTGACCAGTAATTCTGCTTCTATCTTTGCTAATACCCAGAAAAGGACACCAAGATTTATATCCAATGGGATGGCTTATGCAATCCAGTTGCCTGTTGTAATGGACAGAATAAGTAAATTATGATACTTCCCTACAGCGGAATATTACACTGTTTTGAAAAGCAGTGAGGTAGATTTGAATATGGAGATTGTGGAAAGATCTCCAGCATAATTTACTAAGCAAATAAAGCAAAGTGCTGAAGAATATTGTGTGCAGTGTGATCCTCGTGCACTAGTAAAAATATGGATCAAATCTAATAGATGACTAAAATGTCCCTGAGAGTGCATGCAGACACTATTCACTCTGAGGAGGACCTTGGATCTCAGAGTCCTGAGGCTAGGGAAAGGATATTTATTTTTCATTTCATTTTGTCTGTATAGTTTGAATATTTAACCACATGCATGCATTACCTTCTATTCAAAATTAACATTATGACTTTAAATTAACTTCTTAAGAGCCAGGAAGAATCTGTGCCCTAAGGGGTTCACTCATAGTCTACAAGGGGAGATGATAATGAATCCATGATGCTGGAGGAGTGAGGTTCTTCCCTGTCCCCTGATCTTTGGCCAGGCCTGTCCTTTTGTTTTCCAGGACAGCATCATGACACCAGGAGCACTGTGGCCAAGCTGCATATTCAAAGCTCAAGGTCCCACCAGGCGTCTGCCAGGCTAGCACCTAACCCTGAGCAGAGGCCTGCTCTGTCTGTCAGAAATGCAACATGCAACAATCTCAGTCTGGCTACGAGGAGCCAAAGGTAGACATGAAGTGCGTCCCAGAGTCCCTCCTGGCACCAGCACAGCAAGCCTGATCTTCATCTGCACATGGTTTCAATACGCTCAGTAGCTCAGATTCCCAGCCCTCCACTTTATTTAAAGAAACAAAAAGCAACATCCAAAGTGGGAGGAAAAACTTCTAAAAGCCAGACAAACTGACATTAGAAAAAAGTATGAGACACAAGGACAGAGATAGAAAAACAACACAAACAGACACAGGGAAGTCCAGTAGTCTGGACAGGTGGTGGCAGTGCAGATCTCCAGGGACTTCACCCCTGTATCAGGAGGGTCAATAACAGCTGTTCACAAAGAAGAAGCTGTGTTGTGTATCAGAGAAAGTGACACATGGCCCTCCCGCATGATTATGTACATCTCTTATCCAAGAAGCTGGTATGACAACCAGTGTCTGCTAAAGCCATGTAATTATAATTAGAAATGCCCAATCATCCTTCTCAGTCCAATGGTCCCTGGGAGACGCTGAGACTGCTGGCCAAGACCCATCTCGTCCCTACTCCTGGTCACTGTGCCCAGACTTGCCAGCTGGCCGGAGGGCATCAGACATCTTTGCCATGTGATGGTTCAGAGTCAGAGTCCAGGTGTGGACTGGAAATTGTGTGTCACCCAGTCAGTGCTTCCTCCCGGGGCTGACAGCATTTCCACATGTTCCCCCGGCATTCTTGCCCATCCTGGATAGAGGCTTCCCATCCTGGATAGAGGCAAAGCACTCTTCTCAAATCCAACGGCTGGGCAAGTCCACCTCCTGGGGGAAGTATTCCACACAAATCAGTGCATGCTAAATGAAAACCAATTGAGTCCCTAAATGAGTACAGAGAAGCATAGAGTTCTTGTGAAGTGGCCTAGATCTGGGGACTTACATCTTTGTAAAAGGAGACAATGTGGCATAACAGGAACACGGGCCACAGAGCTGTCCATCTCCGATTAGACCCTGGCTCCACATTTGCTAGCTGTGTGATTTTTGAACAAGTTGCTTGGCCTCTCTGTGCCTCAGTGTTCACATTTATACAATGAATGTAGCCTCATCTTCCTCATAGTCTGCTGGGTTGCATTAATTTCAAGAAGCCCCTAGCACTGGGCCTGGCTCAGAGGGCATGCTCAGTAAGCTGCTTGTCAACTGTGATTCCCTGGATCCACAGCCTTAGTCCAGTCCAAAAGCACAGCCAGACACAGCTCTGAAAGCGCTGTTCATACCACGCTGCTGTCAGGAGCCTTCCAAGGCTCTCACTACTCACATGGCAAAGCCCACACTCAGCTAAAACACAAGGGCTCTAGAGTCTGCCGCCCCAGCCCAAACTCCGCCACTTACCAGTTGCATGACCTTGGGCAAGTGTCTGCCTTCTTCTCCTCACCTGTCTAACAGGGCAGAGGGACAGTTCCTCGTTGGTGGGGAATGAGGAGGCTGCCAGCACACCTGGACAGCACTCACCTGGACCCTCCCTCGTGCTCTCAGCGTTTCCTCCTGCCTGCCTTGGTTTGTGTTCCACTTCTCCCAGCTCCAGGACCTACAGCGAAAGCTGAGGAGAGCAGGAGGAAGCAGTGCGGTGCCCTCGTGGCCCCGCTGGAGTACACACGAGGATGGACAGCAGCAGTGGCGCTGCTGGGTTCCTTCCAGTTGCCGGATGTCCTGTCCCACTTAGTCACCAGGAATTATTAGTACTGTTATTGGGAGGCAGAGCCCAGGGATTAAGAGGAAAAATTCCAGCAGCTGGCTGCACAGATTAAAATAATCAACCAGCTTATAAACCCAGGTAAGCCTCAGCTCCCTCATCTATAGAATGGTGCCAACAGTGGCCCTCCGTGGACTGTCGAAAAGGCCTTAAGACTTTGCTGCAGTGATGCACTTACAAAGGTGTGTGGCGCGTGAAAATGCTCCCAAATGGTGGCTAGTCCTGCTTTTACTCCCAAGCCACAAAGGAGGCAGCTATGCTGAGAGAGCTTTAAAACTGTACCCAAGGTTGCATAGGCAGAAAATGGCCCAACCGGGGCAGGATTAGAAATTCCACTAGCTCGTGCTCCTAACCACCAGGTTTGCCTGACCAAGACTCTTTGTGGGCTTAAATTCAGGGTGCGCCAAGTACGACTAAGAAGTAAGGTCAGGGCTGCAGCACCAAGGCCAAAGCCCTGTGATGCACAGCCAGCCCGGAACTGGACATCAGGAGGCCTTCTGCTTCCTTACCGTGCCTGAGGCAAGCCCTCTCCCCTCTCTCTGAACATTTTCCCCCAAGGCCACCCACCTGAGGAGAGATTAGAAAATGCTACAAAGGTGTGAGAACTGACAGCTCATCCATTCTAAGGAAAATGTCAATAGGTCAATGTCTGAGCCTCTAATAGGCTTCTCATCCTTTGCAAAGGGACTCAGGGTGTCCCCATTCTAACTTCTGCTCCTCTGGCCAAATGCAGATGTCACAGAGTCAGGCCAGGAACCAAGGAAGCCCAGCCAGACAAAGCTGATTTTGTGCAACACCGGCTCCCACCCCCGATTGTCTTTCCAAATCAAATAATGAAGCCAATATTAGTAACCAACCGGTGGGGAGGCCCCCATGAGACAGCAGGGTTGGGCAGGTGTGCTGCTTGCCAGGGAAAACCAAGCCCACCCCGCAGAGGTACCTCCCAGGGTGCACAGCAAATTAATGTGCTGCAGAAAACATGCATTAAATTGCACTACTGGGCTGGCGCTGCAGGCTGCCAAAGTGCTCCCTGCCCCTCCCCTCGCATAGAAGCAGGGTCAGGTACCAGGGCACAACTATTGTACAGAATTGCTGGCTGCTTCTGAGAGCCCAAGCACAGCTCAGGAGGCTCTTGCTTTCAAGCCACTGCTGGTTCTGGTTCTCACCTTCTCTTGTAAAAGCCATCCAATCAGCCGTGCCTCCTTCTCGAGATATCAGGACCCCCACACGGGATTGAAGAAGTGAAAGCTCTTCATACAGTACAGGATTGGTGGTCTTTTTAATAGGAAACATTGTAAGGGCTCAAGTGTAGGAGTCAGGTAGGCCTGGGATCAATTTTCTGGTTCCTCATCCTCTCCATACCCACAGTGGGGAAAGTTTTTGGCTCAAAGAATCAAAAGGTCCTCCCCAAGGTCTCCATCCTAATATGCAGCAAAAAGAAGACCTGAGATTCAATTCCTGCAGTTGGACCGCAGCCTTCTTGGAGGGGGAAGTACCAGGCTCAGGCCCCAGTAGCACAGTTCCTTCAAGAGGTGCTAGAGAAGGGCTGGGGTGGCGTGAGAGCAGGTAGATGTACACAGTATCCAACCGGCTGCCTTCCATCACTCCAGGGGTTAAGCTTTGAAGGGAAGATGCACTTGGGGCTGAGTATGAGCTTCCTCAGGCAGAGGCAGAGGCAGAGGCAGAGGCAGAGGCAGAGGCAGAGGCAGAGGCAGAGGCAGAGGCAGAGGCAGAGGCAGAGGCAGAGGCAGAGGCAGAGGCAGAGGCAGAGGCAGAGGCGAGGTGTAGCAGTGGCTGGGGTGTAAGGTAGGAGTACTGGGTCCCAGCGGGAGAACTGAGAGAGAGGCTGGGAAATTACATGTCTTATGAGCTACCTCTGCAGAGGAGTGAAAATTTCTGCAGAATCAGGAGTCACCAGAGCCCCGTGGCTGCCAAAGCTCAGTCCAGAGGGTCCAGAGCTTCCTCCAGAACCCCACTCTCTCAGCCAGGGAACATTACTTCCAATTAATGTACATAAAGCTTCCAGGAAGGTCCTATCCAAACAAAAGTTTCCCTGGCAATTTGCTTTTCTAAATCTCCATTGTTGTTGGAAAGTGAGCAGTTTCTAACTCTGTAGTCGTGCCCCGCCCCCGGAGGCAGTGCCCTGTCCAGGGATCTGTGCACAGCCAGGCCTAGGTCCTAAGCTGCCCTTCAGCCTCACCCGAATATCCTTCACTATTCCTTTCCTGCCCTTTCCCTCTCTCTTCACAGAACATCCTCAGAACATGCCCCAGAAGTGGGCTCTCGGTCTTTTCCTTCCAGTGGTCCAGAGCAACAACTCCTTGATGAAGCAGAACAGAAAGCTCACTTTCTGAGCAGATCTAAGCATGCCAGTGTCTTGGGTGGAGCCAACAGGATGTCTGGTGCCTTCTTCAACCCACTGGACAGGAGCAGGCGGGATGAAACACACCGGAACCAGAAGTAACGGCATTCACCACTGAATTTCTCCCTCTGTGCTACCAACAAATAACTACACTTCATTGAACCTCACTTTACATATCAACAAAATGGGAATATCGCCCTGCTTACCAGTGTTCCTTCATCTGCTTAACAGTGTTCCTGAGCTTTGGAAGTAGAGGAGGAAGAAGGAGGAAGAAGGCAGATCCTTCTTGTGAAACAGCAAAATGGAAACACTGAAACATACAACCCAATGTAGCATCCGCTTGAGCGTTGAAGCTCACCAGGCCAGTACTCCATCCCAGAGCCTGTAGACTAACTGCTTGCAAGACTTCAGGTGGATTACTTAATTTTTACCCCTCAGTTTCCTTTTCTCCAAAATGGAAAGAATAGGGCCTTTCCCCAAGGGTTGTTTGAGGTCAAAACCACATCACAAGGAAGAGCGAGCCACATGGAGTCAAGCCACATACAAAAGGGCTCTCTCCTCCCCTCCACCACCACGCCCCAGTCCCCTCCCACCCCAGCCTCTTCTGCTCCAGCCTTCCCCACCAAAATGAACCTCGCTGGGCAGGAGGACGCCGAGAATTAAAACATGCAATCAAATGGCTTCTTGACGGGAAATGCTTTGGAAATTTTCGGCTCCATTTACTTCTCAATCTAATTTTGTCCTCGGATGCACATTATGCACGAGATGGGATCTCATGTGGTTTGCCCGGCGCTCAGCACACCAGCAGGAGGCAGCCGGAGTCTCGATTGCTACTCATGTCTCTCCTCACCATGTGAGGGGCGTAATGAGGACACCCAGCAGGCTCCGGGGGCATCCTGGGCCAGAAGGACTGGGCCTCGGCACCCGACACCCATGGCCCCACTGCTCCCACTGGTACATGGGGGTCAGAGCTTACGGAATTGTGTCCACTGCCAACTCCAACCACCTAAGCTGGGCCCCTGACTGAAGTCCTTGCTCCCCAGCACCTCTGAATCCATCCAGACCCTGCATTGCCTGTTTTCTGATCATGCTGCCTGGCTTTGCATAGGCACCAGCTCCCACGCCCGCCCTGGCTCTAAACAGCGTGTCCTCCCCTGACTCACCCTATGCCTTAGCAAACGGTGCCGCTGTGCCCTGACAGGCATGGTGCTCACTCCCCCACTGACACCTTCTGTGCCAGACCTCCCAGGCCCAGCCCCCACCCCCCAGTTCCACAGTCCCTCTTGGTGCCTCAGTGTCCCTGCACACAGCTCTCCAATCTAGTGCTCCTCAGACTGCCTGTGACATCTGACCAGCAGGAGACACAGCCTGGCCCTTCCAGCTCAGATACGGTGTCCTGTTTACCTGCTTCTCCGTGGTGGCCCTCAAATGCTCAAGCATGGAACACGCTCATTAGCTCTAAAAACATTTTCCAAGCCCCTCCTCTGGGCTCAGTCTCTGGTAGACACTGGGGCTTTTGTGCCCATGGGATGGGAAATTTTTTTGTTTCAGTCCTGGGAGTGTTATTTTCACCCCCACTCTCACTTCATTCAAGAAAAGTCACCAGCCAGAGCTCAGGAGCTACCCACGCTCTAATCAAAGAGAAAAGCCTTCTGTCCACCCTTATGATCCCCCAGGGATGGGACGAGGACACTGGGTTCTTTATTTTTACTTTTCCCTTACTCTTATCCTAGACTAGGCGTTTGCTACAACCTTCTCAGATCCTCCTCTGATCCTTCCCCACCAGCTTCTCCCCCAGGCCCCTCTCATAACGAGGACTTACTTTCCTTGGGCTTCAGGCTCAGCTGTAACAAACCCCGTGTCAGAGTCCAGTGCAATCAAGCCCTTTCCTGTGGTGCTTCCTAGCTTATGTGCAGCTTCCCTTGGGTTTTAAATCCATGCTGCCTCAAACAGTGTGGCAAGGGGTAGGCTACAGGAGATAAACAACCGGAGAGCAAGGCCTCCTAACTGCCAAAGCCAAAGGGCAGCTCCCAGCTCTCACTATCTTGGATCTCTTTGCCCACTCTAAGTTTTAAAGCGTTTTGACCATGTGACCCCACAGCATGTCTTTCTTTTGTTTGGGGAATTTTCTACTTTAACGGTTTGGGTTTCTCAGGGGAGAAGTCAGAAATGTAATTTCCCAGCCTCCTTTGCAGCTACGGCACAGCACATTTCTGGGTCTACCAAGCATACACAAGCGTGAGGCTCTAATTCAGAAGTTAGTGACACAAAAAAAGCAAGCATCACATGGAGTCCACAGACTGAGGCAAAGGTCCTAGTGGTGGCAGCCAGGGTCCAGGGGCAGTCATGCATAAGCTGTAGAGCCTGTCTACAGGCCATGGTGTGGTATCTCCACAACAGTCCTGCAATATGTAGCTGGAAGGCCTCTAAGCCAGATTCAGTGGCTCTCCTGAAGACCCTGAGTGTCCTAATATCCTCAGAAAATTCCTTTTCTGCTTAATTAGCCAGAGGGAATTTTTACAGTGTTTATAACTGATACCTGAATAGTACCAGCCTCCAAGAGGCTGAGCATTAATGGTCTGCTTTGTCCTCCACCAATCATCTCTTCCCAAATTCTCCTCACTTCTTTCTCTCCACCCACACTTGTTCTCCAGAATCCCTTTCCTGATTTCTCGAAACTTTCCTTATCTCTACACGTTCACTCAGTGACCCAGCTCCATCCACCACTTCTAAGCCCATGACTTCCGAATCCGTATCTCCAGCCCTGAACATTCCCCCAACACATGCACTCTGCTTCCTGGACACTTCCACCTGGCTGCCCCCAGAACACAGTATCCAGCCAACTCCTCTTGTGGTCTTGGTCTCAGCCAGTAGCTCCGTGATCCCCCCAGTCTCCCAGCTGCCACCCTGATCTCACAGCTACCCCCACACTGGACTCCTGAATCCTTTTCCTCCACCTGCATCTCACAGCCTGGAGCCAGGCTCTCCCACCCTTTCTCTCTGGGTTTCTACAGCTCCCTTCAAGGAGTCAGGTCTTCTTGTTTAGTCTCATCCTCTTTACATCAAGACTTCAGAGAGATTCCTTCAATGATGCTGCTCCCTTCTTGGAGGCTCAATAGGTAGCCTCTGTGGCCTGGCCCTTCCTCATCCCCAGCTGCCAGTCTCACCACTGCTTGCATTTCCTCACTCACCTTTTTCGTTCCTACCCACTTCGGCACTTCCTTGTCACCTCTAACAGGAAGTTTTCCTGGTCACACAACCTCAGGAAGGTGTAGGGGCTCCTCATCCTCCTGTGACACGTGACTCCTATGCCTTTCTCATTATACTTCTACCCTTTCAAAACGTTTGCTGAATATTTTTGCTGGCCCAGGATACTTGCTAAGAAACTATGTGCAGAAGTTCATTTAGTCTGCACAGCAGCTCTTTGAGGAGAGTTTTTCTCATTTCAGGTGAGGACACTGATGGCCAGAAAGTTCAAGTGGCCTTCCCAGAGTCAGTCACTAAACCAACTGAGGGGTTAAGGACTGGGAGACGCCCTCAACTCTTGATGGCAGGGCTCAGTTGCTTCACCCTACAGAGTTTCCTCTGCATCCTCCCAACGTGCACAAGCCTGGCCAAGCCGCTCACTGTCCTGAGCCCTCAGAGCCCCTTCGGTAAAGTGAGTATCAAGTCTCTCTCTGGCACCCTCTCAAGGCTAGAAGAAGGATCTGAGAAGTAACAGATGTTAAATCACATGGTAAACTATAGAGCGCGTTGCACAGGCGGACTTAGGATTTGTTCCACCATGCAATCTCCTTGCTCACCTTAGAACCAGGGGGTTCTATCTGTTCCGTCTTTTACAGGGAGGCTGAGGAAAGGCTTCATTTTTCTCCACGGTGTCCCTAGGATAGTTAAAGCCACCACATAGCCATTCCCCCTCCCAAAATACAATTGTGACAGGCAGGCAAAGAGAGGGGGGAAAAATCCATAAAGGCTCGGCACAGCAGAGGCCGCTGGAATTCTCCAGCTCCTGACCACCAGTTAGTGACGTCAGGATTTATAACTGTATTAAATGGTGTGACAGGCAGCCTTGATATATCAGTTCCCCCTTCTTCCCAAATCACAGACAATAAAAGCTTTGGCAGTGAAAGTCATTCATCATCATAAAGACCTGAGACATCCCAGTCATCAATTTCACTCACATCCTTAATACACTGGAGAGAGTGCGGGAGTTGAGCACCTCCAGAGGGGGGAGGGAAAAACACGAAGGGAGATTGAACAGGAATAATTACAAAGGTCAAAGAAGGGATTCATGTGGGAGGGTGCCATGGGGAGAGCCGGTCCCCACCGCAGGCGTGGAGACAGCAGAGAAGCTGAGCCCTGGGTGGAGCTACACTGGGCAGCCCAGAGGCCTGGTCCTTGGATAGGAGCCTAGGGTAGGAGCAGTCAAAATAGGCTGGGGATGAGAAGAGGAAATGCGTATCAGGCACACTGGGGCCTTAGGTTCAGTACTAGGGGAGCCTCTTACGCCATCAGCTACACTAATACGAAAGAGATTTCAAGGTAATGCCACCCTATGTGTCTTTTCACAGCCCCTCTGGTATGAACAGAGGGATATCCACACTGGTCACGGTCCTACCGGGGCAACACTGTTTAGCAGCTCTCCAGGGCTGACATTACTGGTTAGGATAGCCCAATACCAGATGGTCCATCCAACTGGTAGAGTCACTGCACAGAACCCTAAGTGCATCCTCAGCTGCCCCTACACCTCCCTTAGGCCCTCTGTGGCCCTGCCCCCATATCCAGCTGTCTTGATCATACGTGGAAGATGGGGATCTGGAGAGGAGGGGACAAACTCAAAGACAAGCCCCAGTTCATGAGGCTGGCTGTCGGCCAAGCGGTCTCAGAATGAAGGCAGACAGCTTGCAGAGCTCGAGCACCCCACTTCGTGATCCTTCCTTTCCCACAGGCTTCCTGGGTGCCCGGCTCAGGTTCCTCACCCCTTACCACCTGGACTCGTGTTTGGCATCTCTTTTTCTCCAAGTAGATAAGGGCAGTAAGGGGCAGGGAGCAGCAAGCCTAGTGGGCATAGGTGTGAGGAGCTGGGGGCTTCACTTTCATGGGCTCATTTCTAAAGGGCACTGGACAGAGGCAAGACTCATGTGCCAGACCTGGCCCTCCCTGCCCAAACCAGGGAAGGAGGAAGAAAACCTACTCTAGACAAGCAACAACAATTCTTTTCCTCTAGCTTTCCCCCCTGGAAATAAAACAGAAGAAAGCTTGCCTGGTCCAGGTGGGAAGTTGCTTGCTATATTGGGTTTCCCCACCAGACAGCAAGCAGCCTGGGAGAACTATAGGGCCAAGAACACTGGGGTGGTGGGGACATCTCCAGATGGCCTGGCCCAGGCAGGACATGGCCTAAGTTTCCTGAGAAATCAAGGTCTTCTGCTTGCTGCTGTCTGCCCACCAAAGCACGAGCCTTCCCTGAGGGTTTCAGTTGGAGGAGCTGGGCCAGGCCGCTCTCTGCCTGTCAAAATGGTAGGCTGACTTCTGGGCACTGGATTTTGAAAGGTGAGTGGGCCAGAGCCCTGCAGCCAGATATCACCCAAGACAAAGACAAGGCAGGTGAGAAGTAGCTGCCCCATATGGCTTTGACCCGCCCATTGGCTTTGTTTGGGCTCTGTTCCCCAGATCAGAGTCTTCCCCAGTTTAGAACCCTTCCAGACTTCCTGTCCGTCTCCATCACACCAGGTGTGGTTATGATAGCAGTGTGGTTTCATAGCCAAATGTGTGGCCTCTGAAATCTGCCTGCAACTGACACTGGCTGCATCGCTTACAAGCTGTGTGACCTGCAGCAAGTTTCTATGTTCCTCTGTACTCAGTAATTGGACCAATAAAATGCAGACCTTAAGACTTACTCCTGCCTATGGTTGTTACACAGACACTCGAGTTAACATAAAGTGCTTGGAACAAGGCCTGGCACCGAGGGAGTGGGATGCTAGTGCTAGTTATCACTTCTGCAAGCAACTTTTGGCCGATTGGAAACTAGTTGAGGCCTGCCTCGGGCTGTTCAGGATTAAGACCAGGTCCAACTCTTCACCCACTAACCTTTGAGGGGGGCAGGTGACACCATCCTGGACCTGGAACAAGAGAAGCATACAAAAGGGACCAAGGAGTCTGGAAAGGCAAATGATTATCTGGACCTGCTCATCCAGACAGGCAGCAAGCGCCCAAGGATTCAGACTGGAAGTGGCCTCACCAAACATTTATAGACTGTCTCAGGGTGGGAGTAGAACTGCAGTGGTCCCTTAGGTAATAAAAATAAAAGCTAATCAAGACAGATTAGAGAGAGGCTTTCATCCTGGGCTGTGGACATGGGGGAAAAAAGAAAAGGCAGTAGACAGAAGAAGCTAATACATTTGGGGAGAAATAATAATTATGATGATATCTTGAAATCGAATGTGCCTTTTGCTCACTGAAGATATGCATGCGTGTGAATCACGTCAATAACCTTGACAGTGACCTAGAAGGGTGGAGTATGGAATGATTAATAATAACGGATCATAATAGCTCATCTATCCGGCCAGTCAGCCAGGATTTCCTAAGTTCCTACTGTAGTCCAAGCTCTACACCAGCTAGACTGGAGGACATGGAAACAATTCAGAGTCTCTTAAGTGTAAGCACAGAGTTAGGACATAAAGAATCATAAATCCAGGCACAATGGGATAACAGGCATATTGGTGAGCTGACCCAGGGCCCAGCTGAGGTGATGTCAAGTCTGGCTGGGGTAACTGGGGAGAGCTTCCTGGAGGAGGCAGGATCTGGGGATACTCTCAGGAGTCATGGGATTTGCAGGTCTGCCGGTCCTTAAGTCCCTCAGCATACATCGAGAAAGAGAGCCTTTTCCTGGCAAAGCCTTGCACCAGCTCACACTTGCATTCTGTCTGGGTAGACAGGACCTGAGCACTTAGGCACAGTCAAGATGAGGTCACAGGGAAGAGCTCAGCTCCTCATAACTTACGCAGCATTTTAATATCCCTCCTCTCACATGTGCACCCTGCAGTCCTGCAAGAAGCTAGGATGCTTCGTTTCCAATGGGCTGATATGCAAACTGAGGCTCAAAGGGGGCAAGGGTGTTCCCCAAGTTCCCAGGAATTTACAGCTGGAAGGAAGGTCTGGGATCTCAACTCCAGTTCAGCCCAACACTCTCACTGCAGATTCCACTATCTCTGTGCCAATGACAGAACAGAGAGAGTGAGAACCCAGCAGCAGCAAAGGCTGGGAGGCAGGACTGGGTGAGGCTGAGTTGGGAATTGGTAAAAAGACAGGCCTGAATGGAGGATTCCATCCAGCAGGTTCACAGGAGGTAGATGGATGGTGGTGGGGCAGCTAGGCTGGGGAATGGGGGCCAGGAGGAGAGATGAAGGCTAGCTGTAGCCCCGGGGAAAGAACACAGGACTAGGGCTCAGGAGATGGGGACTTCAGGGCTGTCCCACTTGGGGAGAATTTGACTTCTCGGTTCTTAGTGTCCCCATATGTTCAACAACAGAGTCACATAAGGTGAAGGTTAAGGGCCCACATGGCAGCAATAGCCCTCCCTGCACACTAGGGAGACCTCAACTTATCACATAGATGGAAAAGACAGGGTAAGGGCCAGCCAATGCTTGCAGAGATAGTGGGGACCAGAATACAAGGGGCTCCCCATCCTGTCACAGATGTGACTTCTCTCAGGAAACAGGTGATACAGGAGACTTTTATATTGGGCCCTAGGGAGAGCAGTAGACAAAATAATGGTCCCCCAAAGATAGCTACGTCACAGATAGCTAATTCACAGAACTTGTAAATACATTTACCCGACTCAGCCAATGACATTTTGTAGATGTGATTGAACTAAGGCTTTAGAGATATGCAGGTCACTTCAGTTATCTAAGGTAGGCCCAATGAAGGGGTCTTTAGCAGGGGGAACTGTGGGGCTGGGTCACAGAGAGCTGTGACAACAGAAGCAGGGTCAAAGGTGGAGAGAAGTTCTGCTCTGCAGGCCTTGAAGACAGACAAAGGGGGCCACAAGCCAAGGGATGTGGGAGGCTTCAAGAAGCAAGGAACAGCAAGAGATGGGCTCTACACCAGAGCCTGCAGAGCAACCAGCCCTTCAGGCTCCTTGATTTGGGGATTTCCAGTGTACAGGACTATAAGACGATAAATTTGTGTTTTCTTAGCCACTGAGACTGTGGTAAATTGTTACAGCAGTCACTGAAAAACTGTGCTAGGAGGTCAATGGAGCAGCTAGAACTCGGAGGTGCCGACCCACCTCACCCTGCAACTCTTTCTTCATCCCTTCGCTGCCAGCACCCCAAAGCCTGACTACCTCGGGGTCCTTTCCTGAGGTCTAGATTTTCAAGCAACGTTTAAACAGCCCAAGAGGACACTCTGCACTTTTCGAGTGCCCACTCATTTCACCCCCATAACAGGTTTCGAGCCCCATTTTATACATGAGGAAACTGAGGCTCACGCAGAGTTGAGAAGCAAGGTCATCCACTCCCAGATGGTAGAGCTGGGATCCAGAGCCAGGGAGTCTGGTCCAGAGCTGTACCAGACTAAGCAGTTTGGTCAGCATCTGCGGACCTGGACAGCAGCCTCACTGTACTGAGACAGCCGTGCTTGGATTCCGCAGTGAGGCAGAGCCCACTCCTAACAGAAGCAGGACAGGGCTGAGGTTAGGAGAAAACCATCCCGTAACTACCAGCTGAGGGAACTCAAGCCGTTAAACGGTTAGTTGGACAAAAACAATACATATGTTTTAAGGAGCGAAGGACTAAAAGGGCCCAAAGCAGGAGCAATGCTCAATAAACATTGCCTATCCTTATTTCCTCCAGGCGCAGCCTATTAAGCTTCCAGACAGCTCGGACGGTGACGGCTAAGTTACCCTTTGTGTCCCATGAAAGCTGTCCTCTCTGAGGCTTCCTCTGCGTTCTCCCAGCAGCCTCACCCGCTCTCCACACAGCCTGGGCCCTGGGCGGCCTCCCAGGGATGACAGGGCTTTCTGTCCCCTCCCTTGGCCTGTCTCCTCTGTGAGCATCCTGTGGATCAAACCCTGAGAATTCACCCTGTAGTCCTGAGGTCACAGGCTGAGCCCAGCACATTGTTAGAGAAGAGTGCATGATTTTTTATCCACATTGTGAGAAACGACAGAAATTGTCTGCTTACCTGGCAGCTAAAGGTATCCATGAAACATGAAGCAAAAATCTTTTTAAATTGAACAACAGTTTGCAGGGTACGAAGCTATGCATAGGAATCAAACTCTGTGTTTAGCCTGGTGCATGTCACAGAAAGGCCGTGGTGGCCATATGCCTTCTGAGGGCTACTAAGGGGCATGGTCACAGGTCACTGTACATACTTCAGTGTCACTGGAGTTCATTATATAGTGAACATGCACTATTTTTTTGGTTATTAAAAAGTAACTTTTTAAGAACTGGCGAGAGACTAAACCTAACTTCAGAGCAGACAAGTCAAGAGTACATGGTTTCCCTTCAACACAATGTCCTGCACAAAGCCTTTGCACCCCAAGTCAAAGAAGTCATGGTGCCCCCCTCCATCCCCTCAAAAATGATTGGCTTTTCCACGGTATTAATGGTTTTCCTTTTGGCTTTGTTTTGCCTTGTACATGTATTCCTGTTTGCCTCCCCAGTCAGACTGAATTTTCTGAAGGCAGGAACTCTGCCCCCGTCAGGACCTAGCTGAGGTAACATGACAGAAGGTTCAGTTTTCATGGAAACTGAGTGAATGAATAAGTCAATAATTAAAGGCAACGGCTCTGCAAATTGCCCAGGTACTGTCCTTCGGCGTCTTTCTCCTCCAGACAGTGACAAGGCACTAAAAATCTCTGACCAAGAGAACAAGCTAATGAAATTGCTATTTTAGGAAGATGGATCACAGCAGGATGGGTTGGGAAGCTGGGTGCCCAGAGATCTGCTCGAAGGCTATTTGGAAAGGTGGCTTCCAAGCTGCCCACAAAGGTAAAAATCTATGAGTACATTACCAGAAGGGCCATCCAACTTTGTTTATTTTTATTCTACAAAATACAAGGTCAGAAACAAGAAGAGTACTTTGTGCTAAAATTATTTTTTTTAATTGACATTGCACATTACACAAATATTAATTCGCTATTCAACAATCAGTTCTTGGGAACACTGTGCTAACCTGAAAGAAAATCACAGTTTTCTTTGATGTGCATTTTAATTATGAAGATGTTTGAATTTCATCTTGGTTTTAAACTGATCAAAGCTCTGGCATTTCTGAGCCTCTGGGTATCCTTCCAAACTAAGATCCCAGAATCCAACTTTCTGAGGATCTAAGAACCTATCACTGTGGGTCTACTGAAAAACCAAAAAACAAACATTTTAGACACCATCTTAATTCACCCTGCATCATTCTGGAATAAAAACAATCCTGAATCTCAGAGAAAGTTCCAATTCTAGCTATCCTATCTCCTCACAAAGGGCGGATAAGTGGCTCTGTCTGGGTGGTAGTGCCTCTGTCACTGCAAAAGGCCTGTGACACTTACCCTGGAGAGAGTGTGATGCCTCTCAGTGGGGTGAAATGCCACACTGTCCCAAGCTTCTGGGAATTCTGCTTGTGGCCTTGGACTTTATCCTGGGCAGGGTCCATCGAGGCAGGCCAGAGAACCTGTGCCCAGGGCTGAAGTCACAGACACAAAGGCCACCTGCCAAGCATATGAGCAGCCTCACCTGGCTTGATGTAGGCTCTTGGATGGGCAGGGTCAAGTAAGAAAGGACAGGAGAGTGGGGACAGTGAGTGGTGCAGGGTCACAAACTCACATGGACAGGTGTTGGCACATCAGGTAAGAGAGAGCAGCTGGCCAGGTATTTCCTGGGGTATGTGAAGGGGGCAGCCACTTCTCACACTCACCAAGAGTGGCCATACAGACATGGAGACCCAAAGTGGACACATTCTTCAAGTATTCTTTTTCTTTCTTTCTTTCATTGATTGAGTGATTGATTTCGAGACAGGGTCTCGCTGTGAAGTTCAGGCTGGCCTTGAACTCACTTTGTAGCCCACACTGGCTTGAAACTCTCAGCAATCCTCCTGTCTCAGCCTCCTGAGTGCTGGGCAAGTTTTCTAAAGAGGCTAGACATTTAAATCTTTATGTTAAGTTTCCTCATTTTTAAGGAAGGGAACGTTTTGCTTCTCAGTGGTTTACATATTGACATGGTTCCAAAAATGTAAATGACATTCAATAAAAAGTTCTTCCCACACTGTCTGCCTAAACAAGGTTATTACATTCCTGAGAATCTTACAGTTTCTCTGACTTGCACAAATACAAATAGCCAGTCACTTGTTCGAATGCATACTTTACACGTTACGTCCGCTATACACGTTCATCTCTACCTTGTTGTCATGAATCTTGTATTCCTAAGATCCTTCTCCATGAGGACAAGGAGCTTCTATGGTCTTGTTCACAGCTGCAGATTGCTCCATTGTGTGAATAAGCTATCTGTTACTTAGCGATTTCCACCTGATGAACAACTGGATTTTTCTCTGCTCTTATAGGTCTACTTCCTTAATGTTTAAGAAAGGACCTTTGAGCTGGGTGTTGGGGTTGGGGCGCATGCCAGGCTGAGAAACAAGTTGAGTAATGCCTGGGTTTGAGGGTATGTAACATAGACGTTGCCCTGGGCTGCAGGAACCCAGGTTCCTGGGTGACGCTTAAAATCACTCAGTGAGAATGGTTTCCTGTCAATACCATGTGAAGATGCTTTGCCTTCGAGGTTGTGAAGTTCCCATCCCCGAGGTGACCAAGTTCTGATATGGAGTTGAACCCAGACTGGAATGAGACTTCCCCACTTCTGTGAGTTCCCAGCTCTGACTTATGAACTGCATCCCACTCGTAGCAGAGAGAACACAGAAATGGCCCCACTCTGGGCAGGCATGCATCTACGCACGTAAAGGTCATTTTCTGTGGCTGTATCTTCTGCCAGAAATCCCTTTCTCTACAGTTTCTCTCTCTTTTTTTCTTTTGTACCAAACTTAACCACCTCATACTTGTCAGGCAGGTGCTTGTGCCACCGGAGCTGTATCTGCAGCCCTTGAAAGCCTCCTACCGTTCATACCTTAGCCCACTTCTCTAGAGAGGCTCTTCCTCATCCCTCCCTGCTCACCACCAGCTCACCACCATGCCTCACCCCTGCCTCTCCTTACTCTCTCCCTCAGCTTTATTTTCTTTAGAACACCTGCCATTGTGAAATGGCATTGCACGTTTATTCTGTATTTGCTGTAAACTGTGTATCCCCAGCAGGTAAGCCCACTTAGGACAGGGTCAGTCCACCAGGGTCAGCCCAGTATTCTCAGCATGGCACAGAGTGGGAGCCCCGGGCACAGTAACTACTGATGTTATCCAGCACCCGTGATGACCTCACCTCTTTCATAGGAAGCTACGTGGCTGAATGCTTGGGCCCAGCCGTCTCATACATTATACCTTTTACTATGATTTTTTGTAGCTCCTTTTGGCAGCCTGGATACAGTATTTCTCGTATTCTTGCTTTCATGGTACATTGTGATTTTAGTCAGAGAGAGGAGGTGTTTAGTTGTGTCTGATGAGCCTCAAAAAGGCTCATAAAAATGGGTCAAAACTGGGCTCCCCACAGAAAGATGAACAAATGGCCTTTCAGAGCTGCCTGGTGCCCAGAGCCCGGCCAGAGGGGAGCATGATAAAGGAGACAGGTTGTGGGTGCCTAGAGAACCTCCTCAGGAAATTTCCAAAGTCATCAGCCAGAGAGAGGATCTCCCAGCAGCTCTGTGAAGCTGCCTCCCCACCCTTAGAGAAATGGGAGGCTCCCCAAGGCCTGGAGTCTCAGGGTGCACAGGCCGAAAGCAACACCATACACAGGTCTGGAGTGTTTCTCAAAAATCTCGAAACACACAGCAGATTTCACAGCTTGTGATGAAGGGTATGGGGCCTAAAATATGGGGAAAGGGGTCCTCAGCCACACCTAGGGCCTCTGCTTCCCCTGCTCCCCAGCCAGATGTCCTGACAGGGTCTCCAAGACTGAACCCCTTTCTGTGCACTTATGCAGGGTGGAAGCCCTTTGAGAGTCCCTGAAACAGTGAAACCCCACACAGAGATTTGTGGCTGGGCAAATTTCTCCTTGCTCCCAGGACAGGCACAAAGGACTACGGTATAAGGGCCTGGAATTGTATTTATCACCTCCACAAGCTCTCAGTGGTGAGCACCGTGCAAAGATTCAGCAGGGTCCTTTCATGTCATTCTCCCCAGAAGCCTCTGACACAGTGCTGGCCAAAGCCACCAGGCAAGACTACAGCTAGCTCAGGTGGTCTGGCTTTCTTGGTAACATTCTCAAGTATATGCTGAAAGAAATGCTTTCAGGAGTTCACATGAATTTTTTTAAAGTCCACCTGTAGCAGTATCAGGCCATAGGGGTCTGGGCCCTGGGAGAGCCTCGGTTGCAGCTTTAACTCACTGACATGACCTGGAGCAGGGGACCTCCCTTCTCTGAGCCTCAGTGTCTGCCGCTGTGAAGTGGAGCTGGACTGTGGGATCCGCTCTCCTGGTCCTGTATGGTCAGCACATTTGCTCTAAGGAAGGCTGGGAGGCACCAGCACTGAGCCTCTCCAATCTTCCCCACAGCTGCCCACACACCCACAGACGTCCCTTTGGCCGCTCTTAAACCCTCTCTTCCCACTAATTTGTTTTTTATCCTCAGAATGGCCAGGGAGGCAGGAGGGGCAGGAATCATTATCCTCATTTCATAGAGAGAAAACTGAGGCTTGGAGAAGATGACCGACTTGCCCAAAGCTAGATCAGTGAGGTGGAAAAGTCTACACTTAAACTCGCTCCTCTGGCCCCTATTCTAGTATCCTTCCCTCCAGCCGTCAGCTTCTGATAGATGAAAAAGGCAGAAGAAGGTATGCTTTCTTGTGTTGCCAAGTTTGGAGCACTGAGGTGCTAAACAATGAACCAAGGAAGGCAGCAAATCAGCGTTGGGCTCAGGTACTTGGCAGCCACTCCATGTTGCTGAGTGTCTGTATGCCTGGGGGCAGCGCCCAGGGGGAAGCTTCAGACCCTAGGACCACAGTCACCTACCACACTGGTGCCGCCCAAACTTAGCGGACACATGGAACCTTCTGCCATTCCAACCTGCTGATACAAAGATATGGTTCCCAGGGGAAGAGGCCAACAAGGATACAATCTGCCTCATTCCTTTGTTCTCCCAGGCAAAGGTCAGGTGGGCCCAGCTGAGGACAGGACTGCTTGCTCCTTGGTCAGTTCAGGAAGGTGGCAGAAACTGGGAGCCTCGCCCCCATCTGCTGTCCTCTCTGGCAGGTAGGCACAATGCTGCCCCATCAGCCGGCCAGTGGCCCAGGGATACACCTGCAGATAATTAGTCTCGATCAAGACACGGCCAAACTGCTGACAGTGCCGGAACTGGCTGGCCATGTCACCAGTTTGCAAATAGTGAGCAGCTTCTGAACTGTGGCCCTGGCTGGCAGAGCAGGGGTTTAGCTTAATGTTTAAGGTGGCATACAAACGATGGAGAGAAATCAACTCATTCTCTAATGAAATGTCTGAGCAGCCTGGAGAAGGCTGGGATGGAGGAGCTTAGGAACCACCTGTCCCCTAGACTGTATGCTCTGAGTTTTGTGGGGAGAAGAGAAATGCAGAGTGGGTTGGGAGACTCTGGCTGTCCCCGAAGAGTTCAGGACCATGACAGCACAGCCACTAGCATGAAGGCACTTAAATGAATCCCTCAGAGTCACATGGAGCCCCCAGAAGCTCTTGGGGGGTTTCCTCTACCAGTTCTCAGTGGAGCCAGTGAGTACTTCATTGCCTGCTCTGAAATTCTGTGGGGGCTGTCCTGATGGAGGGGCTTTACTGCCTCCCACACAATGAAGAATTCTCCTTCTTCCCACACTGTTCTCATGTCCTGCCAAACATTCAGGTAGGTGAAAAATCTGTTTACAATTACTTGTATCTAGAATTGAACTTCATTTGCATGTAAATGTGCACTTGCCGTTTCCATGGTCCTCATACACTCCGAATTTTCTAGGAATGCAGCTACCCTGTAAATCGAACGAAGCTCATACTTTGTTTTACTTGGAACTTGGCCAAAAGCTGCTATTTGGAAAATCACACTGGCAATCTGAGCCAGCTAAGCCCTGGTCTGCACCTCTGCAGAAGTCTGCGTTCAGAGCTCCTGCAGCCACGGGGCTTCCTTGCACCGGGCAAGTTCTCCGCCAGTTCGCGGAGTTGCAGTTTAGATATTCAGAACAGGTATTATCAAATAATGGTTATTTAATTAGTAACAACTCTGTCTTTACTTCTCCTTTACCTCATGAGGCATAGATTTGCTTTTATCTGCAATTAGATGTGAAGATAGGCTACATGCTTTCTAAACTTAATTTCAGGGTGGTGAAGGGGCACTGTAAATATCTGCGATCCCGAGGGGAAGGTGGGCGGGGCTGGGCGAGAGCTCCACCTTGACCCTAGAGCAGGATCCCACTGGGGTCGGGCTCTCCAGCCAGTGGAGAGGAAGGAGTAGAGGAAAGGTCCACTAACACTTCACACACTGCACCCCATATACAGAACAGATGTGTGTGAGTGTTAGTTCAAAGGTTCCATGAATCACCATGTAATTTTTGTGTTATATTTTGTATTTCTTCTATACTACATTGTATTATATTTTTATACAAATGGGATCATACTTAAATCACTATACAGCTTGTTTCTTTTTACTCAGATGTATAACTTAGACATGTATCCATGTCAGGAGACATAAGATTTACTTATCTTTGTGGGTTTGTATACCGGTAGTATTTTATTGTAAGAAAGAGTCAATATATTTCAGCTCTTACTTATTGAGGCCGCATGGTTTCTGGGTTTTTTTTACCATTATATTGTACTGTGTGAATATACTTGTGAGATAAATTCTTTAAAATACATATAAAAGCTCCGAGTCACAGTGTTGGCATGTATATTTAACTATTTGATAAATATTGCCAAATTTCCTCCAAAAAATTGCACCAGTTTGTACTCCCTTAACAGTATATGAAAATGTCTGTTTCTCACACCCTTTCCAACTTTGAAATTTAACTTAATATTTGATAAATTAATGGTATTATATCTTACATATCACTTGACTATTTTAACTTGTTGATTTATCATATATGTTTGGGGCATCTATATTTTTTCCCAATGAAATGCCTATTTATATTTTTTGCTTGAGTTTTTCTACTGCTTTATTTCTTATTCATTCTAAAAGCTTTCTTGCCAGATGTGGTGGTGCACACCTGTAATCTCAGCACTTGGGAGGCTGAGGTAGGACTGCTGTAAGTTTGAGGTCAGCCTGGGCTACCTAATGAATTCAAGGCCAGCCTGAGCTATATGACAAGATCCTGTCTCAAATAAATAAATAAATAAAATTTTAAAAAGCTCTTTATATACTAAATAAATTAACTTGTCATCTGTGTTTTGCTTTTTTACATTTTATACTTTTTTGGGGTATTTTTACACACATACAAAAGACTAACACACACACATATGTTGTTTTCAAGACATATTTTGAAAAGACCTTCTCTATAAAAAAATTCCCCCCCCAGGGTTTTTTTCATTCGAAGTTTTGATCAATGGAATTTATTTATTTTTTATTCTTGGTTTTTTGAGACAAGGTCTCGCTATATAGTCCAGGCTGGCCTTGAATTCACAGTGACCCTCCTGCATCAGCCTCCCGAGTGCTCCACCGTGCCCAGCTGCCTGGCATTTATTTTTAATTGACACATAATTATACATGTTTAGGGTTTGTTGTGATATTTTGATGCGTGGATATAATGTATAATTATCAAATCAGGACAATTAGTACATCAGTTGCCTCAAAACCTATTTATTTTGATATAAAGACATAGGTAAGGACCCAACAGCCTGCACTTATAAACACCCACACATACAGTGTTTAGATTTGTTTCTGTACTCTCTATGCTGAAGTGTCAGTTTCGATAACAATTTTAGCAACTGTAGTTTCACAGTACATTTTTAAAATGTGCTAGAACTCCTCATTTATTTCAGAATTTTCCTAGCTGTCCTAGAATGTTTATTTACCTACAATTCGCATCATCTTGACATATTTTTGAAAATCCCTTGATAGTTGGCTTGGAATTGCTTTGAATTAATAGATTACTTAGGGGAACTGGCATTTTTATGATATCAAGCCTAAGAATAAACAACTTCTCTCCATTTATTCTTTTACTTTTTAAAGTTAAGTCTATTCCTTGGTAGTAACAGATTTTTGTTGTTCATGGGCTCCTTCCTTCTATTGTGCTAACTATTGTTTACTTATAAGAAAGCTAATAATTATATCTCTAATATTTCAAAATTAAGCATAATTCTGCTTTAGTCTGGGATATTTATATCTCTTGTGGCTCCCTGTGATTTAAAGAGAGGGAATTAAAACACAAACAGATCTTTGGTTGAGGGTTTAACTGAACCCCAATCACCCCTAGATTGGGTACCCAGGCCTACTGAACCCCCCTGAAGATCGCAGGAGAGTGAGCCCACCCAGCTGGTCCTTAGCACAAGCTCCTGCTCCCAGGATGTTAACTCACAGTCCTTGTCAGGCTGGACCTTCAGGATATATGACAGAGCCTCTGGCTGGGAAGTGTGGGGACCTACCTTTAGGGGGAGCTACTACTGAGCCTCGGTCTAGCATGGTCATGTGAGAATAAGCCTCACAGAGGCTGGTGGTTCTGATTTTTCAAGGGGAGTCAAAAATCCAGCTTTTCACCTGTAATGTGTTGGATTAAAATGTCCAAAAATCCTGTGTGGGCCCCACTACACTTATCTGTGACCTGGGTGAGCCTTGAGAGCTGGCCACCCACATTCCACTCCCGTAGGGGGAGCTCAGGAAGCTGACTTCAGTCTCCATGCTCCCCAAGTCACTATCGCAATATACACAAAGGGATGCAAAGTCTCCTTGTGAGCTGTCTAAACTTGAGTTTCCATGCACCCCAATTCCAGTCACAAATGGCCCTCTCTGTCATACATTCTCCTTGAGGATTTTACTAGATCAACACAAGGATGCCGAGAGACCAGGATCATTTCACAGATGAAAAAATTGATACTCAGAGCTGTGCCCAGAGGCAGACAGAAGGAAGTGACAGCACTGGGGGTGGCCCCTGGCTTCTCTATGCAGCAGACTGGCCAGCAGCACAACCACTGGTGTTCAATCACAGCACCCCTGAACACTGGTGTGACCTCAGGAAAAATACTTGCCTGCCCCAAGTCCCAGTTTCCTTATGTATGAAATGGGCATGATATTGATTGTGCCACCTCCTGGATTCTTCTGAGGGTAAAAAATGGGCTCACTCAACAGAGTGCCTGGTATTTGGTGCCCAAGCACTCGATGAAGTGACAGTGACTATTATTATGACCTGGTCCACACTTCTTTCTGCTCTCCCCTTCGCAATTGTTCATAGTTCTTTGAAAACTGAAGTCTCGGGATCTAGAAGACTCTACGGTTCCCCTTATATTGGATAAGGCACTGCCTCGCTGAGCCTAGCTTCTGTATCATGGTTGCAGGTGACATCAGAGGAGAAGACTTCATGGAACCTCTGTGACGGCAGTAAAAGTTCGGTAGAACTGAATGAAGCTCTCTGGCTCCAGCTTCCCTTCATTCTCCCCCTCTGCAGGCTCCACCTCATCGCACATGCATACGGATCAGGTCACTGTGGCCCTTTCTTACTCCGTGTGGTACCCAGACCTGCAAGTGGGGCGCCAGCTGCTTCAGTCTGAGCCTCGGCGCTGACCAGTCAGCTCAGGTCACAGAGCTGGCCTCATTGCCTTGCTGTTCCGATTTAAAGGGCTTGGAACTGTTATCCTGTTTCCTGTTTCTTCCCCTAAAGTTCTCTAAGCCCAGGATAATCCTCAGCCTCCCCGATGTACCAGCTACCTAACTGTGTGTCTAAGAACCCCTTGTCTCTGTCACTGCCTACAGTGTTCTGCCCATGAGAGCATCCTTCTGGCTCAGGCTGCACCCGCAGGCTTTGGCCCAATTTCGGGCCTCAGCATCCTACCGCCTAAGAGTCCTCCACCTGCCATGTGGCCTTCTCCAGGGGCTGGCGGTCCAAACAGTTCCAAGTGCTCCACAGTAACCAGGGCTGCTGGAGCAGGGGTGTGGCGGGTGGAGGGCAGCTGCAGCAACATGCACAACTGTGACAAGCCACGTGACGGGTCTCTCAGAGGAGGGACAACAGCCACATACATTGTATGCTAACTGTGTGCTATGCACGAATCTAAGTACCTTAGAGCGAGCCTGTTCATCCTCATAACCGCCTTGGGCAGTCGGTGCTATACTACGCCCATCATACAGCTCAGAAAACAACAGCAGGCATTTGTGTGAGATTGTGTGGCCCAAGACAGTTGCACAGCTGGTAAATGACAGGTCCAACCCCAGCAGTGAGTGGAGAGCCTACGCTATCTGCTGCTGTTGTATCATTTGGTACAATGCTAGGGGTGACAGCCAGGACTTGGTGCATGCTGGCCAAGTGCTTTACCCTGACAGTGACCAGGAGGCTGGCCCTGGCCTCCAGGAGGGCAGCTACTTGGGACGTACCCAGCCTGCGCCTCCTGCCTTCCTGACCTAGCCTCTGCTGAAATTTTGAAATGCCAATGATAAGCTGCAAAGGATCCCACTCCTTGAAGCTGCCACCGGCCACGGCTGCTTTACTCATGAGATGCATAAATCCCCATCTACAGGAGCCATCTGGCAGGGGGATTCCCTGTCACTCCTTTCAGCCACAGTCCCTTTGACATTTGCCTTCCTCTGGCTTTCTTGGAATCATGTACAGCCATGTCTTATCACAGCTACAAACTGGGACCCCAGCAGTTTCCTGCCCGTCTGCTCCAAGACCTCATAACCTCATTAAAGCAAAAAATGGCCAGTCTCATCCAAAAATACCAGAAGGCCTTTCCTCCCACCACACATGCATTCTCTGTCTCCCTCTCTCCCCTCAACCCCTGATGCCCCAGGTCCCCTCACCTGTCACAATGGGGTAGGACTGTGGACCTGGTACACTGCTCCCAATGTCGGCAGGGGTGGGGCTGGTCAGGTTGGCCTTCATGTCATCCAGCCCTCCAGCCAATGAGGCCATGGCTGAGTACTCAGTGGTCTGAAAGAGGAGACAGAAACATCTCAGTACCAACAGTCCGAAATACCACAATCAAAAGCACCGTGTACTGGTCTACTCCAAGCCTGGATTGAAGCCCACATGGGGTCGTTAATCCCCTCCTGCTGGAAGTGTAGATTCAGATCTAGATGGTTTGTAAAACTGACAGTGCTCCCCAGGTGAAGAGGGGCAGGAGTCTACACCAGCTTCACAAGAAGTCCAGTCTGCCTTGCTTACGGTCTGCGGGGCACCTGGTCCAGCTCTAGTCAGCCAGAGCTACCATCTTCCTCCAGGCAGGGAGGGAGACATCAGTAACCAAAGCAAGGCAGAAGGAAGAATCTTCTTGGCAGGAAGATGGACAGAACAGTTTCTGGTTTCTATCCTCTCATGCCCCAGGATGGAATCACAGGAACAAGCATCAAATGAAGTCTGGGAGATCACCCAGTCCAAACTCTCATGTCACAGATGGGCAAACTAAAGCCAAAGAGAGTAGGATTTTGTCCATGGAAAACCAGGCAGAATCCCAGTCCAGAGAACGCCTTCCCCAAATCCAGTGTATCGAGCCAACCTGAGTCACAGTTTGGCAAGTGGTGTTGAAATTTGGAACCATGTAAGCATCTGTGTGCTGAAAATTCTGGGGTGCACACCAAACCCATGCCAACCACATGGAGGGGTACAAGAGTCACGTGCTTTCTTCAGGTCATTTCGTGAAATCAGAACTCGCAGTGAGTCAGTTCCTTGACATTCAAGCCTCTGTCAAAATGGTCTGCAAAGAAAGCAGCAAAGAGGCCGGCCTGGCTCTGCCCATCAAGCCCAGACAGAAGCATAAGCATGAGTGCCCGTCTCTTCCTCCCAGACCTATTTCCCGCTAAGAAAACACTTGCAGACACTTAGGCCAAAGAGTCTGGTTGTGCATCCCGAGCTCTGGAATGGGCAGACTTTCTGGACCTTGGTGTTGCCAGTGGGGAACATCCCTGTCTGCCCAGGGTTATGTCCTTCCAGGCACGGACAGGAGAGCAAGCAGTCTTCTGGAAGGGACTCTAGGCACCTGGGTAGGATGAGGAGGACCGAGCCACTGGAGGAAACAAAGGAACCACTGGACAAGTGGGACCTGGGCTCAGATACATTCTCAGTGCTTTTCTCTGAAAATCAGCTAGAAAGTACTTCCTGAGCAGCTTCAGCACCACCTGGGGTTGATGGCCCCAGTGAGCACAGGAACGGCTGCAGGACCAGGTGCTGAGATGCTGCTCTCTGAGGACAGCTCGTCCAGGGTCCCCAGGTCATCAACCATCTTCCAGCAGTAGCAGATTTCCGGAACAAGTAGAGAAGAGCCCAGGCCCACAGCGGCCCAGAGACTTCTAAGGGAGCAGAACAAGCCTCGTGAGACAAGCCTACCTCCATCAGTGCTGGCTGCACAGCCACGGTAATTAAGACAGTGTGTTATTGGCACAGGGACAGATAAATAGACCGCTGAAACAGAATTCAGGCCAAAAACTGATCTGTGCACATATGGAACCTTGATATATGAGAGATGCGATGTACAAATCAGCAGGAAAGGATGGACTCTTTAATAAACAGTGCGGGGGTAACTGGTTATCCATTCAGAAACAGGGGAAAAAAGAAATTGGATCTTTACACCAGACACAAAAATCAATCCCAGGTGGATTAGAGACCTAAATGCAAAAAGCAAGGGTGTCTAACATTTTCAGCTCTGCGTCTAGCTAAAAAGTCCTTGGGCACAAGTCTGTCTGTAGATGAGAAAATGTGCAGTTTTGTTCTGGGATAGTCATACAGGGTTCCCGTCACTAAGAACAGGGGCAGGTGCCAGGCATCGTGCTAGGAACTTCGCCCAACCTCTCCCACTTCACCCTCACAGTCACCCCTGAAGCAGGGTCCGTGGTCTTCATTTCACACACGAAGAAACTAAGGTATCTATTATAGAAGGAAAGTGAACTGCCCAAAGCCACACAGTTTTTAGGTGCCAGAGTCAGGATTCAAACCTGGATCCATCTGACTCTAACATCTTGATGATTACCCAAATGATTTTCAGGCCATAGGTCTTGACCCACTAACTAGTGAGATAAATTTTCTAGTCTAACAATTTAAAAAATAAAATTATAATAAATAGAATAAGCTGGGCATGGTGGCATGGTGCCCAGCACTCAGGAGGCTGAGGCAGGAGAACTGTGAGTTTAAAGCCAACCTGTGCTACATAGGGAGTTCCAGGCAAGACCTTGTCGTTCCAGGCAAGACCTTGTCTCCCATAACAATGGGTATATGTGTACTAGGCAGAGGTGAAACTGTATTTCCCACTGTAAGTTACAACCAACAATGACTGAAACATAGAGCCTTCATCCCGGGCAGCAAGGAGCTGTTGGGAAGAGGTCACTGTCTAGACTTCATCCTTGTAGAATGGGACTTGGCCGTGGCAATGGTCTCCCAATTTGCTACAGATGAATTTGGAAGTTAAACTTGCCTGAAGCAGCTCCTCTGCTGTGTGCAGAGATCAAAAGGCAAAATGCCTCTGCACGGGTTTCTTTCTGCACGGCATCTTCTCACGTCGCTGAGCCCTGAGAGTGAGCCCCGAGTCTGCCCCTCCTTTCTGTGTCCCAGAGCCCTATCTAATCAAGATGGTACATGAGACCAGACACCTCCTGGACCCTCACCCCCAAATCCCAGGTGAAAAGGCGAATGGCCCCAGCAGCCCAAGAGGGCTGAGAGCTCGTACCCATCAGTTTCCATGGGCGGGTGGTCAGACAGGTTTCCTGGGGCAGGCTGCGTCTAAACTGGAGCCCAGCACTCCTTGCTCCCAGGCTAAGAAGATCGAAAGAAAGGGTCAGGAGGGGCTGAGCACCGGCATGTATGCACCACCTGGAGCTGGTGGCAATATAAAGGGAAAGTAGACGAGCTGGAGTTGGACTACGAGGGACTTGTACAGTGGCTGAACAACGGAACACTGATCCTTCAGAGGGCTCCGCAGGGTCCTGGCCAAGACTCCGCACTGGTGCCCTCACCTGCTCCTCCTAGCCTGCCCCCTCTCCATCTCCAGCCCCTTCTCTGGCATGGCTGGGCAGCCAGGTCTGCACTGAAAGTCCCTGTTCCTCCAGGAAGGCAGAGCCAGCCTGGGTGTGAAGAGAAAGGCAGGAAGGGCGGCCACGGGCTGTCCTGCTTCTTTACGTGTGTAATTTCCACATGGATTTCTATTTGACTGCATTTGAGTCAGTGTGCAACAGAGTTTGCCCAGGCTCTTCAACCACCGGGTTTCCATCACCTTTCCAAGACACGAAGCCTTTCTCCTGCGTGACGCGTGCTGTGCAGGCCCCAAAGTCCCGTTCTTCAACCGCCAGAGGCTTCTGGACGGTAAAGGGCACCTCCCTAAGAACTGTGGCTTGGAGGAACTCAGAAGCCCTGGACACCTCATCACCTGTGCTGCCAGCGACGCCGCCTCGCGGAGCTTGCCCAGGGCCCAGCCTCCTCCCCATGCCATTTCACAGCGCTTACTCTGCTCCTGCGTGAGCCAGGCACTGCTGACACTTTAATGATTTAATTGTATCTAATTGTTCCCCTAATGCCTTGTCCCCTTGTGTCCCCTATGGTTGAGCTGCTCGTGGTTTTTAAGGGCAACGGCAATCTCCTCAGTGTCAGGGACTCCCTGGACTGCTCCTCAGACACTCCAGACACTGTCCTGCCTCTGCTTCTATGGGGAGGGCCCATCTCAGTCTCTTAGAGAACTCCTACACTGTCCACAAGACCCAGCTCAAATGTCACCTCATCAGTAAGCCATGAGTGGCCCCCCCTACCAGCAAAGAAATAACAATTCTCTTCTCTAAATTCAACACCTGGCGGCATTTTGCACAGGTCACCAGTACCATACTTTTTGCCACATATCATGATTGCTAGCCTGTCTTCTTCCACATTGCATTGAGCACACAGAACATGATACAGCCTTGTGGCCCCCTAAGTGTTCACTGAATGAAAGAGCAAATGTATGATCCAGCAGCATGGTAGAAGCCACAGCTCTCAAGAACTCACTGGTAAATACTTAAACAATGCCCCCACCCCTTCTCCTCCTGTCCCTTTATCAAATCAGAACACAATATCCCTTCTCAACATTGGTTAAAGCCCTTGGGGAAATGCCCTCACTTGTCTATGAGGGAATATTGAGAATTTAATATTTGTCAGAGTCAATAAAATAAAAGGATCATACAAATTGTATTTTTTTAAAACCTCCAGAGACACTGTACATTAGAATATTCAAATTATTTTAATTCAGTACCAGGAAAAATGTTTTCCCCTGATGAATCATTATTTGCTTCTGATGGAAAAGCATGGGCATCAGAAACCGCCGCATATTCACTTTTGCTGTGGCTGCCAGGAAACTCAGTCAAATTCAGTGCTCAACCACCACAACCACCTGATTGCTGGCTTCTGGTGCAATGATCTTCCCCTTTTCTCTGCATAATTTCTGAACTTTTGTCAGATTTAACTTAACTTGTTTACTTTTCAGACCATCTTAAGTTTTCTATCAAAGTATAGTTGGGAGAGACAGAATGACAGACAAGAGAAAATAGGAAAAAGTAAAGAAAGGAGAGGGAAGAAAAGAGAGAAAGAGAAGAGAAGGCATTGCTGGCGTTCTTTTCCCAGTAACAATGGCAATCTACTTCCATCTGTCAGTCACTTGAGAAACCCGGGCTGACTAGTGAGTTCTGGTGGAGAACACTCACAGCTGCCGTGTTAGTGGGTCCGTGGACCTACAGCCTCGGGGACACTTCCCCCACCCACCCGCCCTCCCAGTCAGGACAACAGCTGTCTCCTGCATTTCCTACTTCTCCAAGCCCTTGGGATTCTTTCCAGGATGTCATTTCAAGCCTCTGCTCCCGTCCTTCTGGGGCTCCTGGCACCGTCCTTCCCTCTGACCCAGGGAGAGAGATGGATTCACAACGGCCTGTTCACCTCAGTGTAACTACTGAGACGAAGTTTCCACCATCTGCTTGCACTGTGAGTGCTTAAGGTCCAGAGCCCCGGCCCGGCTGTGAGCCCTCCCTGCAGACACCGTGCTCCAGGAAATGGAAAGCTGCATGCCTCAGCGTCAGCTAAACGGGTACTCGGGTCCATCCTTCTCCCAATGTGGAAGGGCTGTGGTCCACAGAAGGGATGGTTTCCTGAGCTCCTCTTCAATCTGTATCACATATATCCTTTACCTTGAGGGAGGTAACAGTGAGCAACGAGTCCCTGCGCCCTACTGTCTCTCTCTCCCCGTGTGTCACCAGGCAGGTCTGGTGAGAAGCGCCCCCTAGGCAAGAAAGAGCACAGAGGACAGTAAGTTGCATCCCTAGCTACCTGCCTGCCCGGAGGTGGTGGAGGACACAGACAGGAGGGGGAGCTCTTTGGGAAAAGGATCCTAGCGGAGGACTGGAAGGCAGGTGCTGCAGGGAAACGTGCAGGGTCCCTAGGAAATTACCTGGAAAAGGACTGCCTGGGGCTGCACCAAGTACTGTGTCATCAGCACGGGGCACCACTGCCATAGCATGGAGGAGAGAAGAAACAGACACGTGAGAAGGGCGCGGCATGGAGGAGGCCATGGCGGGGGACAGGTCAGCGGAGCTGGCTACCCGGGTGACCACCAAGGCTGAGGGGCTTCCCTGTCGCCTGCTGGGCTCCTCCAGGCTCACTGCCAGACCTCCGGTGGCCCTCAGGAGCCAGGCCACAGCGAGGCCAACCACTCCTACAGGAGGACCAGAGACTTGTCCAGCCTCACACCTTCCCAGAGGAGCTCAGCGGCCTCAGCAGGAGGGAGCAGTCCCCAGGAATGGGCTGAGGAGCTGAGACCGAGGAAGAAGGGGGGTCTGTACTGCAGCCCCCTCCCCTCACTGGCCTCTGCTTCCCTGTCCATGTGGAGCTCTTTCCCAGTAATCTCTAAGTCCATCCACAGCTGACCCTCTTTGCCACTGTCTGTGGTCACATGTTGGAGTACGGATTCCCTTTTCAGTGAATGAATTGCAGGGTGACAGTCAGTTGCAAAGTGGACCCTGATTCTGATAGACGGTAAAAAAATCATGACATGTATGAAACAAGTGAAAATAAGAACAGTGACGGGGCATCTGATGACGTTAAGGAATTTGCCAACTTTCTTAGGTATGATAAGAGTATTGAAATCATTGCTTTTGAAGAGGTCTTATTCTTTTAATGATTCATTCCAAAATATTTACTTACAAAGCAATACAATATCTGGAGTTTGCTTCCGAATAAAGTGCAGTGAACAAAATGTGGTGCATCTATACAGTGGAGTCCTGTTCACCAAAACAGGAGCGATACTCGTATGCACGTCACAGCACAAATGGGCTTCAAAAGCGTTCTGCTGAATCAAAGGAGCCAGAGAGGAGTCAGACATCCCATTTCTATAGAGTGCCCAGTAATGGCAAATCTACATCCCTAGGAAGCAGGGTGAGGGCTGGCTGGGGCTGGGCGTGGAAGCAGAGCTCACTGGAAGCCAGCAGGCTGCGGTGATGGTCACACGACTTCGTTACTTTGCTAACTAACAATCATTAACTTCCACACTTGACATGAGTGAATTCTGCAGTATAAAAAGTAAACTTCAGTACAGTTGTAAAAGATAGAGTTAGGGAACAGTAGTACCAACGAAAGAAGACTAGAGGAGTTGGTTAAGTTTGGGAGTCTGAGTGAGGGACTCGAGAGATGATTCCATCTCCTGTGAGAGTCTTCATAATTAGGGTGAGAAGAGCAGCCAGCACTCACTGGGTTTATGACTACACCCCCCAGGAGCCCACAAACATCTGTAGAATAATGAAACAATACAAGATGCCAGGGATTGCCAGGAGTTTATTCTCGGGTTCCTCTTCCTTATGCCCCTGTTCTGCTCCCCAGGGCCGCACCTCACCCCACTGGCTGCAAGATTGCAGATTCCAAAACTTCAAACACCGGATGGGTAAGGCTCTCATCTGCCTTGCACTTTCCAGTTGCACTGCCTTGCAGTGTCCTTTCATTTCTGCAATGGCCTTGGGAACCCTGTGGTGTGAGCAAACGCAGAAATGGCACTCAGACGTGCCCAGGTGTGCCAGTGCCTGCTCAGGGCCAGTCACTAGCCACAGAGGCAGAGTTAAAAGTGGAGAAGACTTTGCTGCTATCCCCGAGGGTAAAGCTCGGACCCTTAGGGCAGGACCGTCCTCCACCAAACATCTCAGCACAGACCCAGCTCTTCTCCTCCAGCTGGGGAGCCAGCCTGGAGTCCACACAGCAAAAGGAGGCATGGGCCACATTTTAAAAGTAAGTACACAAGCCGGGCGTGGTGGCTCACGCCTGTAATCCCAGCATTTGGAAGGCTGAGGTGGGAGGATCATTTCGAGTTCGAGACCAGCCTGGGCTACAAAGTGAGCTCAAGGCCAGCCTGAACTGCATAGCGAGACCCTGTCTCAAAAAAGACCAAAAAAAAAAAAAAAAAAAAAAGTAAGTATACAAACACTCCACCCAGCAAAGCAGCACCTGTCGTGATTACTCTGGGTTAGATTAGTTGGCAGGGAACCTGAAGACCTGGCCTTGCTATGAATTCAGTGAATACTGGGCCTGCCCCTCCTCCCAGGCTTCAGTGGCTACATCTGCTCTGCAGGGGAAGGATCAGAATCTTCAGGGTCATCTGGACTCTGCAGCCTTGCCCAACGCAGTGGGATGGGATCCTCATCCTATGCCAAGCGGACTCTCCTTGCATGGCGCCTGCCAGGATTAGGCTTCACCTTTGGTGAAGGTGTGGATTATTCTACCCCAGGCTCCTGACCCCAGGGTCCTGGCAGTCTCAGGGGAAGCAGTGTGGCCAAGAAGCCCACCCATCCCAGGCAGGCTGAGAAGGACAGGAGTTCAAGTCTGCCAGACAAGTCCACGCTGCACGGAACAAAGCCCGGCAACTCCCATTCTGGCTCCTACTCTCCTGGGTAACCTGGGGCTGCACAAACCACCATGAAAGGTCATGGGAAGCACACAGGGGTATCAGAATGTAAACTCTGGAAGGAAGGCTTTTGTTGTTGTTGTTGTTGCTACCAAGGTTAGAGATGTTTAAAAAAAGAAAAACTTTAACAATCCTGACTGAAAAGGACCAACAGTAGGGGTCATCAGGGTGTCACGGTAATGCAACTCTTCTGTCTCTTGAATCTGTCAAGGTTAAGGCCTCATTTGTACTACTGTATACTTTTGCAAGATGACATTATTGGGAGAAGCTGGGCAAAGGGTACAGAGGGTTCATCTTAAAATTATATGTGAATCTAAAATTCTTTCAAAATAAAAAAATTTAGATTGCTTAAAGCAAAAATGCAAACAGGTTTTAACACCCTGCCTCTACTAACCAAGTAAAAATGAATCAAACTTGAAAAACAGTTTGCAGAATGGAAGCACTATGAACAGTGCTTGCACAAGGGCTCGGTTATCTACAAGGTACACTGATAGTGCTAAGTAGGAGAAAAACTGCCCAAAATGTTTGAAGTATTCCTCCTTCCAGGAAGCCTCCTCTGCTGGCGTCTCATCTACGTTCTGAAAAGCACCCCAAGTGTGCAGCTCTCTACCAAGCTCTTATCACCGTGCATTGCACACTTGACTGTTTAGGTCCTTTGTGTGTTCCTCAGCTCAGTGGCAGCGGCCCCTGGCCCAGTGTCCAGCTCTGCCCAGAGGTGACACAGACGCTTGTGGGATGAGCGAACTGCAGCAGGGGTCATCATCTGGCTCTGCCAGTGATAGCAGAGGTGCTTCCCGTGATCTCTGAAAGAATGAGCGGTGTCAGGGTGCTCTTTTTCATCAGAAAATACCAGAGGCACAGATGAGACCCGCTCTTCATTCATACGCTTCTCCAGAACTATGACCACATCTGCTCAAAATGGCTTGCAGTGGAATCGAGGGGGCTTCCAAGAAGAAATTTGCAAGGAATAAATGACTCATCTCCTTTGTTCTCTGTAGGGCCTGCTCTGCCCCCTCCAGGACACCCTGAGGGTTCCCAGGTGGTACAGAGCGGTAGGCCAGGCCCTGGGGGGGGACGTGAAGGTCGAAGTTTCTGGGTGAGAGCTTTTTCAGGAATGACTAATTGAGAGGCCCCTTTCTTCCCTTGACCTCTTACAGAGTTTTGGTGCGCCCCAAATCTCACGGTCCAAAGGGGCTCAGAGGTGAGGGAGGCTGATCTTTATCTCACTGCTTCCTGAGGAGCTGTTGGGCCACTCAGCGCCCCTTGAGAAAGTGCTTGCTCTGCCCCCTGGAGGCCTCCATGGTGGCCGGGTGTGCTCCTGGGCTCTAGTTCCAAGTGTCCTTGGTGCCTCCCTCACTGAATAAGTGCAGGGCCACTGGGCGCCTCCTCCACCTGCTAGACCCCTGAGTGGGGCATAGGACACTTGTTTATGCTTTTCTGGTGGCTCTGTCACCTGGCTGCTTCACTCTAGTCTCACAGTCAATGCTGAGCTCTCTCCAAGTTCTTAAGAAATACAAAGTGACTGTGTACATGATAAATGTGTACATACGCAATCCTTTCCTCCTTCCCCTAGACAGTGGGCTCTTGCAAGGTCACGCAAAGGCAGGAAGGTTATCCTAATGAGGACATTCCTGCTACCTTGATAAGGCTTGGAGCAGAATTGAGAACTGGGCCATCCTGAATGATAAGACCTCAGTGGGGCTGAGTCTGTGGAAAAGGGAAGAGGATTCCTAGCCGCATAGTCCCTGGCCTGCTCCAGCTCTAGCTGGCTCTTTGTTATTAATACACTCCAGGTTCTTACATGAAGGAGAAGCAGAGTTCTAAACACAAAGTCCCATCTCCAGACAGCCAAACTTCACAGGGAGGGCTCTGGCTATCTCCTCCTACTACAGGGCTGGAAATGGACAGTGAGGCCCACTGCCCCCACAGGAATGTAGGACTCTCAGTCACCAAGGAATCTGAATGAAGGGTGCAGAACGAGGATCCCATTCTCAACTACCTGGTATGGGAGAGGGAGTGCACCCCAGGATGCCCACATTTTCATTCAGATGACTTTCTGTCACTGCGGGGCAGACCAAGGTTATCCAGGGGCCACAAAAAGAAAGAGACAGAGAGAGACAGAGACACAGAGAGAGAAAGTTAGAGTGAATGGCTCAGTAGTGGCAGAGTGCCTGGGTTTGAGTCCAGCAATGGAAGGAAAGGAAGGAGAGGGGGAAGCAGGGAGGGAGAAGGAAGAGAGAAAGAACAAAAGGGAAGAGGAGATAGGACAAGGAAATATAAGGGAAGGGCGAGAAAAGGGAGGGGAGGGGAGAAGGGGAGAAGAGAAGGGAAGGGAAGGGAAGGATCTTCCCTGTGTTGCCAGGTCAATAGGGCAGGGGCAGGGCGAGGGCAGATGGTCCTGGATGCTACTTCTATGACCTGTAGTCACTGCGGCTGGCCTGCCGCTGCTGGGTGGAGCCCTGAGAGCTCTTATTCCCCACCCCACTACTGCACTGCCTCAGGCCAAAGGCCACCTCTGCCCCTCCTGCTCCGGTTCAAAAAAAACTTTCTAACAGGCCATGCTCTGCAAAGTCAGCACCAGCAGCTCAGGGAGGGAATGCCCATTCATCTCCAAAGTCTCCAGGCCCAAACAGAGACTGTGCGAGGGAACCTCCAGAAAAAGCAGGTTGGGGAGGCCAGGCCTTCATGGTGAACTCAGACTCCTCAGCTGTAACTCAGAAGACTCGGCCAGCTCTCAGATAGGCCCCCTCACACCTTAGTAACAACTGAGACGGCTTGTAACACTGAGCAGACCGTTCTCAGTATGAAAACCATGAATCCATTTAATCCATACAACAGCCTTGTGGTGTCACCCTCATACGGATAATGCAAACGCAGCACAAGGTGCCAAAAGAAGGCCAGCATGTCCAACTCTGCCACACACACACTCCCCCCCAGCAGTGCAACCCTAACATTCAGGAGCACAAACGGCACACGAACCTCTCTGACGTCACTATGATTTAGCCCCACTGTGTCACAGATGAGAACACTGAGGTTTAGAGATGTCAGGTAAGTCACACAGCTGGCACTTAAACGCAGGTCCTATCTGACTCCAGGTGTGTGTTCTTCATCCTGGTCCTAAACTGCATGATGAAGTGCCAGAGCCCAGAGTAGGGACAAGAGCTTTCAGGCCAGTCACATCTTCCCAGGTCTTAAGACATCTTCAGACAACCTGCCTGTTCTCTGAGCCTCCGCCTCAGCCACTCCCTCAGCGCTGGGTGTCTTCTTCCGCCCTCTTCCCCGGTCCTGTCCACTCTTCAGCTCCCGGCTGGAGAAGGACCTTGTCTAGAAAAACTTCCCAGCCTGGCTCAGCCAAGGACGCCATCAACTTTAGCCTTCCTTCTGCCCGTGCAGAAAGCCCCTGCATCAGTGCTTGGACTGAATGTTTCCCAAATTAGGAGTTAATCTTAACACGACGCAGCAAACAACTAAAAGACAGAAAGTGACATTTGACATCCTTAGTGCCAATAAGGAAAAACCAGGACTCTGACTCTGCTTGGCTCCAGCCCTCTTTTTGTTAGTGAAGGAGACACTCTGGCTTGTAGGAAGATGGGAACTAAAGAAAAAGGATGCCAGGCCTGGGTTTTAGCTCTTCTGCGTGTGTCCAAGTTTTAACTAATGGCAACACAATAATCAAGAGAAAAACAGCACAAGGCCCATGGTGCTTCTGCTTTTATGCCTTTCTGTTAAGGTTAACTTTACCCAAAAGCCTCTGCCTTTCACAAGCAAAGATGTTTGCAGTTTTGTAGTTACGTGTTGATCCCATGAAGCTCGAATTTCAGACCAGGAAACAAAACATAATCATTATTTTATGTGGTAACACCTAAAATCTACTTAAACCAGCAAGCCGCTGCCCTGAGACTGCATGTAAACAACCCACTTCTCAGGCTCAGTGTGAGTTTGATTTTTTACAAGTCCTTTTTCCTCCCTCCTGCACACACAACATTAATGTGGGCACTTGAGTTTTTTCCTTCACCTCTTTCCCGCAAATCAAACCTCAAATAATGTAAAGCTGCTGTTAGAAACAGGCTTCCCGCAAATAAACAAAAGCTATCAAGCCAAAGGCACTGGGACCGTTCACATCTCCCCATCCAACCATCTCCATCGCCTGCGCTGCTCCAACAAAACGGCCTCTCCCTGCCCAACTGCCCTGGAAAAACCCCAAAATATCTCATTTTCTCTTCCAGAAAGGGAAGAGGTTTGATCCCCAAATAAATGACAAGTTCAGTGTAACAGGAGGCTGGGAAAATCCAGGCAGGCTCTCCTTGCCACCCCGTGTCAAGCTCACAAAGAGAAAAATCGTACCATCCGACATGGTTGGGAGAGTTTAATCCAAAGCAGTGCTAATTAATATCCCCGGCTTTCCAGAAGCCGGTGCCACATACAGCTGCAGGGGCAACGCGGCTGTTCTCCCTTCAGTTCTACAGGAAGAACATTTTCATTACAAAGCCTCCTCCCAGGCCCTCCTCTCTCGGTCAGATTAGCCAAGGCAGGAAGTGGGGATGATCCACCTACCAGAACTCCTTCGCTCCCCATTAATTTTATTATTCATATCCCATTTTAAAAGTTTATTGGTACAGCTCTCTGTGCAGCTGGCCAGAGCCCTTCTGACTACAGTAGTGACACCTTCCTGAGTCCCCCTCGTCTTGGGGAGGGGATGCATCTGTCACCCGAATGTGCCAACTTTTGAAATCTGTCTTTGAGGAGGAAAATAACCGACTCCAATCGGTTTCTGCCGTCACCTTTAAAAAAATCTAAATAAAATGGAAGATTCTGAACTCATCTTTTTGTGAAATGTATGTGGACTTAATGGCTCATCGTGAGCTGTGGGTGATCCCCAGAGACCCCTTAGGGCCTAGGGGCCACCCCTTTTGTATCCCAGCAAACATCCTCAGTTATCTGGACAAGACTGGCTCATTTTTAACCCAAACTGCCAGACCACCGGAGGCCTGGTAAAGCACATGTCTCACCATTTCGTTCTCAAGCCCCACGTGCTCAAGCCTGTCTCCTTCCAGCCTCCTAGAGGGACCCCAAACCCAATCTAAATGTCTCCAATTTACCTGTTTGTCTTTTATACATATAAATAGCTGCATTTCCATTCTCTCTTTGTTTCTCATTTTCATTTGGTTCTAATATCTGCATGTAAATGTCGGAAAATAGCATCTGTAATTGGAGATTATGAAGTATGGCCAGCTCCTGACAGGCTGCTAAGGAAGATGGATTATCCTCATTTTTCCGTAAATTTTGTCAATTTTGGAATTCATAAGCTATCAACACTGATCAAAATAGGACTTCACAGCTGTGTCAGAAAAAAGAGAGAGAGAGAGAGAGCAAGAGAGCGCGCTGGTGAGTGTGCGCGGGAGCCGCCGTGTGTGGGTCCAGCAGATTGGCGTCCAGCATCACCACGGCCACCCTCGTCCTCTCCCCCGCCCCTCCACTCTGGCAGCTCCCGCCTCTCGAGGCCTAGTCTCCTGCCTAAATCAAATAGCTAAATCACAGGACTGGAAGGCCGCAAATCCTCCAAGGCACCCACTCAAACCCGGACCTAATTTATTGTCCTGCGCTGGCTCCCTTATTTATCCTGAGGAGCCCGTGGCTCCCTCCGCTCAGCCCGGAGATGTTCTACTCCTGCCAGGCCACCGCCGCCCACTTGAGGCAATTTGTGCTGGTCTCTCTCTCAATTTTCCCATTACTGGGAGTAAGTACTGTTGGGACTCTGTAATAGCCCGACTGCAGCCCATATCAATAACAGATGAGGTTTAATCGTCCAACACAAAAATTATTTAGGCGCAGTAAGGACATTCAATGTCATTTGCATAATGGTATTTCTATCGCACGCACCTAACCCGTCTTGCATAAACAAGGCCTTGGGACCATAAATAATAATAAATCATGACGTCTGCACGCCTCTTGCAGTAATAGGAGACACTCTTTGTGGAAATTATTTCAGCAAGAAATGGGCACTGTAATTTTAAAGACATGTGGTGAGGTGAGGCTCTGTAAATCACGCGCATGCACACATGAGCCCCAGGAGCAACCTGGAGACCTGCCTTATGGTGATACCCCTGGGGGCGGCTGAAAAAGGAAGATAGGCCTCCAGGGGAAATGTCAGGGCCTCTGTAATGTGCCACGGTCCCAAGAAACAGGGCAGGAGAAGGCAGGACACTCAGACCTCAGCGAGAGGGAGAATCAGATTTGGACCTGGAAACCACTTTGCTACAGGAGAGCGGAAGCTCCATGAGGGCAGTGACTCCTGTCTGCTTTGTCCCCTGCTGACTCCCCAGTCCTAGAGCAGAGCTGGACACCTGGCACCGGCTCGACCTAAAGAAATGTGAGAAGAGGAGACAGTCCTGGGCCAAAGCTAGGGGAGGACAAGAAGAGCCCTGAAACCGGGCTGGAACAGAGGGAGGAACCAGCACCGAAGTGCTGGTACCATTGATGTGAGCTACAGAGCAAAACTGCTGAGGTAAGGTGCAGCGATCCTGGCTCAGCTGTGGAGTAAGGAAGCAGGCTGGTGGCCAGCAGCACCTAAGGCTGCAAGCTCGGGGTTAGGGGCACCTGGGTGGGAATCTCAGCTGCCTGTAACCCCCCCCCCCCTTCACCCCTTCCTGCTTCAACTTCCTCCTCTGTGGAACAAGCTTACTAATGGAGAAAACTCAGAGTTGTTCTGAGCGGCAGTCAAGAGACTGTGTGCAAAATGCCCAGACCCTGACCAAGTTGTGCTGTATTATTACTCTCCAGGAAGTGGCAGAAGCAAGTTAAAGCCCTGGCTCTTACGAGCTGTGGGGTTTTGGGGAAAGCCACTCCAGCCCTTCAGACAGCAGTCTCCTCCACCCGAGATAAGCATAGTCAGTTGGGGTACACTACCTGCCAGGGCTGCTGTGGAACAAGTGGGGTTGCACACTGACTCTCTTTAGTATCAGGGTCTGTCTGCATGTAAGGGATGACGACTCCCCCAAGTGTATGGAAAGAACGAAGGGGAGCCATCCCGCATCTGCTGGTGTCCTTTCCAGCCACTTCTAGGTCCTGGCAACACCCTGAGAAATTCATGCTTTCCAGAAAATGTTCTGACAAGATATGCGCTAAACCCATCACCACAATGTTGCCTCTGGGAGGAAGAAGGGACTGAAGCTAGAGATGTCAGTTTCAGCTCTGTCACACTCTGATTTCACAGAAGGAGAGGTACCCTTGCCTAGACTGTGTCACTGAGATCTTTAAAGCTGATAAAGTGTCATACATTTATGCCTTGGCACATGCTGTTCCCTAATGAAAGTGCTGATGAATAACAACTAACCCACTGATTTAATCATAAAAGCTACGTTCACTGGCTAAAGAACTAAGAGAAACAGCGATCATTCTTCCGCTAAGTCCAGCCTTCATGACTGGGGCAGGCTTGGACTACCCAGCTGGGTATGCTCAATACCATGCAGGGTGCAGCACCTGTGATCTTGTGGAGCACAGAGCTTCTGGCACATAGGAGCTTTCTGTATGCACATTATCTTCACTAAAATGCAGAAATTTTGCTCTAAAACCTGGAATTTAGTTTTTAGTATTGTAGAAACATTGGTTTCTAAGTTTTGACAAGTGTACTATGATTTACTAAGACATAAACATTAGAGGAAATTATGTGACAGGTGTATGGAAACTCTTTGGTCTATATTTAACAACTGTACTATAAAATTTAAATAATTCCAAAATAATAAAATTATATGTAAAACAAAAGGAAGGAAGTTGGACCTCACTCATGGTAAGAAAAGCAAATGAAAACCACAATATATCACTTCCTGTCTACTGGATTCAAAAGGCTGCTAGCTGTGTGGCAGGTTGTTGGAAGCAGTTCTTCTGAGGGGGCATAAATCTCTTTAGAGAACAACTTGGCTTAACTTTAAAAATTCATAATGCACATATGCTTAGCAGCCATTCCACTTTGGGGAATTTACCTTGCAGGTGTCATCCCATGTGCATACAAACACATGTAAAAAGGGTGCCAAAACAGGCTTTTGTGAAAAAGAATATTAGAAGCAACCAATGGGAGACTTCCACACACTACGACACAACTACGACATCCCACATAATGGAATACTACTATATTTGTTTAAAAACAATGAAGCAGCACTTTTTTGACATGGAACAATCTCCAAGAAATAGTTGATGGGAAAAAGCAAAACTAGAACAATGTATATAGTATGCTACTCTTTATGTTCAAAAGGTGGTGGAGTTATAGAGAGATAGGCCCGATTCCTCTCCATCAGACCCTTAGCTCCAGTCAGCCTCTGAGCTGGAAGAGATCTGGGATATCTTGCTCCACCCAGTTTTCAGACAGTGCCAAGAGGAAAGAAAGACTTGCTCAAGGGGACACGTTAGGAAGACAGTCACCCCCAAAACAAAAGTCGAGTCTCAAGAAAAGCAATACTTGCTATCTCCAAAGATTCTGCATCTTGCAGGCCTTCAGTGACTCTTGGAGCAAAGCAGGGATAATAGCATCTTTCTGCCTTCAAATCACAAACAGCTTGATAGGAATCCATTAAGGCCACAGATATGATTGCAGCCAGGGAACTGCATGGGACAGAAATTAGGAAGAGTCAAGGGTGGACATATGTGCAAGGTTCTGCTCCACTGCAAAATCTGTCCTTAGCTTGTGCCACGGCTTTTGTTCCAGGCTTTGCTCCAACTCTATCCAAATAGTGTTTTCTTCTTTTGGGTTTTCTAGATGCAGAAGCTGAGCCCGGAGAGCTGAACTTACAAAGCTAGTACAACTATGACCTACATCACATGGCTACAAATGCCAATGTTAGAGGTGGAACTGTTAACAAGAAGCTGCTGGACACAGTGAGGTCTGGATTTTCTTCCAAAGTGGATGAGCACAGGAGGACCAGTTGCCATGCAAGGTCACGGCTAACTGTGCAGGACATGATGGCCAGTGATCTGCCTTTAGGACAACTGACCCTAGTACCAAAATTTACAATGCTTACCAGCACTCATCTCCTGGCCCTCCTCCTCTGTACCCAGCCAGCTTCCCCGCCCAGGGCCTTCCACGCCTTCTGCTGACCCTCCTCTAGGTGAGGCTCTGTGCTACCCCTGCCAATTCCATTTATTTCTCTCCATCCCAGTCCTATCTGCTCCCAGTCGACCACTTCACATTCTTTCGCCCATTCCCTGTCATGGGCCAGGGATCATTTTGCCTGGAGTCTCTGTTCTGCTACCAGGAAAACCAAGTGGCCCTAAACCAAAACCTTAAGGTGGATTCAGCCCAGAAGAAACCCAGCAGCCAAGGGAGGTCTGAGGTCCCTAGATGCTTTCCCGTGCCTGCTTGGCTGGCTCCTGGCCTCCCACACATAGTGGTTTCAATTCATTTCCCACCCTTTTTCATCTGTCACCTCAAATGACTATGCCCAGAACCCAGGACATGAGCCCGAAGTTTTATACACCCAATACTACTTTGGAGAATCAGAGCTTCACGGTGTGATGAAACTGGTCCTCCTCACTTCAGCACTACCGAAGACAGTGCTGGGGACTCGTGGATTGGTTCAACATTCATGTATGTGTACAGATAAAAGCCGTATCTTTGCAAACTACTTAACATTTACAAAAGAAGACTAAGGATCACTTTGTAAGGATGCAGTGTAATCAGTGTTGCAAGAGAACTTTCATAATGAAATCAGAAAACTTACAGGGAAGACTTTGAGAAGAACAAACAAGTCCCAGACTCATTTGTGTCCATTAGCCATAAGACCCAAACTCTCACCCACCATTCTCTCAGTACCCTCAAAGCCAAGACCAGGGCTAGAGGATTATGGACACGCCTCAGGAGGGAATGCATTCGGTCCTCCTGGCTACCAAGTGAAGCAAAGAAACCCACTGAGTGACTTCACAGGATGCATGGGGGAAATTGTCCACTACTCAGATTCTCCAGCTGACTCAGTCCAAGCAAGATCTCTCTCCAGGGCCCTGGGAAAGCAAGCCAAGGCACTACTGGTTGTCCTTCAGGGGTGATTTCCATACAAGATCTCTTAGGGCATCCTTCAGGCAGGCATAGACATCACCCCAAACTGCAACTAATGAAAGCAGCACTAAGGAGACGATCCAGTGGTCCAGCTATCTGATTGAATGGTTAGATCTGAGAATTATTTTAGAATAAGTGAAGACACAGAGGTTATATATTCTCCAAGCAATTTTCTCCAAATATGTCCCCCTGAGCCAAGCTAACATAACAATGGGAAGTCAGAGCAGACCCAGCCAGGAGTGAGCGGCCTGACACAGATCCAGGCTGGAGTGACACGGCGAGGCGGGCAGCTATGCAAACACAAGGATGAGAATCTGCTTACAAGGTTGTTTTGGGTCCTGTCCAGTACACAGAGTGATGAGACCCTCATTTCTTCTCCACTTGGCACAGCCTTGAGTGTAGATAGATGGGACAGTCCCAAGTGAGACATTCCTGTCTCTGCCACACAAGCCAAAGGAAATTAAACCCCAATCCTCCTAATATGACCTCTACACTAAAAACCAAAGAAGCAGACCGTGAAAAGGGATTACTACTTATACATCCATTCAAACAGAAGAAGCAAGTTGCAAATAATATTTTTTATTTCAAAATACTTAATTTACAGCTATTCTTCCCAGCAGTGTGAATCAGCAGGTCCCAGTGTCTGGACCATTTCTAGAATGAGACAGCAGAGCCAGTCTTCAAATCCCAGCAACACTACAGAGCCTAGGGACAGCTATTCAACTGGTTTTTTACCTTGGCTTGTTTTTCTGTAAAACTAAGAAAATAAAAGTTCCCACTTCACAGAGCTTTTGAAGGCACTGAGTGAGTTAATACACACAAAGTGCTTAGCTCATAGGAAGTGGTACAAAGCAAAAGGGTCAGAAACTATCGAGCCCCACTTTGAATTCTCCAAGCCAGGGTGCACACATACAGCACATCCTGAAAGGACAGCCATCAGGAAGCCACGCTGCTCCACCAGGAAAGGGCTCCCTCCAGTTCAAGGCTCACAGGCACCACACGCAACTCCCCAAGTCTCAGAAACTCTATGATGACAAGCAGTGACCTCTGAGCATTCCTGTGTGCTTAGCAAGCTCTGACAGAAGGCTTGATAGACTTCTAACACAAGGATCTGGAGCCATCCAGAAATCCAAGCAGCCAACCTCAGCTTGGCGTGCTGGGAACGTAAGCTGGAACCTGCTTGGCATGCTGGGAACATAAGCTGGACCTGCTCCACACCCTGAAGGCTCAACTTCCAGAGATGACGACCCCCTAATCTGCCCAATCTGATCTAATGCTCAATATCAGGTCTTCTCGGAAGACTTTTTCTGCAGCTAAACTTCACTGGGGTAATGAAGGAGTTATCTTTTAAGGGCATGTATATTCCCAGAGCATAGATGCAGCTTTCTGACTAGGTAATGAAAGGGAAAAAGTGTTGGTTAGAAATCTTTTCTACCAACAGATTGGCCCACTACAGAATTTCAAAGCTCTGTGCTACTTTCTGCTTAGTGACTAATTTCTGGAACCTCAGTATATTAATGACACGTCAGCCATCTCCTGAGCCCAAACAGGAGGGACATGGTAATGCTATAATTTGAAACCAGATTCTGTTCATAGCTGAATTAATTCTCTTTTTCCCAACAGGGTGCCCAAGAGGGAAGTACTGCCCTCTGCTTCCCTGCCCAGCAGCTTCAGATGTGACCTTATGAAGCCACCAATTTTCACATTCAAATATTCAAAAGTGATTAACGCTAAAGTTTAGAAGACGATAAAAACTATACTGCATATCCACACCTACCATACACGTCCTGCCAGGAGAACACAATACAAAATTTTTTAACTTTGACCAGGTGTGGTAGTACATACCTATAATACCAGCACTCAGAAGGCTGAGGCAGGAGGATTGCTGTGAGTTTGGGACCAGCCTGGACTACACAGTGAGTTCTAGGCCAGCTTGAACTACACTGCAAGACCTTGTCTCAAAAAACAAAAACAAAAAAAAAATTTAACTTTGCTGTAAATCAAGCATCATCCCCTCGGTTTCTTCACTTTTCTTAAAGTAAGAAAAATACTTACCTGAAGGGGTCTGTTATAGGGATAAATGAAATAGTACAAAGTATTTAACACTATGCACTATCCAGATTTTAGGCAAATTATATTTCATTGCATTGTGATATATGTGCATGGGTATATATATAAAATATATATTTAAATATTTATAATGAACAATGTATTTAGTACTCATGGAGAGAGACAGGCTTCCAGAGTCATCTTCCCCATCCTACCATGCCTCATGCTCTAGCTCCCCTAAATAGCCCCTTCCCTAGGTGGCACCCACACACCCATGTCTCCACGCCTTTGCTCTTCCATACCCTCTTTCCCACTCTCTACCTGGCAACCTCTGGTGCACCCTCCTGCTCACCTACTTCATGTGCAGACCCCAGACTACAATCTCTGGGGTCAGGAGACTGCAGACGTCCTCTGAAGATGTAAAAAGTCATGATAAACAGCCTCCGCCAAGGGTTCCCCTTGATGACTCCAAGACCCTTGTTCTGTGAGTGGCAGAGTGCAGTCTAAACATGAGTGACAGCCACAAGTGTCCCTGAGAGCACAGACCCGTCTGTTCCTCAGGGAGGGATTTCCGAACTCCTCTGGGCATCCCTCAGACATAGAGTTAGCTTTGGACACCTCCTCTCTCTCTCTCTGAGGCTAGAGAATCCCTGTCCTTTGCTGCACAAAAAAGAAAACAGGAAAGTGTGTGTGTTGGGGAAAAAATCATATAGTACAACCAGAATTAATAATTTATTACAAGGGGTTTTTTAGCTCCTCCGGCAGAAGTTCTGAAAGGGATACAAATTGTTATTTTGATTGCTTTAATGGGATTTTCCCCTTGAAGCCTGAACTCGTTTGCCTGTATAATCTGTAGTCAGGAAAACAGTAAAATCAGAGAAAGCCCAGGGAGGAAAAGCTCCCAGCCACTCAATAGCACAAAGCTTCCGCCAGTGCAGGCAAACAGGGTCTCTGGGCCCTCTGTTCCCTGCTACCTGACAGCTCTTCGCCTCCTTCCCGCCCTGGCAAACATCCTCCTCCCTCCCATGCTAGTCACAAACTTGTCTTTCTGCCCTGGAAAATTCTGACATGGCAAGGTAACAATGACAATAATAACCATGTTAACAATAACAATAATAATGAAGGCAGCATTACTGAGTGCCTTTTGTGGGCTGGATCCTCTACTTAGCATTATTGATTGGCTGACTGATTGATTCATTTTGTCTTTGTGAGACAAGGTCTTGCAATGCAGCCCAGGCTGGCCTCAAACTTGCAGCGGTCCTCCTGCCTCAGCCTCCCCACATGCTGGGATTACAGGCATGCACCACCACACCCAGCTTTGCTTAGCACACTTAATGCTCATCTCATTTTGTCAGTCTGGCCACCTCCGACACAGGCGCTGTTCTTATCTCTATTTCACATAGAAAAAAATGGAGGCTAAGGCAATAGGAGTACTGGGCAGGCTTTAAATAAAGATCATACACACACACAAAGCAAAGCTAAGGCTTGTTAGGGAGGTGATGGCAACAGGCCTGCTCAAACCCAGGGACAGGAAAAGGATCACAGGCCCTGCAGAAAGCCTGTGCTCACTGCTATCCCATAATCTCCCGAGATACTCAAAACCAACGGAGCAGGTTGCAAAGCTGCAAGCAGCTGCCTCCAAAGCCCACGCTCTTGACAAGGACCCTGTACTCCTCCAGCGTTGTCCCAGGGGCGGGTCTCTGAAGCTCTTTCCACAGGGAAGCACAGGTCCCTCTTCTTCCCAGGACTGTCTGGCCAAGATGGGGCTGCAGGGTCACCGTCCCCAGGGCCAGCTCCACCATGCCGCTCTGCGGCAGCATCTCCTCAGATCTCCATGCCACAGGCCCAGGCCAGACCTCCCATAATGCGAGTGAAATTTCTACTTCCTTCCTGACAGGTCTCCCCACCTGACCTCCTAGTGTCACCTTCGCCTGCCCCTGAACTCACTGAGCTGCACCTCTTTGCCGCCTATGAGTTCCACGAGCCCAGGTAGATGGCTGGCCGCAGTAGGACCCTATCCTGTCATTTAGCCCTGAGCCACCTAAACTCAGACCTCGCTGCCTGAGCCCTTTCCAGAAAGTCCTGCCTCCTCACCGTACTGACACTCTTGCCCGGAGCTCACAGCTGTTTAACCAGCAGATAGCTAACGTCCTCCACCTTCTTGGTGACCCTAAAAGCAGCATTGCCAATCCTGCCCCAGCCCTGGCACCATTTGTATCTTCTAAAGGTACTCAAGCCCGACGCAATGACAACCTTCACTGAATCCACTACATCTTATTTCACAGCCGAGACTTCAGGAAAGGATCAAGAAATCTATCTTTCTCCAAAACAGAAGAAGGGAAAACTGCCTCTCTCTAATGCCCACCTAGGTCCTACGTCTGTCTGTTGGGCCACAAAGAAGCCTGCTTCTGAGGTCACAGGAGGCTTCTGAGATCCGATCGCATTCTGGGTGTCCACTGAGTTTTCTTTCCTCCAGGCTGGAGTTCCAGTTCCTCATAAAATAGGCTCATGGGTGGTGAAGTGGAGTTACGTAAGTGGCGGGCAGGATAAATGCAGACCAAGGAACAGACCTCTGGCTTCAGGTCTGGCTTCCACCTGTGTGGCTTGGACAAGTACCCTCTCAGTTTTCTCGCCTGTAACATGGAAGAATTTTCACCACCTACCCCACAGAGCAGGGAGGAGGAGCTACAGAAAGCGCTCAGAACCACACTGGTACATAAAGTAGTTCATAAATATTAGCTATTCACATAGATCCTTCCCCCAGCCGGCCACCCCCTCTGGTCATGCTCCAATTAACCAACATCCTCCTTATCTTGAGGTAGCCACCTGGAGTCTCAGCCCAAAAGTGTGGCTGGCCAAGCCAGAAAGAATAGCCCAGAATTTGCTTTCACTGGTAGTATGTGGCTGAGATCACAGACAACTAAAACCCTAGATCTTTTTTTTTCTAGTACTAGGAATTGAACCCAGGCCTTTGCACCAAGATACATCCTCAGCCCCAACCCTTCTCCCCCACGTTTTTGATTTTGTGCCAGGCTCTTGTTAGGTTGCTAAGTTGCCCAGACTGAGCTCACATTTGTGACCCTCCTGCCTTAGCCTAGAGAGTGCTTGGATTACAGGTGTGTGCCATTCATAACTAATAGAAGTCCACCTTCGAAGAACGTTTTTCCTCTTCGATAGTTGTGTAGGTGTCTTTGAATTGTGCTCTCAGTTCCTACTTCCTGCCCTTTATAACACTGCTGCCATCCATTTCACTTATCCATGTGTAATAATCACCTTGTGCAATGTTACACTATCATGACCTCATACACTCACCTTTCAAATAGACCAATTAAGCACAAGAAACTTCAAAGGTTCTATCTTATCCTTGTTTCTGTGTAGACCCCCGTCCTTCTGTAACTCTGAGTTTCTGCCCTGTGTAATTTGCCTTCTGCTGATGCACTTCTTTCAGTACCTCTCACTGCCAGGTCTGCTGGCGATAATTCTCTCAGTTTTTGTTTGACTGAGAAGGATTTTAGTTTTTCTTTCTCTCTCTCCCTCTCTCTGTCTTCTGATGCTGGGGCCTCACACCGCTAGACAAGCGCTCTACCCCTGAGCTATGCTCTGGCCCCTTTCCTACACTAACGAAGAACAATTTCCCAGGATATAGAATTTCAGGTTAATGATTTTTTTCTCTCAACACCCTCTCTTATTTGTGTGGTTTGTGTTAAGGAATCACTGTAATTCTTAACTTTGCTTCTCAATAAGTAGGTATATTTTTACCTCTGGCTTATTTCAGATGTTACCGGGATAGGCTATGTTGCCTGTATCTTGTACTCTGAATAACTACTGCAAAGACAACAATACACAACATATTAATTATTGTAATTCTCCTCCTACTAATCTGTTTTTAAACTGTTTTATTGTTATTTTATTTTTTTGTCTTTAAAATTAAAAAAAAAAGATTTTCTGTCTGATCTTCTGACAGTTGACTCTGGTTATCTTCCACAGAGATATTTTCATGCTTTTACTGCTTGGTGTTCTCTGAATTTCCCATATCTGTGATTAGTCTCTGTCATTAAATTGGAAACTACTTAGCCATTACTGCATCAAATATTCTTATTGTTTATCTGCTTTTCTCTTTTTTGTATGCTAATTATATCTGTGTTCCTCCACTTAAAATTATTCCACAGGTCTGGATACGCTGTTTTTACTTGGGAGTTTTTCTTGATTTTGTTTTTTCATTCTCTTTTTCTTTTCCATTTCAGTTTAAGAAATTTCTGTTGACGTATCTTCAAGCTCATTCATTCTTTCTCAGCCTTACCAAGTCTTCTGATGAGCCTGTTGAAGGCATTCTTTATTTCAGTTACCAGGCTTTTATTATTTTTAGCATTCCTTCTGATTCTTTAGCAGAATCTCCAATACCATCTATTCTTCCATGATAGTCGTTAACATTGATCATACTTATTTTGAATTCCCTCTCCAATAATTCCAAAATCTCTATCATAGTTAGGTCTGCTTTGAATACATTAAGGCTACATCCTGGGCCATCAGAACATCAGCTCATGTGTTCAGAGTTCAGGTTCTGCCCTCCTTCTTCATTTCCAGCTCCTGAGGATTTTCCTCTCTTTCGTTCAACCGCAGGTATATATAAAAATATCTTATTATTATTATTGTATAACAAGTATATTGCTTGTAATGGGAGGCAGAAATAGCTAAAACCTTATCACAGAATCAAAAATCTATGTTTTTTTTAAATTTACAAACCAATAAAAGCTTTAACAATTTGTTTTTAAGGCTTATGTGAGCTGGGTGTGATACTACATGCCTGTAATCCCATCACCTAGTAGGCCGAGGCAGGGGGGGTCACCACGAATTTGAGGCCAGTCTGGGCTACATAGTGAGTTCAAGGGCAGGCTGAACTACACAGAGGGAGAGCTTGTCTCAAAAAAAAAAAAAAAAAAAAAACTTTCATGAATAGCCAAGTTCCATAAGCCAAGCTTCTAGTGCATCTTCAAACCAAACAAGGTATGGGACTGGAATTAGCTGGGGTTTTTGTCTTTTTTTAAATGAAAGTATTGGCAAGCCTCGTCAGGGGGAAAATACCTCTGCTGAAAGGCAGTTCTCACGGAGCATCTCTGCCTGCATCAGTTGCTAATACTTTATGCCACACAGCACAGCACAGGTGGTCAGTGTCACTGACATGGCATATCTGTAAAAATTTCTTGGATGAATGAGTGAATAAATGAATGAAAGGACACCCCAGCAAGGTGCAGGCAGCTCTTTGACAATTCGCTTGTAATCTTTAAACCCCACACACACAGAATTTGCCTGTCATCAAAAAGAGTAGAACAGACAGGAAGAAAAACTGTAAACAAGTCAAAATAAAAACGAGAGATGTATTTTCAATTGGCTTTATCCCTCACGCAATGTTAGAGCTGGAAGAGACCTCACGTGTGACCAGTCCAAACTGCCCCCATAACCGCAGCCCAGACAGACGAGCCCAAAACCATGGTTAGAGCCTGGGGGCCCCATGTTTTTATACTATGACCTTTCTAAATGTACCCACAAATATTCTCCAGCCCACAAAAGGTGCACATCACTATTTTTCTTGGGAAGCCTCCTCTGTGCTGACCCACAGGAAGACAAGGCATACAGAATTGCTTAGGAATTACTTAGGAGCTCTTTAGGACCAAATGGGCACCCATCCTCAGGCAACTCTCTCAATATCACAGCCAAGAGAGCTGGGCATCCAGAACCCACATAATCTTCACCCTTGGATCACTGTGAGATGGTGGCAATAACAGAAAGATTAAGGGAGCATATGGCTGGTGCAGGGGTACCTGGTACCTCTGGAGATCAAGACAGTAAGAACCCTAGAACAATACATGTCACTATCTCATTCCAGAGAAAGGTGACATTCAAGTTAAGTCCCAGGGTCAGGATGCTGCTTCTTCCTCCTCTCATTCTGTGAGAGCTGGACCAGAACTCCTGCCCTTTCCTCCCTGGTACAGCCACACCTTCACCCCCTTATGGTTCCCTGCCATGGAAATCATTTGTCCCCTGGGTCAAACAGGACATTCACCATTCCGTGTTCTCTAGGAGCAGATTTCTGTTTCTCAACAGCCAGAAGCCTTCCTCCAGGACTTTAGCTTCCTGTTATCAACAAAGCCAGGCCAGGCCAGCCTACAGGAAGGCCCAGCTGTGTCCTATCACTTAGTTCCATCTCTTTTGCCCAGATAACTAACCCCAGGAAGGACTGCTCCACAGGCAATCAGGTTCAGAAACAATGTTCCAGAAACTTGGATCCCTTCAGGCTTACATATGCTGCCCAACTTGGATTTTCAGAGGATCCCAGCTGAGAAGGTGTAAAGTGAGTATGTGCATAATGTTCACACACCCAAATCGGTTGCTTGTCTGTTTGTCCACATCTGGCAATTCCAGGCCAACAGAGTGCAGGAGAGGACACAACCCTCCATCCAACACCAACTCTCCAACACCACCCAAAAACCAGAACCTCCCGAACAGTTATCAACTGTTGATAACAGCTGAGATACAGAGCCCCTCGGCCTCAGGGTGATCAGGTGGACTTGGGGAAATTCCGAGTCTGCAGGCCAGGTGCCTCAGCAGGAGTGTCCTTTGTTAATGGTGCACCATATAAATATCAGCGCCCTCCATGTGTGCTGTGACATGGCAAAGACTAGAACACTGAACAAAATGTGTCCAGCATACTACCTGCTTCTTCAACTTACAAAACATAAGGCTCCTCTCCATGTACACCCCACAGCCCCCGCACACCGAGCCCACATCAAGCAAGGTAACCACAAGTTCTCATCCTCATCAGGGAATGGGGTGATGAGACAGGGGTTGGGTGATGAGAAGCGCCTGAGGTGGTTTCCTTGGATGGAAACTTCCCAGCCTTCAGGGATAAGGAGAACATTTTCCCAAGGCACCTCCTTTGGATGGCGGAGGTCTCCAAGCCCCAGGGCAGCAGCACATTATCCGAAGAATCAAATGGGAGCTGGCAGCACACACCTGTAATGCCAGCATTCGGGAGGCTGAGGCAGGAGGATCGCTATGAATTGGAGGCCAGCCTGAGCTTCAAACTGAATTCAAGGCCAGTTTGAGTTACATGGCAAGCCCCTGTATCAAAAAAGAAGATCAAGGAGGAGGTGGAAGAGGAGGAGGAGGAGGAAGAGAGGAAGAGAAAGAGAAAGAGGAAGAAGAAGAGGAGGAAGAAGAATCCAATGGGAGAATCAGGAAGAGCTGCTGTGTGTGTCTGGGGTTTTCTTAGTTTCAGTCAGGCTGTTGGTGGAAAGTTTGCATGCTTGAGTCTATGACTGGCACAGTTGGCATGTGCCTTTTTTTCCTCCCATAAGGCAGAGCCCTGCAAAGCCCCCTAAGGACTTCTAAGTGTACGGCGCGGGATGAAACCCGTGCAGGCTCCACACAGGAAACCCCAGGTGAAAATGTCCTATTTCCAAAGGAAAAGTAGCTTCCTTTGAGGAACTGGCCTATTTCCCCTCGTGAACATAAAGTAGCACACAAATGAGTGTGTTGCCCATCTTGCTTTGACCATTAGGAGGCTCAGCATGAAATTTGAGCTCAACTCCAGTAACCCTGTCGCTGGCTATGGAGTTAGGGGTGTAGAGGTGAGGATGGGGAAGCAGAGCGGAGGAGGAGGAGTACATCATGGCGCCACAATGCCACGGACTGGAGGGGAGGTGTGCCCAGACAAGCCAGGTAACCTAGAGTTCAGTGACACTGCCTGACCCTTGGCAATGGCCTCCTGGTCCCCTAACCATTCAAGGCTCCTTACAACAACAAGAATAACCTGGTTTCTGTCGGACTGGACCCTGAGATCCCCTGGCTTAAAATCTTGTGGCTTCTTCCATAACATAAACCCAGGCCAACCTAGTCCACAAGTGCTTTTATATCAGCCTGCACCACCTCACTGCTTCTGCCTCCTGTGCTTACAGCCCCATCCATGGCCGCTGCCCCAAGGTGTTTCAAGCTTCAGGCCTCTGCACGGGCTTCCCGGGACTCTGTCTCCGCCACCACCGCCTCCTTGAGCTTGAAAATGCTGTTCTCAGGAGAAACTCCCTGCCCCCCCCTAAACAAGGGGGGTCCACTCTACCCGTGTCACACCCCGGCTCTCTCATAGCAGCACCACCACACTCTAGCACTAATGTCTCCCATTTCTACTGGTACGACTGATGTGTCAACATCTGTCTCCATTGCGGTAAGCTAAACTCGGAACCTCGTCTGTCTCTGTCGCTGCCGGTCTGCCCTGAACTGAGCACAGTACCAGCACTAAAGAGTTACTCAGTATTTGCCGAAATCAATCAATCAACCAGGATGTGTCCGACAGCTGACGAGGGCAGGCAGCTGACTTCAAGGGGTCACAGAGAGCAGGGAGCAGAAGATTCCACGGTCCTGCTGACCACATGGTGGGGCGGGGGGAGCACATTATTCCCTCTCGCCTTTTTTCAGTTTCCTCATCAGGCACAGGAAGATCGCAACTCAGGGACTCCCTTCCTCAGAGGATTACACGGGGGTTAACTGGTGATTTCTTTATCCACAGCCATCCGTCCTGCTCTGCCACCCCCAAGCTGTGGCACCTGTTGGCAGGACATGGTCATGATTAATCCCCCTTCCTCATCCTCCTCAGACGGACCTTGTGCTGACCTCCCAGTCAGAGGCTGCAGGGCCCTGCGTGCAGGGAGCAAGCTGACCTCAGCCCCCATCTCTAGAGCTCAGGCCTTGGTTTACCAGAAAACCCGACCGTGCTCCTCCATGGGGGAAGCCGGAGTCACTTGGTCGGCTTCCCAAGAGCTTGGAGCTCCAGCCTCAGAGCTCAGGGCCAGTGCACTCCGCCTTCCTAGTGAGGCTCCTGAGAGGCAGCTGCCCTTCGGTGCCCCCAACGCAGCAGAGCACAAGGTCTTCTCTTGTTGCCTCCTCTTCCCCACCCCACCCCTCTTCTTACCAGACCCTTCCTACTGCTCCTGTCTTAGAGTCATTCTTTTGGTCAGAAAGGTCTTGGCATTTAGCTGATCAAGTCTTCAGTGGATCCTTAAACTTCTACTAGAGTACATATGAAAAAGGATAGGTTCTTCTTGCACACCTCCAGTTACCAGAAGCTCACTACCTCACAAGGAGGCCTATTCTACTATTGAAAGATTGGGCTATCAGAGTTCTCTTGCCCGTCTCCTGCCCAGCTTCAATCCCAAGGCTTCCCTTCTTCAGCCCAAACAGCCTCAGTGCCTCAGCTCAGTCATTTCTCTTCCAGTTGCCTCTTCTGAACAAACTGTGCTTCATCTGCAGAGGAGAACCTGACGCTGAGCACAGAGCTGTGAGAGGAGGACAAGTGAGAGGAACAGCACCAGCTCAGAGCGGACCAGGGCTCTCACCACATTAGACTCCGCTCCTTACTCTGAAGACCACACCGGCGTGAGGGACCTACTAATTTATGTGCAGCCCCGGGAAGCTGCTCGGGAGTCCCTGAGATCCACAGACTATCAGTGACTATGAGCCCAGACTCAAAGGCTGGGCCCGGGGGCCAGTGAGGTGGCCTCTGACCTCGGCACTGCACTTACTGTGTGTCCTAGGCTAAGCCACTGCACTATCTTACAAGGTCTCCCCCGTCCTGTCTGCACTATAGAATGATGGGAGTTGCTGTGTTTTGATAAGAAGGCAGGAAAGCAAAGTTCTCTGCAGACTAGAGCCAGGAATGTGGTAGGTAACAAATACACAATAGCTCTGACAATTACTACAGCAGTGATTACCAAGTCAAGACATGTCTGCCAGGCCTAGGGGTGTATACCGGTAATCTGAGCACTCAGGATGCTGAGGCAGGAAGATCACTGCAAGTCTGAGGCCAGCCTGGGCTACTAAGTAAGTTCAAGGCCAGCCTGAACTTCAGAGCAAAACCCTGTCTCAAACACAACAACAACAACAAATCTAAGACATTTCTAAGCTCAGACAAGAGGCAAGTAGGTGCAGACCAGTGAGTCAATGCCTTGTGGGCCAGGCAGGACTCATGCTGGGTCTGCCCAGAGTGGGATTTAGAAATAGGCTGAAGGAGAGTTCCACGCAGAAGAACGGTGAATGGGAGCTCAGAGTGTCAACAACTTGAAGAAAGTAATAGGGACTGCAGGACCTGCCACCAAGACGCAAACAGCCACGCCTGGCACTCAGCCTGCCCTGGTACACGGGCACACACACACAGCAGTCCTGGTAGAGGAAGGCTGAGGTCAGCGCTGCCCTCGGTCATAGAAGTGGCCCAGCCCATGTGGGGCAGTAAGGGATGAGGCCTGGCCAGAGCCAGTGCTCCTGTGGACAACCAAAGGGACAAGGGCCAGTGAGGGTCATGAAGGGGAGGAATGTCTAAGCTGGGTTTCAAGAGGGAAAGACCATGAGGGGCCCTGTGTGGAATGGGGTGCAGGGAGAAAGAGATCCAACAGGAGCATCAGGGATGGGACACGAAGCAAGAGGTGCCAGCAAAGGCTGCTCCGAGGGTGGCGAAACAGTCTAGGCCGCGGATCCAGGGCCTTCTGGGCACTCTGCGTCCCGCCCCCCAGCAGTCAAACTTCCCCATTCTGCCCTCTGGGGCTTGTGTCTCCTGCTTCTCTGCCCGTTGTCCCTGACCTCCTGTCCCTCAGCCCACATGCCAACCACCTAGACCCACTGGCACTTTCCTGCCATCCTCACACCCTCCAGTCTTTCCTCCAGCCACGCCATTCCTCCAGCCATGCCACCCTCCAGCCACGCCATTCCTTCTGTTCAGAGCATGCTCGCCAGTCCACTGCCTGCCTCTCCCACAGGCCTGAGTCTGGCCACCCCGCCAGCCACAGCACTAACGGCACCTCCTCCAGGAGGTCCTCCTCTCTCAGCCGGCACACCCGTCTCCCCACCCCTTCTTCCTCCTGCACCTCCATGTGGTGAGACACAGACCCGCTGGGGAAACGAGGAAAAAGGGACACATGTCCAGCGTCTCGTCTCTCTCCTCACAGCACCCAGCCCTTTTTCTAATCACGGTGGGTATTGAGGCCACCCCCAGTGGCCAGCTTCAATCATGCTGGGCAGTGCAATCCAGTCCCTTTCCAGGAAGAGGGTGCCCACAGGAGTAGGCCATAGTGGAATCCCTCTGGCGACCTGGAAAAATGCACTACTTGGAGGGCAAAGTGGCTCCAGAGAGCAGGAGGCAGTTCTGGTGACTTTCTCTGCTAGACAAGGGACAGGCTTCTCCCAGTTTAACCCCTGTGACCTTTGAACTTGCCGGGAGGTCAGCAGCACGTCCCCTTCCCCAGCTGTCTCTCTGTCTCTGGCCCGATGGGAGGGAGGGCCCTGGGCCCGTTCCATTTTGCGCCCGTATTGATCTCTTGGCAGCAATGGGCTGGATAATTAGCCAGGAATTAGGGTTTCTATTACAGCCAGGAGGCTGCTCCAGCTGATTTATCACCTGAATAATTTACTGTGATTGAAAGGAAATTAAAATGAACTCCATTTGACAACTGTGAGCTTTTATGGGCTTTAGTGAAGGCTCAAAAGCCAGATTAATAGCCTTGTGTTGGTTAATAGTCTGCTGGGAGTAAACACGGCGGGCTGTGCTCAGAGGCTTCCCACAGTGGCCGGAGGAGGGACCTCTCCACGGCAGCACCCACGACGGTGTCAACACGAGTTTTACTGAAGCAGATGCCACTGCGGGCCGAGCGCACGCACGCACACGCACCTCACCACGGGTGCTTATTTCTTCTTCATTGCTTTTTTTTTCCTCTTCTGCTCCTTCAAGGTGATTTTTACTCACTCCACATGTAGGAAAAACAGAATTGCTTTTTCAATAGCCATTTCGAAAAGGAAGTGTTTCATTGTCCTAGGAGCGGGGCTCCATTAACCCCTTCCACCAGGGCACAGGGTTTACTAAGTTTCCCTGCTCAAGCCCAAGACAGAACTTGGCAGAAAAAGCAGCACGAGGTGGTGGGGACCTCTGCACTCATGACCACTGGCAGGACTCCAGCCTGACTCTCTCCGGGACGCTCCTCCCAGCAGTCCCAGGAAGGGTGAGGGACTTGGCAGGCTGTGACCTCTCCAAACCAATGAGAGACTGAGGGTTCCAGAAGGACAGCAGCCTCTAGCTGAGAAGGATGGTCAGAGAGCTTCTCTTCAGGCTGCTGGGGCCATGAAGGCCCATGGAGCCATCTTGTGTAACACGGGATAGAAAGATCCTGAGTTCTGATTCCAGCGCCATGGCCTGGACCATCCAGGAAACTTCCTGGGCCTTAAAATAAAGGGAAGGGTCTGGAGGAAAAGTTCAGAAAGTGGCCTCACCAAGCGTGCCCAGCCTGCTTGGTAGGCACCTGAATAGAGGGCAGTGAGAGAGCGTACATGAAAGGCCTTTGAAAGCAGACCGCTCTCACGCAGAGCCCCGGAGCTTCGCTGCTGCCACTGTTAAGCTGCTGCCGCCATTGTTGGTTGGGATTACCTCCCTACCACAGACAGGGAAACTGAGGCCCAGCAAACATTCAGCAGGGCAGGGGCAGGACTCAGATCAAGCTCCCCAACTCCAAGGGCAGCAGGCCTTTCCTCCCCACCTGGCCACTCCATGACGGTAACAGCAAGCCCCTCCCCAGGCTACCAGGTCACAGAGACAGACCTAGACAGCTGATCTGCTCATAGACAGAGGAGGTGGCCAGCAGCTCAGAGAACTCTCCTGGTGCCACCACCATGCCACTCAGGCTCACCTGGCAGGAAGCAAGCAAGAGGAGACACAAGGGACCTGTACCCTTCACTCGCATCCCTCCCGTCTGCAACCTCGTGTGTCCAGAGCGACAGGGACCGCACGAGGGTGTCATTCATAGTCCAGTGGCTGTGTGTGTGCAGGTGGCCCTGCAGCCTCACCTCCCATCTCTCCTCATGACAGCACATTATGGAGGTGAAGCGGCTTAACCAGAAAACACTGAGGCAGTCACCATGCCCGGTGCAGTCTGCTCGCTGGCCCTGCCACAGGGCCCACATAGACACAGGCCCAGAAACGCTCCTGCAGATCCTGAAGGACACTGCCGGCAACGCGCGCGGTCCTCACAGTCGGTAGCGTAGGTTCCCTAGCCCTAGGATCCCTGTCTCTACGGAGCCCATCAGGCCCGCCCTTCAGGTCCCCCACCGGCTGTCGCCTCTCCATCTACTGCCTGTGATGCTCCCAGTAAGGCAGCTTCTCCCGCTCACTCACGCATCATCCGGACCCACAGAACCATCCCTCTCATCCTGGGTCCTCTCAGTCCATGTCCCACTGCCCTGAGACAGCAGGCAGAGCACATACGTGGCTCTCACATGTCTGTCCCCCAAGCACCGGGCACTCTTCCAGGCCCATGGCCATGTGCAAGAAACACATGGGGTCCATGAGTACCGACTGAGTGAGAGAATGAGCAGACTGGCGGACCTGGACTCTGGGTGCAGGGCTGGATCTGATTATGAAGCCCTGTGGTTACTGCCCCATCTCTCGGAGCACCCAAAGCTAACTGAAGAGGAGCTCAGATTGTGGTTTCTGGGCGGACCATGTGAAAAGCGAGGGAGCCCCTAGCACCAAATGTCTGTGCTGCCTGTAAATGTGGCCTAACGGGAGGGCTGGTCCCTCACGCTGGACGGTCAGGCTGCATGCAGAGCCAGGCTCTTGCCCTCTACCAAACACTTGGGCAACCTCGGACAGTGCTCTCCCCTCTGCAGCCTCTAAAACATGAGTCAGTTGGAAGCTTGCCTTCGTTGTCTGACTAGCCCTAATATCATACGATCTTGTCAACAGCTAGAAGGAAGGTTTTCTGCTGCATGCTGTGGGGAAAGATTGGCTTCATTCTGAGAGAGTCCCCGTCTCTCCCGCTCCTGTGTCAGAGGGATATGGATGTCATCTTCACTCAGAAGGAACTGGAGCAGCAGAAACAGGCGGCTGGTGAGGGAAATAGACTCTACTCCCAAAGCTAGGCTCTAGAGTATGGCAGTAGCTCTGTCCAGCACACACAACTACACCATTCCAATGCGAGGCCTTACTCAACTTTCAGGAGACAGCCCAATATCCTCACCACAGTTCACAAGACCAGGGCCATGCCCCCAACATCACCTCTCACCCCATTCCCTGAATCCCACCCAAGCTGGCACTCTCGGGTTCCTACTTTTCCCTCTCACCACAGGACCTTTGCACTTGCTGCTTGCTTTGCCAGGCACATTCCCTTCACCATTGCATTGCTTTTCTTTGTTCTGCTCAATCAATCAGGTACAGCACAAGTGTTTCTAGGCTCTATTACAGCTTCCAAGATGGTTCAGCCTCTGCTTTTGACTCTCAGAGAAATTTAGACATCTCAGGACCGAGCCCATTGATATCCTATAACTCTGTGGATATTCTTATTTGTTGTATTTCTTTTACAAGTTTCTAGGCACCTTGAGGGCAAGTCCAAACCCATCTTGTTTGGTAATGGATCCTTAGTGCCTTATACAAAACAGACATTCATTTAAATTTGTTAAGTAAATACACAACTTGTTAGTTGGCCCTATGCAAATCACTTTGCCTCCCTATCCAAAAACAAGGAGGCTAAATGGTCTGCAAAAGCCTTCATAGGAACTGCTCAGGGAGCAACATTCCACCATCAAATGCTAGCTTCGGAAGCCTGACCCACTCATTACCCTCCAGACCTCCTCCAGAACCAGGCCAAAGTGCCATCTAATTATCATTTAGAGAAAATTCAGTGCTCACCAAGGGTACCAGCTAGGAAGGTTTTGGAAAAGTTATTGCTCACAGGGTCGCTCTGACTTGCCTACCAAGATGGGAGCTCTCGGTTGGCAAAGACCACAACTGAGCTGCCCACGGTTGCCAGGTAACCAGCTGAGGACCTGACATCAATGGGAAACACTGTTCTGAGTTGAGGGTGGTACTCTGGAGACCTCATTCAGGCCCTGAGAGCCTCTTCTGGAGGTCTTGTTGGTGTTACATCTTTGGATACAGGCAGTGACATCTTGGGGACAGTGGGTCAGCTCCCCAGCCAGCACAGTCCTCCTGCTTCCTTTCCTCTCCTCCAGCCTCCAGGTCTAGCTTGTCCAATCAGACAATTCTTCATCTCCTGTCTCCTGCATCCATTTTTTAAAAGCAGAAAGCTTGACCTGACAAAAAGGCTAACAGTGGGGTTCACAGCACTGTTTATGGCAGCTGACACCTCAGGGCACATTGTGGTCTTATTTTTTACCTTAACTCTGATGGGATAACGACCCGAGACACCCTTGCATGGCCCAGAAGATTATTATACCCACCCTGTCCAAAGAGCCCTGGAAACAGTCAACACATCACCACTCCCTTGCTGGCAAAGATACAGGTACCAGGACAAAAAGCCAGAGCCCCAGGCAAGTTCTCTCAACCTTAGAGGATACTGTGATGGCCAAGAACAATGAAAGCCCAATTCAGAGCTGAACCTGGTGGGCTCTAACCGCGTCCTACCACACCCTCTACCTTCAGGAGAGGGACCGAGCCTGCCCTGCAGTGGCAGGTGTGAGTCGTGGGCCATACCTGCTCAGGCTTGATGGGTTCCGTGGTGGTGAAGATGTCTGAGTAGTGCTGTCTCTCAAACACTCGATCCAGCACCTCCAGCTGCTGCTGCGTGAACAGGTCTCCGCGCATCTGCTTCCGGAGGAAATCTCTGCCTGGAAGTGAGTGGCCGTTGGGCACCGGAGACTCCTGAATACCTTCGATGAGCATGAGAGAAGAAAGGTGGTGAAGTTTGGAAAAGCTGCTAGAGACAAATAGGTCAGAGCCTGCCACCAGGAAGAAGCCCTGGGAGACCCTCGAATCTAGCTCTTTCCTGAGGAATGGCAGAAGTCCCAGGAAGGGGCTGCCTGCCCAGCATCACCGCTAGTGACTGCTCAGCCAGCCTCCCACAGCCACCTGCCAGGCCCGGTGCAGTGCTTTCCAGGGCCATCTCATCTAATTCCCACAGTGCCCCGCCATGTATGGGCAACGGTTTGAACATGCTTTAAATTTGTCCTCCAGGAGCTCACATGTGGGAAGTTTGGTCCCAGAGTGGCAGTAGAGAGATGGTGGGACCTTTAAGAGACAGGTCCTGGTGGAATCACAAGATCGGCCCCTCCCTTCTCTCTGGCTCCCCACCTGGTGCTGTGATCCCTCCCTCTTGAACAAATGCTTCTGCCACTGTGGTGCCATCACCATGGCTTCTTCACCAGAGCTGAGTCAAAGCCAGTACCGTATCTTTGAACACCCAGAATGATGAGCTAACTAAACCTCTTTTCTTTATAAAGTTACCACCCACTTATTTCATTTCTATAACAATAAGCTGACTAATACAGAATGTTACTGTTTTTCCATTTATAGGTGATGAAATAGAGCACCGGTGACATCATGTGAGTGTTAGCACTGAAGATTAGTGCTCAGGCTAACTCAGAGGCAGTCCTCAGGTGCTACTGCCCTTCCTGTACCGAAGACCCTCCTTCTCCGTATTGCAAGTCAATAAAACACTGTGCTGGGAAGGCTGTGCAGAAGCAGACAGTCATAGGATCCCAGGGGGAGTGGCCACACACCTGTGCCAGGCAGTCTATCGAAATCTCAAGTGTGCCTGCCCGTTGATGGACAAGGACCCTTCTGGAAACGTACTGTGCAGCTACTCTTACACATGGGAAGTGATACATGTTTGAGATTCGTGGAGCAAAAGACCGGAAACAACCCAGGTTTATGTACAGAGGATTCCTTAAGTGAGCTCTGGCTTATGTGCACAATGGAGCCTCGAGAGCACAGCGACGAGAGGAAGATTCCCTCTGTGAATTAGTGTAGAAAGGTCTTCACGATACATTGTTATATGAAAAATAAGCAAGGCTACAGCACCGTGTGCATACTATATGATGCTTTGTTTAAAAAGGGAAAATAAGATTTAATATACTTATATGAATACATATAAATATAAAGTCTGATTTTTCTATTATATAACATTATTACATATTATACACAGATATGAATGAGGAACCATCACCATGGTCACCCATCTGGGAAGTGAGTGGATGGAGCTGAGGGAAAGAGACAGTTTTCATTCCATGCTCTTCTATTTGACTTTGTTTTGTTTCAACTCTTTAAATGTGTTGCCAGCTCAGAGCCTAAGAACACATTAAACAGTCTGTCTTTCGTATGGTTAGACATTCACACTGTATCTACTGGTGGTGATACTTAACGTTTCAAAGACAATGCCATGAATTATCAATTAAAAGCAAATGGGAGCAATATCTTTTGTGATTCGTGGACTTGACCTTTCAAAATGAAAACAAGCAGAGGACAAATGTTCCCCTGCCAGAAAAATGGCCTCAGGGTCCATCACCCCACAGGGCTCTCGAGGACCACACAGCTCCACAGGGCTGAGCCCGGCCCAGGGCAGGGCCCAGCAAGGGTCAGCTCCTCTACTGACCAGTCCCCTCACACAGGCCTCATTCAGCCCCTGTCCCCGCCAGACACTGCTGCCCTGAATGTCAGCTATCACGTTCAGTCCCACCTCTGTGAGGAGTGAGGCCAGACCAAAGAGCTTGGAGTATTGAGAGCCACTGAGACTCACTTATAAGCCAGTGTCCGGTCTAGGGGCAGCTTCAGTGCAGATTTGGATGTTGGGGGTTCATATGAGCACTGGACTTCCAGAGCCCCCATGGAAGCTAAAGAAGCTTCCAACATCTATGGGAAAAACCATCAGAGGTTCCTCTCAATCTCTCAGAAAACAGATTCCCATGTGAGCTGGACACAAGATTACCCTAGGCTAAACCACAGCTTAGGGAGTAATCAGATTCCCCCTCGGACACGGGTAGGGCAAGGTGGAAGCTGGACTCTGATCAATGTCCTCAGGGTAAAACCCATGTCTCTCTCCTGGTAGCCTGTGACATTGGCCTTTCTCTAGATAGGAACCTGCTTCTGTCCACAAGACATCGTCCCCAGGGCCTCTTGTTCCACATGCCCATCCTCATTGGGACCACTGGGACCAGAATGTGGAGCTCTAGCCCAGTCTGTGCAGCCAGCAGTGCTCTTCCCCTGGCCCAGTCTGAGCGTATTCTCAAAAGGTCCTATGCATTTTTGTACACACATCTGTCACATGTGCACACACACACACGCAGGAAGACAACTCAGCTTGCTTTTTCTCAATGATTGTTACACCCAGTCGTCCTGGTCTCAGTCACACCAACAAAGCTTAACTTTGGATTCAGTTTCCAGAGCTCCCAACAAGTTTCTCCCTGCCCAGCACTTCCATTTCTAAGAGACTTTTTCTTACCTACTTAATTAAACTTCCCAGCCTGCACCCTGCCAACCTAACTCTCCATGAAGACTCCTTCCTGTCAACTAGTTCCCTGGCTCCTTAGTTCTTACTGTCACCGTGCCCCTCTTTTTCCTCCCACTCAGCTGTCCCCCAAGACATCCCTCACTGTACTCTTTGAGGGAGGCCTCTACCAACCAGTCTTGTCCCTCAGAGATGGGCTGAATCCCTCTCCCCAGCAATTCACAGACTGGACTCTGAAAGGATAGAGCTTCCCTCCACTGGGGAAGCCAGAGAGAAACTCAACTCAGGATCCCTGTAGGGAAGATCACTGTCTGGTAACCGAGTGGAGCACAGAACAAAGTAAAGGCACCAGGCACAGGGTCAACCCAAGTGTATGCACAGAGGGTCTTGGAGACCTTCTCCCCCAAAGAAAACAACACACACTGCGCGCAGGCAGCCTTACTAGGACCTGTGCTTTCTTCTAGTCTTTGGGAAGAGGACTGGCGATGTTCTGCCTTGGCTTTCTGGAAGTCAGCCACAACCTCTGTTATGACTCAGATCCTAAATATCTCCCAAAAGTCTCATGTGTTTGGGTTATGGATAAGTCTACTATCAGTCGGGTAGCTGAGCATATTTGGAGGTGTGGCCTGGTCAGGAAGCGGCCACCGGTGGTCTAACTTGGAAGGGCGGATTCATGTTTCCAGTTCCTCCCTTCTCACTCTGCTTTCTGGCCGCCACACCGTGAACAGCCCTTCTCTGCCGGACAACCACAGACTGGATCCCAACAAAACTCTCCTATAGGTGGCGGGTGGCAGCAAAATGCTAATTAACACAGCCTCCGTGGGCTGAGCCCTCAAAAACACGCACGTGGATTCTGTGCCCAGCAGAGAAGTGTGAAGCATCAGCTTCCAAACTGCTTGCTTACTGGGGAGGAAGGTGACATTTACCCCACCTCTTTGAACAGAAAGATGGCTTAAGTCTACTATTTCCTTGAGAAGGCTTGAGGCCCTCCTAATCATATAATCATCAACTCACATGCTCATTAAATGTTTACTCTCTTGCAGGTAATGTATTTTAAAATCTTAAAAATAAGATAGGATGGACATGGTGGCACACATTTGGAATCCCAGTGACTTGGAAGGCTAAAGTAGGAAGATTACAATCTGAGACCATTCTAGGCAACCTTGCAGAACCTTGTCTCAAAATAAAACAAAAGAAGACATGAAAGGATGGAAGGAGTGAGGCAACTCCTGGGGAGTCTGTGGAGGCTGGCGGGGGAGAGAGGAGGGAATTTTGGGGAGCTCTGGGACAAGGGGGAGGAAACAATCATGCCCCACACGCCTCCATCCAGGGTCTGAATTTCTGATTCCCTTAGTTCAGGAGATGCTTTCCAAGCTGCGTCTGCTGGTGGAGATGAGAGACTGGCAAAGAGCGGGTTTTCCATTTTTGGTTGTTTGGCACCGGCATCAGTCTGTCAGCCACACAGGGTCCAGCGTGCCCTTAGGGAACGTAAACCAGTCCTCGCTGGCGTGGACAGACACAGCCTGCATGTGTCCTGCCTCGTCCTCCGGACGTCTTTCTCCTGCCCTGCTTGGTTCTCCTCCCATTCTCAGGGCTCTGACCACTCTCTCCCTACCTTAGGAGCAAGTACCCTGCACCTTCACACTCTGGGCTTTTCGCCACCTTCAAGGGAAAGATTGCAGGTACCTCACCTCTGTCCAGTCATCTGGCAAAGCTTATGGAATAAGTGAACACATTAGTAATACCTGTGATAACCACTTCACCACTGTGCATCTGGTCTGCACATGTCAGAATCTTTATTTGACCTCACTCACTCATTCCTCTGTCAACTGGGCATAGTGACCACTCATGCTGAGGACACAGAAACAGGTAAAAGCTGTGCATCCTTTGTCCTCATGGGATTGTTTGGCAGAGGAAACAAAAGCTACCTAAAAAATACCCAAACTCATATGGGTATGGTTATCAGTCACAAGCATCTTACAAAATGACATCTGGGTCTAAGAGGGCAGGGGCAGTGCTGACCTGGCGATGAAACAACACACAGTAGGTGCACAGTGAATAGGAGCCATGCACATAGATTCTATGCACATAGGTTCTATTCAGAGGCAGCTACAAGACTGAATACTAAAAATCATCCTGTGCACCAGGGCGGGTCTGAACCTCCAGACCTCCAGTGAAAGCTTCTGTAGCATTTCTCTGCTGCAAAGATTCTGTCTCACTTAATTGGACAATGTGGTCTTGGAGTCAGGCTACAGAAACACTCAGGCCCATTTTATTCCAGGGAGAAAAATCTAAACTCACCACGTGAATGGTATGCTTAAATATATGGACAGACACGGGCAAAAGTACTAAGGTATACAGGAGGCCCGGTATCTTTAAATCTTTTTTTTCTATGCCAAATCAAATAATATGTAATAGACCCAGTGCTGGGCTTAGTCAACCATGGCTCATAGAATTAACATTCTTGAAGCTAGCTTCAGGGGAGCAAGGGGCAGGAAGCCCCATCTCGGGGAGCAAAGAAAGGCTGGCTTTAAATTTCAGGTTAAACCAATGTTATTCACAACCCGGCTTTGAAGCTAAAAGCTTTACACAATCAGGTCTGGTCACGCAAAGAGGGAGGAAGCAAAATAGCCTCAGATTCCCATCTGTCAGGAGAAAGCTGTCTCTTGTGTGTCTTAAAAGATCATAAACCCATCGCATTTTCTTTGGAGCAGAGCAGATTCAGGGTTTTGCATTTTTCTTGGAGGGTTCTGGTTTGTTTCTTTAACAATCATCATGCACTGTATGTCTACAGATGCTCACTGGGAGAAAAAAAAGATAAAAACAAATCAGAATCTCCAAAATCCCTTCTGGCATCATGGCCTTTGAGTGCAACTGCAGCTGGAAGCTGAGGAGCCCTGGGACCAGAAGCCAGAGCTGCTGGGTGAGCCTTCAGCTTTACTTAAAGTCCCCTCTCTCTACAGAGCCTGGGCCAAAGCAGAGCTCCTACAGAGCCTTCTGCAGCCCCGCAGCTTCTCCTCCGCATGCAGGTCAGTGGCCGGGCCCAGTGAGGAAAGCATGGGGAGCCAGCAGACCTGGGTGTTAGCCCCAGCTCTGCCCTTACTTGCTGTGTGAGCTGGGGAGGTTCTTTTCCCTCTCTGGCCTTCAGAGGCCCCATCAGTAAAGTAAGGAAGTTGAGTTGGTCATCTTCAATTCTTGTCTCCTTCAGTTATTTTTCCCACTTTGGTTGTCTGTGCAGACTTTGTGCAGGTGACCTCACCCCAACCCCTATCCTTCACCCTGAAATAACTGCGTGAGCCGACAGAAAGATCCCATTCTCTTTGTCAGTGCTCGGTATAGGAATAAACATTCATGGAAAGACAGGGTTGTTGGGGAGGCACTCCAAAAATGTCAGAGACAAGAAGAAATCGCTTTTCTCTTGTTGGCTCATACTCACCCTCAAACTCTTTGAAATCATAATAAATAATCACAGATGGCACCCCATGTTTATGTGTCCAAGGCCCTCTCCAGGTCAGGCTAGTCTGCAGCTCTCTGCCCCTGCTGTGGCCCCCACAGTGCTCCCCGACCTGCCAGCCCTGGAAGGATGGAGATTCAGGTCCTGCTGGGGTGATGAACCCCAGGAGCAATGGTGACAGGAATAATGCACTGATGTGACCTGGGTCACTTTCAGCTTTGGTGAGACCAGGGCACTTGGCACTGGTCTTCTCAGATGGCTGCAATGGTCAATTCTAAAAGCAATCTGTGTAAATCAGAAACCAACCAAAATAGGACCATGCTAATTAGCAGCTTTAAAAAGCTGCTTCAGAGGCAATTTGTAGTGTTTCTGTTTTGTTTTGTTTTCTATGCAGTACTAGGTATTCAACTCAAGGAGTTGTATACTATACCCTTTTTATTTTAGCTTAAGACAGAGATTCACCAAATTGTCTATGCTGGCCTTGAACTTGCAACCTTCTTGACTGAAGTAGCTAGGACTAGGATGTGAGTCACTGAGTCCAGCTTTGGATACAATTTTTAAGAAGTTCACTGAGGGTGGGAACAGCTCTGGAATTTCTCCATTTAAAGGGCTAATCATGACCATCGGATATAAAGAAGGCAGGAAGCCAGGGAAACGGTTCTGGCACTCTGACAGCAGAATTCCTTATGTAATATTGAAAGTAGGCTGTGGACGTGACTCAGTGGCAGAGCACTTGCTTAGCATGCACCAGAGAGAACCACTTTCCCCTAGTAAAGAATGAAGGAGACTGACACAGGTAACGGGGACAGGTTCTCCAAGCCCCCATCTCACCCTAGATGGAGGGCTGCTCGGCACTGACCCAAGGTGTTTTCACATCCTTTGATTTCATTGATCCTTAGAGCATCCGTGTGAGTCTGAGTTCTCACCCCAGCTACAGCTGACAAGGCTGAGAATCAGTAAGCTTGGCTCACCATGGAGTCAGATCATAGCTGGGATTTGCACTTCACTTCCTTGTTTGCAGATCCAGCTCATTCTACACCCCTTACCCTTTTTTTTTTTTTTTTTAATCACTATGCAGCCCAGGCTGGGCTCTCACTATGTGGCCCAGGCTGGCCTGCAACTTGAGATCTTCAGACCATTCCTTTCAAGCAGGTGGGATCACAGGTGTGAATCCCTGCATCTGGCTCCCTTTTACACCTCATACCAGTTACTAAAACTAAAGCCTTTGGCTTCCTCATCTTGGACTGAGAACAACAGGCTTTTGTAAGGATAGAGCAAGAATCTCGGTGATGTGCTCATCACAGCACCTGCCACAGCGTTAGCAGCAGTCATTTCCATCAGGAAAATGCTCCCCAGCTCCCCTAGGGCAAAGCTCAGGCCTCCCTGATTCCCCCTCCTCATTCCCCCCTCAATGCCACTGCTCCCCAACACTACCACTGCTTTCTCTCCCTATGTGGACACACCCTGCATGCCTAACCCCATAAAAGCCACCTCCAAATACAAGGGCTGAACAAATCTCCCTCTTTTCCGGGTTTCCTTCAGAGGTTCACAGGCCACCATGACGGCCTGGAATTTACTCTGTGAGTTGTCTTCCCATTTTACAGCTGAGGAAACAGGCACAGAGAGACTGAGTAACTCACTCAAAGCAGCTCAGCAAATACAGAGCAAAGCAGCTGCATGCCTCTTTAGCACATGTTAGAAAGAAGCTAGCACAGTGATGGAACAGTTCAGCCTGCCGGAAAAGCCTGGGTGCTCCACACTCAGGAAGGCCCTGGTTCAAGTCCCCATGCTATCTCTTACGAGTCTATGATATTTCAGCAACTCCTTTAACCTTTCTAATCCTTAACGTTCTCATCTGTAAAATAGGACAATAATGGTACCTGGGGTTGATGCAAAAATTGAGTGGAAGTCTAAAGTACCTAGACTTCTTTGAGGGTCCATATATGATTCAAAGGAAGAGATGCTAATCAGTGTTTGTTGACTGGGTAAGTAACCTAGGAAGACCTGAGGGTTTTGGGGGCTGTGTGCGTCAGGGGAACTCTCCTGGGTTGTAGACTCTGGTGTGAGACCTCGGGAGAAAACCGCCTGAGAGTGACCTCTATTATCCCAACAATCCTGGAGAAGGAAGGAGTGGAACAGCTAAGGCTTTATGTTCTACCTATTTCTAAGATTTGAAGCACTTCATAAAATTTTGCACTGGAGAGGACAATAAACCACACAGAGTTGGTGGAGCTCTAGACTCCCTGGAGATCGAGCTCAGACTCATGACCACAGAAGCAGCACGCATCCTTCCAGTCTAACTGATTTCCGGGGCATTCGTGGTCTTGTTGAGGCACTCAGACCCAGAGAGGACTGGCAACAGGCAGGGAGTTTAGGGGCAAGGTGGGCCTGGCCTGGATGAGCAGCAACAAGGTGCGAAGCGAGATAAAGGCATCAGATTCCAGACAAGACAACCAGGTCCAGTTGGCCAGCGTGGCCAGGGCATCCATCATGAGCCAGGCCCCTGCTGGGAGAAGGGTGGAGGGTTGGAAATATCCATGGTGAACCAGAACCAAAATCAATGTTCTGGGTGATTTTATAAATCCCGCCCTAAACTAGGGCCGCAGACTGAGAAAAATCAAAGCGGTATGAAGGGAAATTCCACCGGAACTGCCATTATTCAGCCATTAGTTTCACTCAATCTTTCTTCCCAGAGAAGGGAAACGTGAAATTGTAAAATTGCCAAATATGTTCAGGTTTGACTCACGTGAATCTGATTGTGCCATATGTTACCCAACGAGTCACAGGCTGCTAGTGAGGGGAAAGTCCCCGAGGACTGGCGATTGCACACTCCATGATGGCAAAGGTGAGGCCAGAAGGGATTTGTCAGGGACCAGACAGCAGATCCCAGGGGGGCTAAGCATAGGCTGTGAGGCCCCATGAAGCTCCAAGCCTCATGGATCCATCCATGCTCCGCCAGATTCTGGGGGCCCAGCCTACCCTTGTCACTAGGCATTAGAGGTTTAAGTCTTAGCTTTTGCCCTGGGATGGAGCATGGAATCAGTAGTCATGGTCTTATAGTTCTGGGCTACACTCTGGGAGCCTGAGAAGCAGAGACAGCCGTAGAACCAAATGGTAGTAGCCAAACTGTACTCAGAGCTTACTCCGGAAAGCACTGTAATAAGTACCTACCTAATGGACTCTTACAAAAGCCCTATGATGTGAAGTCTGTTGGTATGTTCTCAGGTTAAATGACTTGCGCCAGGTCATACACTGAAGAAATGAATTTTGAGCTACTTGTGAACAGAACCCAAGCAGTGGGATTCCAGAGTCTGCTTTTAACTCTACACTAAACCAAGCCACTTAACCCAGATTGGGGTACAAGTGGTTCAGAAAAGACCCTTGGAACCTGAATCTTAAGGGTAAGTACAAAGGAGTTAGTAAAAAATAAAAGTGGAGGACAGGGAAGGGAAAGTGTATTTCAAACAAGGGAACAGCATACAAAGGCGGGAGGTACACAAAGCGTGGTGCTCAGGGAACGGCTATAATTCAGCATGATTCAGAAGCCAGAGGAGGAGCAAGGAGAAGGATATGCAAGGCTTCCCTTTCTACCCAGCTGCTCAGCACTGGAGCCTAATATACACTCTGATGTCCAAAAAGCACAAATACGTTATTGAAACCCATAATGTTGGTGTGAAGGGAGGGGATTTCTTGGTGCATAAGAAATTAAGAGACTTCAAAGGATAGGCAGAAAGAAAGACCTTGTGCTTTGCCACAGGACAAGTCTGTTTTCTCTAATCCATATTGTCCTAGTCCATTACCTCGTCCTATAGTACCTAATTACTCCACCTTACAGAGAGATGTGCACACTAATTAGGAGAGATGTTAACCACCATAATGCAAACATCCCAGAGCAAATGAAATATTACTAGGAGCAAAAGGATGATTTGTTTCTGGGCATTGTGCTTTTAAATGAGATCAAAGGATGCTAAAGGCTTTGTTTTAATTATACCTGGAAGGACACATGCATGGATCCCTTTTTTTCAGCTTTCATGCACACAGCAGTCTCTCTCCCATCCCCCACTGCACAAAAATAAATAAATAATAAAGAAGAGTTTAAAAATCATATTTACTCTGATATCTTTGCATTACCCCCATTGGAGTTTTTAAATTACTAGCTTTATTTTTTCCCCAAGGATGATATAACTAAAACAAGGTTCATATTTTGAAGTGTATCTATCTGATCATTGCACAAATATTTCCAGGAGAAATCACTATATTTCTCCAAGATGGGTATGGGTTTTGTCATAGATCAAAGTGAGAGAGAGGGAAAAAAAAAGATAAATCATCAGAGATCCAAAAATACTTTTCATTTGGAGAAGAAATCAGGCCATTTCGACAGGGCTGATGAAGTCGCTGTTCTGTCTCCATTACCTGCAGCAGGCAGCCCCAGCCAGGAGTCAACCACTGAGATTATATTCCCCATAAGATGGGATATATATATATATATATATATATATATATATATATATATATATGATCTTCAACCTCTATTGATTGACCAATTTCACAAGCAAAGACTGGTGAAATGAAGCTGAAATGAACATCATGCTTTAACTCATTGAACCTATCAGGCCTGAGTTAATCTCACTGTCCACTGTCTCTGATAGAATTCAATTGATCAATCATGTTTCGGTGATAGTACCATTTCACTGGCTTATTGCTTCTTCATTTCAGAGCTTGACCTGTTAGATATACTCGGACCGGCTCGACTCCTCTTGGATACACAGAGATCAGCCTCTGCCTGCCAACGTGTGTCATCGCCTGTCCCAGCTGAAAAGAACTCAAGAGGCTTTTGTGTCTATCTGTGGTATGTTTTTCCACCGAATCCATGCACACAAGGGGTGAGTTTTATGATGGCAAGGAATCAGGATGCACAATGACAGGGGGCCTTCATTCTGCGCCGAAGCACAGTCATTTCCTGAGGATGCAGTTATGCTGACTCCTCTGGGCTCTGTACTCAGGGTGGGACATATTTTTATATTGCATTAGTAAGCATGTGTGCCTGGACAGGGAAAGGCACATCCAAAACCGACAACACAGCAGCAATCTCTGCCTCTCAAAGGGACACATTCCTGCTAAATGTGGACACACTGAGGAACATAAGGAGGCCAGCGTGGCGGCAGCAGGATGAACAAAGGGAGAGCGGGAAGCCCTGGAATCAGAAAGTTGGGGTTGCAGGAAAGCCCCCAGATGTAGGGGGGCCCTGGAAGCTACCAGAGACTTCGGATATTGAGTGCCCTGGGGCAGCAGTGGACAGCAATCCAGAGTCTCTATTTCAGAGGTGTCTTCTGTCCCCACATCCCCAGAGGTCATCTGATTCTCATGTCAACCTCAGGAAATGGGAAAGAGATTACGCTTCCCATTTCACAAGTGAGAAAATAGGCTCAGAGCTGAGGGTGTAGCTCAGTGGCACAGCACCTGCCTGGCAGGCACGAGGTCGTGAGTTCGATTCCAGATACCGAAAAAAGAAAAATAGGCTCAGAGAGGTGAAAGAGCCTGCCGAAGCTCACAGGGTACAGTTATTGGGCCAAGCAAGACAGAGAGCCCTAGAATCTCAACTTAGTACCTCTTACCCTATTGAGTTACTAAGCAAATGCAGGATTGCCAAGCTGTTTTAGGCAAACCATTTTGACCTGGTATAATCAGATAAAATGTAATTCAAAATTCAATGCAGGAAAAAAAATTCAATGCAGATAACTGTAAACCTTAGACTGGAATCCAAAATGTCTGCAGCTTCTTGTACGGCTTGGAAACTGACACCCACGGGGGAGTAAACAGTGTCACTAGGTGCTCAGCAGCCTCGCAGGGACCCATCCTCCAGCCAGGGTCCCAGCTCAGTACTTTTCCATCTTTGTTTCAAAGCCTCTCTAATCTATGCTAACCAGAGAGCACCTATCAACAGGGAGAACTTCATTCTCCACTGTCAACAAGGCCCAAAGCACTGCTATGGCTCCTTTGTGGCATTTAATTTAATTTTCCCAATTCTGAGCCAAGACTTTGCTTTGGGAACTCAGGAGAAGGTGGCTCACTCACCCCGCTGGCTGCCTGGGGGAAGCAGCTCTTGGAGACACAAGGCTGAGCCCAGCATAAAGGTCTCTGGAGGAGGCCAAGGCAGTGACAGTTTGCAAATAAGCTTTGCATCTGCTCAGAGCTGGTGGAGTCTGCACACACACTGAGGGACTTCCCTCTGGCTGCAGGGAGCTGGGAAGAAGCCATTAATAAAGCAGGCACCTCTGGGGGAAGCCACTGCTGACGCCATGCCCTGGGCTGGGGATTAGGAGCTTGCTGAGGGTGGGGGGAAGGATTTGGGTCACCCAATGTACGGTCTCCTTTCTCCCAAAAATGACAGCCCACCTTCCAGCAGCCCCAACCTTCACATCTAGAGTCCCTAGTCTCTGTTCCAAGCAGCTGGCCCCTTATCTATCATATTGATATATTCCTAATTCAATCTAGGCATGGAGTGGGAGTCAGAGTCTGACACGGACACTGCGGAGACTCCCCCAGAGGGAGATGAGACAGAAGCCTGGGGGCAAGTGGGGACCCCGCACCCAGGAAAAACTCATGGTGCAAAAGGCCACCAAGACCCGGGGCAGGTGCAAGAGAGTTAGAAGAGACATCTGTAAGAATTGGTGGCTCTGGCGACATGGGGACAGAAGGCGCCTCTGAAGTTCCCAGTTAGAGGTTCTGGATTGCTGTTTACTACTGCCTCAGCACGCTCACAAAATCCAGTCTCTTATAGCTTACAAGGCCTCACTGGATCTGGGGGCTTCCCCTGCAACCCCACTTTTCTAATCCCACTTCTCCCCACTCCCCCTTGGTTCATCTTGCTGCAGCCAACTGGCCTCCTCCATGTTTCTCAATCATGCCAAGCATTCCCTGCCTCCAGGTATTTGCATTTGCTGTTCCCTCTTTCTAGAACTTCCTCCCCTAGACATGTTTGGCTCATTCTTCCTTCCCTAGGGCCCCTGCTCAACTGTATGACCAAACTCCGGAAAACAGCAAATACCTGCCCTGACCCTGCCCTATTCCCCGTCTCCTTCTGGTTTCGTTGCCCTGTTACATACCACTCGTTTCCTTCTTTCCTCCCTTTCTTCCTTCCTTTTTCCCATCATTCTCTCCTTCCATCTATCCCCTCTTGCTCTCTTTCTCCTCTCTTCCTTCTAGAATACCAGGCACATGGCCAAACAGTTTTGTCTGGCTGGCCCACTGCTGTAACCCTAACACTAAAACAAGTCTTGGAATGGATAAAAGTAGAAGTTTCCCTGAAATAGAAGAAATGATAAGTACAAAGGAGTGGCTGGCTGCTTCCTGGTGAGCTTTCCTGGGAAACAGCAACCTCGCTCTTCCAGGGAGCATGCAGTGCCTCCTTCCATGCCAGGCTTGGCACCAGAGACAAAACTTGCTAAGGGAAAACAAAGTTGCTGCCAGGCCTGCCTGCCACCAGACCACAATGTCCAGCACCAGGTCAGGTGAATGGCTGTCCAGAGAAGGGGCTCAGCTTTGGGTGTGTTTAGGTGGAAAGCACTGAAGTGCAGGGTATGAGCTCTGGCTCTGCACTTGCCAGGTGTGCGGCCTTACACTTCCCCATCTCATCTGTGCAATAAGCCCAATAGATCACACCCAGCCTGCAGGTCTGTTCAGTTACTGAGCTGGCGAGCTCTAAAGGAGGCGAGGCCACCTGCATCATGTCAGTGGGTGAGGATAGGAAAAAGGGAGCCGTGTGCTTAATAATAAAGGACAAGACACATCCAGAGAGGAGGCTGGCTAAGCTGAACCCCTGGCTCAGGTGTGCGTCGACCTTTTGTAGGTGATTGACCCCAAGCATTGCTGGGAGGGAACCTAGACTCAGACATGGAGGAACCCAGGAGACTAGGCTGGAGACGGAAGTACAGCCCTGACACGGAAGAGTGCCCGAGAGCTCCGTGCAGGTAACCGGAGCCCAGCGACTGAGAGAAGCTGTCTCATAGGAAAGGAGCCTTCCTGGAGGAAGCAGGTGACACACAACCAGGATCTGGATCTGGGGGCATGAAGAAAAAGATAGAAGAGACCCAGGATTGGGGGGAGGACGTTACCGTCTGACTGAGGCCCCTTGTGAGCACAGCACCCAGGAAGAAGGTCGTGCAGCTTTCATGACCAATAAATCTGACCAGGCTTCCAGTCTCCTCAGTGCAAGTCTTACACATACTAATGCATAATAAATGCAGATTTTGGTGTCTAACAGACTCACAGAACTTCCCAGAGGAAGGCACCCTAGAAGACCTACTTATTCCAGTGTTTTTCAACAAGAATGGTCAGATTCGAGGAGATTTGGGAATCTATAAGTTGTTACCGCTATTGGGAAGGTATCAGGGCATTAACGGGGAGGAAATAGGGACTCCGCCAGCCCACACAGCTCGGAGTGGTGAAGAATTGCCCTGCACCCCACACATCTTTGGAACGACTCATGACATAACTCCATGGATGAAAATTCTCTTTATAAATGCTTGAACCGTGAACACAACCCTGTTTCACTTATACACACAAAAATGTGGTGTTTTCATACACGCTGACGTTCTCAGGAAGATAACTACCATCCAAATCAAAGGAAAATGATCCTTTATTTTGACTAGAAGTTAACTGTACATGTTCAAAATTTCAGAAAATCAGTTTGTTGATGCCAACATCACCAGAAATATTTCTATTGCCAAAAACCACAGCTGTCCACATATTTAGCTTCTGAATTCATGGTGATTTAATACATAAGCGCAAGCAACGATTTTATTATGTCTTCTGATGTAGTTATGCCTGAACATTTACATAGTGAATACATCATTTGATTAGGTTTTTATCTTCCTTTTTTGCTACAGTTGGAATTTATATATATATATATATATATATATATATATATATATATATGTATATTATGTATACAACATAGTATAATATAATTTACACATATAATTTTTTTTTAAAGTTTTAAAAGTTAGTGTGTAGGTAGGTAGGTTGCATTTTCTCCAAGTTTCATTTTAGGATAACAAAGTAAGTACTAAAAATATCTGTTTCAGGGGCTGGGGATTTAGCTCAGTGGCATAAGTGCCTGCCTTGCAAGCGCACAGATGTGAGTTCGATCCCTGGTACTGATAATATATATATATATATATATATATATATATATATATATATATTTCAAAGACAGGATGTTGGGCTAACAGGATTTTTTATACTTTTTTTTCTTTTGGTACCAGGGATCAAATTCATGACCTCATTCTTGCCAAGCAGGTACTTGTGCTACTGAGCTGAACCCCTGGCCCTAACAGGATTTTTTTTATAGAATCTTTTTATTCGGGGTTTCTCTGAGTGGGGCAGTGCTGAGAATTGAACCCAGTGCCTTATGCATACTAGTCACACACGCACCCCTGTCCTCAGGATGATGGCATTTAAAATCAGTACACAGGATGGGGTATAGCTCCGTGGTAGAGTACTTGCCTAGAAGGGGTGAGGCTTGGGACTCAATATCCACTAGGAAGGAAAAAAGGAAGGAAGGAGAGAGGGAGGGGAGGAAGACGAAAAGAAAGAAAGGCACATTAAAATTGCTATATGTGATTTCCAAGTCCTCTCTAGTTCTGCTATTTAGAACAATACCCTATCAGGGACCATCTTCCTAATTTGGCTGAAAAAGTACTATCCTCAGGGTAAGCAAGTTTCCCAGACTTCTTTTAGAGGAACAGAAAGACAGGTGCCAAAAACAATAGAAAATGTGCTTCCTTAACCATGAATGCTAAAACTTTGTTCCTAAGAGGTAAGACCTGAGCTGAGAACACAGCTCAGCAGCACAGTCCCTGCCTAGCAAGCACAAGGTCCTGAGTTTGATTCCCAGTGCACCCCCAAAAAAGATATACGGATAAAACCTGATTCCCCTTGCCTCTTTTAGAAAATCATTTCCCAAACACTTGAATCCATCTGGGATGAAGCCAAAAAGGGATCTGGATTTCTACAGCAGCTCCTCCTTCCTGCTAGAGGTCTCTGGCTGTACTTGGATGCAGAGGAAAAGGCAAGGGGAAGATAGGACACCACGAGAAATCAGCGGCTCTGTGCCCTGTGGATTCCGGAGCTCCAAGGGCGAGGCAGGTGAGCTAGACAGGTGGGAGTGGGGTTGCAGTGTTAGTGAATGGGGGGCCCAAAGGGGTTTCTATGCTACCTCTGCCAACTAACAGAGTGGTTCAGTACATAGGTGCTAAAACCAGGCCATTGGATTTGAATCCCCTTCCTCAACTTCCTGGCTCGGTGACCTGTGGCCGGGTTAGTTCATGGCTTATCTTACTCATCTGCAAAAGGGAAACTGCTACCCTTTTATAGCTGTAGTGACTGCTTCAGTCTCCTTCTCAGCCTCAAAAAGCAGAGTGGTTTTTGGTCATGCTGCATGACCAGGGAGCACCGTGCTGGATGCAGACACCTGGGTCCTGACTTCATCTTCCCTGATAGCTCTTCACACCTAACCGGCCTTGGGAGACCATCAGCCCCACCTTGCCGGATGGGAACATGAGATTCCTTCCGCAGCACCATGCTTCTTCTCCAGCACATAGTACATCAGTTTGCACATCTGTAAATGGGGTAACTGTCATGGTGTGACCCCAGGGATTGCTAAGTGCAGTGAAAAAGGGAAAAGCTCTCAGCAAGTCCTCATTATGCTTCACCAGCTCCAGTAGTGTCTGCCAATACTCAGCACATGATGAGGTCTGATGTATTTATCACACAGCATCTCTCAGTGGCTAGGAAGTTGGGCCAGAGCAGGGGCCTGTTGTACAAGAGTACCTAATACACAGTTGATGTTTTTTGAATGAACAACTGATAGCATGCCTGAAAATACAACTGGAAAAGGCAAAAAGAGGGGAAAGAAGGGGGAAAGAAGGAGAAGAGAAAGAGGAAGCAGGAGAGGGAGAAAGCGGGAGAAGGGGGAAACTCTGGCATGTGAAACCAGAGGGAAAACAGGATCGCAAAAGAGCAGGAAGTCCACTCCCACACTCACTCCTTCCACCGCTGCCAGTGTCCCCACACTGGGCTTCACACACTCAGGATGAACGGGAAGTAGGGCCTGCCCTGGGGAACTCAGGCCCATGGAGGAGGCTGTCCGGGCTTAGAGGCAGCCATCCCAAAGGGCAGCCATCGATCCCTGACAGCCTTCTCCTCAAGATAGGGAGGGTAGTGCCATGCCGTAGAGCGTGGGGATGCAGATGGGACAGAGGTGGCAGGAAGACCATAGGTTCAGGGCAGATAACAGTGGGGCTGAAATCCCACCCTTGGCTCAAGCCACGGCTAAATGAAGGGATGCCTAATTGCAAATGGTGCAACAAACCAAAAGTTGATGTCCAGGCGGCACCCAGCAAGTCCAGAACTGCCACAGGCCGAGGTCAGACAGTAGAGGATGTCAATCACAGTCACAAGAAATGGCCAGTCCAACAGAGGGAAAGCAATGCGCAAATTCTTCACCATATCCATCACCCGCCCGGTGCCTAGGTCCAGGCGGCCTGACCGCCCTCCTCTCCACGGGCAGGTTAGGGTCTGACTCTTGCTCTGTCCCCTGCCCAACCCCCAGCCCACCCCCGCCCCGCGCCCCTGGCTTCCATGTGCATCATCTGCTCGGCTGCCCAGCTCCTGGGGCCCCCGGAAACCTGGCATCCGTTGTTACCATAACAAACTCAATTGTTCTCAGCAGGGCCCCAGCAAATAAAGTCATTCATTACCGGCCTCTCCCAGCCGCCGTGGGCTGCGCGGCAATCAGCAGGCCGCGGGCCGCCCCCTCGCGGGCCGAGACACGCGCCGTTGCAGTTACCTGCAGGGCCGGCCCGCGGCGCCACGGCCGCCACGCTGCGCCCCGAGGCCCAGCCGTGGCCCTGCCGACGCGGGGAGCGCCGGCCAGCGATTAGTTTTATCTCGAAACGTCAATTGACTTATACTGATTGGCTTCCTGCCGCCAAATGTCAATTAAATTGCAAATGCTTGGCGGAGGCCGGCTCCTTCCCGAGGGCGCCTCGCGCTGCCTCCCTTTTGCCCTGGGTTCCGCCGCGATTGAATTGATTTCTCCTTCCACTTCGTGCAGGGAAATCCGGGTCCCTCCTGGGAGGCTTTTACCCTCCACCTCGGGTCAAGAGGGTCCCCTGAGTTGGAGCCAGAGCACTGAGGCCCGGCCCAGGGTGAGGGGCAAGGCCTATGGGGGCGCCTGGCCAGCCAGAGAGGAGCTGGCTCCAGGGTAGCACAGCGGGTTCCTGGACGGTCCTTAAAGGTGTTGGGATGTGACTCTCTCTGTGACCCTGACTGAAGCTCTTTTCGAGGCCTGAATTTCCTCTCCTGACAAACAGGGGCTGGAAAGAGGCGGCTGATGTCCTGTCCAGCCCATGCCCTGTGTTTGAATGCGCTGCTGGACACCAACAAGAATGACAGGTATTTGGCTGGTGCTGACTGAGTGCCAGGTCATGTATGGCACAATCTAATATTCACGACCTTGTGAAATACACAGGTTACCACCCCTCTTTTACAGAGCAGATTCGAGCACAGGTTTAAAGAAACTGCACAGGAGCTCCCAGAGGAACAAGGAGCCAATTGGGTCTCGGACTGGACAGCCAACCCTTAGAGGCCTGGGGCTTAACTATCACACCCTCTATTCACAGAGGAGGTGCTAAGACACATACAAGACCTAGCCACCTGCCACAGCCAAGAACTCTGCCAGCTGTCTGAATCTAACACAGAGTTCTCACAGAAACTGTATGAGCTGAGAATTATAATCCCCATTTTACAGATGGGAAAACTGGCCCCTGGAGAGTTAAGAATTTGTGAGATGAGAACAGGTATGTGAAATAAACTACAATAATACTCTCATTGGTGCACAGAACTTCAGTCTGCAAAGCATTTGCTTATGCATTGCATCTCGCTCAGTTTGACAAGGCTTCCAGGCAAGGCAGTCTGTTCTTTTTTGCCAGTAGAAAAAACAGGCCCAAAATAGGTTTCCCAACATCCCCAACAAGAGGGTGGATGCCCAGGACAAAAGAGCTCCAAGTTCCAAGTCCAGTGCTCCAAGACCCAATTCAAAGAGGCCTTGAACTGGACTGCTCAGGCACAGCCTCTGTCTTCCCCCGCCCCTTCTGCAGGGAGCTTCGTGGGGGCACAGGTCCTAACTAAAGCCTAGCTAGGAGATGCTCAGAGCCACGGGGACATGCGTGTGCTAGGGGAACGCTACATTATGCCCCCAGGGAGGGTTTGCTGTATGCTTTGTTTGTTTAGTCCATTGTTCTCTATAAACCTTCCCCTCTGCCACCTTTGTGAGCCTCCTTAGGTTGTCTTTGGAGTGAGAGGTATGGGGGTTCTTAACTGATAAGACGTGCCAGCGTTTAAAAGATACAAACCTAACCAATAGTCCTTTTCAGAAAAGAGATGTTCAAGAACAAAAGTACCATTCAGAAGTGCTGGATGGCACTCGTGTCTCAGGCAGAGAGGAAATGGAGAGAGATTGGAGGAGGGGGGAAGAGGGGGAGAAACAGGGAAGAGGAGGGAGAGAGGACTGGGCGCTGGGATGATTGTCCAGGCTCAGTGCATCCAAACTGAGGCTCAGAAAAGACAGGAACTCAACGGAGATTACATAGCAAGCCAGTGCAAACCCAGATGGGGAGCCAGACTTTTCTGGCCAGACTCACTTACTCCTAGAGCTGCCCTCATGAACAGCTGAACTCTTGAGCTGAGATTCAACCAGTACGAGTTCAGGGTGGCACTTGGTTTTTTTCTTCTGACCCTAGCTTGAACAGTTTAATCTTTGGGCTTAGCAAAATAAACAAAATGATTGTTTAAAAAAAGAGATAGAAAGAAAGGACAAAAGAGCTGGAGATTTAGAAGCTTCTTTCAATAATGTTTTTTAAATAGATACTGTATTATTTAGTGCTGGGAATCAAACCCAGGGCCTCACATCCGGTAGGCAACAGTTAAGGAACTGGATTTGGGATAAAAACACTTGACTCTGATACAAGAAAAAAATGCTGATTTTTTTTAACTTTCTGTGGACTAGTGTTAATTAAAATATTATAGGTAACATGTTTTCATTATCAGAAAACACAGGAGTTATTACCTCTTTTTGACAGATGAGGAAACCAAATATCAAAGAAGTTGAGCCATTTGCTGTCAAAGAAAGGATTTAAGCGGCAGAAGGAAGGGCTAGGCTTGCACCCCACCACCCGTCAGCCCCACTGTGGTCGGCGGCTGCCTCTGGAGCTGACCACCTCACCAGGAGGTGACGCAGGCAGTGCTGAGGAAACCTCAGAAATGTGGTACCTGAGTAACAAAATGAGCCCTCAGCCGAGTCCTCTTGAGTCCAGTCTTTCAGGGAATAACTGAATAAAACCGGACGGAAGGCCGGTGATGGAGAGCTGACGGCATTCCCAAGAGGCTGCTCCCCCTCACCCTGATGCCACTGTGCATGACAACCCTGCGAGACGCAAACCGGAGTGGTGGGGAAGTCAACTCGGCAGCCACCTACCTAGTGCAGTCCCAACACTGACACTGCTGAGCTGTGTAAACTCGGGCAATCTCCTTGACCTCTCTGAATCTCCATAAAAGGATAATAAGAGTATTCGCTTGGTCACCAGGCAAGGTGGCATGCACATGGAGTCCCATCTGGGGCCTGAGGCCAGAAGATCACTTGAGCCCAGAACTTTGAAGCCAGAATGGGTAACATAGATCCTGTCTCCAAAAAAAAAGCATCTACTTGGTACAGAGGTTGTGAGTGTCAAACGGATTAGAATTTAAATATGTAGGGTCAGCACTTGGTAAGTGCTACTCATAAGTCATCACATTGCTGTCCTGTTTAGGATCATGATGTGTGCACATCCTGAGCTTATGCTCAGGAAAGGCAGGCAGGAAGAGGACCGCAGGCACCAGCATGCAGACATGTGCATGTTCAAGTGTGCAGTATGGTCCCAGGACAGCTCCCTCCCCATCAAGAACTGCCGTCCTTTCCCTGAGGCCCGGTAGTGATGGCTTTGGGTGGAGCGTGGAGGCTTTGGGGTCAGGCAGGAGAGGGGTGTTTGATGTGTGAGGCTCCAGGTTCTATTCCACAGCCCCCACCTACTGCCCCGATGGGCCTGTGTTTTCTGTGAAACCCAGGACATTCATTTATACACACACCACGGGGCAACTGTCACCAAGCTCTAAGGTGACAATGACAACAGTCACAAACATGGCTCCTGCCCTCATGATGCTCACAGTTTCCTGGGGAAAACAAAAGTGTCAAATGTGACGTTTTTTATTAATAAGTTCTGCGTACTGGGGGTAGGGCTGAATGTCAGGTGTGAATATCAGAAAGCCTCCATTTGGGAAGTGACATTCAAGCTGGAGCCTGAGGTTCTGGAATGTCACCGGGGTGCGTGGGGAGGGAGGGGCAGACAACAGCTTTCCAGGCCATGGAAACAGTACTATAATACAAGGCAGTACTATAACAAAATGCTGGGGAGGTAGCATGCTCACCAGACTTCCTGAGCACTTCATACACACGACTACACCCAGTCCACGTGAGCATTCAGTCCTAGGCACAATTGGTGTCTAGCTTTACATATAGGGAAACTGGGGCTCAGAGAAAGAATAACTTGCCCAAGTTGCAAGACTAGTGCCTGGTGAAATAGCACTGCCTCCCTGGCTGTCTAACCCTACAACCCACAGAAAACTCACAGGGTGCAGCGGGCCAGAGCTCACGGTGCTGCAGGACTGGAAAGAAGTGTGGTCTGCCTGGAATGAGCACAGACGGGGAGAGTGGAGGGGCTGAGGCTCACAGAGAGGCAGGCGCCTGATCATGGAAGGCCTCGCATCTTTGTTTAGAAGTCCTGATACATCCCAGGAACGCTGAGCAGATGTGAAGGTCAAAATCCTTTGGGCGAGTCACTAATCACAACTGTATTTCAAAAGAGCTACTAGGCCTCCAGGAGTAGAGGAGGCTCTTTGGAGAACTCACGGACATTGGAAATGGGAACCAGCTAGAGGGGGGCAGCAGGACCCCAAAAAAGAGAAGAGTGCTTGGCCTGGCAGTAGCAATGAAGTTGCAGAGAAAAGAGCACACTCAGGAGATGTTTGGGACAGAGGTGCTGTGACCTCAAGCGGACACCTGCTGAAAGGTCTTTTCTGCGCTACAGGCAGAGCCACAAAATTTTGTGTATGTGTTTTCAGTGCTGAGGGTCAAACCAAAGGCTCCCTTCCACTAAACTTCATCCCCAACCCTTTTCTCTTTTTCTTTTTGTGGGGGTGGGGTAAGGTCTTCCCCTGGCTACCCCTGAACTTGCGATTCTCCTAGCTCAGCCTCCCTAGTAGCTGGGATAGCAGCCGTGCAAGCACCCTTTGTGGCTCAGAGACACAAACGTAACTGATGAGAAGCGATGTCTCTGGCTAATTTAAATTTCTATGAGAAATTATAAATAGATAACCCTCCCTGTCCAGTGACACACACAAAGGAAAGATTTCTAAAGCATTCTTTAATCTGTTATTTTATATAAAATTCTGAAAAAGAGATGCTACTAAAATCCCCACAGATAGGAAGTGACCTGGCCAAGGTCACACAGCAAGCACAGAAAGCTTCAGAATCTAATTGTAATTTTAGTGCTGTCTTACTGGTATACTACAAAATATTGGAGTCTGAAAGACCTCTAAAATTCTTCTGCTCAAATTTCCATATTTTAAAACCTGAGGAAAATAAGGCTCAGAAAGAAGTGACTTTCCCAAGGTCACACAACAAGTGAGTTAACTTCCAGACGGATTTGCATGGAGTTAAGAAAGGAGCAGATTCACCCCAAAAAGGATAGCACAGTCTTCCCCTCCACAAGTGCTGGCAGAGAAGTGAGACACAGGCAAATGGTCAACTCACCTGGACATGCTGCCTCCAGCCCAGGTCCAAGCATACTGAACTCATTAAAGGCCAGTACACACTACCCTGTTACCCCTCTTGTACCTAACCCTGGCCAGCAACTAAGCTGTCCTGGGTCAATGGTGCCACCTGGTGGCTGGTGCTGGGAAGTGTCTGACCCCTGGTTGATTTTAATCATCCTTGCTCCGCCCTCAAGAGCCACCTCTTTCTCTGACCCTTTCTTTGCTCATAGCTCAGCTTCACCACAGCGACCTTTCTCACTCACTCCATCCCCTTTAGCATTCTTCTTTTTATTATTGTTCTCAAGTCTTCTCAGCTGACTTCAGGACATTCTTTTTTTGCCTCCCTCTCCCCTGTTTTATTCCTTCCATGGAATAAGCTGACCTGAGGAAGGACTACTGCACATGAGAATCTATACCAATGAAAACTGGAAATTCGAAGATGCAATGAGACACACGTACACACACATATACACCTCACGCATGCACACACGCCCTGCACACACATGCAAAAGTCAACCACCACCCACATTCCGCTCATACCCGGAAGTCCCTGTGGAATCAGAACAAAATCACTTTTTTTCCTGACTGCCTTTCAGACTTCTTTCCTTAAATGCCAGATATCATAACTGCCAAATCTGCTTCCTTATTTCATCTTACTTCATTCACAACCAATATCATTGCTGTGTTTTTTCCTACCAAATATTCCCTGCATGGGATTTGTAGGCTGGTGCACAGCTGAACTTGGAGAAGGAGCTCGGATTGCAAACCCCCTCTCTGGGGGAGCCTGGGTAGCTGGTGTTGCTATGGGAGAAAGCGAGCTGGAGGAAGACTAGCCCTCAAGCTCTCTAAACATTCTGCTGTAAATGTAAAAAGCTCAGAGGCTTCACCTTTCTGTGGGAGCTCAAGCCTGGGATAGGATAGATAGAAATCCTTCCCGGGAAGCGTTTCCAAAGCCAGCGCATCTTGCCGCTCCCTGCTCAGCTCAAAGATCTGCTATGGCTCCCACTGCCTTTATCTGCTAAAAACAGGAAGAACTGATAGTGCCGTTCTTTTAATCAAAACCACTCACGGCTTTCTCTGGCTATGAGGGATGCAAAGCGAGCTCAGAGTGTGCAGCAACCCAGAGCAGAAGTGCTTCGTTTGATCTTAGCCAAAAGGCCAAGAAGTGATAGAAATTCTTAAAGTATGGATCGGGGACCTTTAGGGAATCTCCAGATCCTTTAGGGGCTCTGTGAGGTCAAACTATTTTCATAGCAACACCATGGTGTCATCTGTCTTCGCTGTCAGCACTTCACGAGCACACATGGAGTTGTCGCGTCTGGAGGACGGTGGTTTTGCCGCACCGCACAGTGAACGCGGGAGTAGCTATGGGAACCCAGCTGCCGTCTGCAAGCCAGACATTAAGCAGATCTGCACAACTGTACATCTGTGCCATTCCAGCTAAATTTCTGGTTTGGAAATACAGTTCTTATGTCAAAAATGTTATTTATATTACCTGTATTACCACTATTTTAGCGCGTCATTAAATATTTCAAAGTTTTTCCACTTTAATTTACCTAAGCAAACTACCATTTCTTGGGTTCTTTAGTAATTTTTAAGAGTTTGAAGGGGTCCCAAGACAGAAAGCTTGAGAACCTCTGGCTCCACACCCCCATAGCAGTCCAGAATAACAGCACACAGCCCTGTGGGGGAAGAATCTGGGGCAGGGGAGGGCCGGGGAAAGCAGGTGTGTAAACAGGCAGCGGGCGGGGGGCTCGGTGGCCTTGGCTCTCACACAGGCTCTCACTTACTGAATCAAAGTGAAACTCGGGGACCCAAGAGCTGGGAGGAACTGAAACCTGGCCCCCACCCATGGGACAGGCCCCAAAGCATCAGGGAAAGGCCCATGGAGACCCTCAGTTGACCACCTGGCCTCTTCCTCCAGGAGGCCCCTGGCAACTGTCTGCCCCAGTCTTAGCTGAGGGGCCCATGGCTGCAAAGGCAGCCAAGCTGGAAGCCAAGAGCTCAGCAGTCTGGTGTCTCTGCCATTAACCAGCCCTGGAAGCTCCTGGCTGAAGCCTGTGTCCTCTGCTCTTGGGCTGCCCTCCCTGGAGGGTACAAAGCAAATGACCTCAATCCTGCTGTACTGGGCTGCTGAGGGGTATGGCTCCCTAACTCTGCCCTATGTAGCTGCCTCATCTGCCAGCTCAGTCCACTGAACTCCCCTACACACACACACACACACACACACACACACACACACACACACACACGGCCACTTTAAGGACCTGTTTCCCATAATCTCCAGTTACCACAAAGCGACCTCACTTCTTCAGGTCAGTGCCAGGGTTCCGGAAGCTTAGTGGCATTCAAGCAGACAAAACAGGACAAAGGTGAGCAGGTGCAGTGGGCGCAGCCTGACAGCTGCGGGCCCAGAACCCACAAGGTGGCTGCTCCCCACCAAGACCACAGAGACTCCATGACCCTCCCAATTCTGAAACACTGCTGACAAACTCCAATCACCGTAGATCCAGAAAAAGCCAAAGTAAAGCATGTAAATCGTGACAGCCAGCCTGCCCATTGCCACCTGATTCCCAGTGGTGCCTTTCTAGCACGGGCCTCATCTTGACTCCTGCCTAGACAATGAGAAAACTCAGAGAAGGGGCCTCCTTCATAATGGGTCGCCTAGGGACTGCCTTCCACAGGAATAAAGCGGGAAGCCCCAGCAGAGACCAAGACAAAATGGTGGTAACCTCCTTCCCACCCCAAAAGCCCAAGGCTTCTGTTCTCCAGTGCTCTCACTGGCCCCTGACGTAGCCACAGGCTTGGCCAGGGGCAAAGCAGCAATGGCTCAACTCCGAGCACCCCGACAGGGAATGGGCTGGTGCTGAACAACTATGCCAGGCCAGGAGACCAGGCTTAAGGACAGCATTTAGGGCAGAGGCCCTTGCCTGGGTCACAATGGTAGAGACAGCAAAGCTCAGAGAACACATAGAGACAGAAGGAGGGACAGACGGAATGAGGAGGAGGCACAGGCGGCCACACTGGGAAAGTCAGGACTCATGGGCAAGAGCCCTGGGAAACCAGTGCCTCACTCAGTCCCCCAGGATGGAAGGCTGATGGGTAGTTTGAGGTGGCTTCCCACAGTGGGGATGGCCGCTGGACTGTGAAAATGAGCGAAACGGGGAGAGAGTAAATGTGAGATTAGTCAACCCAAAGGCAGGGGATACCACGGTTTTCTGAGGAGCCAGTTTTATCCTGCAGGTTTTCTGGGATTTTTTTTTCTTTTCCCCAAGTTTTCCCATCAGACTAATGCCTGGAAGGGGATATCCTGGAAGCCCCGTCACTCTGTATTGGTAACCCACAAAAGCCTCAGATGCCTGACCCTCCAGGCCCCAGCACTCTGCCTCCTGGCCTCCGCCATGGAGCCTCCCTATCATGTGCACCCAGCGCTTTTGCCTTGGGAAACAGAAGCCTGAGCTTTTATTCCTAGGCTGGAAGATTCCAAGCCTGAAGGAAAGCAAGTGGCCCTCAATGTAGCAGCTGACACCTGGGGGCACTGTTGTTCAGCCTAGATGCCCATGGGCTCCAGGACCTCTCAGCGTTTGGTCCTGTTGTGCCCATGGTGTAGACCAGTGGTGGCAAGCTTATGGCACACGTGCCACAGTGGGCTGTTTGTTACCACTGAAAGCTCTGAAAGGTTCGTCATGACTGGTACAGACTGTTACAAACAGGAATTCAATACAGGGTCAGCTAGCCAGTTTCAGCTGCCAAACAACTGTGGCCCAGAGCCTGCTGTTCCCAGCCCATATTGGTCTCAAACCTCACGCTCCCAGGGGCCATTTACTAAGCACTTACTATAAGTAGGCCTTAGGGTTAAACCCTCTGTGGGAGCCACTTGAATATCCTCATGATAATCTATAATGTCACCTGTGTTTCAGATGACAAAATGGAAATTCAGAAAGATCAGGAAACATGCCAAAGATTTTGCTACTAGAAATCCTTGAAACATTTCATCTCCGGCCCCTGAGCCTGTCCTGGTAAAGCCTTTCCAGAGACCTGCAGGAGTCTCCAGCCTTGCCCCATACTCATCTGTCTGGGAAACCTGAGCCCAGGAGCAGCACAGGGTCTGTATGTCCAGGAGAGAAAGTCCTGGTCCCGCCCACGATCACAGCGAGAGCCTGAACCCCAGTTCCTCTGCCTCCTGAGGGCCTTCACAGAAGCCTACTAGATGGGGCCAGAAGACAGAGGAGGAAAAGAGAGTCGGTAAAAGAGACAGCAAAAGCAGATGCAAAAAGAGGAGAGTGGTTGTAGGCACGAGAGACAGAAAGAGAAAGAGACAGCATCACACCTAGACCAGGAGACAGCAGCAGACACAGGAAGGAAGGTTCAGTAAACAAGACGCCAGCAGAGCCAGATAACACAGAATGAGCTGCACCCTAACAAAAGACATGGGCAGAGACACAACGAAGAACACAGGCGCTGTAGAGAGGTGGACAGAGTCATGGCAGCAGCCCCAGCTAAATGCCCCAGAACTCTCCATGGGGTCACATTGGACTTGGCAGCTTCTGAAAAGAGTCCTCTGGGTCCAAACTGCTCCTCCTGTGCCCTCCTGAGGCACAGGGCAGTCCAGGGCCCAGAATGCCGGAAATTCCACTGACAGCGTACTCCTAGTGCTTCCAAAGAAGCTTCTGGCGCCCACAGTCCACACCGGTGCTGGACTGGCCAGCTTTCTAAGCTATTGAAAGGGATTCTCACTCCACTGACCTCGGTGTGTTCATGGCCTTTCAAGCTCTGGGTGGAGGAGGGGAGGAGAAGGGAAGGGAGGAGAAGGGAGGGGAAGGGACCTGAATGGGGGCCCTTAAGACAGAGACAAGCGGAAGGAGGCCTTACAGAGATCAAAGGCCCAGGAAGCAACAGAGGGTCCGAGGTTGCCCTTTCACTCTGGCTGCTATTCACAACCCTGGCTGCTCTGCCAAGTCCAGCCCACAACAGCTCTTCTGGGCCTTCCGGAGAGGGAGGTGCAGGCGCAGGCCCACAGCCCCCAGCCCGGTAGGATTCCCAAGGCCGGTGCCACGGCCTCCTCCATGCAAGCTCCCTCACACCAGCCTCTCTCCCCCAGGCTGAAGCCAGCCTCACTCTCCGAGAAGCCCCACAAGCCTGCAGAGCATCTCTGGGAGCTGGGCCCATGACAGGCTGGACTGGGGACGAAACACATGAGGTGCCCCCCTGCCCAGGTGTGCCCAAATGAGTGGCAGACTTGAGGCCAGGTGCCAGGAGGAGAAACAAGTAAGAAGGACCCCAGACACAGCACAGCTCACAGAAGCACCTGCTCCTCAGACTGCCAGAGACCTCACAGGTCATAGCGCCCAAACCGGAATCCCTTCTTGAACTCTCTTGGCCCGCGTTTGTTCAGCCTCTGTGCCCACCTCTGGTGAAGGGGAGCTCACTGCACCTCAAGGTAATACCTCCCGGTTTGTTGTTGCTCAGAAACTGTCCCTTACTCCCCGATTTCCTCAGACAGCCCCAGCTCTGCCCTCACACAAGGACCAACTTGCTTCAGCCACAAAACAGTGCATCTGAGATTTAGGCAAAGAGGCCACATCCCCAAGTCCAGTTTTAGAGGCAACCTGGAAAGAAACCTAGGATATTTCTAGTCTGAATGGGTCCTCGTCAATCTGCTGAGCTAACAGTGTTCTAGCTTGTTTGTGCTACAAGAATCTCCAGTGGAACTTTCTGGAACTGGAAGCCCCTCATGCACCCTCCCTACTGAACTGTAAACCTCTCACAGTGTGTGAGGGATCCAGTCCACCAAGAGCATTTATTGATCACCTACTATGAATTCGGTATTGTCTAATTCAGTAGCCAGTAGGCAGTTGTGACTCTGAGCATTTGAAATGTAGCTTAGTGCAACTGAGGAACTAAAACTTTCATTTCATTCCATTGTCACTAATTTAAATTTAAAAACAGAAGCCATGGAAAAATATTTTTCCACTAACCACAACTTCATTGTTTTGATAGGACTGACTACACCTAACTTCAACTGTCAAATGTTTAGCATTCAGATACGTTCATATACATTATAAGTGGAATATATGCATATTTCAAAGACTTAATATCAGAAAAGGGAAAATCATATTACATTTTTTATATTGATTACATGCTGAATCATAATATTTTGGGAGTATATTAGACTAAATAAAATGTATTCTTAAAATTAATTCCACTTTGTTTTTTCTTGCTTCTTTTAATATGGTTCCTAAAAAATTGTACATTGCATGAGGCTTGCATCTTGGTTCCATTGGATAGTTCTGAGCTAATCACTTCACACCCACCCTGACATCCAAATTACTCAGCATGTCATGTGTTTCGTTTCTTTTTCTTTTTCTCAGTACTCAGAATCTAACCTAGGACTGTATCACTGAGCCTTGGCCTTCTGTAGCTTCAGACATGGCCTCACTAAGTTGCCCAGGCTGGCCTCAAACTTTCTATCCTCCTGCCTCAATTTCCCAAGTACCTGAGATTACAGGCCTATGACACCATGCCTGGCCACAGCACATGTCTCTCGAGTCTCTAACGTCATCAAAGCCATCTCCCCACTACTTTCAGACTAAAAGTCAGGGCTGGGGTCAATGCGGAACTACCTCTATTCCTCCCTGAGCCCTTCAAGCTGGCCCTTCCCACATGCCCTCTCTCTTGCCTTTGATTGGAATCTTACCACTTCCTCTACTCTGTGTCCAAAGCCACCTCCTATGAGGTGCTGTCTCAGTTCTTTGGATCGAAGTGGCCCACCATCACCTGTCTTCTTCCACTGGTGTCACCTCACTGTCCATCAAAGGGCCTATGGATTTGCAGTCTTGACTGCCAACCCATCATCTGCGGTTGGACCCTGTCCCAGCCGCCCCTGTGCTAAGGTCTGCATGGGAGAACGGTCCCACAGAATTCCTACAGGGCAAAATCCAAGACCAAGCCAGAGATAACTGCTCACCAGGGAGCTGAGCAGGCGAGTCTGCCTTGTAAAGCCTCAGCCATTTCATCCGTCACTTCATGTGAGAAATGGGGGAGACCCTCAGCTGCCTTCCCCTTTTCCTCTGTTACCCATGACTCATCCCTCAGGCTGCTGAGGGCTCCTGAGAAAAACCGTACCATCCTGCAAGCCAGCGCCCTCACAGATCTACGGTCTGCAGGTTCGCTGGACCAGTTGCTGGTGTCGCCAGGTGTTTCAGAGTTCTCCCTGGTGGCTGATTCTTATTTCCTATGCTCACCTCAAACCCGACCTCCAGACCTCAGCTCACTGCCCCCTGCATCCTCCTGCCCAGTCACTGATCACTTGTGCTGAAACTCTTCCCCATCCCACAGGGCTCCACCTCCAAAGAGCCTGGAGGGTGTGAGGGGAAATAGATAGCCAGACATGCAAGGGACAGAGGCTTCTAGGGCCTTCTCTCTCCCTGATTCCTGGTTCAGGGGGAGCTACTGGTTCTTTGCGTAGCTTTGCCAGTGTCACAGAACTCCACAAAGTCTCAATTTCCTCCCCTAAAACAAAATGTGAGTGGCAATCCTGGATATCTCATGTCCCTGCAGAGCCAGTGTAGGGACCAAAGAAGATACAAGGATGGATGGAGAGGACAGGAGGAACATGACACAGTTCTCCCCACACCCTTCCCTGATGGGAGCCAGGGCATTTTTGCTTGCCTCTCTGCTCAACCATCTACACTCTCGGTGAGGTGGGCAGGAGTGAGGGGAGGCTCTGGTTGCTGCTTGGTTCCCCTTGCTTCTCCATCCTGTGAGCTCCAAGACCATCGATGCATTCATTCTCCATTAGCCAAAGGGCCTCAGGCTGGACTACCTCCATGTCTTCCTGGGGATTAGAACTCTACCAAAAGTTTCAGAACCAGAAGGACTGCAAAATGTATCCAGTTCCACATCTGATTCTAGATGCTTCTAGATGATTCTAGCTCTTGTACAGCAGCTCAGCCAAGTACCATTTAGTGTGCTTACATACTCCTAGAGATGCGGCACTCCCAGTGTGTCCCGTTATCCCTAGACCACTTTCCCGTGTACACATTCTTTCTTACACTGAGCTGCATCTGCCACACACCGGTCCATGAGGTCTTGGTCCTCCCTCCTCCATGGCTACCTGTACAAGGCAGCAATCTAGTCTATTTGTTATGTTCCTGTTTATGCAAAAATATGCCTGGAGCCTCGAGATATTCACTAGGTGCTGTACCTAGATCCCTTTCCATTCAGGTTATGCTAACCTGAACACAACCCAATGTGTCACTGTCCCTTTAAAGGTCAGTACCCTAAATGGTCACAGTCTCCCAGGAAAGAGGACCAGCGGAAAGTAGTGGAGACTAACATCAACCATGCTGTGCCTACATAATAAAAGCAGTTTGAAAGCCGACCACAGTGGTGCATCCCACAATCCCAGCACTCAGGAGCTAAGGCCTTGCATTTGAGGCTCACCTGGGAGTACACAGGAAGGCTCTGTCTCTAAATAATAAACACAGCTTGAGAGGCCAAATAGTGAGTGCTGGTCAGAGATTAAGCCAGTACTGCACTCCACAAACTCCATAAGCATTACCCCAAATCAGGGCCGGTCTGCGGCCAAAATACATTGCTCCCCCTTCCCCTCGAATTGGGGATTGAAGCCAGGGGCTCTATCACTGAGCTATGTCACAGCCATTTTCATTTTTATTTTGACACAGGGTTTTGCTAAGCTACCCTGGCTGGGTTGGAACTTGTTAATCCTCCTGCCTCAGCCTCCCAAATGGTTGGAATTAAAGGAATGCATCATCACACTGAGCAAAACTAGATTTGTTTTCTTTCTCCCTCAATTCTGAGTGAACCTCATACCAACCATGCCTCTGCTGTGATCAAACACAGCCAGGCACATCTGCTGCGAGGCCAGGTGATAAAAGGAAAGAGGATGCTATCATCAGACCCATAAACCAGCAGAGGTGGCAGGCCACTGCTCCACAGCAGCCCGCCCGGCAGACCACTGAGTTAAAGACTTCTGACACTGCTCAGGATTGTCAGGAGCGGGAGAGAGAGGCAAGGGAGGCTTCACCAGCCGTGAATCATCGCTGCACCCCCCGCAGCTGAAGCAGAGGCCACAGCCCAGCTCCCGTGCTGCCTGGAACACGCAGACCACAGACCAATCCACTGCGGGGCCAACTCAATTTTCTAGTTACAGATCTTAAGTACTTAGGCATGTGCTCCCGAGAACACACATCCCCTACACAGGGCTGAGAAAGGGAATTGTGCCGAGGAACAGAATAATTGAATCAAGATTTCTGTCACGCTGCTCTCAGGCCCCAGACCACAGCCCTTTTTTTCTTTTTCCTTTTCTGACTAAGGTTTTACAGACTCCCAGGAGGTCGCTTCTCCTCTCAAACCGATTAATGTCAGCAACACTGGCAGCCAGTTCAGAGGAAGGAGACCTGCGTTAAGGTGGGCTGTGTGTGGCGAGAGCTAGCCGGCTCCAGAGGCCCAGGCAGCATCCAGCCTGCCAAAGTTCGAGGAAACCAGCTTGGAAGATGGTCGTCTTTAATCCCTGAGAGGTCCCTCTACTTCTTCCTTCGAGGCCCAAAGGCAAAATTGAGATGGTTATTGGTTTCCTCCACCCTCTTCCATTACCAGGACTGAAGGCCTTCTGAGAAGGCCCCGCCCTCAGAGGAGAAGCCCTCTACCTCCAAAGGTGCCCCCTCACTGCAGGACAGGGTGGTGGGGGCTTTGCCCAGCCCCCTTCTCTCCTCCCCAGACCCCACACAGGGGACTGTGCTCAGACCATCCACACACTGGGATGTCAGGGTCCTCTCTGTACACACAAGGTCTTCTTAAAGGCCACAACGCTCAGGCCACAGGCTCTGCTACGCCTTCCTCCACCAAGGGATGAAGAAGGGAGACTGGCAAGCAGCCCACACTCCCGGTGAGACCTCTGACTGCCCCACCTGGTCCTCTTGGAAAGGACAAGGCTGGGGGAGGAGGGGTGACAACCCTGGTTCTCTGCAGATACGAGGGTGCTAAGGGTGCTTTGCTTCTGCTTTCACTGTGCACCCCAAATGGATTCTGTCCCATCGGATGCACCCTTGATTGGCCGCACGGCCGTCTCTTACCTTCATCTCTCTTGCGCTTGTTGGTATCGGCACTGGGGGACGTGATACCCAGGATGCCACTGATGGAATATGAAGAGCCAGCTGAGTCCGTGCTCACTGACGACACCTGTGTCACGGAGCCCGTGGACACTGCACGAAGACAGAGGGGCGGTCAGGGCCAGCAAGAGGCAGAAAGGTGGAGGGCATGGGGCAATCTGTCACAAAGGTGTGTGGCATTGTGGCGTTGTGGCCAGCCTGAAGACCCTTGACTCGTGACAATCACCACACAAGCCTCGGCCATTTGCCCAGATTCTGTGTGGAGGAGAAAGGACAGGGATATGGGCAGCAAGGAAGACTGACCACACAGCAAGGAGCTCAGGGACAGGACAGAAAGGGCATGTGGTCAAATCCAGCCAGCCCAGGAAGCGGGAATTGGGGACCAGAGAGAGAAAGAGGTGCTACAAAGCTCCTGAGATTCGTTCAGCCCTGGTTACGAGCTCATTCATGCACAAAAAAACCTTTACACTCTTCCCAGGCAGCCAAATGCAGGCTGCCTATTTTTTTATCGTCCCTTATTGTCTCTTCTCTTTCCAGCTTACTTGGATTTCATTTTTTATATTAATTATAATAAGATGCCTAATATTTTCTAAGAACATTCTGTGCTAGGCATTGAGGCATTATCTCGTTTAATTCTGAGAAGAACCTTACAAACTACATGATGTTATTATCCCATTGGAAAGGTAAGGGAACAAGGATCAGAGAAGACAAATGACTTGCCCAAGGTCACACAGCTAGTAAGAGACCTGTAATCCCAGCTGCTTGGGAGAGTGAGGCAGGAGAATCCCAAATTGGAAGTAAGTCTGGGCAACTTTGGTGAGAATTTGCCTCAAAAATTAAAAGAGAGAGAGGCGATAGAAACCTTGTGATAAAGTCTTAACTCCTAAAACTACTCTGCCCCCTCCAAGAATTCATAAGGAAAAATAATAATTCTTATTGTTACCATAATATTTTTCATGTGATGATTGAACAGTTCAGAGGGCTATTATTTTTCCCCATTTATCAAATGAGGAAACTGAGGCTCTACAAAGTGAAGTGATTCAAAGTCATTCAGTTGATAAACCACAGTGCCTGAATTTAGTAGCCTCAGGTCATTGCTTACTCAAGGCCTCTTAAGTCTCTAAGGACCAGAAAGGGGAGGGGAATTTTAGACAAGTTCCACATTGACTCACATCCAAAGTCTGAGGGAAACCAGTCTCCAAAGGGTCCTTTCCAGCTGGAAAGCTGGATTCAATTTCAGGGCTATAGGAATTCTTCTTGGTTCATCAAAACCTACCCACCAATCTCAGAAATATCTCCCTGGACTGTAACTGGTTGAAGGAGATGGGCTGCCCTGGATTCTGAGTCTAGGGAATTACTAGTAATGGTGGTGACCACATGGGAAGCTATTTGCTACTTTCCTTGGACTGGGTCCAGTGTCTCCCTTCTACAGACCTGGACAGTACAGTGCCCTTTCTTCCTGAAACTGAGTCTGATCTTAGTTAGGTCTTCCTTAAGAGATACAGACAGAAATCTTTAACTTCTCTTTTCCTTCACAGAAAAGGCTTCTCAAAAATAGATTTATGCAAATCTCACCACCTTTTCTGGGTTCACATGAAAAGAACAGAGGAAGAGGATCACTTGGTACCTCAGACAGCAACAGCCACTTGCAAGTGTGGCCCACCACACCACCGGTGGAGCTAAGGACATCTGGTTAACTATTTTGTGACTGCCCTGGACTCAAAAGGTGGCTCCCACTTCTGGCTCCACCCCTACCTGGAAACAGGGTCTTAAACTCCTTATTTCCTCTCCCTAAGCCTCACTTCCCTCGCTGCTCAGCAAGTTCATCAGCTATAAGGGGCTGCCCACACGGCTCTATAGTTTTAGTAAAAATCTGAGAATTAGGCATGATGGTACACACACACAGCCCCAGCACTCTGGAGGGCTGAGGAAGTTCGAATTCAGCCCCGGTAACTTAGCGACTTATTGAAATCCTGTCTAAATAAACAAAAAAATAAAAAAATAAAAAGTACTGAGAAGATAGCTCAGTGCAAAGACCCTGGGTTAAATCCCCAGTATTGGGAAAAAAAATCTGTGGCAAAACAAATTGTTTTGCTGACCTACAATACAGTGAGTCCCTTAAATCTATTCCAAGAACAGGTTTTCGTGTGATGCTGGTCTGATTTTTATTGCTGTGGAGCCTTAAAGCCACAAATGAAATCTCGGCCACAAACACCAAGCCTCCCGGAAGTCTTCCTCAGCCCTTTAGCCCCAGCTCTACTTAGCTGGTGGCTCCCTCTCTGCTCCTCAGCACTGACACTTTTTTCTTGGACTTTTCCAAGCTTCTCCTCAGTACATCCCCCAATGGCTCAGAAGCTGGTGACCACAGGGATTTCGTCCAGCCTCATCTGTAGCACTGGTCTCCAGTGCTGCCACTTGTCTGCACAATGCAGGTTAGCAAACACTTTCCAAAAGCATTGCTTAGTGAAAAATCATCTCATGGCAGCAAAGAATTCCCTTTTACCTTTACTAAAAGAAACATGCTTGGAGGATCAGAGATCTCAGAGTACTTGCTTTGTGCTCTCTGTCCATCAATGAGAAAACTGAGGCTCTCTGACTGATGTAAAGGGGTTTCATAACCCACTAGTGAGTTAAGGATGGCATTGGAGCTATAAACAGCCCTCTGCCAGCTTCCCCACCACCACAGGAAATTCATGCTTTTAGTTAAAGAAAGGGTGGTGCTGATGAAGGTATACACAATCTGAAGTGTGATTATGTAGATTCACCAGAACTATAAGAGGCTTGCTAAACAGGCTACCTATTTGCTTGCAATAGAGTAACTTTCCTCCCAGCTAGCCAGAGGGGTTCCCTTTGTCCCAAGTAGAAAAACAATATCCCTTAAATAGAAACCTGAAATTTCCAACTCATCCTTGAAGAGAAAGCAATGGAAACGTCCATACTCTTGAGTAGTGGGAGAGGGGTGCAGTGTTCATTCTTGGGCAGACTTACATTTAATAGCAAATCATGGTCACTCAGACTTCACCCATGAGCATCAGAAACCCCACTGGCAGCCCTTGACAGTTCACAGAGTACATGAGATCGAAGCGAGAGAAAAAGAAAAAGAAAGTTTGGGAAGTTTTGCCTCATCTTCACTCAAGACTGCAAGTGCACAAAGAATTGCAGAAGGTCTGGTTGATAGAAGAAAAAAATACATTCAAAACTACTTACTGACTAATGATGCAGAAAATGTTATGAATAAGTATCCCTTTCTTGATTTATTACTTTAATTATCTGACATTCTATAGACCCCCATTAGTGGATTTTTTTTGGCTTAGATTTCAATTTTCTGTCTCATGGTGAAAGCTATTTATCATAATAATCAGTAAAATTCAAAACCTTTTAGCAGTATTTATAAAATTCATTTACCGGGTTCAGCCCTTGGAGAATGACAAAGAAGACGCATGAGGACGTGTGCCGAAGTGTTTTATGCAGAATTATCTGTCCATATGAGTGATTAAAAGTTCTTTAGAATATTTGGAGCCCATTAGAGTTTCGAAATTTTTTTTAAAAGTTCGTCTTACCTATGTTGTGGCTGGAAGCTGGGACCGGCTGGTTGGGGGGCTGCTGCACTTTTGTCCTGATGATCCTGTGGATGATTGGGAAAAACAAAAAAACAAAACAGCTCTTTATCATCAGGAAGGAGAAGAGACTATAGCCAATTACACTCAGACAACCAGAAACGCCACACCACACTGGGGCACAGGGACTGAGCTGGGGGACATTAGGAAGCCTGGCCTGTTTGCTCCAGTTCTTCCACGAATTGGATGGTGACCTCATGGTTCGTTCCACCATGAATTTCAACACAATAAGAGAAGAGTTAGAACAGACCCTTCTTTGCTTATTTTAAGTAATTAAATTCTTTTCAGAGGAAAAAAATTAAAATCCTATTGAAAAGAAAAAAGATCTTAAAAGCTGGGTGTGGTGGCACACTCCTGTAATCCCAGCATTTGAGAGGCTGAGGCAGGAGAATAGCTTGCAAGTTCAAGACCAATCCTGGACTACAGGCTTGGCTAAGTGAGGCTAAGGCCAGCCTGAACTGCATGGTGAGATCCTGTCTCAAAAAGAACAAAAAAAAATAAAATCTTACAGAAAAGCCCATATACACAGACAATATATGATAACAGAATCCCTTCCCTTTGCCACCCGGTAGCTAGGACATTCTACAGAAACTTGGGCTCTGGGGAGTCAGTTATAAGCTCCCATCTGGGACAGTGCCTGGGACCCCCAGAAGACCACAGGACCAGTGCCTCTTTGTGCACAGAACAGAACCACGTACCACAAGTCTCTTCGGGGTTTACAAGGAAGTTCCTTCCCTGGAATTGGGAAGGAAGGTACAACGTAATACAATATTCAGCTTCATTGGAAAAGGTCTATTCCAGTCTCAAACTATTATCTTTTAAAAGGACATTTAGTAGAGTTTTGCTTCACCCTTGTGCATATTTAAAAACATCCATTTTCTCTTAACAAAATCACAGTTAAATCACATTCAGTTCTGCATCCTGCTCTTTTCGTGCGAACCATCCCTCCCACTGGTACTGGGGACTGAACCTCTGCTCCTCTTACTGAGCAAAGCCCCAGCCTTTCTCATTTGGAGACAGTCTCCGTGAATTGCTAAACTGTCCAATCAGGGGCCGAACCTGTGCTTCCTCTGCCTCAGCTTTCCAGAGTGCTGGATTACAGGTATGTGCTACCACATCCAGCTTCACACACCTTTGATGAGTGACCATTACACAGCATCCGGAAGTTCTCTTCAAAGTTGCACTGCGTCTCAAGTTTGTGTGAACGAAGAAGAAAGATAGAAGCAACAGATGCCAGCTGGGTATGGTATTGCCCGCCCGTAATGCCAGCACTCTGTGAGGCTGAGGCAAGGTGATGGCAAGTCTGAGTCAGCATGGGAAAGTCACATTTTTTCTTCTTTTGGTTTTTCAAAACAGGGTCTCACTTTGTAGTTCAGGCTGGGCTTGAACTCATTTTGTAACCAGTGTTGGCCTATTAACACACTATGCAGCCCAGACTGGCCTCAAACTCATAGTGATCATCCTGCCTCAGCCTCCTGCAGCCTCAGAAGTTTAGCAATTTAGTAAGATCTTGTCTCAAAATTTGAAAAAGGGCCTTGGGGTTTAGCTCAGCAATTTAAGTGCCTGCCTGGCAAGTACAAGGTCATGAATTCCATCACTGGTACCAAAAAAAATTTAAAAAACAGTGGCTGTGGAGATAGCTCAGTGGGGAGACCCTGAGTTCAATCTCCAGTACCAAAAATAAGTAAGTAAATAAGTTGCTGATGCCTCCCCTTAGGCTCACTAGGCAGCAGGCTCCGCCCTCCTGGACTGGCCACCCAGACCAATGAGTGTCTGTAGTTAATGGTCTAGGATGGATTTTTCTGCCCTCTCTATAGCCCAAACCCAGGCCCTCTGTACCCCTGGCCCCTGGAGAGCAGCAAGAATGTTTTGCCCTTTTCCGATGAGTCAGCTCAAGTGTAGCCTTAAACGCATTCGGAGTGTGTGTTTGTTTTCTCCAATATTAAACCATTTATTTTAACTAAGCAAACACAGCATGGACCAAACAAGGACGTGGCCGCCAGGAAGTCTTTTTACCACCTCGACTGAGTTGGTGTACGACCAAGCTTACTATGTGTGTCACCTTCTTTGCACATGTAGACATACAGCCAGACACCTGAACATACGGATGTGTCAAACACAAACACAGTTTATCTACATTTCAAACATGTAGGGAAATATATTGTGATTATTTTCCACTGAAGTCCAACGTAAAATCTGAAACTTCTGCTAAATTTGTACATAAGCAAAAGAAAGAAAATTACATTTTTTCATTTTTCTTTTAAAACACTTATAAACCACCAGGAAACATTATCAGTTGTAACAAAGTCACTGATAAACAGTTACATCATGTGATTAGGCGCACAGACTCCAAAACTAAACTACTAGAATTTGAATCCCAGCCTTGCAATTTACCACCTACATAACCTTGGGTAAATTACTTCTCTATACCTTAGTTTCTTCATCTGAAAAATGGGATTAAGAATCATTCTACCAAAAAAAAAAAAAATCATTCTACCCCCATAGGGGTTTTATTTATTTATTATTTATTATTTTATTTATTTTATTTTATTGGTGATACCAGGGATCAAACTCATGACTTCACGCTTGTCAGGCAGGTGCTTATGCTACTGAGCTAAATCTCTGGCCCCCTCATAGGGTTTTTATCAGGATTGAAATAAGTAACTACGTAGGCCATGTTGATGGCATGTGCCTGTAATACCAGCACAGGGAGCTGAAAAAGAGTTACAATGGGTTCAAGGCAAGCCTGGGCTGCATAGTGAATTCAAGGCCTGCTTAAGCTTTATAGCAAGACCCTGTCTCAACCCTTACCCCACAAAAAAGAAAAAGAAGTAATTAAGTACCTTGAAGTAGCTACTATGTATAAATGCTTAATAATTTTTAAATATCATTATTCTCATTGGTATCTGCATAAAGACTTATGGCCAACTTCAACCTTAAAATTTTGCTATTTTTCACATTTTCTTTTAAAAAGCATAAGGGTCTCTTCTTTGGGAGACGGGGAGGAGAAAGTGACCATCCTCATCCCTTATTTTAAGGTTGCAATGATGCTTTATGAGGGGTCCTAGAATTGTAAGGGACCCCAAAGCTGCCCAGAAGGGTGAGAGACTTTACCCATCTTAGTGGCAGCAGCCACCAAGGAAAAACAAAAAGCATCATCTTACACTGAGAAGAAACAGTAGCGGGAAAAACAAGGCTAATGAATGATAGTAATTTTTAGGAAAAAATTAAAGTAACAAGCTATCAGCAAGATCTGTCCCAATCTGCTCCAGTAAAACTGTACTATGGGCTTTTCTAACCCAGAGATATTTGGAACTGATGGGCAGTCAGCATGAAAAGGTATTTCCTGGGGCTGGGAATGTAGCTTAGTAGTACACTGCCTGCCTAACGTGCACAAAGCCTTGGTATGATCATTAGATCAATATTAAAAAAAATGAGAGAAAGAAAGAAAAAAAACAGGCTCATTCTTACATCACAAATCAAAAACATGATTTTGGATGCTCTATGAGCATTCTCTGGCACAACACAGAAGAAAGCCCAGCCATCAACCTTTCTAGAAAGCCCTGGGGTCATACAGCGAGCCACCTCAGACTCCCAGCTCCCAGGCCTAAGCACTCTGAACAACACTTAAAAGAGAGGGTCCCTCTGCTAAACACTTCCTATCTGAAGCATAAAGCAGATTTCGATTCAAAATTCATTTAGTATCTGAGGGCCAAAACTCCAATGGGCTCACATATAATGGACATTTATGGATCCCACTTCTACACGCTCCCGTCCTCTGAAAAGCTAGAGGTCTTCTCATCACCATTGCCCACTCCCACACCTCCTCCACACACACACAAATTGTACTGGAAGAGAAATTACGCTTGAAAAGTGCTGAAGAAACACACACTCCTGTGGCCCTGGTGAAACTGCCTCCAGTGGGGAAAGAAGCGTGGACCATCACCTGCACTGAGAACCCAAAACCCTGGAGCCCAGCTGGGCCGTGCTGGAAGGGAGCCCAGCTGGCGTCCAGGCTGTGACTGATGTGGAGAAGAGGGAAGAAGCAGGCAAGCAGTCTCAGAAGACTTGCTGCCAAAGTTAGGATTAAAAGAATTAACAAACTGTTGCCCCCAGGCCACCTTCAGCCCTCTATGGTCTATGTTACTTGAATTAATTGCTAACGTGTATGAGTTGTGAGCTTTTCCTCAAATACCTGATTTCCAGCTTCTCTTGAAAAATCAGAACACCCAACAGTGCTGGCCCCACATTTCCACTGCTCCTCTGAAGTAGGGATGGCATTTGTTGTCTGGTCCACTATTTGGCCCCATTTTAGAACCATGGAATTGAAACAGTAGAGAAAAGACACCATTCCACCCATCCTTTGGGTCAGTTCTGGGACAGCCACCTCCAACTGACACTCAGGCTGGACTCTAAGAACCTCTCTTAGGTTGTACAGCATCCCGGCACATACTGGTTCTTAAGAAGCCAAATAAACAAGATGGTTTGTGTGCCAAGAAATTTTCCACAAGCTAGGAGAAGTGGCTCAGTGGTACTTAAATCTCTGTCAGTCGTGGTTCCCTGGGTCAGTTCCAGAAGACAGCAGAAAGGCACACACTTCTGTGGGTGGACAGTGGAGGGGACCAGGAGAACTAGGGAGGCAGCCAGCACAACCTCCTAACATGCTTGACACAGGAAATAGTGGGAAACTGCCTCTGAGGGAGGCAGGGGTTAGGTGAGAGGCAGAGGTTAGGACCCTCCTGCAGGATGACATGTGTGAGGCAGGCTTTGAAGCTGCATTCATTTGAACACGGCAGGAGTTTTGCCTTCCTATGGAAGAAAACATGGATGTCACTATGGTTCGGGCTTTCTGTGAGCGGGTGTGCAGAATACGATTTGTCCACACTCAGTGAGCTCTTGCTGAAGGGGGCAGTGAGAAGCCAGAGTGCTTCCAGAGAGGGCACAGGAATGGGCTACAGATTGGGGAGAAAGGGAGACAGGCTCTGAAACGGAGGAGGAAGGACTGCTTTACTCTTGCTTGCCTCTCTTCTCCCGGAAGCTCAGCTCAATCACGGGTGCCATCCTACAGGGCAGTGGCGGAAGCAGCCTACCCCTCCTCTTATCATAGACTCTGCTCCTCTATCTTGAGATAACTCCCCTTCTACTCTCCCATCTGGGCCCCTGTTTCTGTATGAGAATATTTAAATTAAAACAATTACCACAGTAAAAGCCATGTTGCCACTAATCCCCCTAAAAACACTTCCCTCTCTTTGAACACACTTTCCTGTCATTCTTGCCACTTTCTTAAGCAGCACTGGAGTCCTCTTTCCAATGTGTCTTCTCAAGGTGTGATCAAAAGTGCAGTGAACCCTGCTGCTAAGAGCCATGCAACAGGAAGGAAGTTTGGGGAAACATTATCACGTATGCTGTTGACCTTATTCCCTGGATCTGCACTGTGTAAATTCCAGCTCTTCTCCATGAGAGGAAAACATTTTGAATTGATTTGGGATATCTGGTCAGCCAGAACAGCGCAACTATAAAGACCCAGCTCCAGGCACAAAGCATCAGTGGATCGGTGATGTCCCCGTCCCACTCCTCACAGCCTCTAACCACTGCTCGCTTTGCTCCACGTGCTTCTTTCAAACAGCTCACTTTGCCATTTAAGTAAATGTATTTTATATGGCAATTGTGGTTCCCCCTACCCTAAGTGAGAAAAAGTTGGCAAAGTTCATAAACTTACTGGTTTGGTGTACCACTTACATTTTTCTAAAATACATGAAAAGAAATTCATCACAAGTCAATGCAATCTTTGCATTACAGAGGATATAAATTAAGGCCCTGCAATTGGATTATACTTGAAATTATTCTCCACCACTTAAAAATATAGAGACTTGGGGCTGGAGATTTAGCTCAGCAGCACAAGCGCCTTCCTTGCAAGTGTGTGGTCGTGAGTTCAATCCCCGGTACCAATAAAAAAGAAAAAGACAAAAAAAAATAAAAAAAAAAAAATAGAGACTTAGCTGAGAGTGGTGACACCCATCTATACTCCCAGGACTCTGGGAGGCTAAGGCAGGAGAAACACAGGTTCTATCCCAGCTTGCACAAATGAGGGACCTGATGAGAAATTGGTTGTATGTTCAAATTATAATTTTTATAGGTCGGGTTTAAATTATTGAAAAATGAAAATTGTTTAAAAAGGATTGAAAGCATAGTGGAATGCAAAGATACTGACTGGGTTCAGTTCCCAGAAACAAACCAACCAATTAACACAGGGATTGCACATATGCAAACACACACACACAAATACATATACACGGGTTCTAGTTTCTGGCTTCTCTTGAAAGGCAACAGCATCAAAAACTCTTGGCAAACACAGGGTTCACATTCACGGCAGCATTTAATTGAAGCTGAGAAGCAGGTGCTCTTTAACAGAGTTTGGGTTGACTCACTTGCCACAGTCCCTGCCATTCTCTAATCTTATGCCTGGCAAGCTTCCTTTATTACAGTACCTGTCTAGCCCCACATAACGTTTTAGAGTTTGTGATTCTCACCGTGTACCTAAAGTTATCTTGTGAACCACCTAATTATACGTATACTGTACATTGGTAAACCATGGGCCCCAAAACCTGACTAGCATTTTGATTGTGAGTTCTCTGCAGAGCAGAACTACTCCAACATTGCTTTAATTATATGTCACCACATCCGTGCTTTGGGAGGCTCCAAAAAGTCACGTTGCTTTTTCTGTCATAGAAATCTTTAGATGAGCCAGAAGTAGTGGATTCACAAAACACACTGTAGCACTTCATTATCCAGAAAAAGAACAAATGTTACTCCCCCCAGTCCAAATCCAAAACCATATAATCACTCTTGCATCCTTGGCAAGTTTGTCCAGACTGTGCAGATTTCTAAGTGCACGTGAGAATCCCAGTCGCGATGAGGAGCCTCGCTGGGATACAGACTGAGAAGCTGTGTGCTCAGTTCCTCTCTATCTCCTCGGCACTGTGCATGACCCCAGGGCTCTGGTAAAGGCTGGCCAAGAGAAGGAAAGCAGGGCAGCATTTATGAACCATCAACACATCTGACCACACACTGATTCTGTGCACTTCGGTCATCACAGAAGAGGTGACATCAGGATAAGAAGGACCTCAGAGGCATTCCAGCCTGATCGCCTCTTTCTGCCAGAAATGAGGGATGCTCTGTGTCCAGACAGGTTCTGCACTAATCATGGGAGGGCAATGAAAGAATGGGAGCTGCTTAATTCCCAGTCTGCTAGATTCTCTTTTCTTCGTGGAGTCTGTGAACAGTCATTTCCGTTCATCTCACAACTTCGTCCCTGACTCCATGGGTTTAAATGGCATTGAGACGATACCGTCCACAATAAAAAATTTTCTTCCAGAAGTTTATTTTTTGTGCTAAAGGTATAGTTCCATGGTAGAGTACTTGCCTAGTACGCCTAAAGCCCTGGGGTTCAATCACCAGCAATGCTAAATAAATGTTTAAATTTTAAAAATAAATTTTACTTTTAAAGCTCTCAAAGAGCCATTCACTGTAGCTTGAGTCTACCTAGAGAGGAGAGAAAGCCATTGTGGCTCCCACAGAGAGGCTGTGTGCCTGGTATCCTGCTGTCTCTCTCTCCATGGATGAGATTTGGGGGAGTTTTGGAGAAGGAGTGCCCTCATCCCATAGCATCTTAGCCTCCTGAACCTCCTCCTTGGAGACAGAACACCCACAAGAGGACGACCAGGGTCCTGGGCTGTCAGAGCAAGTCATTAAGGTCCTACTTCCGGTTAGTGGCAGAACAAGAGTCAAATCGCCCAATGTGTAGTGAAGCCCTGCTTGCCACATTCACTGGCTCAACCTCTGCCCAAATTGAAGGCTGGATTTTCTTCCTCAGAACCCCTGACATAAGCCAGTGGTAGGACAACAAGCCTTGAGCTGAAGGAACAACATTTGTGAGGGCTTACTCTGGACAGTTGACTACCCAGGACGCCACACAGCCGCACAGTGAAGGGAGTGATGGAACTCACTCTGGACTTACACGGTTCTCAGGCAACCAGGCTAGTGGTGTGGTCTTCTCTCTCTGGGCCTACAACTTCTGCCCACTGGGGAGAAGAGGCAAAAGGGAGGAAAACAGAGGCCCAGCAGCCCCATTAGCATCTCTCTTCTCCACAAACTCATGAGGAGTTTTGATCAAAGAGAAGCCAGATCTTCAGGGAAGATATACACAGAACATTCAGGACCCCACTCTGATCCCCAGGCCTCTATAAGCACCAGCCCCTCACCTGTTGATGGAACTGACGCTGGGCACTGTGTCATTGTCACAAACTCGCTCTGCCAGCAGCCGGTCCCTGATCTCCCAGGCAAACATGGTGGGGTTTTGGCGTTTATACTCAGCAATCTTTTCCACCACTTTGGGCGTGGCAACCTTTGGTTTGGATCCTCCGATTACCCCAGGTTTGATGCTTCCTGTCTCATAATACCTAGGACCCAAGGAGAAAAGAGGTTAGCAGGGAGGAACCAGCAAAATACATGAACATTTGAAATAGGACTAATATGAATTGAGTTGAGCTGCAAATGTAAATCACAAGTCAAATTTTCAAAACTTGGTACAGGGGCTGGGGATTTAGATCAGTGGCAAAAAGCGCTTGCCTGGCAAGTATGAAGCCATGAGTTTGATCCCCAGTACCAAAAAAAAAACTTGGTACAAAGGGCCAGGGATTTAACTCAGCAGCATAAGTATCTGCCTGGCAAGCACTAGGTCATGAGTTCAATCCCTTGTACCAAAAAAAAAAAAATAATAATAATAATAATAATAATCCTAAAACTTGGTACAAAAATGTAAATGCCTCACTAATAATTTTTGTATGTTGAAATTATAATTTTTATATTTCATGTTTAAATATGCAATCAAAATTAATTATATTTTTTTCACTTTTCTTCATGTACTACTCAAAAATTTTGAAATTTAATACATGACACATATTTCTTTTGCACATTACTAGTCGAATGCTACGCAGTGACAAAAACTGCCACATTCATCTACCATTCTACAGCTTATGAAGAATTTCAAATCAGTTTTCTCTTTGTTCCTCAACAGCTCTAATGCACATAAACTGTTTTGAATGAATGAAAGAGTAAATAAACAAATAAATAGCTACTTCTCTGTGACATAAAAGAAATTCACAGCAGCTAACGGGCTTCCTCAAGGTCACCCAAGAGCAAGTGGGCAAGCTAGCACTGAGGTATAACTCTCAAACTAAAATTTCCCCAAGGAAGTGATTTAGACCTTTGATTTGTCAGCTATCCTTTCTCTTAGCAGAATCCCCAAGATCCTGTGCAACTGTTCTCTAAAATGCAACTTATTTTTCCATAAAGAAAAACAATAACCCCGGTGTAAAATTAAAAGGAGTGTTAGATTCCAGAATTAATAAAAAATGTATTTTGAAAGTCCAAACCTAAGCAATCAGAAAAACCAACCAGGAGTCTCGGCAGCTCTTCCAGGGCCCTCCCTTGAGGTAAATGGCTGTTTCTAAGGACATTTCCATGCTATCAGCTTCTCCTCGTTAACACAAATAGGATGTCAGGGTTTTACAGTAAAACCGAGACCAGGGAGAAGAACGCCATGAAAGATCATTTCAGGGGGGAAAAATGACTTGATGTTTTTTCTAAATGTAAGCTGTCACTGAATGTGACTTAATATTTACAGAGGATTTTTGGACCTCTTCTTCCAAAAGAGATTATCTTAATGTTGAAATTTTTTAAAGTGAAACACAGTTTAGAAATAAATAGAAATGTTTTAACCTAACAAGAATAAGGGTATGAGAGGATTCTGGGATGGGTAGAAATGTTACTCAGGAACAATAACTGGTAACCTCTATAGATGCTGAAATTCTCAGCTTGAATTAGTCTGTTTAGAGCCAAGTTAGTGAATATTCTAGAAGAAAAGAAGTAAATTGAGGAGCAGTGAACTGGAAGTGAAAATTCTATTCTTCACTGAGAAGAGTAAATCATTACAAAATGTGGTCATAACAAAATTCAACCTATCCTCCCTCTTTCTGAAAAACTGTTGAAAACATTTTCCTGTAATTTTCTGGTAAATTAGGTTTTTCAAAATATCTCAGATTGGGGGGGGGGCAGAAATCTAGCAAAGATCTAAATGCAGGCACACAGTAATCTCTGCAGACTTCAGTTGTCCTGCCAATTTTACAACAGAAAGTCGGTGCTTACTATAACATGACACCTTTTATTTAGGTACAACCCTTTACAGTTTACAGCGCTCTCCTTCAGAGTATCTTGGTCCTTACACCAATCCTTTGAGGCCAGCAGAGCTTCACAGAAGAGGAAATAAAGATAGAAGACTGTTCCACCTTACTTCTGGAGGCTAAAGGCAACCCCCCAGCTTTTAAACTTGTCTTTGAATCCAGTGTTCTTCCCACCAGAGCAATCTACTACTTTGGTAACAAGATTTTAAATTACAGTAATGTTGATTCCTTGCAACTATAGAGAGCTTTACTGTTTTACAGATATTTTACATGTCATATTTAATTCACACACTGAATGAATAGTCAAGGAATGACGGCTAGGACAGGGACAATCTCAGGGCAGGACTTACAGACAGAGGCAGATATTCAAAACATGACCATCAAATGGGACTGTACCCTTTGTACAGCAGCACGAAGATGGCCGGTGGGTAACAGTGTGCAGGGTTCCACACCCATCCCACCTGAGCAGTGCCAGCCATGGCAGGCTGTGGTCTCGAAATGAAAGATCTCAGGCACCCTTTTGACTGACACATAGGCCAGACCTCTGGAAGGCAGCACCGACACTCCTGAAACCCCAACTCACAACTGTGTCAAGAGAGGATTCGGACTTAATAAGTCTCCTTTCATCTCAGCAAAACAGCCGTGCAGCCCTGTGGCTCACTGACAAAAGACAAACAGCAGCCACCAATGGTGCAGAGAGCACTGGGCTGGGGGCGAGTGGGTGCTGGTCAGTGGCTCTGACCTCACTGGCTGTGTGATCTTGGGCAATTCACTCACCCATTCTAGACTTCAGTTATGCCACCTATAGCCTAAGGGAAGATGTTTGCCCTGCTTGAATTGTAGGGCTGTTTTGAAGACCAAAACCCCAAATGGTTATGAAAAAGCTTTCGCAAAGCGTAAAATAAAGAACACAAGTTGAGGATTAAAATCCTCATTAAAATGTTTATTTTTACTGTGTAGCATACCACCCAGTTCCAAAACCCAGACTCCAATGAGAGAAGACAACAGCCAGGCTCAGGGTGGATTTAACGCAGCCTCACATGATACCAAGCTCTGCCTCTCCAGCCCCTCTGCAGCCTGGAGCTCTGAACCGAATGCTCACGCTCCTGGCAGACTGCCTATCTTCCGGAGGGCACAGGGGTCCTCCTTGCCTGCCCCAGGGACTTTGCTTGCCTTGCCACACAGTCTCTGAAAACCACAGCCACCACACACTGTACGCTATCTACAATCGGACCCATCAAATTCTTCCGTGACAAAAAAAAAAAGAAACAACAAAAAAAAAATCTCTCGCTGGAAGAGCCCCAATTCAGAAATTCCCAGTCACACTGTTTTAGGACTGAACTTGTTTCTTAAAAGGCAGTTCTAATTAGAGTGACATTTTGTCCAGTGTAGTTCTTAGTTATGAAAATAATGAGCTATGAAATTCCAATTTATTGTTGACAACTTAAACGGCCAGGCACCAGAGCGGCGCATAACTTCCGAGTGCCACTCTACCTAGTGACAAATCTATTCTGGACCGCGGGAGGCTGCCACCAGGGCTTGGAAAGGTCCGGGTCCCCCTAGTCTCCATGGGACAGCAGAACATGAGGACTCAGCGTTTGGATGTCCCCTCGGAGAAAGGCTCTGTATCTTGAAGATTTCAAACAGCGAGCAAAATGTCGGCTCAGCAAAGATGTCTCAGCAAAAACAAAGAAAGGCCTTCTTTCTTCCTCTCTCTCCCTCGTACAAAGAAGCTGCGCAAGATGTATCTGAGACTCACTCTGCTTTTGAAGGCTGATGCTGAGATAGCCTAAAATATTTCTTTTCTCTCTTCTTCTCTCATGCCCTTGCTTCTCTATTTCTGTTTTAAAACCATTTTCTTTCCTCTTTGTTTCTTGTTTCTTTACCTCACTGTTCGCTACTTTCTTCGGCCACTCTTGCTCTCACCCTCCTGTTTAAAGCCACCATTAACAAGAGCACTAACAAGAGCTGATTTCCTGCAATACTCTCTGAACTCTGGCGAGGGTTCATTTGCTAGCTGAGTGTTAACCAGGAGCAGACCCTCAGCCTCCATAGTTGAGGTGATCTGCATGGGCCAGAAAGAGGATGAAAGAAACAGAGGGATCAAGGACCCTAAAGAAGCTGCCAGACCCTTGGCCCCCAGACTCCTTCCTTTGGCCTTGAGCAAGACTCTGTAAAGTTATTCGACAGTGCTGTTCTATCTGTGAACATTTCTTGAATTCCAGCAAATGGAAGGAAAAGAGCGCACAGAAAGTCACAACGTCACTGACATACCTTAGACTATTTTTTATTCAGGCACCTGCTCTCAAACTGTAACACAAGCTACAGAACAAAGGTTGCTTTGTGGCCCAGGAAATGAAATAGGCAGCTAAGCCTGAATGTGCTCCTGCCTGCCAGGGCAGACCTAGAACAACCACACACCTGAAACCAAATCTATTGCTGTGTTCTGGGGCTATGGGGAGATACACATGGCCCAGGAATTCTTCAGGCTTCATTCCAACCCACAAACAGACTGAGACTGGCCAGATAAGCCTGGCTCAGTCACTCCAGCACGCTAGGTTTCCTCATCTTAAAACATGCTTCACTGGGTCATGCTGAGGCTATTGAGAAAATAAGCAGTAACACTAAAGGCTATGCAGCCCTCTGGGAGAATCGTCACTGTTAGTATTTTGCTTGCAGCAAATCGCTGGGTCAAATAGCAACTTTCAAATGTCAGATTTGAGAGTTAGCATTTGCCAGTTTCTTTTTTCCTTTCTAATTTAATATACACTTAGGATGCCTGTCACTACAAAGAAAACAAAGCATACAGAAGAAAATGCTGCAGCTCAACCTCATAAGGCTGATGATGACCCAAAACATGAAAATGATGACTGACTTTTGAAAGTAGAATATGCTTTTTGAAAATATTAAAATGAAACATTGAGAGCTGGGGAATTGGCTTAGTGGTTGAGTATGTGCTTACCATATGCAAGGCCCTGGTTTCAATACCCCCACCAAAAAAAAAAAGAAAAAAGAAAGAAAAGGAAAGGAAAAAATAGAAAAGAAAAAAGAAAAAGAAACATTGAGCTCTGAACTCTGGTTGTGTGATACCATCCAGCCCTGCCCAGGGTCCTGAGCTCACCTAAAACGTGTAAGGGAAATACCCTAGTGCCTCTTACTCGGGTGCTCTTTAGAGTAATTCACTAAGCTTGCGGAAACCAGTCCCTCCTCAGTCCCTGTATTCCACACGTTACTTGAGACAGGGGTTTCCCGGGGCTACTTTGAACTGGATGGCCTCCGAAAGACTTTCTAACCTCCAGATGCTGTGCACATAGGGCAAACTGCCACAGTGATCCTCACTATGACAGGGCACATTGGACAGTTGCTGATTCATCTTTTAAGTCTTTAATTGAAAGATCAAGGGAAGCCTGGAGTCCTGCCTTTACCTGCCAAGAATTTTGCTGACACAACCATGGCTGACCCGAAGCTGCCTGGAGATGTCGCAGGGCCTGACACCTTGATGAGCAAGTTCCACTATCCTTTGGCGGACTACATCCGGGAGTGGCCGTCCATTCACAAAAACCCCCCCAAGCTGATTCACTCCTCCATGTCCTGAAACAGATCAGAAACAAAAGGCAAGGGGAAGGGTAGTTAGAACCAGTCACATAGCAGAAACCCAAAGTCCCTCTGTTCACAAACGGCCAGCAGGCTGGGTGTCTCGTGCACCTGAAATCCAATTGTGCAGCCTACATGAGGGCACTAGATTGCTTTTTAAAATTAATCTAACCTTTGTCCACTGCAGCCAGTTACTTGAGCAGCTGATAACAAGTCTCACCATACTATGTTTCCTTTAATTACTAGCATTTCCTCATAATTTTTTAAACAATGAAATATGGGAAGACCCCAATCTGCACTAACTATAGATTATACAGAGGTACAACTTACTATGTGATGCTTAAGTCTAAGGAAGATATGCAGGGGAAAAATTATAGCATAAAACACGTCAAGTTTAAAGAAAAAAAAAAACCTAAGTCGTCTTTTTAGCAAATGTTTTTCAAAGTAAAAAAAAAAGACTATATTAATAAACCTTCATCTCAGGAAAAAAATACTGTAAAATCAATTCAATCTAATTTAAGGACTTTTTAAAAATTTAATAGTATCTGCAGAGTATCTACCGAGACAAAACCTAGCCACTGTCTTAATTAAAAAAAAAAAAATTAAGCCCTTTAAGAAGGTGAGGCTGACATGCAGACTTCACCACTACACCCTCTCAGAGCACACAAAAGAAATGGGTCATAGGATCTTCTACACCCAGGGCATTCCACCCTACTGCGTCGAGACTTGTTATAAAAGCGTTTCCCTAGAATTTTTGGAGTGCTTTGAAACTGACAAGCAGCTTTAAGCTGGTTGGAGGTAGATGGGTGTGGATAAAGAAACTGAAGAAAGCTTTTGAGTTCCAGATTTTATAACGGCTCTGGAATGGATTTTAAGTAAAGAGTCCATGTGTGCATTCCTATCTCTTATATCATAGTCCATCTAGAGGGCAACAAGAACCTACGTAAATTGAAAAGCCACACCAGTAAACACAAAGTGAGCCAATGTAGCAACATCATTGACCTTGTAGCTGTTAATCAGCCACTAACGAGGATTGGAGCCAAAACCAAGTCCAGGCAGAAAGTGATGCTACTGGCAGCTCAGAAGCCAAGGAGGAGGAAACCTCTGCCTTAACTGGGCCTGACTGGGCTGAGACTGGACTGCATAAAGGAAGGCACGGCACTTGAACTATAAAACCTATAAGAGTCACCTCACCTCAGTCATTTCCCCCGGTACTCATCTACTACTCATGTTCATGAACAACATCTAAAATAAAGGAGGCAAAAACATGTATAATGTAACTATATCCTTAAAACTGACCAAACAATCCACTGAAGTTTTCATGAATATTTTCCAAAATCTCCAAGCTGAAGCTTATTTAAAGCACACACGTGTACACACACACACACACACACACAAATTGTATAGATAACTGCAGTCCTTAGTTCCAGTTCTATGCTGAATTTTTCCTTGATTTTTAAAATCAGGTTTAATCAGTTATGATTGTTCTGAAACATTTCAGATATTTAAAAAGTAAAAAAGAAAAAAAGGAAGGAAAGATGAGGAAAAAAAGGAAGGAAGGAAAGAGAAGGTCCCATCCAACAGAGTTCTTCAAGAGTGTCAATGAGGGAATCCACAGCTGTAGTGTGAGAAAAGTCATTGATCCTGGGATTAGAAAGAAAGGAAGCTGAAACTCTGGGAGACAGGAGGTGGGACAAGGCAAGAAAAGAGAAAAAGAGAAATCTGTGGGAAGGTTTCAGACAGTGAGACCTACACACGACAGAAGCAAAGAGAGAAATCTTAGAAAGAAGCAAATTAGACAGGCAGAGGAGAGAAAGAGGAATGAAAATGCTAGAATAAACCAATAAAAGAAGAGAAAGGCTAGGAAGCAGGTATCTGTAAGACTGAGACTTCTGTAGAGCAGGACCTTTGTGATCCTGGGACCTCCAACTCTAGCTCTGTATGTTATTGGAGGACTCAAATCCCAGCTTTTACTTCCTGTGGACTCTAGCTATGTGAGGAGCCATTTACTGAAAAACTGCTATTTTTCCAGGAAAAAAAAAATACAGTTTCGTGAGAAAATGGCACAGAGATGAACACATAAATCAGGTAAAACAACAACAACAAACAAACAACAAAAAACCAGGAAACAGATATAAGGGAAACACAAACCAGCTTCCACAGGGCAGTCAGAACAGGGTCTGGAGGGAGCTGGAGGAAGAAGATTGAGCTGAAGATGCTCCTGGGGCTTTCGTGGCTGTGGTCCGGAAAGGGCTGCCCTCCACAGATGCTACTCAGGCCCTGATAAGACATGCTACACATCAAGTCCCTGCCATAAGCCAAAGACAGCAGCTGTCCATAACCTCTCGAGGGGAGGGTCTCTGCTGACTCAGCTGTGGATTGAACTACAGGACCCACAGGGTCAGTAAAATTCCTCTTAGACTCACCAGAGCAGGAGAATGAGACACACACAGACATGCAAATAGAAGCACAGGGAAAGGGCAGGAATGAAATGTCCCCAGTAGACTCTCCAATGGGTACATAGGTGCTGAACATATGAAAAGTGGGGTTGTGGACACAGACATGGTTGGATTTCACAGAGTGAGAGCCTTGCACAAGGGTACTCACCCTCACAGTCCACTGCCCTCTCTGGAGTCTGAGTCCTTTTCTCTCCACTTCCACAAATCCTCCAATAGCCCAATGTTTATGCCAGGGAGACCAAGAAGCAGCTCCAGCTTTACCCATGGGAACTTCTGTCAATCTTTAGTTGCTCTGATCTCAGTATCACACATATTCTATAAAATGAGTGTAACTGAAGGTCTGGGTGACACTCAGGTAGGATACTGGTTACAGAAGTCCTTCAGAACTGGTACAGATGCTTGGGAGAAGGAAACATCTTGGAGGACGCTGTTGTGTGATGTGAATGATGAACATGTATGGGGGAGGGGTAACTCTAAACTTACCAGCTTATTTACTGGCAGTGCCTGCCCATCCTCATAGAACTGATCCTGCTGGTGATGGGGGACTGACAGGGGCACGAAGATGAGGAGATGACTTTTATCCCAGTCATGTCCTAGGAGCTATTTGCCCCACCCCACTTTTATTGCCCACAAGCTGGGCACCAAAGCAGGCCTACATAGTGCAAGCAAACAGTTTTGGGTGCCAGAACCAAAGCTTCTTCTAAAGAAACCAAGAACTCGCACCAACTTTGAAAACTAGGCTGGCTGGGGACCAACCTCCACTGTGCTGCCAGAGAAACTGAAAATGGAAAGCTGGGACAGATTGAAGGCCAGGGCAAGGAGGCACAGTCATTAACCAGTTTGTTAACCAACACCTGGTAGAAGCTGCCAGGTCCCTGCAGATGCACAGGCAGGAGGCCATCAAGTGCTATCTTCCCAAGGGTTGAGGCACCATCTCTGCGCAACTCAGTGCTGGGCAGAAGGAAGCAACAAGGGCCTGTGAATTTCTGCCGTCAAGGCCAGTCCTTCCCATCTTGTCCCCTAGTCACTTCCTGACTGAGCCAGGGGCTTGCATCTCTCAGAGTATTACCCCAAATTCATTTGTTCTCTGGTTTACTCTGTAAGACTAGAGCTTCTCCAGAGCCAGGCTGAAGTCTGAGCAGGAAAAGACTTCGGAGGTCGCTGGGGTCACTGTGAACTAGAAACCATTTGCACACTGGCCCCACACCATGAAGATTCGTTTGGGCTGGGACCAGAGCAAGCGGCTTTCCGACCCAAACCACCCCATCACTTTGGAGGGTTACCTCCTCCCTCCGACTCCCTCTGACACAAAGAGAAACTGACTTGCCTGTAGCTAACCTGCTGCCTAAACAAGCCTTCCCCTGCTTGCCAGGCCCTTCGGCCCTCCGTGTAAGACACAGACAGTCTGCTCCGGAAGCTCGCATTCTTTCCAACCGGGTCTCTGCTGCCTTTGTTAAATAGGGGACCTTTGGCTAGGGAAGCCAGACTCCTGACTGTGTGAGGAGAGCAGAGCTTGGGAAGGGCTCCTAACCAGGGAGTGACTCCCCGACCTCTAGCCCGCAGAGATCCATGCCTGGCATCCGACTGAAGGCTGCCAAAGCCTGGCGCTTTCTCCAGCCGGCTCTCTAGCCAACAGAAGGGAAACGTGATTCGTTCTGCTTGGAATTTCCTTGAAATCTCCGAATCTAATCCAGCGTTAACTCACTGTGAGAGGAGGCTCAGGAGGCTGTGCTAATGGGTGAAATGGCAGGATCCCTCCAGTTAGGCAACCAGAGGGCCCTTGCCCTCGCTTGAAATGACCCTTCCTCTCCTCCTACACACTCAGCGGTTTTCAGAAGGCAGGGACGCCTGTGTGGTGACTATAATTGGCTTCTTTCTTACTTTCTCTCTCTCCCTCTCTCCCTCTCCCTCCCTCCCTCCACCTTTCCTCCCTCCCCACTCTGCCTCTCCTTTTCCCTCTCCTTTCTCGGGCAGGAGCCATCAAGAAGCAGGTGTCCTGTGAGAAGGACCCAGTGGGTTCCTTAAGGGTCTCCGTATGAACGGGTGGTCTCCTAAACCGAAGATTAGCTCAGGGACCTAGACTTCGTTGATTTTTCCAAACCCCTTCCTCAACTCCAGATTGCCTTTGGAGCCTCAGACTGCTTGTCCTGTTTCAGCTCTCCTCGTCTTCCTTCACACACTCAGGAACTGGTTAGGGACCCACTTTCCCTGCAAGCACTAGTCTTGATCAGCCCCACGCTAAAAAAAGTCGCCATCAGGATCCGAGTGTGGGGCGCTGTCTGAGAGCCACACTGACCTCTCACTATAACTTCTTGCTTTCCACCAGGCCAGCCCTAAACCCTCTAGAAGTTCTGAGGCAGGGCGCTGCAGATGCTCCGAGTTGTCGCTGCTGGAGCCCGGGAAAGCTGCAGCTGACTGCCTATGCTAGCATTGCTGGAGGCGGGATTCCCGGACCAGGTGTTCTAGCAACCACCGCCAAGCTCATTGTTCCACGGCCCCTGCGTAGGAGCCCTGGCACTTAGCAAAGTTGGCTGTGCAGCCACAGAGGTCCGGGGTTCTTCCGGCTTAGTACCTGCCCCGCGGTCCGGCACCCCCAACCCGGTCCCAGCCGCAGAGTGAGAGAAGCGATCTCGCCGCCTACTTACTATGCATGGATGCAAACGGGTCGTGCTTACAGTGTATTTCCATCGGGGCGCTCCAGACTGCAGGCCGGCCCACGCCGCCGCCTCCCGGCGCCAAGGGGCTGCCCAGGGCGGCTAGGGAGCCACGCCACCAGGCCGGGCACCCGGCGAGCTGAGCTCAAAAAGCACCGCTGGAATCTGAGGTCACTCTCAAAGTCTCCTTGCCAAAGACGGTGGAGAACTGCGCAGAGGCGGGAAACGACGCTGGCACAGTCTAGGAGCCGGCGCAACTCTGCCGGCTTCGCTCCCCGGCTGGCTCAAGCGGCGGCTCCCGGCCCAGCCGCGGATAGCTGCGGCCAAGGAGCCCGCGGCTTCGGGGACATAGCGGAGGGGCACCTCCGGGACGGCCAGGAGCCCCCGATCCCTCGCAGGAACAGTCTGGAGGAGGCCACCGCAAAGCGCGGTCCTTAGCTGCACCGAGGAGCGGCGAGGGCCGCGAGGTGCCAGACCAGTTCCGCGGCCTCGCTGCCCTGGATCCCTCCCGGGCTCTCCTTGTCCTCCGGGCCCTTTCTCTCCCCGCTTCTCCGAGTCCCTGGGGCTCCGGCTTGCCGCGCAGCCTCTCCGCAGCCGGTCCTCAGACGTCTGGGACGAAGTTGCACAGAACTTCTGCAGCCGCACAGGGGCCCCGGCGGTTTCCGAGAGGCTCCGCCGCTGGTGGCGCCGAGACCCCGGACTCCCCGGGCGCCTGCGAGCCTGCAAGCCTGGACCCGACGCCCTCAAAGTTCCGGCGGCCCCCGCTGCGCCCCCATGGCCGGGGCCAGGAGTGGGGACACCAGCGACGTCCTCCTCGCCTGGCCGGCTGTTTCCCGGCCAACTCTCCGAGCACGCTGCCCGCCCTCGGGGCCGCTCCGGCCGCTTCCAGCCGCCTCTTCCGGACAGCGCCGCGCCTGCCCCCGGGGACCGAGGGGACAGCCGGAGGGTCCCCGCCACCCAGGCCGCCGGGACTGTCGGTGCCGGGAGGAAGCCCTTGCCGGCTCTGCCTGTCCGCGGTAGCTCGTCTGCTGCCGGCGCTGGCCCCTCCGCCTGCTCGGCGCGCACAGTGCGCCACCGCGCCGCCCCGGAGCCGCTTTCAGGACCCGCTGCGTGTGGACAGCGCCGCCCGGGGCTCAGCCTCCCTCCGGGCGGGGGCGGGGCGGGGGCTCACATGCCAATCATCCTCAAGCGAGCCAATCAGAATGGCGGCTTCAGGTCCTGGCCCGAAACACCGCCCCATTGGCTAAACAACCGGCGGGCTCCGCCTGATTAGAGGATACCTGGGCAATGAGAGAGAATGGAGGGCGGGGCCCAGGCGGCGGCGCCACGTTCATTGACAAACGCGCGGGGCCAAGGCCCTGAGGATCTGGATGGGGTTAGGGGGAGGGGGCAGAGGGCGCACGCAGCGCCGGGAGAGTCTCCTTGCTGGTCTCACGCCGGCCCTACCTCTCCCTCAGGCGCCTGGGCAATAGCAGCACTGGGACACCCTGAAAGGTTGGGGACAGCCAAGGTGAGGGTGAGCGTGAAGGTTAGAGTAAGGAAATAGACTCTGAAAGGAAAAACAAAACAAAACCATCCGTGGACGTTAGAGGAAGACCTGGAAAGCAACAGAAATCCCGCTTTCTGTGTAAGTGACGGAATTGGCATATGCAGATACCCAACAGTTCTGACCTAATTTTCCCCATCCATCTGTAAAATGGGCTGTGTTAACTAGTTTGTGATGAAGGCTCCTTCTGGCAGAAACATTTCTTAATTTTATGAAGTATCTACTAAGCCACAGCCACTTCCTCTTGGTCCTCTCACCTCCCTCACTTTATCTTCAAGACTATCAGTTCTGCATTAACCAAAGGCAAAGACTAAGGAATAGGCTATACTCCTGTTCCTTTAAAATTAGTAACCGAAGCTTCCTGGGGAAAGAAGCTACTCTATGGCTTTGGACCAGGTTGCACAAACAGCAGTAAGCCCTCTTTCCATCCACTGAGCTAGCAGGAGTTTTGGGGGCTGCAGCTGAACATGTCTGTCTGCTGGCAGGAGCAGTTCTGCTTCCACCACAAGGCCTCTTGGAAATCAAAGAAGTCCGGTCTCCAATGCTAATGAGGATCTTAGAAACAGGTAGTCTAAATCTAAGGCAAAGGGTCCATAAAGTGGTGTCATGAGTGCTAGAATGCTGCAGCTTCCAGCAGTTAGGAAAATCTGACCTTCTTCTTCCCAGAGAAGGTAGTCTAGCAATACTCTCCTAACCAAGAAGTCTTTAACCATGAAGTCTATTTCTCATGGGTCTCTGAACTACAAAGTAAATGAACCTTGAAAAGGAACCACGTGTCACCCATTCTTCATCTAAAAGGCCATAGTTCTATGAGCCCTATGGTATGCAAGGGCTCAGCCTTAGCAACACTTTTTTTCCCAGCAGCTCATGTCAATTGCCCTAAGATACATCATTTTCAAAAAACAAAACAGAGCAAAACAAAAAAACTCATCAACTCAGTCTTTGGGGCCATGGATATAGCTCAGCTGCACAGCACCTGCCTGGCAAGCATGAGATCATGAGTTCAATTCCTGGTACAAAAACAAAACAAACTCATCAAAATTTGCCATTTTGGATTTATGTGAAACTTCTCTAATATTAAACATAAATCCACCAAAACAAGGCTTCTGAGATGCCTGCTAGAGATACGTATTTACAGGGAGAACAGGGCACAGGGTAATCCTGGGAAGACTCCCAGATCACCTTCTGGCTTCATTCTCTAATTTTTCCCTCCTCTGCCCCTCCTCCCCCACCCCGTACCTCTATAGTAGGTCTGCCTTGGGGCCCACATTCTGTAGCTGTCCTGGACCAGCTGCCCCTAACCGGTAGACAAGTTTCCGGTGCTGACACACTAGTCACTGACATAATCTCTGCCAGGGCACAGCTGCAGAAAACGGCCCAATGGGGGTCCCTAGGGACCCAGGAGTCTTCAATGTATTGGGGGGTGGGATGAAAGTATTCTCTCTCCTGTGTGGGAAGCCCCTCCAGTCTGGATCTTTGCCTCCACTCCCAACCCTGCCTTGGAGCAAGAAAATCAAACAGGAGAAGGACTGGGATAGACATGGGTTCCTGGGTTGGTTCATCTGGTGGTGCCCCATGGATCAGAAATCACTAGAATTCAGAGCCGCAGGCCAGACTTGAGGTCATAGCCCTGCATTCTCACTGGAGAGGAAGGAGTATGGAAATGTCCTGCAAAAGGAAGCAAGTGACATCTCCACCTCTGGTCTGACTTTTTGAGCTTCAGCCTACTACACACTCAGATCTGGCATTTTAGAGCTGCAAGGATTCTGAGCTTGTGCTTTCTTTACCGATGTGGAATCTGAGGCCAGGAGGGAATTATATGACTTGTCTAAGGTCACACACAAAGCAAGTCCAAGGCAGAAGAAAGGCTGTGGGCTGGAAATCTTTCTAAGTGCCTTTCTAGACCACTCCGGATGGCTGCTTGATATTGGCTGCCAGAACCTAGCTGGGAAATGCCTAAGAAACCCCCCCCCCTTTTTTTTCCCAGTGCCACATAGACAATCCCTGAGGCATTTTGGGGACAGATAGAACTGTAGATGTTATCCCTTATACCAACAGGAGCAGCATTTGTCCCCCTTTTCCCAGTGGGTGTTTGTCTCTGGAAAGAACTGTAATTCACAGCCTCACCAGTGTGGAATAAGCTGCTCACTCCCTCCCGACCTGACTGCTGTTGGGGCAGATGAAGTTCCCAGCTGGAACCTCTGGCCCCCTAAGCTGGATGCCCTCCAGGAACTTTTAACCTCCAAAGGTGCGACCAGAGCACACATGGAGGTCACCTACAAAGCCTTACAGGTCACCAAACAGCAGCCCAGAGAAGGTACACGACTAGCCAGAGATAACACAGCTATTTTTTTGCAAAATTGGATTTTCCTGCGTAGTACACCAAGAAGCCGCATTCTGAAATTGGATAAAAATCCTAGCAAGGAACGGGTATCGCCATCGCTGGTGCACTCAACTTGTGTAAGTCACCCGCTTCTTTCTCCCAGTAACAGGGCTTTGGGCCCAGCTCTATGCTAGGCCCTGGGGGCTGAAACTTTGAAAGAAAACTATCTAAAAAGAAACTCAAGAATCAAACTGTCTTGGAAAGTTTGCTATTGGAAGAACTCCTATTGACAACAATGTTTGAGAGCACCTTTCTGAGAGTGTCCATTTCTTTCAGTAGCCAGAGATCTCACTTTACTTGGTACACCCCCCTCCCACACACACACACCCCACACACACACCCCTCCCGGCTTTCCCATCTCACCCTCCAGCTCAGAGTTACAGGAGCATTAAAATACTGGGATTGCTGTCATGCTCTGCTCCAAGCCTGAGATCAACTGCAACACAAGATCAGCCAGTTTCTCTGCTTGTGGTTGGGGCAGGAGACCCTACAGGGCTCAGACAGGTTATTAAGTTTGGGAAAAATCAGAGATTACCTGTGCATTACTGTCCTAAGCTGATGGGTTATCTTTAACTTTCCCTCTAAAAAGCCTCAAAGAGGGTAAGTAACTGACCTGCAATTCCACACCAAGTCAGGGCACAGACACTCCTCTGTGGTTCCTTCACCTTGCTGAGGAGTTTGCCTTACTCAGCTCAGCTCTGTTTACAGGAGTCATTGAAGGAGGACAGAGAAGAAGAATTTAACCCATTTTTTTTTAAAAGTGTACCCTGCCTGTGTTGGAGTTTGTTATTGTTACCAATCTGCCCCCACCTGCCTCCCACTCCTGCACACCAGGGACACCAGGCAGTCCTTTTCCCTAAGGCTTTAGCTTCTTGTGCTACTAATGCAGAGAACCTCTGAGATTCCACTTCCCAAGGCTCTGTGAGATGAAGTTCTATTTGTGGGAATAGTGGTATTCCATTCTGGGCTCATTATGGAGCTCTGAGACTGAATACTACAGCCCAGCAAGAAAGTGTCCAACCTATCCACATCTCAGTTTGCCCAGTAGTAGTTTTTCTCCAACAGGCGTGAGTGGCAGGGAGCTATTTTCTTCCCCAGCAGGAATTAGAAGTCGAAGGGCAGAGAAATTTCCTTCCATACCATTTCCACAATAACCCCTGCTTTATGATCTCCCTAGTCTCTGCCTTCTCTCAAATGCTTCCTTTTTTTTTTTTTTTTTTCTCATATTACAAAGAAGAGTGGGGAGGGGAATATTTAAGTGCTGACTGCTGACCTTGCCTAATTTGGGGTTTAGAGCCACGCATACTTACTCTCTTACCATCATACATCAGAGGATACTGAGATTCGGGGAAGGAATGAAAAATGCTTTTTAGGGAAGAAAAAGATCTGGTGGCCTATGGAAGGTCTAGATGTTGGGGGAGGGGGAAAGGCCTCAGGGCAAATGGACACACACACCCCGTTAGCACCAGCCGGGATAGCTCAGCAGCTTTCTCCCTCTTCCCCAGCGGGGCTCCAGATCTGTGCTGACAGGGAGAAGTGCAGAATCACAGGAGCTGTCACCCTTTCCCAGAGAAAGTGGCCCTTACCCCAGCCCTTCTGGGAGGAAGGGGCGTGGCTCTCAGGACTTTAAACTCTAGTCCTGCTAAGTGCCCCCCAATCCCCAACCAGTTCAGGTCCTGGGGGAATGAAATGCTTTATTGATTAAACGATTATTCAGGCGATTGAACTAATCAAAGCCCATCGACCGCTACGAATTACATTCTTGGTAGACAGCTTGTTGGGAGAGGCAGCCGGCGGGCCACAGATGCCACAGCCAATGGGCTCCTTGACTCTGACACCTCCAGCTTGCTTGCAACAGGTACATAAATCTTAGCCCCAGGCACAGGGATTGGTGGTATCCCATCTACTGAAGGGCCCATCACCTGGGGAAAGGAAAGCTATTTGGGAATTGAAGACAAAGAGATTCTCAGGTTCATTTTTCTGTGCCCTCATTCCAGGAACACTCTTGTTGGAACACCCTGTCTTAGATTTCTGTTCTCAACATTTTGAAAACGCACCTGTACATAGGAAGTTATCCTGAGTTGGAACTCTTAAGTTTATCCCTCTCTGTTCTTTGATCTTTATTGGGGGCTAAAGTAAAGGTGGGCACTCACAGTGACCAGGAGATGCGAGGAGACGAAGAGGAGGAAGGGTTGCCAGGGCTGAGTGTGTTTTGTGAAGAGGTTGGCACAATGGCCTAAGGAGTGAAAGAGGCCCAAAGACCAGCTTATGCCTCAGGTGGTCAGAGGCTACTGCCCTGGTCACTTCCTCTCAGACATAAACACACATTGCTCCCCATTTCCTGGGCTAATGCCCAGACCAGGTACAGAACATTCACCCACTCATACTCTCCATTGTAGCAGCACCCACAGGGTAAAAACACTTACACACACATACCCCAGTGTCCAAGGCTAGTCTAGGTAAAAGCAGACTGACCAGAGAGCCTTAGAAATGTCCCAGTCACCTACAGGCCAATCTCACCTGCCAAAAACACGCCTGCCACAAGAGACCCTTCTGTACAATTGCCAACATCAACAGTGCCCAAAGGGTGAAGCAGGGTCATTTTCCACTAGTGGTTTCCACAAACAGGACTTGGGCCTGACTGCACATGCTGAGAACAGTAGACACCCCAGTAGGCCCCAGATCCACATCTGTGCCTATAGCCAGACACTTTTGTGCTTTGGCATCTAACAGTTGACACCAAATATGGTGGGGTCAGAGACATCATCCTTTCTTACTTCCCAAATCACTCGGATATGACTGGGTAACACAAACCCTTAACTAAAGCAGCGCATGTGTACTCAGATACTTACCCAAGTCATACACATAACATCCATAGACACACATTTTGGATACTTAAAAGAACATAAAACTCCAACTTATACACAAATACCTTCGAGGGTATTGAGAAACAACAGGCACAAAAACTCATAGACAAACTCAGACATGCATCTATGGGGACAAACTTATTGTCACTCTCGTACACGGTGAGCTTATGTAAACACAGACACAAACTTGGACACCACCAGATAGACACCAACAAAAATATTCAAAAACTGAGGGGAAAAAACAGGTAAAGTTGATGATACTTGTACTCCTACAGAAGCATATGAAGAGATCCGCAAGAGAAGGTACAGACAGACAAAGTCAATCCCTGAGAAAATGTGGTACACTCCCTCCTCCTCCAAGGGTCACCCCGGGAGGGGACCAGCACCTGGTTGTGCCCCGGTGTAAGCATGTCTGGAGCCCGTATCGCAGTCCTACCTGTCCTGCCGGTCCGAGGAGTCGGGTAATTTTTCTCTAAATCCATTTTGAAATTTCAGAACTTGATGGAATGGATAGGGGGCAAAGTTCCCACTTTTTTTTTTTTTTTTTTTTTTGGTGCCTTTTTTATTTTTTTGGCCAGGGACCGCTCACAGGTTGGAATAATTCAACCCTTCCGCTCCCCCGCCGAGCTGGGGTAGCTGATCACTGAGCTGAAACTAAACGTTTTAGGTGGAAAAAAAGCGTCCGAAGGCACCGTGAAATGATTAAGGAACTAAAGAGCTTCTCGCCATGTGAGATCATGTCCTGTTCTCGCCAACATCACAAGATGTCCCCAGACACGCCGCGCCCCCAGCGCGCCGCCTGCACTTCGGGCCCAGGGCCGGGAACGTGTGTCCGGCCGCGGCCCGGCCTGCTCTGCATGCCAGACGGGGCGGACCGGGCCGGGCCGCAGCGGTGTGCGAAGCGGGGAAGCAGCAGTGCTGCCGCCGCGCAGCCCCGGACTTTTATAGGGGGTGGGGGGAGGGAAGAAGGCGCCGGGCGCCGGTCCGCGCGCCTGGGGAAGGGACTGCCTTAAACCCAGCCTTGAGACCCGGCCTCTCGGCCGGCCGCACCCGCTGCCGAATCCTGGGGTTTCTGACCCCTGCGCTGGGCGCAGGGTTGGTGGTGACCCCTCCATGTGCAAACCCCGCTGGGTCTGTGGGCGCAGGCCAGGTTTTTGTTTTTAAAGAAATAGCCACTCTGCCAAGCAGGTGTTTTCGAAAGGGGCACAGAGACTAGCAGTGATGCCAGGCAGAGTCGGTGCTCCAGCAGCCTCAGATTCACCCCTAGGGCGGCGCCCGCCCCCAGGGTGCTCAGCCACCCCACCTCACCTCAAACTTGCAGTGCCAATATTATTGCTGACCCTCTGACTCTAGGACAGCGCTACACGCCTAAAGCCCTAGGTCCCACTCAGCTTCCAGGTCCCAGGACTCCTTCCTAAACCACTTGTAGTCTCCTTCTGGCCCATAACAGATGGTTAAATTGTAAGATGAAGTCCTGGCTTCTGTTTTGGAGAGCACAGGCAGGGCAGAACCACCTCCCGGGCAGTAGGTCCGGGAAAGTGGTGGAAGTACTGGACACCCCACGCACCTCCCACCCCCATAAGCAGAATCCCCAGCTCTCAGGATTGGAGACACTGCTGCATCTCCAAGCCAAGGGACTTGATTCCAGAGGGGAATCAGATCCAGAGAGACTGGGCAGAGGTGTCCGGCCCGCTCTCTTCGGCCGGAGCTCAAGGATCTCCTCCCCTTCTGCCTCCCGAGTCCTGAGCCCAGCTGCTTCGCCTGGCCACTGCAGGACTGTGGGGCCCCGCTGCGGGGTGGTCACAGGGGAAAGGTTCTCCAGGGCGGGGGGAGCGCTGCGCAGAAGGACTCCTGGCCTGCCGGACAATGACAGTTTGGGAGAGTGAATTATCCTCAGAGAGTGTTTGTTTTTTGGAGGGGGTGGTCAGGAGGTTGGGCCGCAACCTTGGGGGAAGAGCCTAGAGTTCAAGGTGGGGTGGGGTGGGGCAGCGGGAGCCGGACACCGCGTATCCACAAGCAGATTTCGCCACAATCGGAAACTGGCTGTGGATTCCCGTGCGACCCCCCACCAAGTGGTCTGCGCAGTCCCCCTGCGTCACCTCCTCCCTGCAGTCTGCGGGTCCCGGTCTCTACTGCGCGGTTTGACTTTGGGCGATCTCCGAGCGCTGGACTCTCCCTCCGCGGCCCGGCCCCAGCTCCCGCTTCCCGCCCTCTCGCCTCGCCCGCGCCGGGAGGCAGCGCCGCGGAGCCGCGGCCTGCGCGAGCCCGGAGATCAAAAGCCCTCCGGAACTGACACTTCGCCCTGGCTGGGGGCGGGAGTTGCTGTTCCCTACTTAGGGGCTTTGTTTTGTTTTTGTTTGTTTTCTGTGAGTTTTCTTTCCACGATCTATGAGAAAGTCTTTTGTTTTCGGTATTTGCCCTGTGGGTTTTTTCGTGGATTTGATTTTAGCGGGTTTAGCTCTTGAGTCTCGGGTCTTTGGGGCGGGTTTTGTTCCCAGTCTTGCGTGTTTTGATTTTATGTAGTTTTTGTAGCTTGTCCTTGTGGACGATCTTTTTTGTGTTCTTTGGAATGTTTTTCCTTCTGGGCGGTGTTTTGCTATGTTCTGATTTTGTGTTATAACGGATGTTGTTTGTGCGTGTTGCATTGCAGTATTTGTGTTTGTCTTGTTTTCTTCGATTTTGGTTTTGTTTGTGTGAGCTGCGCTTTTGGATAGAGGTTCTTGCTTTATTTTTGTGTTTTGGCGTTCGTTTTTGTTTGTAGGGTGCTTTGATGAGATTTTCATGTTTATTTTGGCTTTGTGGGGTTAAGGTAGCGTACACCCACCACTACTTCGTTGCTGGCAACACCCAGGCGGGGAGGTAGGTTAGGCCAAGCATCAAGAATGGTGGGTTTATCAGGCCCCGAATTACTCGGGTGCCGCCGTGTTGCGCTCTGCGCGCTAAAACAGCGCAAAACAAATGTGCTTTCCCGAGGGGGCGCGCGCTGCTAGCCGCCAGGCTGCCGTTCCTGCGGTGCCAGTGTTCCGCTCACAATTCACAAAGCCCTTTCGTGCAGTACCCAGGCCCAGCTGCGGTCCCTTTGCCCGGTCAGCAGTAGGTCGGTGCCTGGTTACTGAGCTTCCCCGCTTTCCCGACTCCCGCAGCGCCCGGCGGAAGGGCGGCTCCCCGCCGTGGGCTAGGTGCCGAACCAACCTCTTCCGAAGACACGGAAGTGATGCTGCGGCCCTGGAAACACAGAGCAAGGGGCCAGCAAGTGTGGGGTCTACGCCCAGATTGGCGAATGGATCCCTAAAAATTCCCCATCTGCTTTACCCTCACTCTAGGGTCCCAGAAACCCAACTCTGCTCAGCTTTCGGTTTGGAGAGCCTGACTCACTTACAACCCTAGACACACGTATCCACACCCGAGCACGCACTTGCACTGCTCTGAAGTGAGCAGGAGCCTCGGTAGCAGCGGCCTGCATGAGGAACCAGCCCTAGCACCGCCTCAAAAGGAAGCCAAACTGTAGGGACCAGTAATTCTGAGGACAAAATAAGACTTTTTTTTTTCTATTCACGTTGCCGGGACAACATACCAACCTCAGCACACTTCGGCTTGCTTAAGGTTGTATCAGGCAGAAGAGACAGATACAAAAACAGAAAAACATGATAGCTAAGCCGGTGAGAAAATGCGAGGAAAATCTATGCAAAAAGAAATATGGATGGCAGAGACAAGACTGAGGAAATGCAGATTGGAGGCCCGAGAAAGGGGCTGGTGTAGAGGCTCCTCCAGGCCTCTGTGCGCTCCTGCATTCTCTGAGAGGGGGAAAGCAGAAACTGAGAACAGAGAGTGACAGGAAAAGAAAAGAGACGCAGAAGGGGTTGACCTAGGCACGCTGTGAGTTTCCCTCCAGCTAAGAAGCTGGAGGGGGGCGGTCAGGAGGCTCGGAGCCAAGGTCGGGCTTTTCAACTTAGCCAGAAAACACGGGTGGGGGGAGTGGCGATCTAGGGGCCCGTGAGGCCAGGGCTGGGGTGCAATTCTGGCCAGCAACCCCCCTCGCCAGACCCCTGGCCCGAATTCTGGCTAGGATTGGGCCGTCGCAGTCCGTCGCTGGGCCTCCGCGTGCAAATCCTAGGAAGAGCCACGGGAACCACTCTGGCCCTGCAACTCCTTTCTGAAGCTCTTACTGCGGGTGGGTGGGAGCCGAAGTCCAGGCGGGAGGAGAGGAGAGGAGGAGGCCCCGCCCTAAAGCCTGGGGGTCCAGCGCTTCCAGGGAGAACGTGCGGCCACAGCTGAATTTGCAGGGCTCGGGTCAGCTCAGCTCGCACGTGGCACCGCACCATCCGCAGGCTGCTCCCCTAATGCTCAACCTCGCCCTGCTTGGTTTGTTGGATCTGGACTTTGTTAGGCTTGAGCGTGGACGCCTAGTCGCGGGGAGCAGGTCCCCTGCAGTATAGCTTGGGGTTGCCTAGGAGCGGTGCTGAGATGGATGGGGGCGCCTCTACACCTCAATTCCCCCGGCGGCAGGGCGGTAAAAAGCGCGTAAAGCGGAACAGTTTGCTACCTCTGGGTTCAGGCGCCTGCATCAGAAAGGGTTTGAGAAGTGGTGTGGATCAAAACATTAATTTCTGCAGTGAGTGAGGTCCTGTGTGGCTAAAGAGTTTCGAGCTGTAGTTGCCAGCTCGCTGGAGTACCATGTGCCCGCGACTCACCTCCCGAAAACAATTGGGGAGCGCTGGGATGAATGCGTGGTGGGACCGTGTTCTGGCAAACTGATGCTCCTGGTGCTTTATTTTTGTTATTTTCCTTTTCTACTTGTCTCGCTTTAATTAAAAATGTTTATGAAAGAAGACTCACAGAGCACAGACCTGGTCTTTCGGATGGGTTCATTTAAACTCAGATGGTTTCTAGTGCACAGGTACACTTGGCAGATGTCAAGTGCATGAAGAATATGTAGATACGGGGATGCGATTTAAAGGCTACTCCTAAAGAATTTTTAGGTGAAATTTATTCTCTTGGAGTCATATTTGCAGCATTTGAACACGGAAAACAGGCATCCGGTTTTATTTAGAATTTGCCTGTATGTCCCAGTAATTCACTATCACCTGAGAATCCAAAATGAAGCATTGAAAGATTTACTCACATTCTAATTGAAAACAAGTATAAAAGTTTGATTTTTATATTTACTTTGAAATTTAACAGTATCAGAATTTGTAAACAATAAAGTCATATTTTGCTAAAACTAGTTGGCACCTAGGATTTTTTCCTGTCAGTATCGATAAATGAATTGTTCGCTCCCCTCACTCCTTTTTTTCTATTTCACCGTGTAATGTAAGCGTTAAATATTCATGCACCAGACAAGACTTACATTTATGTGTTTTAAACTACTTTACATTTAATGTGTTTTAAACTAATAACATTTTAATGTGATATAATCTGATTTCATGAAGTGCTGGAACATAAAGGAACCTACTTCACATGCAATTTTGAGTGAAGGTGGATGCACAGACTAAAAGATTCTTTTAGTTTTTGATGCACATCAGAATGCTAAACAGAAGTGAAGCGCGCCTCTAAGTAGGCCCTTTAATATCCTAGCTTACTTCATGCTCCATTTTTCTGAGTAACTTTACAGCTGTGGCAAATGATCACACCAGGATTGGGGTAGTTTCCCTGGAAACTGCCAATTTTCAAGTAAATACCATAGTCTGGGGGAGGCATGGGCTGGTTGCTATTTTTATTTTGGGGAAGGAAGTCTTAAGGAGAGATCAGGAGACAACAGTATAAAAAATGAAGACATACTTGAAATAAAATTGTATTCTTTTTACCTGTTTTAGCAACTTGATCAGCTGTTTTGCTGGTAGTTCCTTCCAGAGCTGAGTCCAGAGTGAAATGGACAAGAGCAGCAAAGCTGGGTCCAAAGGGCCTTTGAGATAGCCCTGCCACCAACCTCAGTATTTAGCAGTCACTGGAGAGCCTTCTCAAAACACGTACTTTCTCCTTTACTTTGGATTGGAGGCAGGGGCTAGACCTTTTCACACAGTGCAAATCTAAAAACTTGCCGAGAAAAATTAAAGATATCTGATAGCATATTTTCATTCATATGAAATATATTTAGAATACTGGGTTGGTACAATGAACTTATAATCATAGAATGAGAAAGTCATTTCCTCCCTAAATTATGAAAATATGTATAATAGGAAATTCTGGGTTTGTATTCTGCTTATAAACACATAGTGTCTACTACCACATAAGGAAACTCCAGGACCCCACTATCACCAAAGAATTCAAATGAAACACTGAAAAGATTTGAAGTCTGAGGATAAAATATTTATACTAAAATAATCATATCAAATTATTTAAAATGCTGCTACAATTTCAGTTAAAACAATTTTAAGAACATGTGTTGGTAATTTTCTGGAGAGATCTTTATAAATTCAGAAAACCAGAGAGAACTCAGATTTTATATTTACAGTATATGTTTACATATGTGTACACATACATGTATGTATGTCTGTCTATGGGTATTAGGTTCTCTGCACTGGCAGCCTGACAACTCATAGGTAAGCTTCTCCTGTTAGGCACAGATTCTTAAGATATGTGATAGAAACAGTTTGGGGAACTGAATAAATTCCTAGTTTATTACAGCAGTTGGTGTCTTATTTCTCATGCAGTTCACACAGATTCACATACCCCATGAAGTGACAAAAGAGAATTAGGAGGGATGAAAACCTGCTGGTATCTGCTGGTCGGTGCCTCAAAGCGCTCCCTTGGACACACGTTGCTGGTGGTGGGGAGTTTGCTGTCTCTAAACCGGCCTGACCTTTTGTCTTTTGACTTCTGATGCATGAAATTAGGTAGCAAAAGAAAATGGGAAGAAAAGGATACAAAAACATGGAAAAACAGCTCTCCCTGACAATAGTCATTGTATCAGATCATAGCGAAGCTGCCCTGCACAGCCTGGAGTGCTTGTTTATAAGGCTTGGGTTTTCCTGGCCACTGGGGTTCCTGTAGTCCTTTGTGGGCAATCTGCATTTGTTGGGGGGGAGGGATTAAGCACTCTTTTTTAATTAAACTCAGAGCTGGGTTTTGTCCTGACTCCTTTAGCCAAACCCATTTAGCTAGCAAGTAAGCATTTGGTTCCTCCATCTCCTCTGAGGCCCTCTGTGAAGGCCAAGTACCTAGTTTGTACCAGACATAGCAACTTCCAAAACCCAAAAGAAAACTTTACCTCTAATGCCCTTCTGGCAGTGCAGGTCCAGGCTGATTTCTAACTGGTCTGAGGTGGAAGGTTGGGGTGGCAGTATGCTTCTCAGTCCTAAAGGACTACATACTCCAAATGGATAGCTCTCTTTCTCCAGATGTATTGAGTGTGTTATCCCTTCAGCCTAATGGACTAACTTGAAACACTCCACTGTCGTGAGGGCCAGTGCAGATGGAGAGGCTCCACACAGCATCCTTTGGTCTTCACAGCTACTCTGATAAGAGATACATACCCATGTGTCAGAAGCCAGGATAGAATGTCGCTTGAGATACTGGCACTGCTCAAACCAGAAGAGCTGTGATGGGTATATGAGTAAGCAAGAAGAGGCACTGGGCAAAGCAAGCTAGTTGGGCAAGCCAAACTCTGGAAGGGAAAGGTGGAGGAGGCCTCTTTGGGGGAGTGAACTGCACTGACCAAGACTTTACTGTACACATATGCAGTAAATACGTACACTATATGCAGCCCTGAGCGCTCTCTTCCTCTTATCCTGGGTGCTGGAGGTGAAGTATTTGCATTTCACCTTTATCATTTCTTTTAGTTTGTGAGCTCCCTTGGTCAGGGCTCTTTCCTCAGGTGCTAGCTTTTTTCCCCAGAAAGTCAATAACGTTGTTCTGTTTGCTTGGAACAGGAACTTCTAAATTAACGTAAAAAAAAAAAAAAAAAATCACATGCAGATCCCTGGGCCCCAGCCCTAGAGAGCTTGACTTGGTTCTATGGGACAGAGTTTGAAACCTGAATGTTTAACAACTTTCCCAGGTGGGTCTGATGCAAGAAATACCTGATCATTCACATCACACTGATTTAGAAACTTTCCCAAGGCTGAGACCAACCCTCTGTGATTCACTGACCTATGTCCTCCTTACCAGGTCTGCAATTGTCCACGCATGGGCACATGGAACTTGTCTTTGTAGAAGCATCCAGATCTCACATCCCCAAAGTACCAGCAGTCAGATTAACAAACCATTCTTTATATGCCTTAAAAATACCAAAGAAACATCTTTGAATATGGAAGTATCACTCTTCCCACGTTTAATCCAATTCTATTCAGCAAAAAGAGCCCAGTGCCTAGACCTAAAGGGAGATGTGAACCTCTTGTCCTCAAGTTGCTGGCAGTCAGATCAGCGAAATAAACCCTATAATATAAGGGGGAACTTGATCAAGCATTTAGTGCAATTAAGAAAATGTTAGGGGGATTTATGAAGAGTTCTTAATTTTCAACATTTGAGACAACGAGTCTAGAAGTCTGAATTGGAAAAGATGAAGACAAGGATGCTACAAACAAAAAGTTCATTATGAACAATTGCTTGGAGGAAGAAAATGCTTGTCTTATATAGGAACTAACAAGGCAGAAGGGCAAAGAAAATTACATGTTGATGGGACTGGGGACCAATTGCGGAAAACAAAGTCCTCAAAGAGATAAAGTAAGAACTTCATTAGAACAGTCTTAAGGTTTGGTTCACTTCCTCACTAACCCCAAGTGGCACCCTGGAATCATTTGAACTTCTTTTGTAGCTCTACAAGTCTCTGTCTCTGTCTCTCTGTCTCTCTGTCTCTCTGTCTCTTTCTCTTTCTCTCTCTCATTCTGCAGTTCTGGGGAACTGAACACAAGGTCCTTAAACTGAGCTATTTCCTATATCCCCAGCATTTTTTGTTGATTTGTTTGTTTGTTTGCTTTTAGGCAGGATTTTGTTGAGTCTCTAAATTGTCCAGGCTAGGTTCAAACTTTCAATTCTCCCGCCTCATCCTCTCAGAGTGATGGGATTACAGGAATGTGCTATCATGCCCCGCTAAGATTTTCTTGCTGAGCCTTCCTGGCTGAGCCCTCCAGCTGAGTAGGAGTCACTGCTGCCTGCTTTGGCAGATTTTTAGGTCTGCACTGTGTCTGGGGTTATTCTATAAGTGAGCATGCCAGGCTTTCTCTGGCACCTACATGTCTGCTAACATCTTTGGCACACTATCACAGCTCCTTGTCCCCTTGCTTTCAGTGTTTGATCCATTTTGGCAACCCCAGAAACCTACACAGAACCTGCACATGTGTATATTTGAGATTTAGATGAAAGAGTAAATGTGGCAAAAGGAAAATCTTCCCTAAACGGGGCCTCATTAGTCCTTTCTAGCTCCTATTTCCACATCTTATCAGTGGACTTTACCTCTTTGCTCCTTAGTTTGCTATCCCGTATAACGGTATAACGGAAGGACTAATTGCTGCTTATCCAATTTATATCTGAAGCCTGTTGTGAGAACCAAATACATTAACAGCTAGCCACTTGCTCCAAAAAAGTATTGTTAAGATGAGCTTAGACTGCTCAAGACTGTTTTAAAAAAATCTTTTTTGGTTGACAAATATATTTTTTCCTGTGGTAGAGGAGCTGATGGCCTAGCATTTGACAGGAGCTATGAGTGAAGGTTTATATAGGAGGCCAACTGAACTCATTTGTTGAAAAATTGTGTGTTTTCTTTTTAAACTATCCTTTTCTAGTACTGAAAGAGAGAAAGCATAGAAATTCAACTCAAGCACATCTGAGGGACATAAGGTTAACAGCTGTCATGACACTGCTGCTAAAATTCTGAAAAGACAATGTTAGATGTAGTTGCTGTGTTAAAACACAGCTGGGCAGAGCTAAAGAAGGAAGAAAACCTCAGATCCTGGAAGGAAAATGAACATACATAATGGCAGTCATTAGTGCATTAATGAGGTGACCTCTACTGTGTAGACACACCTCTACACACACACATTCTATAAACTAAGGAAAGAATTTCACTCTGGGGAAAAGAAGGCTCTAGAAGGTGATTCATAAGTATTGATTGTGTCTGATTCTCCACTAAACCCAAGGAACTTTCCAATAGGCATTCTCTTCAGAGAGAAACTAGAGTAGCCCAGAGCCTCCAAGATGGTAAAACCTGTAGTTTATCAATTAATAAGTTGATTATTAAGTAGTAATAATAAATAGTCTGTTGAGCACAGGGACTTGGAGTAGTAGACTTTATTAGATTGAATGAACTGTTCTATGCTGGCCTCTCTGTAACATCCCAGTAAATAGGGGTGAAGCCTAAGGTTGAAAATCTCCAGAGACAGAGACTTGAGTAGCTCCTTGTCCTGTGGGATGCTCTTGGGGAATTCACTGAGCATTTATCAGCTTCCATAATGCTACTAACCACTGGACCTAGTTTTGTGTTTTAGAGGTCACGCCCTTTAAGAAAGAACGACAGGGTGGCACAATGATTCCTGAGAAAATATCTCCTCAGCCAGTGTGAGGGGAGTTTCAACGATTCCCCCATGTCTTTCAATGAGTAATCCCAGCTCGTTAAGAGGGGATGCTCTTAGAACACCTGCTGAAACAGCACATGCAGGAGTGAAGCAGGAAGGACCTCTCTAGAGTCACACTGACTTCCTTTCTTTTTATTTCTTTTCTGGTGCTGAAAATGGAACCCAGAGCTTTGTGCACGCTAAGCAATCTCTCTACCACTGAGCCCAGAGAGATCCTTAAGGTAAAATAATTCGACTGAACAGTTTTGGAGGATTCACAAAGCATTTCTCTGTTTCTTCCTGAACATTATCTTGGAGGATCCTGACACCGGGCCTAGGTTGCAGCTAGACAGAAATTAACAGTTCATTTCACAGAGCAGGAACTGCTGGGGTCCTTCAGCTTCATTGGGCCTTCTCCACCTTACATGAGTGGTGGTCAACAGGTTGTGAAGTGCATGCAGTAGAAATGCCAAAACGGAAAAAGAGACATATAGAACTTGGAAGGGGAAATTTTTAACTAAAGAAAAAAGAGAGCACATTCTTTTTCTTTATATGTTTGAAATAGAATAATGAGATAATCCTGGATTTTAAAAACTCAACTCATTCTCCGAAGTGTAGGAGGGTCTAGAGAAAATGCGGTATGTGGGTCTTCCTTTATGATTTGCTGTGGTAAGCCACATTTAATCCTTTTCTCCAGTGAAGGGATTTATGAAGGGGACAACAGAATGTCCCAATCTGTTGTATTCATTGTGGATTTTCTCCCCAGATTTTTGTTTAATTTATAATTTCAACAATAAAGGAAATTAAAAGGGATGAAAATTATATATAATCCTACCATTCGAACAAATAAATAGTTTAGTGTTCCTCCTCTGTCCTTTCTTATAGGTAAGAGAAATTTATGTAGGTGATTTATTAGTGTACTTATACTTTGTGTTCAGCTTTCTCACATAACAGTTTATTGTTAGAATGCCATCTGGTCTTTATAATTGTCATTTAATAATAACATTTTTAATAATTATTTTGATAGCTGCTTAATACCCTTTTAAGTGACTATATCATCTCCTGGTATTGCATATTTAGAAAGACTCCAATTTTTCACTATCACAGATAATCCCAAAGTACATGTCTCCATATATATCATTTTCTCCTATTTTTGCATTTCCTTAAAGTCCCCAGATCTAGATTTGCTGGGTCAAAGGGCCTGAGTTTCTGCATAATTCTTAATATATGTGAGCAAATCACTTTGCAAAAGGTTTTCATAAATTGATTTTGTCTCTATTGATGGATGAGTACCAGTTTCACACCATGCCCTTGTCACAGGCAAAGGAAATCTATCAACAACAAAACACACTTTATAAGCAACATTTTAAATGCATTTTTAAAAAATGATTGCACAAACTTGTCATAGGCTATCTCTTTTTTTATCTCTTGTTTCTGTCATAAATTAAATCCTATACCAGGAATTTGGGGAAGCAGGAAACAATTACTATACTTACTTTAAAACGGAGGAAACTAGGTTTCAACACACGGTTTTGTCCAGGGTTTTGCAAAAAGTAAGTGGAAGCATTGAGGTTTTGGCAATATTGGCAGTAGCTATTGCAAACCAAAGACTGCATTGGTTTCTTAAAAACTGGAACATCTTCTGGCCACTCTTTTTTTCTTTTCTTTCTTTTTTTTAATAGGGTCTCACTATGCAGCTCAAGCTGGCTTTAAACTGTATATCCCAGACTGGCCTTGAATTCAAGATATTCCTCCTGCCTCAGCTTCCCGAATGCCAGGATTATAGGTGTGAGCCACCACCCCAGGCAGCGTTTTGCTTTGTGAAGTGTTTGTTTGTTTGGTTGTTGATTTTGTTTTTGTTTGTTTGTTTTTGATGATGGGGATTGAATCTAAGACTTTGCACATGCTAAGCGTGTACTTTACCACTGAGCTACGGCCCAGTTTCTCTGATTTTCAGAGATAATGGGAAAATATGTCCATACTATGCATATTTGTAATGTTGTGTGCACGCATGTGTTTATTACTGGTGATTAAACCCAGGCTTTTCCCCTGAGCTACAGCCAAGCTAAACCACAGCTCTTTTTATTTTTTTGTTTTGGGATAGTAGCTCACTAAACTTCCCAGATGGAATTCCATACTCTTACCTCTGTCTCTCAGAGCGCCGGGATTATAGGTATCTACTACCTTATCCAGAGTTGTACTTTTTGGCTCTAGTTTCTACTCAAAGAATGGGGTTGCTTTGAAGGAGCATTTTGATATATTTTAGCAGAGAATCCCTTACCTTCACTATAGAAGGAAGGACACGTCGTGCAATGTTCTTATTTTGGGGTTGAAGACCCTGAGGGCCAGAGAAGAGAAAGGATTTTCCCAGATTCAACTCACAGAATTGGCAACAGAGTCAGTATTCACTTTGGTTTGAAATGTTGCTTAAAACCTAGAATGGGTCTCTTGTGCTTGTGAAATATTAACGGTAAATTTTTTTTAAAAAGAGTATCAGGATCAAAACCATTTGAGAAACACTGTATATCTGATATTTCTTTTGGAGCTCCCTGGACAGATAAATATGGATAACATTAAGTTATGGGTCTATAATCTCAGCCCTGCAGGAGGCTGAAACAGGAGGGTTACAAGTTTGAACCCAGGCTTAATAACTTAGTGAAACCCTGTCTCAAAACAACAACAAAAAAGGCTAGGGATGTGTTTCATTGGAAAGGCACAGGCACTCAATGCAAAAGTGAAGCCTGCTTGTTTGTTAAGGGATTCCCAATCCTTCAAATGACATTTGTTTTATTTGGTTTTTAAGTTTGAGCAAATACTTCCTTTTTTACTAGATTTTACTTTTATTTATATTGCTAAGAAGTACCTGCACATAGCTCAAATTCATCCACCTAGTATACCTCCCTAGCAACCGGTGGACCTACAGAAATAGTCCACATATGTCTCCTTAATAGTATGGTGACCATTCCCTACTGGTCCATAAAAGAACCTCTTCATTTCTCATATTGCTTTCTTCTTGCAGCATGATAGTCTATTCAATATGCATTTGAATCTTCAGCTGGAAAAGAAAGTTTCTACTTTAAGGAACACAGAGTCCCTTAGAAAAATGAGGTACATTCATTGTGATCACTGACTGAAGGTAGAAAGTTCTAGGGGGGCTGGGGATTTAGTTCAGCGGCATAAGCACCTGCCTTGCAAGCGCGTGGTCATGAGTTCAATCCCAGGTACCGGTTTAAAAAAAAAAAAAAGACAGTTCTAGGGAGAGAACAATGTACATATAAACTGTGGTGGTCAGGCAGAAGAAAGAGATCATTCTGAGCTGGATTTGGGTGTTGGCTGGAATTTGGAATGTGAGAAGGCGACACTGTAGGTGAATCTCTGGCTGATAACTAATGACAAGCAATTGTTCATCACACTGACCTTTGTTTTAAAGCAGAGAAAGCCAGTATATGTGACTCTGGCCAACATTTATATGCTGAGCACAAAGACTTCATTTTTATTAGCTATATTTGTTGCCCATATATTGGAACTGATCTTAAAGTGGAAGTCAGACGTGTATATCAGATATCATTTGGAGTAATGAGTGTATTCTCCTAATCTTTCCAACACCAACCTAACAAACTCATCTCCAATAGCATGCATACTAATTAATTTGTTTTCCATATAGTAATAAGATTAACAACCTCACATTTACACGGGGTACTGAGTCATGTTCAAATAAAACAAGTTCTAATGAGAAAAATTGAATGTGGCAGCAAATCATGTCCCACCCGGCAATCCAGGTTTATGTGTGTTTGTCTGTCTTTGATACACGTATTTTTGTCAGGATCTCACTGTAAACAAGATGATGTCTTTCATGTTGGGTTAGTCTGGGTAAATTTGTTTAATGAACAACAAAGTCATTGTAAACACTGCACAAATCTGAGTGCCTTGCAGCATGGCTGGGAATCTTTTAAGCTGCTTCAGAAAATGAAACATGTTAACCACAAAAACAATATTGGGAAAAAATTATTAATGTATTAAGGCTCTTAGATATGCAGTCTGGCTTAGTGCTGTGCTGGACAACTGAAGAGTTTGTAGTAGAATGAATATGTGTCCTTGTTTAGCCTCTGCACTTACCCTGCTCTGAGCCTCAGTTTCTTGCTCTGTCAGTTGGACAGTGTTGCCCAGGATTGTGAATCTCCTGCCTGCTAATCATCAGAATCAGCTAGGAGTGGAATCCAGGTAGTGGAGGCTTTAAAAAATACATACATGCTGGACTTAGTGACACTCAGCTGCAGTTCCAGGACACTGGGAATTTGAGGATGTAGGATTACAAATTTGAGTCCAGCTTGGGAAATTTAGTGACTTAGCAAGATGCTGTCTCAAAATTAAAAATCAGGAAATAAATCTGGGGAAAAAAATAAATCTGGGAATGTAATTCTATGCTCGCCTTAGAAAATACCGTTGCATATGTGTGAAGGAAGGAAGGGAACTAGTCACAGAGATGAGAACATGGATTCCAGTCCTAGGTTCTCATCAAGTTATCCAGATGACATTGGAAAAAGTCCTTTACTCTGGACCTTAGTCTCTTCATTCATAAAATAAGAGCACTGAACCAGGCAATGTCAAAGGGCTCATCCATATTCTGGAGTCTGATTTCTGGCCCTTTTGGTAGTCACCCATTTGTATGAAAACTACATTGGCTGATTGTTAAAAACAAGCCCCACCATCAAAGCTGGTTGTGTTAACCATAGCCTTGTCATTCTCCCTGAGGCCCAGCAAGTCTCCTTTGCTCCCTTCTTGTTGGGGGTCTCATTCACTTAATTTTTTTTTGATACCGGGGACTGAACTCATGACCTTGTGCTTGCTAGACAGGCGCTTATGCCACTGAGCTAAATCCCCAGCACCCATCCACTTAACTTTTCCAGAGGGAGTAAGTGTGTGTCTGGACTGAAAGCCAGGCACTTCCCAAACCTCTCCTCCCCTATTTAGCATTCAACTCATTCCAGCTTTTCCTGTTTCTTCAAAAAAAGGACCAATAAAAGATACTTTCATTCCTTAGACCTGCATTTCCAGCCCAGACACCCCCCCCCAAATTTGGTAGGTGTCTGAGAAATGAAGAAATGAATAAATGTCACATAAGGTTCCTTCCAGCTCTAACATTTTAATGCCTCTGAGCCTCTTGGTCTTCGGTAGGCTCTGTCCTGGGTGAGGCAGGAAAAGAAAGATTTGCCAGGTCTGCACACTACATAGCAGTAAGCAAAGACCTGGGCCACTTTGGCGAAAGATTAAGCTCTTCAGTTCTTCTAACTTTTAAAAAATGGCACTGTGTTTTGTTTCTTTTACCTGACAGTAGATTCTATCACCTGACTAGACTGGCTATCACCATACTAACACTGGCTTTTATTTACTAATTCAACTATACATATGTGCTGTATGTACTTTTTCAGTATCTGCACTGTACATCAGAATAAAAGAAAAACTGAAGGAGTCCAGGAGAGTTTCTGTTCAGGCTTGTGTTGAGAGACATCCTAGGAGTATTCTCTTTTACTCTTAGGGAAAATGTCTTGGGGTCCTGCAGGAAGTTTTACAAAGCTAAGACCCTTGTGGAAGACTCATACTTGGGGACACTGCCTTGGTGCTCCTCGATTACCTTCCCTTTTTCCCACCCCTTAGTGAGCACTGAGTGATCAGCAGCATCACTGTCACTTCATACAGCACACAGACTGTGTTGCTGCTACTTAGTGACATGACCCATCTGGTCTTCTGTATCTTTATACGTACAGTGTTGACGTAGGCTGTGGCATAGTTGGGGGTGGGGATAGGGCATGCTGATAAACAAATTATCAGAGCCCAACTTGTCTGAATCTGCACCTGTGGCAAGGTAACAGTGTGGAAAATAGAGGCTACAGGCTCTGTGTTGATAAACCTGAGAAAGACTGGGGGGAAATCATTTTTCATTAGGAGACCCAGTTCAGCAGCACTTCCGTATTACCTGCCTGGGCTGCCTGATGCGTGGCTCTGTGGGGAGTGGGGTTTAATGAAGTAGGATAAACCACACGCTCACATTAGCCTCAGCACAGGCAGGATTAACTTTACACTCCATTTGCAAGAGCAAAGCTCCTCTCCTAGAGTTTGTTATAAAGGGATTTAGAATCAGAGACTGATAGAGCTGGAAGAGAGCCCCTAAGACATCATCATAATCCTCCCGTCATTTTACAGAGGGTCAAACTGAAGTCTGGAGAGCAGAAGGGACGTGCCCAAGGTCACCTGCTGAATGACTAACATACCTCAGGTTGGGAGCATATACCCTGATCTCCAGGCCCAAGTCCTCTCCACTTGGTCATGGATTACATTATAGCTGCTTTGCAGCAAAGGTAGGCTATCACTTTTTTCCCCTTTTGGCTTTGGACATATGAGCAAACTTCCCATTTAAATGAGTTGGCTTCCCGTGAATCAGTGTACCTTCCTATTTGATTTTCCCTTTGTTCAAACCACTTTCTGCTTCTCCCAGAAGGACTCTGTTCAGTATCACCTTCCCCAGGAATACTCTGATCTTCAAATCTACTAGACTGTGAGCGTCTCTAAAGCAGGGACCACTTGTGCCTTTGTATCTCTTCTATCTGGTATAAGAACTGCCAATGGAAAACAGAGTAAATGCTTGTTGAGTGAATGAATGAATGAGTCACCATATGAAAAAAGCACTCAGGGCCAGAGATATAGCTCAGCGGCAAAGTGACTGCCTGGCAAGCACAAGGTTGTAAGTTCAATCCCAGTTACAAAAACAAAAACAAAAACCAAACAAACCCTCAGTAATTAAGTACATGAATGAATGAATTTGTCAAAGGTAAGTAAGAGGTAGTACTTCCATATAACCCCAGAGTTTTTGTTCTGTTTTGTTTTCACAGTGCTGGGAATTGAACCCAGGGCCTTCACAGTGAGCTACATCCCTAGCCCTTTGTAATCCTTACATTTAGAGACAGGGTCTCACTAAGTTGCTAAGTTTCTCAGGCTGAGACTCAAACTTGCAATCTTGCTTTCACCTAGAGGGTGAGATTATAGGTGTGTGCCCTGAGTTCTCGATAACTTCCTCATATTAGATCATTAGATATTAGACCATGAGACCCTTTCCTGCAGAGATCTTCCTCTTTTAGCCAGTTCCCATCACTACCATGGCCCACTGGCCCGCCACTTGGGGGTAATTAGGACCCTAACTACGTAACATATCTGTGACTGCCCTAACTTTGGACTTTCAGCTCAGACCCCAGATGATCCATCATTTCTACTTTGCCACTACCTTCCGATAGTTTTCCTTAAGCTGACTGCACTTGGGCACACTGAGAATATGCTGCATGAAGACTGAAGCCAGAATCCTAGACTGGATGACAGAGATCCTGTGTTAGCTTTTTGTCTCTGTGACAAAATATTTTGAGAGTGGCTGGGGATTTAGCTCAATGGCATAAGCACCTCCCTGCCAAGTGCAAGGTTGTGAGTTCAACCCCCGGTACAACTAAATCTGTCTTTGTTATGCAGACTGTACCTCAAATCAAGAAAGCTTAATAAAGATAGAGAGAAAGAGAGAAAGACAGACAGACTATCCTGGTACATATACCTGAATAGTTCAGGGTAGGACCTCAGGGGCTAAGAATTTAAAAGATGTCATTGGGTGTCTCACAATCCCTTTGCCAGTTTTCTTTGTGTTACCGTCATCTCTCATTGTGCAGGTCAACATTGTAGACATGGCTGTGGACGTGCCTCTCATCCCAGCCACACTAAGAAGTGATCCCCAGGAAAAAGTGTAGATAGGCCCAGAAAAGAACTCTGAGAAGTCCATTTTGGCTCACCTGCTCCTTCCTAAGCTAATCGCTGTGTTTAGAATCAGGCACTCTGATTGTCAGACCTGGAACACAAGCTGAACTGCATTGTGTGACCCAGGAAATACAAACTACTCTAAATATCACATTTTATAGAGGCAGTTTTTTTGGGAAAGCACAAGAGAGAGAAGAGCTTCAGAAGCCTAGGAGAAAATAAGGAAGCAACACAGTTATCACCAACAGCTGGAAGCCACTGTTAATCCAAGGTTGGAGAAAGTCAGAGAGAAGGTGGTGTTACTGGGGTTATCCAAGGGAAATTTGAACTTGGTGGTGGTGGTGGGGCAGCGGGGGACTGGAACTGAGCCGTGGAAGACATATAGCTTCAGTGAGAAAGGAAGAGGAGAAATATTTTGGCTTCTCCTTTTTCTCACCCTCCAATCTCCTGCCAACGCTTTCCTCAGGTCATACCTCTTCCCAAATCCAGCAGATAAGGAGCCTCGGACCTAGAGCCTGAGAGGGTCAGCCCCTGACTCCATCGTTTGCAATATAGAAAGGGATGAGATAAAGGCAAATAATACATGTGAGAACAAACAGGCCAGGCAGCAGCACTCCACCACTGTGGTCAGAGAGGCTGAAGAGTCCCTTGACTGGCTGTCCTGTCATGGAACAGAAAACTACGTGGGATGAAGAAGTAGTAGCTTCCCTGGAGGGAACTGATTCTATTATTACAAGAAAGAAAGACTCCTGGTCAGTATTTGCCAACTTTCCGAATAGGAAACAGGTCACTTCATGAGATAGTGGAGAGGTCGCTCACAGGAGGTGTTCGCCCAAGTCTGAATGCCCATATGTTGGGGGAATCTTGCAAAGAGGCCTTGAACCAGTGTCTCCAAATCCCTTTTGGTATTACCTTGTGTATTTCCTACAATGTGACTCTGTTTTACACCTGTTTTTCCTCCTGTAAGTCTAAGCTATTTAGCTAAGTGATTAGCACAGAATAATAAACATGTAAACTGCAAGTATATTTCATTTGAAAGATGCTGAGGAAACTGTACCATCAAGTGAGTCACTGATTGCATTTCCGTCTTGCATCGAGTCCTTCTTGGTAACATCTTTTCTCCTTTACCAGAAGATCATTGCCAAAAATAGTCTGAGACTTAAGAGTTTTCTTTTCCCTTTTGACAAAATCAGCAAACTGGATTATTAAAGTTTTGTCTTCCTTCTTTGGAACTCCCAAAAGAAAAGAAATCACAAGAACAAATCTTGGCACAGAATGAAAATGAGATAAAGAATGCAATCATAATACTAGTGAATGGTTTTCAGACTGACATCTGTACATTAAGAATATGTAAAAATACCAATTTCATGCTCTGACAACTTATTCAGCATCAGGGGTGGGGTAATGCCTTGGGAATGCCAAATGTCAAAGCATTACATAATGTCAGCTATTCATGTGCTCCTTTGATGAGATATCACTGGGAATGGGAATTCCTTAAGGGAGAAGTGTCTTAAAAGAGGAAGGGAAAGCATAAGAGAAGAAAAGAAGAAAGAAGTAATAAAGAAGAGACAGACTGCCAGATCAGAATAAAAGAGTGACTATTTAAAGAAAAGTAAATGGACAATACATAAAGTCCCAAACTGAACTCACCATATGGAAAAGTTGTTTACTTCTATTTTATTCTCTACATTTGGAATTTCCATTAATTACTTTTCCTTCACATGTGTAACAGCACAATTTTTGTCTGAATCTTTATAATGTCAACAAAACTCTAACGGTAAAAATTCATCTGTATCATGATTTGCTTAACAAATTAAATACATGTAATTTTTTGTTCCATGTTAGTTTTAGCTCAAATGCATAGCACAGCACAGTAGACCGCATAATATACATAAAAATTTACATGCTTTTGAAATTTTTTTCATAAGAACTTCCCTTTATTATCATGCAGACTTCATAATGACTGCTTTACCTACAAATAGTCCAAGATATACTTGTATTATAATTTACTCACCCATTCTTGTGTTATTGTATTTCTTAGGTCCCTTCCATCTTCTTCATAGTTATAGGTGATACCTAATAAGTATCCTCATCTATTCAATGGATTTAACATACTTATATATGGTAGATACCGTGTTAGACAGTAGGGATTATCAGGAAGGATTCTAGAGAGATAGGCAGACAAACATACAATGTGGTTCAGAGCTCTCCAGGCTTGTTCCCCGTAGTGTGGTTCAGGCAGTACCAACAGTATGTGGAGATTGTTAGAATGGAAAATCTTAGGCCCTACCCTAGACCTACTGGATCAAAACCTGGATTTTTAATAGGAACCCCAGGTGATCTGTATGCATATGAAAAGTTTGAGAAATTCTGTCAATCCAAGTCACCTCCTGTTGACCTTGGTAGGTCATTTGATTGATAATTTTAAGCAGTTCTTGTTTTTTAAAGCACTCTCTACATTCCCACAGCTGCAAACATGTACAAGTGTCTCCTACCTTTAAAGCTCATTAAAAAAACCCAGTCTCTCCTTGCCTGGGTCACTTGCTAGTGTGACCCTCAAAAGATTTTCTCTGTAATCTCATCTCCTGCTTCCTACTTGATCAGACACCCTGGCTTCTGCTCTCGCCACATTGTCAAACTGCTCAAAAGATGGGCTCTGCAGACCTGGCTATCCATACTTCCACTGGACTCTCCATTTTCATTTGACTTATCTCTTGGAGTTATCTGACCCTATAATTCATTCTGTCTCCCACACTTTTCCCAAGGTTACCACCCCGTTTTGTTTTATTTCTTTTACTGTACTATCCTATTAGTTGATCCTTCTCCCCAGTCCTTTGCAGCTAGCTCCTTGGTTTGCCTCTTAAACATGCTGCCCCTCAATGAGCTCATTTCTGCCCAAGATTTCAATGAGCATATCTCAGCTGGAGTCCTAATTATATAACTTATGCATATACAGAGCTCTTTCTTATTTTGAATACCTTTATGTTCTGTCCAATTGCCTACCGGACTTTACCACATGGATGTCCAAAGGCACCTCAAAGTCAGTGAGTACAAATCTGGTCCCCTTAAAAATCTGTTCCTCCTCGGGTTTTTCTGTCTCAATAAACGGTTGTACCAGCCACCAGTGACTCCTCCTTGTCCCTACTCAACTGGTCATATTGATTCTATCCCAGCCATATATCGTGGGTCCATCTCCCACTGCCATTTCTCTGGTTCAGTTATTGACACTTCTCTCCACAATGGCTCTGTACTTGCTCATCCGATCTTCTCCCTCTTTATCAGCCTCTGATATGAATTAATACTGTATTTGTAATAGAAAAATACGCTCTTACTATGTACTTGTGACCACTGCTGTACCTTTCCAAGAATGCACAAATCTAGCTCATCAAACTTTGAAAGGGTAGGTTGAAGACAGATTTTTACTGTTTCAGTTTCCCTGGTTGTAAATTTCTGACCAGGAAAATAACATCTTTGGTGTTGCACTCAAAACTCAGCAGAATCAGCAGAGTCCTTGGGGTATGAAGGGATACCTGTTCCCATCACTAGATCCTTGATGGACTTTAGAAGAATGCAAAATCTTTGTGAATGAAAGTTAATGACAGTTTAAAAAAAATACTAGCACATTAACTGTTTGCCTAGAAAACAGCAAGATTCTACTACTTTTCTATCTCTCTAAAGATCTCTGCAGGCCATGTTATGCTATCCAGTGGCATGCTGGTGAATGCTCAATAACTGGCTTGGGTGGGAGAAGATTCCCTGATGTAAAGCAGATTTTAATTCCCATAGTATAAATATTCCCATGATGGTTGATTTCAAGTTATGATGTCATTGAGCACATTGTTGGGAAGAGGTGTGCAACCGTACATCATTTGTAGTATTTCCAACATACAGACACAGCCGACACAGGGTTTCTTAAGAGCAAAGATAATAGTACAGTAATTAGGAAGTGATGAATTTTGAGTGTTTATTACCACTTGAAAAAGTGACTAATTTTCTTTTAAGTTTATATAATTGAATTTTAAACAATGACTGTGTGTAACCCCAGCTTGTAAAGTTCTTGAGATTTTTAAAATGTTTCTGCTTTCAAAGCTAGTATGAGGCAGCTCAAGCACTACCTGTGTTAGTCTAAGAAAGAGCCTCTCAACCCGCCTTTCACTTCTAGCCACATACTCCTCACTAGACAATAAGCAGATTGTTGAAAACATGCATTTGATAGTGTTACTCTCTTCCGTGAGTTTTGATTATCCTGAGGATGCAATCCAATTCCCTAGCTAGGATAACTGGTCTTTGTGACTTGTGTGTTGCCTGGCCCAGTTTCCTCTGTAGCTTTCCAGTCTGTTCTTTCCTAGTGTTTGTCCTGTCTCCTTCTACTCCAGTTAGACCAGCTCCCTTGCCATTTCACAAAGTCTTAGCCATCCTCTGACTGCCACGATCCTTACTTGATCCTAGTTGTAGCCCAGATAACACTTGTTTTTCTGTCACATTAATGAATTCTTCTGGAGGCTTTTCTCAGCTTTTTTGGTTATATATAAACTCTCCACTCTGTGTCTCCATGATCCCCATATTTGGATCTTAGAAGCTGTGAACACCTTACTGTACATTTATTTATATATTTTTTCTGTCATATTAAAACACCCAGTATAGGATTGGGGCAGGTCAGGAACTTAAGTAGGTATCTGTTAAATAAAGAAATGAATGAGGGTTAAGAAATCTCGAAAGCTGAGGTCCCAAGAGCCTGGTGGCAAAAACAGTGTGGTAAGGACCAGGACACTACCCCAGTCTTGTTCTTGCTCTTGATTAACCAAGGAATGAATGTCTGCCTTCAAAGGCAGAAGATCTCAATGTTTGGAGGGCATTTAAAGGTTTTGCAGAATCAAGAATTGGTCCCTAATACTGACACATGTTCAGATGCTTCAAGTAGTTGAACCTGGGTAACATTGTATAAACCAGAAACAAAAGACCACATGTGTTAGCTTTCTGTCACTGTGATAAAATGTCTGAGATAATCAACTTTTAAGGAAGAAAGGTTGGCCAGGTGGAGTGATGTATGCCTATAATTCCAGCTATTCTCGAGGCTGAGTCAAAAAGATTACAATCTTGTCAGCCTTGAAAGTTTATAGAGACCCTTTCTCAAATAAAAAACAAAAACAGGAGGGAATATAGGTCAGTTGAGGCCCTGTGTTCAATCTTCAGTGTATGTGTGTGCGCGCATGCATGTGTGTGTATGTGTGTACATGTCTGTGTATTCAGCTCACAGTTTCAGAGGGTTCAGTCTATGTTCACATCACCCTGTTGTTCTGGGCCTGTGGCAGCATCCTACTGCATGAAGGGAATATATAGTGGAGGAGGGCAGTTCACCCAGGAAGCCAGGAAGCAGAGAGTGTGGAGAGGATGGGTCCTGATATTCCCTTCAAGGGCATCCTTTCAATGCCCTACTTCCTTCTACAAGGCTGCACCTCCTCAAGTTTGCCCTATTTCCCCACAATGCCATTAACCTGTGGGCTTTTGGTGGACACTTGTCTAAACAATGGCACCACATATTGTATAATCCCATTTCTAGAGATACCTAGAATAGTCAGATTTACACAGACTGAAAACAGAATGGGGCAGGGAGCAGGGCAAAGGGACTGAAGAAGTGGGAGTTATTATTTTTATGGGTACAGAGTTTTAGTTTGGGGACATGGAAAAGTTCCCAAGGTGGATAGTATTGATGACTGTACCACAGTGTAAATATTGTCACTTAATGCCACAAAACTATATACTAAAAAATGGTCAAGATGCTAAATTTTCTTGTATATTAGAGAGTCAGTACCTAGGTCTAAGTTTAGAGGTCAGAGAGGCTGGTGCATTTGGAATATAGCAGTTTCAAAATTTGTCTAATGGCCAACTCTCTCTACCCTGTTTTTCTCCCTCCAATACTGGACCTGAAGCGGATCCTGTTTGGGGGACTACTCCATATGTGTATATGCACTCAGAGAAGAATAAGCCAAGCGATTTGCTCTACAGGGATCATTACTGCAGATCAGTAGGGTGAGGGGTACAAGAGACCCCATTCATGTGGGAATTGACGAGGGCAGTTACACACCATGATCTGAAATCTTTCCGTCACCCATCTCTCTCTCTCTCTCTCTCTCTCTCTCTCTCTGACATGCTTTCTCTCTTTGGGACATGCTTCTGAGTCTGAGAGGAAACTTCACAGTATTTCTTGAATCAAGGATAGATAAGAAGATTTAATAGCATTAAGAGAAATATATGGTTCCAATTATGGAAATACACATGCAGTTTTTACATTTGACACCTGGAATTAAGGCCAGTGGATTCTCCTGATGTTTTCAAATAAACCAAACTATCTCATGACAACAGAAGAGTAATTGGAAATGACTATTTCTGAGGAAATAGTTTAAGCAAGCCATAATTTCACTTGTGCTTAATGAGACCTGCCTTGGCAATTGTTAAATCCTCATTTTATGGATGGGATATTCAAGTGCTTGGAGATAAAGTAACTTGGCAGTTTACATGGAAAATCATGTCATACATGGCACCACAGTCCTGTTCTTTGATTTCTGGTTGATGGTTATTTTCTGCTGATCTACTGCTTTCTTGGTATAAATGTTCTGAAGTCTTTTCACAGGTGGGATTTTTTTTCTTCCAGGATTACAATGACCACAGATGTGCATTTGTCTTTGGAAATGATAAAAAGAAGTTGTTAGGAGTTGAATTGTGTCCCCAAACTGATACATTGAAGTCATAACCCCCAGTATTTTAGAAAGTTATCTTATTTGGAAATGAGGACATTGCAGATGTAACTACTTATAATATGATGGATCTTTAATACATGGGATTGGTAGCCTTACAAGAGGAAGAAAGGGAAACAGGGAGAATACAGTTACATGATAAGAGTCAGAGACTGGAATGCTGCATCTATAAGCCAAAGAATGCCAAGGATTGCTAAGAACCTTCAGCAGCTAGGAAGAGGCAGGAAAAGAATCTTGACCCTCGGAGCCAACAGAGAGAGTATAGTTGTACTGCTATCTTGTTTAGATTTCTAGACTCCATAACTTATCTGAAACATTCTGTTGTTTTAAGCCACCAATGTTTTTAGCAATTTGACTCAGCAACCCTAGAAACAGATATATAATAAATATTGCCAGCATATATATTTATTTTTAATCGAGGTACAGATCCTTATGGTTTGGGCAAGTCCTGTCAGGTATATACAGAGGACCTTAAAAAGGTCTCTTCCTTGCTTTTGATAAACTTCTTCAACTCCTATACTCAAGGACTTAGGTCTCTTCAAGAACCAGAAAAGACTGCAAGGTGATTTTCCAAACTCCTTCACCTTAGAGTCTTACTGGACGGCTACAGACAGACTTCAGTTCAGAAAGACAGGCTTATGAACTAAGTGTGAGATATTTGAATAAGTCCTAACAGGAAAGAGGTGGTACCTTCTTTTTTTTTTAATTTTATTTAAGGAGAAACAGAAAAAGGGTACAAGTTACACAGAATTTCAGAAAAAATAAACAGTAGGAAATCACTAGTTGATAGATTACATATTGTCATCTTAGAAATAGTTGTTCAAGTTACAAAATTAAAGCATATAAAGTGGACATTCAAACAGTGAGACTGCAAACAGTTCTGTTCAATGATCCAACAGAGGTGGTACCTTCTAAATGAGTAATTGAGGACAGTGTAGAAAAGGGACAAAGGGGTGGGTAGGGCTTAGGGAAGTCAGCAGCGATGGTGTAGTATGCTAAAGCTAGCAATTACAGGGAGAATTCGCCAACCTAGATGGAAAGGGTCAAGGGAGGGGAAGGGATCATCTGGCAAGAGCTGTGGCTATAGAAGAACAACAGATTAACCAACCAACTCATGGAGATACAACAGAGAGGAAGCCCTGGAGTAAAAACCTGAGATCACCCTCTTCTGCGCTCCTGAAAGCAGCCCATTGTTAAATTCCAGTTAAAGGCCAGAAGGCAAAGAAGCTCTTGATGCGGTCCATAGAAGTAAGCTCTTCCAAATAGAGCAAGGCAAAGTAGAGTATATCTAGAGAGACAGAGAAGACAAATAGTCTATGATTCTATCTAGGGTATTTAAAATTTTTTTTCATTAGCACATGTTTGTAGTACATAATGATGAGATTCTTTGTGGGGAATTGGTACGTATATATAACACATCTTATTTCTTTTTTCATTCCTTCCCTTCCATTTCTCTCCCCTCCCTCAAATTCTTGGTTCCCCTCCCTTTTGCAAAACATCTACCTCCCTGTTTCCTATTATCTGTTTTTTATTTTGCATCTTAGTTAATTTACACTTTGGGTTTCTCATATAAGAGAAACCCTGTATGGCTGATTTATTTTGCTTAAGATTGTGATCTCAAAGTACATCCATTTCCCTGCAACTGACTCAAATTTATCCTTCTTTATGTCTGAGTAATACTCTATTGTAGGGGCTGGGGATTTAGCTCAGTGGCATAAGCGCCTGCCTTGCAAGCAGGCAGTCCTGAGTTCGATCCCTGGTACCAATAAAAACGAAAAAGACACACAAAAAATACTCTATTGTATATAAATGCTACATTTTCTTTACCCATTCATCTATTGATAGAGATTTAGACCACTTCCAAGATTTATCTACTATGAATTGTGCTGCTATAAAAATGGAAATCACTCTTTTGGGAAGATACCTAGAAGGGAAATAGCTAGGTCAAATGCAATTTCTATTTTTAGTTTTTTAAGGACTCTCCATATTGATTTCCATAGTGGTTGTACTAGTGTACACTCCCACCAACAATGTAGAAGGTTCTTTTCTCCTCATAGCCTTGCCAGCAGTTGCTATTATTTGATTTCTTCATGAAAATCATAGCATCTGCAGTAAAGTAGAATCTCAGTGTTACTTTCACTTGCATTTCTGTAATGATAAGAGATGTTGGATTTTTTTTTTCATGTATTTATTGGCCATTTGTATTTCTGAGAAGTCTGAATTCATTTTGAATGCACAGTTTTTAAATTGGGTCTTTTATTTTGGGGAAACAAAATTTTTTTGAGTTCTTTATAAATTCTACGTATTAATCTTCTGTCTGAGGTGTAGCTGGCAAAATTTTTTTCTCATTCATTCTGTAGGTTGTCTCTTAATACTTTTGGTTATTTCCTTTATAGCACAGAAGCTTTTTGATATGATTCCGTTTGTTGATTCATGATGTTATTTCTTGTGTACTTGCAGTCCTGTTAAGAGAGATCTTCCCTACCACCATGTCTTTAAGAGTTTTACTTACTTTAATCTTCCAGCAGATTAAGTGTTCTTGTTTTAATATTTATTTGATCCATTTTGGTTTTACTTTAGTACATGGTGAGAGATATGGGTCTAAATTAATGTTCTACCTGTGTATGGCCAGTTTTCCTAGCACCATTTGTTGAGAGACTAAGGAGGGTATGTTTTCTCCTATATGTTTTTTGGCCTCATTGTCAAAGATTGAGTAGCTGAATGTGCCTGGGTTTTCTGCATCCTCTGTTCTGTTTCATTGATCCCACTTATCTATTTTTGTACCACTACTGTCATGGTTTATGTGGGTGGCCCCCAGGCCTCATACATTTGCATTGTGCATTTGTGATTGGTTCATTGTCTAGCTTTTGAAGGTGTCAGTGCTACACCTAGGGGTGGAGCCAGGATGTGATATAATGGCAGGAAGAAGGCGTGTGTCTCTCTCTCTCTCGCCCATGTTTGCCTGGCTGTTTGCAACCACCATGAACCGGGGCCCTACCATGCCAGCCTGCCTTGGAGCCAACTGAGTACGAATCGAAACCTCCAAAATCTGTAAGAAATAAACCTTTCCTTTCCCAACTTTGGGCATCAAGTATTTTGTCTCAGCGATGAGTAAAAAGTAACTAAGAACTATAATCCTGTTTTGGAATACAGCTTGAAATCCAGGATTGTGATGCGTCTTGCTTTGCCCTTGTTGTCCAGGATTGCTTTGCCACTCTGGTTCCATATGAATTTTAGTATTGTTTTCTCTAGTTCTTTGAGGAAGGCTGTCTGTATTTAGATTAAGATTGCATTAAATCTACGTATAAGTTTTAGAAATATGGGCATTTGGAAAATATTGGTTCTGCCTATCCGGAGCAAGGGATGTCTTTTCATTTTCTGACGTCCTTTTCTATCTTCTTTTTCTGAGGACTTTAGTTCTTGTTATAGAGGTCTTTCACTTTCTTTTTTTTTGGCCTTTTTCTTTTTTTTTTAATCGGTACCAGGGATCGAACTCACGACCGCACACTTGCAAGGAAGGTGCTTATGCCGCTGAGCTAAATCCCCAGCCCCCCAGAGATCTTTCACTTTCTTGATTAAGTCAATTCTTAATGTATTAAATTTTTCTTGATGCTATTTGTAAATTGTATTGTTTTCCTAATCTTTACCTCAGAGGGTTCATTATTGGTGTTCAGGAATGCTATTCATTTCTGTGTGGATTTTGTATCCTGCTACATTTCTTAGTTTGGTTATTAATTCTAAGAGTGTTTTAGTGAAAGTATTTGGGTCTTCTATGTAGGAAATCATGTCATCTGCAAATAGTGATATTTAGACATTTTCTTTTCCTGTCTGTATTCATTTTATTTCTTTCTCTTGCCTGATTTCTCTGGGTAATATTTTGAGTCCTATATTGAACAAGAGCGGAGATAGTGTCCACTCTTGTCTTGCTTTTGATTTTAGAGGGAAAGCTTTTAGTTTTTCCAATTAAATATGATGCAGGTTTGTTGTAAGTAGCTTTTATCGGATTGAGACAAGGTTCTTATATACTTATTTTCAGGTTTTTTTTGTGAATGGATGTTGGATTTTGTCAAAAGCTTTTTATGCATCTATTGAGAGGATCATGTTATAGTTATCCTTACTTTTATGTGGTATATTAAATCTATTGATTTGCATATGTTAAAACATCTGTATACCCCGGGGATGAAGCCTACTTGGTCATAATATATAATTTTTAAAAATCCATTTTATTTCAAGGAGAAAGAAAAAGAAGAAAACTACAACAGAATTTCAAAATACATCAATCAGGGGACAACAATACTACATACATTGTACATTGTCATTCCCAAATCATTCACCCAGAGCACAGGACATCTGCTTACAATTGTCTGAACAATACCAGCACAAATCTTTCTCTTCATTGAACTCAGAGAAATCAGTAGTATATCTATCTTAACTATTTTTATATATGCATATATAATAATGTGTGATATTTTTGATGATTTGTTGTATTGTGATGCTGGTATCTTATTGTGAATTTCTGTATTATTCATTAAAAAGATTGGCCTATACTTTTTCTTTTTAGTTGGGTCCTGTTTGGTTTTGAGATCAGGGTAATACTGGCCTCCAGGAATGACTTTGGGAGTACTTCTCTTTCAATTTCATTGAAGAGTTTATGGAGTATTGGTGTTTAATTTCTCCTGAAGTTCTTGCAGAATTCAGCAATGAATGTCGAATCCTGGACTTTTCTTAGTTGATAGGTTTTTTTATTACTGCTTTAACCATTGTTATTGAACTATCTAGGGTTTTTGTATCTCCTTGGTTCAGTTTTGGAGATTCCATATCCAATTTCTCAATTTCTTTTGGAATCCCCAATTTATTGGAATATTATTTCAAACCAGTTGCTAAACATCTAGATTTCAGTGATAACTGTTGTGATTTTAAAATTTCTAGCTACATTGATTTGGGGCTCTTTCTTTTTTTTAATTTTTGAGACAAGGTCTCACTATGTAGTTCAGGCTGTTCTTGAACTTCCTATGTAGCCCAAGCTGGCCTTGAGCTCATGGCAGTCCTCTTGCTGAGGCCTCCCCAGTGCTGGGACCATAAACATGTGCCGCCATGCCTGGTTCTTTCCTTCCTGCCTGACTTCTTCCTACCTTCCCTCCTCTCTCTCTCTTTCTCTTTCTTCCCTTCTTTTTTTGTAAGACTGGCCAAGCATTTATCTATTTTGTTTATTTAAACAACCAGCTCTTCAATTCATTGATTCTTTGTATTGTTTATTTAGCTTCAATTGCATTAATCTTTGCTTTATCTTTGTAATTTCTTTTTTGTATTAGTTTTGGATCTGGATTGTTATTGTTTTCTATACCTTGAAATGCATCATTAGGTTATTCATTCAAGCTCACTCTGCTTTTATAATGTGGGCATTCACAGCCATAAACTTCCCTCTTAGGAGTACTTTCATTGTGCCCCATAAATTCTCATATATTTTATTAACATTATTGTTTCATTCTAAGTAATGTCTAATTTCTTCCTTAATTTCTCCTGTGACCCACTGATTATTCAAAGGTGTATTGTTTAATTTTCACGTGGTTGCATAATTTCTTTGGGATCTTTTACTATTGATTTGTAGTTTCACTGCAGTAAGATTTGACAATATGCATGAGATAACTTGAGCCTTTTCTATTTATGTAAGCATGTTTTATAGGCTAGTGTAATGGTGTGTGTCTAGATGTTCCCTCACAGCCTCATGCACTCATAGATGGGCTTTTCAGAGGTAGCAGGATCTAGAGTATGCGATGCTGGGACTAAGGAAGTGATGCTGGCATCAAGGGTGTGTTATCACTAAATTAACCCACTGATTATAATTCTGGGAGTGGATAATGGGAAGGCCCTCCTTGGGTGTGAGTGCTATTTTCCCTGAGGATGGGCAGCCTGGATATAACACAAGGAACAGAAAGAGGTCTGCTGTGGCGCTTGCTGCTTGCTACCCTGCTGCCCTTTTGCCTGGCATGAACTGTTTCTCCTTTGTGATGCAACCCTGCCTTGGAGCTATCCATGAACAGAAACCTTTATGAATTGTGAGATAAATAAATCTGTCTTCCTTTAACTTTGAGTGTCATGTTTGTTTTTGGTCTTTTTCGTTTTCATCGGTACCAGGGATCGAACTCACGACTTCCTGCTTGCAAGGCAGGCGCTTATGCCCCTGACCTAAATCCCCAGCCCTTAAGTGTCATGTATTTTGTCTCAGCAATGAGAAAAAGTAACTAAGTCAGTTATCATGTGATCTACTTTGAAGAAAGTTCTGTGTGCTGAGAAGAATGTGAATTCTGTTTTTGGGTAGAACAGTCTGTACATAAATATTCAGTGTATTTGTTCAGAGGTTTTGTTTAACTCTGATATTTATTTGTTGATTTTTTTGACTAGTTGATCTGTTCTTTTTAAAAACTGTAGCATCGATGCCTCCCACTATAATTGTTTTGCTGTTTATCTGATCTGTTATGTCCAGTAGTGTTTGTTTATGAAGTTGGTTGTACAAGTGTTTGATGCATATATATTTATAATTGTTATCCCTCTCTAATAAATAATTCCCTTAACCAGTATGTAGTGATTTTCTTTGCCTTGTCTGATCTGTTTTGGCTTGAAGTCCATTTTGTCTGAAAACAGGATAGTTACTCCTGCTTGTTTTTGGCTTCCTCTTGTATGGAATACTGTTTTCTATCCTCTGATTTTTAGTCTATGAGTATCTTTTTGGTTTAAACATACTTCAGGGCTGGGGATTTATCTCAGTGGCATAAGTGCAAGCACGAGCTCATGAGTTTGATGCCTGCTACAGAAAACCAAAACAACAACAAAAATAGAATTGAACTGGTTTAAACACATTTCTTGTATACAGAATACTATTGGGTCTTGTTGTTTGACCTAATATGCCAATCTGTGTCTTTGACTGGGGAATTTAGATCATTCACATTGAGAGTAATTGCTGATGCAATTTTTTTTTTTTTCTTTTTATCAGTACTGGGGATCTAACTTCTTCTTCCAAGGCAGGCACTTATGCCGCTGAGCTAAATCCCCAGCCCCCTGCTGATGCATTTTGACTTACTCCTGTCTTGCATTACTTTCTTGTTGCTGATTCCTTTTTCCCTTTTTGTTTAACAGCTCACCCTGCCTGGTGTATTTATTCCATCAGATTTTTTGGCATTATTGGCATTATTTGCATGATTGTCTCTTCCTAGAGTATCCTTGACAATTTTAGGAGTGCAAGTTTGGTAGTCGTGAATTTCTTAAGGTGCTCTTTTTCATGGAAAGAACTCATTTCTCCATCAACCTTAATAGTTTTTTTTTTTTTTTTATTACAATTAATCAGTTTGGGTTGGAAGCTGCTTCTGCAGGGTAGAGGTTTGAAACACATGACTGCAATTTCTCCTGGTCTTTAAGGTTTGTGTTAGGAAGTCTGCAGTAATTCTAATGACTTTCTTTTATAAGAAAATTGTTGCTTTTTCTCTAACACATTTTAACATTCTTTGCATTGGACTTCTGGAATTTTAAAAAATGATGTGTCATAGAAAAGTTCTTTCAGGATTGTATCCGTCTGAGATTCTATATACTTCATTTGTCTGTTAAATTCTTTCCTCATATTTGGGAAATCCTTTGCTAATATTTCTGTAAAAAGATTTTTTAATGCGCTATTTGTGTCAACTTCTGATTTTTCACTAATTCCAATTAGATTAATCGTTGTATCACCTAGCAGCTGTTGGATGTATTCTAATTATTCTCTTGCTTTACATCTCTGAGTATACTGTCACTCGCATCAGCCCTGTTACTTCCTGAAACTGTCATCACACTGAAAAGCCCATACTTTGAAAAAGAATTTCTATTTAACACATTTTCATGGGTTCTAATTCCTTGCTAAACTGGTTGTACATGTTTTTTATCATCTTGTTTAGTCCAGCTAGCTTCTCTTCAATGTCTTCTGTAAGTTCACTGATCATTTGGTTTATGAAACCCATTATCTGTTTAATTGCACCATCACTGAGCTTGTCAAGCATCTTACTGATCATTATTTTGTCTCCTTTTTTATCATTTCCCCTAAGTCAGCTGTTTTGTCATTGATGGATGGATCAGCTTTGGGAGAGTAGGGAGTCTGGGGAGGCATTTTGTTTTTTTGTCTATGCATTCTTCTCCTCCTCCTCTTCCTCTTCTTCCTCTTCCTTTTCACCAAGTTGTTATTTTCCGGGTGTCTAGATTTCAGGTCTCAGAGGTGCTGTATTTTGCTGTTGGTCTCTGCTCCACCCTTTTTAACCCCTCCTCCAAATTCAAGCATGTTTATGCCTTAACATGCATTGTGAGGTGTCAGAAATAGTAGCAGTGGGTCAATTAGGTAGATTTAAAAAGTCTGTATGAAGAAGGGTTTTTTTTCTGGGTCTGGAAGGGTTTTTTTTTCATGGCACTTGGAAGAGTGAGGCAGGAAGAGCACAAGTTCAAAGTCAGCCTGAGCTGCATAGTGAGATTCTGTCTCAAAAAATTTAAAAAGAGGTGTTTTTAAACTTTAAGTCTTACTTTAAAATGCTTACTGAATTTTAACAGTTACAACATGAATACACATTTGTGACAATGTATAGCAGCTTACAATTTCATTACTTAGAATTTGAAAGTCCAACTTCTGATCTTTTCCCTCTCAACTGACTTCCTGGATGAAAAACACCCTTCCAGATATTTTCTGATGCTATAACATATATAAGAAATCCAGGTGTCAACAGGATTGGTTCCTCCTGACTGCTGTAAGAAAGAATCCATTTCATACCTTTCATCCAGCTCTTGGTTGTTTTCTGGCAATCTGTAGCATAGAAGCACCAGCCCAATTTCCACGTTCGTCTTTACCAGAAGTTTTCCCTATGTATGTGTCTCTGTGTTTAAGTTTTTCTTTCTTTCTTCCTTCCTTCCTTTCTTTCTTTCCTTTGTCTTTTTTCCTTTTTCTCTTCTTTCTTCCTCTTCCTCCTCCTTTTTCTCCTCCCCTCTTTCTTTTCAGTACCGGGGATTGAATGCAGGGTTTGTGCAAGCAAATGTTCTACCACTGAGCTATACTTCCAGCCCCTCTTTAAAATATTTATTTAGTTTGAGACAGGATCTTGCTATGCAGCTCAGGCTGGCCTAGAAACTCACTATATAGCGCAGGCTTGCCTCTGACCTGTGGCAGTCCTCCTGTCTCAGCCTCCAAGTGCTGGGTTCACAAGCATGTGCCTCTAAATCTGATTTCTAAACTATATATTTATTTTGGGACAGTCTTACTAAGTTGCTCAGGCTGGCTCAAACTTGCACTCCTCCTGTATCAGCTTCCAGAACAGCTAGCAGGCAGGCATCACCACACTTGACACAAATTTCCTCTTTTAATAACACAGTAATAGCTAAAAGAATCCATCTTAACTTTTTACATTTCTAAAAACCTTACTTACTAAGCATCAGAATTTTATGAGGAACACAATTCAATATGGAACATTGGACAAGATGTTACATTAACTGTTTTAGATATGTTCAAAAAGAGTCAGCCCAGGGGCACACATCTGTAACTCAGGAGACAGGCAAGAGAAGCACGAGCTCATGACCAACCAAGGGCAATATAACAAGACCCTGTCACAAATAAAGTGAGTGCAGTGGCACATGCCTGTAATCCCAGCACTCTGGGAGGCTGAGGCAGGAGGATTGTATGTTCAAGGCCAGTCTGAGCAACTTAGCAACTTAGTAAGACCTTGTCAAAATAAATAAATACCTTAAAAGGCTACAGTAAATCATCATAACATGCTATGAAATTATAGCAACAATCCAGGAAAGAGATAGCAATAAAGAAGCAAATCATAAAAAGAACCAATAGAAAATCTTTTTTTTTTTTTTTTTTTTTTTGTCTTTTTGTCTTTTTGAGACAGGGTCTCACTGTGCAGTTTGGGCTGGACTTGAGCTCGCTTTGTAGCTCAGGTCGGTCTCAAACTTGCAATGATTCTCCTGCCTCAGCCTCCTGAGTGCTAGGATTACAGGCATGTGCCACCACTCCTGGCACCAATAGAAAATCTTGCGCTAAAAAACATGAAAGTAAAAAAAAAAAAAATCCAAAACAAACAAAACAACAACAACAAAAAACCTCAGTAGAGCTGGGAATATAGGTCAGTGGCACAACCACCTGTCTGGTAAGTGTAAGGTCCTGAATTAGATTCCCATTAAAAAAATAAAAAACCTCAGTAGAGAAAGTCTAATAGCAGATTCTAGTAGACAGAAGAAAGAATTTGTGACCTTGCAGATAGGTTGGTTAAATTATCCTGAGAAGCAAAAATAAAACAGTAAAGAAAAGTGACCAAGTTAGGTGAGATAGTATATGCCTGTAATCCCAGCACTGTGGGATTCTGAAGCAGAAGGATAGCAAGTCTGAGTCCAGCCTGGGAGTTATAACAATGCAGTGAGACTCTGATCATATTTTTTATCAATATTTTTTAAAAAATTAAAAAGGGTTGTGGATACAGCTCTGTGCAAAGGCCCTGGATTTAATTCCCAGTGCTGCATAAGAAATGTTAAAAAGAAGAGCTGAGACACCAGGCATATGAGTCATCAGCCAGCATATAAAGATAAACATTATTGGAATATCAGAAGGAGAAGAAAGAGAGGAGCAGGAAAAATATAGAAATAATGGCCAAAACGTCCCCAAGTTGATGAAAGACATGACCATACATATCCAAGAACATTAGCTCAAGATAAAGATGAAAAGATCCACATTGTCGTCATAGAGACCAACATTAATGAAGATTATAATAAAATTGTCAGAGAGAGCATGAGAGCAAGCGAGAAAGAAAGAGAATCTTGTTACATACAAGGGATCCTCAGTGTGATTAACAATGAATTACTCATCAGAAGTGATGAAGGCCTAACAGGGGTTATATCTTTAGAACAGGATGATATATTTAAAATGTTGAAATAGAGAACCTATTGCCTAAGAATTACATATCCAGAAAAATGACCCTTCAAGAAATAAATAATAAGTTAAGGCAAACAAAAGCTAAGAGAATTTGTCTCTAGTAGAGCTGCCTCTTTACAAACACTAAAGAAAATTTTTCTGGTTGATATAAAAGGAAGCTAGATGGTACTCAAATATATATGCATTAAGAGTCCCAAACTGTATGAAGCAAACATTGATTTGATGGGAAAAGTAGTTCTGCGACAATGTGATGGTTAGTTTTATGTTGACTTGACTATAAGACATAGAATGCCCAGATATTTGGTCAAACATTGTTCTGGATATGTCTGCAAGGGTATTTTGAAATGAAATTAACATTCAAATTAGAAGACTAAGTAAGGAAGATGGTATTCCATAATGTGGTGGCCCCCTTCCAGCCAGGTGAAGGCCTCAAAGAACAAAAAAACTCACTCTCCTGCAAAGAAGGGAACTCCTTCTACCTGACAGCTTGGGATGAGACAGCAGGTCTTTCACTGCCTTTGAACTCAAACTGAATCATTGGCTCTTCTTTAGTCCTAAGTCTGGAGCCTTTTTGATTGGAACTACCCCATTGTCCCTACTGGGGTTCCTGTGTATCACACATAGACCTCAGGAATTTCAACTACAAGAATTGTATGAGCTAATTCCTTAAAATAAATCTCTCTATATGTCTATATATAGAGACTTTTTGATCCCGTTTTTCTAGAAAATCCTATCCAGTACATCCCCTTTTATTAATCAGTGAAGCAACCAGACAGAAATTAACAAGGAAATCAAAGACTTAACTCTATAAATCAATTGGATCTCAAATATATGTACAGAACACTTCATCCAACAAAAGAATAATTGTTCTAAACAACGTGTGGAACTTTCTTCAAAATAGATCATATTTTAGGGCATAAAAGAATTCTTAATAAACTTAAAAATACTTAAATCTCTTTGAAGGCAATAAGATTTACTATGGTGCCCATTATGGTTTGACTATTATCTTCTTTTGAAGTCCTGTAAGGTCTCCAGTGTAGGTTTTATTGGTCTTGTTCTGTACTGTTTTGATCAATTCTATTATACCTGATGATACAGGCAACTCTTTTTAAAAGTAGCAAGAGGCACAATGGTAACCGTTTTTGATCACCTGGTATTCTATTTTTGCATCATGTACTATGCCCACCCTTCTGTTTTAATTGACTCTGTTTTGCTTAGTCATGTTTGGTTTTATTCTCTTCAAAAAAAGTAATAAGAACTGTGAGAGTAATAAAACCCATAAAGTATAATTGTTATTGTAAAAAAGAGAGGAAATGAAGGTGGACTAAGGGATATAACCGCAGGTATGTTTGAGTGTGTAGGGTGGAAAACCATATTACTGAGCTTTTGTTGGACCATTGAACAGAACTGTCTCCAATATCACTGTATGAATGTCCACTTTCTATGCTTTAATTTTATAATTTGGACAACTGTTTCTAAGATGACAATATGTAACCTATTAATTAGTGATTTCTTATTATGATCTTTTTTTTTGTCTTTTTCTTTTTTATCGGTACCAGGGATCGAACTCACGACTGCCTGCTTGCAAGGCAGGTGCTTATGCCGCTGAGCTAAATCCCCAGCCCCAATTAGTGATTTCTTAATGTATATTTTTTTTCTTGAAATTCAGTATTATTTGTACCCTTTTACTGCTGTTTTTTTTATTTCCTTTCTTTTTTCTCTTTAAATAAAAAAAATGCTTAAATCTTACTATCTTCTCCAACCACAATGGAATCAAAAAAGCACTCACAGAAGAAAAACTAGACATCTCCAAATACATGTAAATTAAATAGAATTTTTTCAAACAACCAGTGGGTCACAAAAGAAATCAACTAAGAAAAGAAGGTACCTGGAAACAAATGAGAATACAAATAAAACACATGAAAACCTATGAGATGTAGCAAAAGCTGTGCTCAGAGAGAAATACATAGCTGTGAACCTTTTCATTAAAAAAGAAAATTCAAATCAGCAAACTTTACACATTAAGGAACTAAAAGATGTGGAATGAAACTAGCAGAAAAAAGGAAACTCAAAGCCGGAAGAAGGGAATCATAAAAATTGGAGCAGAGATAAGTAAAATAGCAAATAGCAAAAACAACAAAGAATCAGTACAGCCAAAGGTTGGTTTTGAAAAAGTCAGTAAAAGTGTCAAGGCTTTAAAGTGATCAGAAGCAAAAAAAAGGAGATGCAAATACCTAAAATCAGAAAATAGACACATCATACTGAACTTAGGCAATACAGAAATACATTAGATTACAGACAAAATACATGACTCAAGGGAAAATATCAATAAGTCTTTAACAAGTTAAAAAAAAAATCGAATTAATAATAAACAATCTTCCCAACAAGGAAGCCATACAGTCTCTGTGTATGCCAGCAGAGGCCCTATCAGCCGGGGAGAAGCAGCGTGGAAGCCACTCAGCCTCCCTGTGTGCCAGCAGAGGCCTTACGAGCTAGGGAAAAACAGCAAGGAAGCCACCTCTGCCTCTCACCCAGCCATAAGCAGCTGGATGTGGCTCAGGCCGAGATGCGAACAACTGAAGTAAGGAAGCAACCTGGCACTTACTGTTTCATTGACTGTGCAGGCCTCGGGCTGGTAGTCAGAGCAACTATTTACAGGACAGGAATCTGCAATATAGTAACAATTGTGGATTTCCTAAAAAACAAACAACAAAAAACCAAACAAAAGTCCCTAAACTTCCAATAAAGCAAAGTCCAGGATCAGATGACTTCACTGGCAAATTCTACTTAACATTTAAAGAAGAATTAACACCAATCCTAGTGAAAATCTTTTTTAAATGGAAGACATAAGTTAAAAAAAGTAAAATTGAAGAGCATTACCCTGATTTAAAAAAAACCCATACAATAATACTACATGAGAAGAAAGTAACAGACCAATATCCTTCATGAATACAAAAAGGAAAATTCTAGGAAACTGAATCCAACAGTAAACTTAAAGAATTATATTCCATGACGAGTAGGGATTTATCCTACGAATCCAAGAGTGATTCAACATATGAAAATCAATTGAGGTAATACAGAGAATCAAAAAATGAAGAAGGAACAGACTCATACAGGCATTTGACAAAATTCATCACCCTTTTGTTTTAAACCCATTCAGCAAACAGCATAGAAAAAATTTTCTTTTTGTAAAGAGCATTTATGAAAATTCCACAGCTAACATCATAATAGTGAAAGACCGAAAGCTTTCCCTCTAAGAGCAGAAACAATACAAGGATGCTTGATTTTATCACAGCTATTCAACATTAGATTGGAAGTCCTAGCCAGAGAAATTTGGCGAGAAACAGAAAAGATGTCATCCAAATCAGAAAAGAAAAAGCAAACTATCTACAGTTGCAGATGAAATGATTCTATGTATAGAAAATCCTAAAGAATACAGAACAATCTACTACAGCTAATATATGAATCCAGCAAAGCTGCAGGGTAAATGATCAGTACACAAAAACTAGTTGTTTTTATACATCACCAATGGACTACCCACAGTGGAAAAAATTTAAATTATTGTTAGCTTACAATAACGTTCAAAAGAATAAAATTATTATTATTATTATTATTTTGGTACTGGGGATCAAACTCACCACCTCGCACTTGCCAGAAAGGCACTGTACTACTGAGCTATATCCCCAGTCCATAAAATTATTTTTTAGAGAAATTTTGGAGGGATGTTAAGGCTGGAACTCAGAGTCTTCCATATGCTAAGCAGGCATGATACCACTGAGCTACCTGCCCAATACCTAGGAATAAATTGAACCAAAAATGTAATAGATTTGTATACTGAAAACTAAAACTCTGCAGAAATAAATTGAAAATCTAATTAAATGGAAAGAAATTTCAGGGTCATGTACCAAAAAACTTAATGTGATCTACAGATTAAATGTAGGCCAATTCCATTGGCATTTTTTACAGAGATGGAAAAGTTGATCCTCAGATTCATATGGATTTTATAGAGTCCCAAGTAGTCAAAACAATGTTCAAAAAGAAAAAGCTGGAAGGCTCCTGTTTCCTAATTTTAAAACTTACTACAAAGCTATGGTAATCAAAACAGTATAGTACTGTTAAAAGGAAAAAACAACAGAATCTAGACATATAGAGCAACAGAATAAAATTGAGAGTACAGAAGTATACCCAAACATCCATGGTCAATTGATTTTCAACAAGGGTGCTAAGATCATTCAGTGGAAAGAGAACAGTCTTCAAGGATTGATGCTTGGCTCCAATCAAAATGGCTTTGATCACAAAGATAAGCCAGGTCTGGTGGCAGAGACATGACTTTGCTCATTCTGTAAAGTTTGGGATAGTGCCAGAGTCATGTAGTGGGCAAGATGGTATTATGATTAAAATGGCTATATTCATATCACTATATCCCTCAGTGAATAAAACTATGGAATATATATGTGCCCAAATATAGATTGTTCTGGTGATGATGAATTTTGGAAACTAGAGAGTGGCTGTGTACTTTAAAATGATTAATTGTATGTATGTGAGTTTCCTCTCAAAAATCTAAACAAAGACCCACAGAACTGTATTCTGTCTAGAAGATATGTACTTTATGCAAAACAGGTTAGAAGTGAATGTTTAGTGGTAGAGTACTTGCCTGGCATGTGCAGCCCCTGCGTTCAAACCTCAACACTTAAACAGACAACCCCTAAGAAAAAGGATAAAAAACACTGTATTATCTAAATAGTAAAAAGGATTATCACTTCCCACCATCCTTCACCAAAACAATAACAAAGCAGTAAGATGACAGGAGTGACTATATTAATATCACAAAAGGTAAGATTATTACAAAGATAAAGACAGGTTTTTCATAATGATAAAAAGGTCCAACAATGTAAATGTATGCATCTAATGTCAGCTTCAAAATAGCTGAAGCAAAAATTGTCTTATATTGAGAAACATGTTTTTCAGTATAATTATGCTATATATTACTTAATCAGTTTCTTATTAATAGACATATAACTTGTTTCTGGTTTTTGTTTTTTTACTATTGCCAAAATGAATTTGTGACTGTGTGTGTGATATTACTGGAAAGGATATTCTGTGATAAAGGTCAACGTAAGGGACATTATTTTTGATACAGTGTAGCCAAACTGCTGTTCTAAAAGACTTTATCAGTTTACTCCTCCACCAACAGGGAATGAAAGCCCGAATTATCTTGTCTAACACAATTTCCCCATTGCTTCTTGAGTGAAGATCAAGTTTCTTCCAAGCCCCGCAGTCTCTCTCTCTGTTTCCAGCCTCTCCAGTGCTCCTTCTATCCCTCATTCTATTCTCCAGCCACTGGCCTTCTTTCCATCTTTAGTGGCCAACACAGGAACTTTAACGTGTTATTCTGTCTGCTTCAGATAATTTACACTTTGTGCTCAAACCCCCCTCCCCATTTATTTCCAACTATCCCTCAGATACCGCGCCTTTTTTTTTTTTTTTTTTTTTTTTTCCTTTTTATGGTACCGGGGATCAAACTCACGACTGCCTGCTTGCAAGGCAGGCGCTTATGCCGCTGAGCTAAACCTCCAGCCCCTCTGTGCCTTTCATTATGGAAGCCTTCAATAACCTTCCTGACTTGGCAAATTCTGTGCTAAAGTTTTTCATCAGCGCTTCCTGTATAACATTTATCTAAGATACAGTTTTGCGCTGGTTTTAAATACACTTAACATCTATCTCTCTCAGTAGTCTAGGACCTCTGTAAACACAGAGATTGAATCTGATTATTTTGCATGTGTGACATGTAGTAGACACTGCATAAGTATTTGAGTGGATAAACAATATGGTGATTATCAGCCTTTCAAAATGTCAATCTGATTAATAAAAACTTATGCTGTTTTTAATTTTCACTTATCTTTTAGGAAGATTCATTATCATGTTAATTGGTCATTTTTAGAGCTCCATCTCTAACTACCTGTTCAAATCTTTGGCTCTTTTTCATAGGTAGTGTTTAACTGTCTACTTGATTTATGCAAACTCTTTACACATGGAACAGTTAAAAAATATAGCTGTTTAAATTTTTTAAAAAAATTATTACAGTAAAAGACATATAGCCGTTAATTCCTCTCGAAATACTCCTACCTCATGCACACATATTCCATTGTTCTTGCCACTTTCTGAAGCAATTCTGGAAGACTTGTGAATGTCTTTAGCTGTGCTGTAGTGGCTGCCTTGATGTCCCTGAATCAATTCAAAATACTTTTCATAGTAACTTTTACTTTGGAGAAGAGCAGCAATAGCATGATGCCTGGGAATAAAGTGGATGAGGACACACAGGATGTTTTCATGAGGCTGCCTTTCTGTTAGATGGCACGTGACGGCAGCATTCACCATATTATTGATCACAACTCCTAAAGACATTCACAAAAGAGAACTTCCAGAACTGATTCAAAAGGTAGAAAGAATGATAAGGGCAAGTGTGTTTAAAGCAAAGGGCTGTGTGTGTGGTAATTTTAGGGGAACTAATGATAACACCTCTTTTTACCGAAATACTTGTTTTTAAAAAAAGTAAATATTCACCATTTATCTTGATCACCCCTGTGTATCATGGATGGTATCTTTTCTTATATGTGAAAGAAATATTTTCTCCTTTTCTATGGTTTGAGTTTTAACTTTGTGTGTAGTATCTTTCTCCCTAAACAATGACCTTTTGAGGTATATATCCTAATAGGTATATTTGTATTTATCAGTAATTTAGCTTTTGGGTGGCACGAAATAAGATCTCACTTTATGTTTGCAGTGCTTTTGGCACCATTTATTGAAAATTCCCTTCTTTCCTTCCTGATTTAAAATATCAAATACACTAGCAAGGCTGTTACTTTTGAGCATTAATTTTATACCGCTGATCTGTTTGTTTATTTTTGCTCCAGTACTACCTGAGATTCTTGTAGTCCTGCATTATCTGTGGTTGCACTGCTGATTCTCACCTACTGTGGTGCCCATCGTGGCCTCTTACTGCTTTTTTCCTCAAATTCATGCCACTTACCCTTTTATTTATTATTTATTGCCCAATACAACTTCTAGAGATGCCTCCTACCGCTTTTCTGGACCCGCTTCACATAAGTTTATCCTGTTCTAATTTGGTCAAGGTTTGCTTAGAAGGTCTTTGAAGGAAGGCACGGAAGTCTTTGATAACACTACCTGGGCGGAATCAGTGTTAGTGTTCCCTAAGTAGCCTAGCGCTTTCTTTGGGAAATACTCATTCAGATAGGCAGATTCCCTTACTGTGCCCCAAAATCAAGAGATACTTGTTCCCACAGCTGAGCATAAGCACAAAAGAGAAAGTTCTATTGAATAATAGCACAACACAGAAAGACATCATTCTTGACAGAAGGACATTGATGTTTTTGAAGAAAATTTGCAGTGGTTCCAGGGTTTTAATAGATTTTTCCAGTAGTAAAGCAAGAACATAAACTGCTCCAGCCATATACCACATGATAACTGTGAAGTTCAAGACACTGCTGAGAGAGAGAAATGGAATCTTTTGTAGTAACTAGGTCTGATAGAAAAACTAGAGTAGTTCTCTGTCTTCAGTGTCTCTCTGTACAATTTTGGTTACATGCTGTCAAATCTAATTTGAAGATATTAAGTGAGAAATTACAGAAATAAAAATTTGTTTTAAATAACTTATGAGCATATTTTTTAATTGCTCTATTTTATTATTAGTTATTGTTAACCTAATTTTTGAGTTAAATTTTATCTCATGTATGCATATGTAGAGTTTGGTACTAGCTGCAATTTCAAGCATCCTTTGGAGGTTTTGGGATATATTCCCCAAGGACAAGGGACATTGCTGTATAATACCCAAATGCAGACTGGCATCAGCCATACAAGAGTGTGAGATTCAGAATGCTGGCAGAGAAAAACGATGTGCACTATATCAAAATAGAGACAGTGCTTTTTAGGCCCACGTTGCTCATGGTTTTTCCAAGTTAGTTTAAAAAAATACTAATAATATGGTTGAAACATAAAGCATAAAATCTGTAGTTTATTCCATGAAATTATGCTTAAGTTGATTACAATAAGCTGTACATGGCTCATTTGTTAGTGTGAATTTAATTGTTCTCTATTTTCTTCTCTTGTTGTCAGTTTAAAGTCTAGAGTACAATAAGTATGCTAGCATTGTCACAAAGCACATCTCAACTGAAAACTGGGCAGCCAAAGAGAGCTTTTCTCCTCAGAATGAGATCTAAATAAAGCCTCTTTTTAAGCATGTGTGTCTCATCATGTATTGGAATCTACGGATCTGAGGGATATCAACTACATACCTGGAGTTAGTTTCTAACACATGCTTCAAGACTTCTTGTATGAAATCTGATTTTTTTAAAACTTGTACTGCCTGCATGCTAAATGAACATGTTCTATACCACTGAGCTACATTTCCACCCCTTATGATTTTTACATACAGTATCAATAGTTTTCTAGTCTATGTTCATTATGTAGTCATTTAGCTCTAAGTTTTCAGGAATACAGTTCCAATTAGGAATAATAACAAATGGAAATGGAGTCCTTGAAATACTAGCAACTTATCTGTACTGTAGGATTTTATTGAAATGAGAATATTATCATTTATATAGCTTAATTTACAGTATATGTATTTTTACATTTCATGATTTTATAAGAAAAGGCAGTTTCCAAGAAAATTTAAAAGCCATTTATATGAACGTCCAAATTTTCAAGAATGATTTCAGAGTCTGGTTGAAAATTGCTTGCTCTCTCCATCACCTTGCAATTTGAAGAACTGCAAAATCATGAATAATACAAAAGGATGTTCAACTTTTCAACAAATCCAGATGGGTACCAATGTCACTGAGAATTCCTGAGAATCACCTTTTTGCTGCTTCAGACCTAGGACCCTAAATTGAATATCACTAGTTGCAATGTATTGGCTTTCAGCCATAACTGTTTCTATAATCACATTGGTCCCTGTATTTAATTTTTAAAAACTGTACCAACATTAAGTCTGTATTTTAGTCGAATGCAAAGCATCCAAACTTTAAGGAGTAATATTCTGCCTTTTCACTTGCCAACTTTCTATTTCTTGCTCATTCAGATTTTGGTGCAGCAGAAAAAGTGATGGATTGTAAGCAAGGGACTGATTTAATACCAACTCTAGCTAGGACTTTGCAAATCTCTTCTCTAGTTTATTTTATTTATTTTTGATACCAGGTATCGAACTCATGACCTTGCACATACCAGGCAGGCACTTGTGCCACTGCACTATATCCCCAGCCCTCCAGTTTATGTTTTGGCTTTTTCTTTTGCAAATTGAGGGAACTGGATTACAAGTTTCTTGCAGTCATGATTTCAGGGTTTCTTTTTTTTTCTATAAAGTAACTGTATGAAATTGCCAATGAAATAATTGAGCCACCATAAGAACTCAAGTTATTTCTTTCAGGGCTTGAGGCTGGGTATAAAAAAGGCATACAATTTTAATTTCTGCCAAGCATGGTGATACATGCCTGTAATCCTAACTACTCAGGAGGTTCCAACAGGTGGATTGGGAGTTTAAAGCCAATCTGCAATTTAGCAAGACCTGTCTCAAAACAAACAAACAAACAAAATTTCAAAATTATGTAGCAGGGGAACACATCTATCTTGGATTATGTTGCTCTTCATACTTATTCTTCTCCCAACACCATACTATGTCTGGTCACTTAGAACCTCCAGCTATTTTTCTCAACACACAAGACTCTTGCACTTGGCAGTTTCCTTTGCTTATCTTGTTCCATTACTAGAACTTTCTATATGGGCTTTCTGGAAAAGTCTTGCTCATTCTTTGTTTCTTGTTTTTCTTAATATTTTGACATAATTTTAGATTTTAAAAAAATTACAAAATGGGTACAAAGAATTCTTGTACACCTTTCACCCAGAGTCCCATAATGTTAACTTTTTTTTTCTTTTTTTTTTTTTGGTACCAGGGATCGAACTCACCACCTTACACTTGGCAGGTGAATGCTTACACTGCTGAGCTAAATCCCTGGCCCAATAATGTTAACTTTTTACTGTACTTTTCTTTTTCCTCCTCTCCCCTTTCAAAACTTATAATCTTTTTCTGAACCACTTGAGTAATCAGTTTCAGATATGACGCCCCTTTGTTCCAGGAGCTTCAGATGAGTACACCTTAAAAAAAGAAGCAAAGGGGGCTAGGGATTTAGCTCAGCGGCATAAGCACATAAGCGCCTGCCTTGCAAACAAGCAGTCATGAGTTCGATCCCTGGTACTGATAAAAAAGAAAAAAAAAAAAAAGAAGCAAAGATATTCTGTTAGGGAGGCGACGCCAGTCCGGCCCTGTTGTATTGATTTTGTATCCAGCCACATTGCTGAGTTTATTTATTATATCTAGGAGTCTTTCAATGGAGTTTTGGGGGTCTTCTATGTAGAGTATCATATCATCTGCAAATAGTGATAATTTAACTTCTTCTTTTCCTATCTTTACGCCTTTTATTTTTCTTTCATGTCTAATTGCTCTGGCTAGTATTTCCAGTACTATATTAAATAGGAGACTCATGGATAGGAAGAATAAATATTGTGAAAATGGCCATTCTCCCAAAACTGTTATACAGATTCAATGCAATCCCAATAAAAATACCATCAACATACCTCATAGATCTCGAGAAGTCAATCCTAAAATTCATCTGGAACCAGAAGAGACCTAGAATAGCAAGGACAGTTCTAAGCAGCAAAGGCAAGGCAGGAGGCATCACAATCCCTGACTTGAAGTTATACTACAAAGCAACTGTAGTAAAATCAACATGGTACTGGAATCAAAACAGAGCCGAAGACCAATGGAATAGATTAGAAGATACAACCACAACTACAAACACACTCAACCACCTCATCTTTGATAAAGGGGCCAAACAGGTTCACTGGAAGAATGACAGTCTCCTTAATAAATGGTGTTGGAAAAACTGGCTCTCCATATGCTGAAAACTAAAACTAGACCCATGCCTGTCACCATACACTAAAATAAAATCTAAATGGATCAAAGATCTAAATATTAAAACAGAAACACTAAATCTATTGGAAGACAAATTGGGTAAAAACCTGGAAGACATAGGGGTAGGTAGAGAATTCATGAATAAGACTCAAACCGCACGGGAAATACTTCCCAGAGTCAATAACTGGGATCACATCTTATTAAAAAGTTTCTGCACATCGAAAGAAATCTCTAACATAGTGAAAAGAAAACCCACAAACCGGGAAAAAATCCTAGTGAACTGTCCCTCAGACAAAGGACTTCTGTCTAAAACATACAAAGAATTAAAAAAAATCAGACCCCCAAATTCAAAGACCCCATCCAAAAATGGCATTGGAGATGAATAAACAATTTTCAGATGAAGAAATACAAACGGCAAATAAATATATGAAAAAATGTTCAGCATCACTAGTCATTAGAGAAATGCAAATTAAAACCACACTGAGATTTCATTTCACTCCTGAAAGAATGGCCAAGATCAAGAAAACCACCAACAACAAATGCTGGAGAGGCTGTGGGGAAAAAGGAACTCTCCTGCACTTTTGGTGGGAGTGTAGACTGGTGCAAAGATTGTGGAGGTCAGTCTGGAGATTTCTCAGAAAGCTGGGACTGGAAGCAGCATTTGACCCAGCTATTCCACTCCTAGGCATATTCCCAGAAGAACTGAAAGCATCATACCACAGTGATATATGTGCACCCATGTTTATAGCAGCACAATTTGTAATAGCCAAGTCTTGGAAACAACCTAAGTGTCCATCAACTGAGGAATGGATAAAAAAGTTGTGGTATTTTTATACAATGGAGTACTACTCAGCTATAAAGAATGATCACATTGAAACATTTATAAATAAATGGACACAGCTTGAGATCATACTCGTAAGTGAAATAAATCAAACTCACCTGCATAAGTACCGAATAGTTTCCCTAGTGTAAGAAACGATAAGAATACATGAAAGTACGTGGTAATCATGATTCTCAGTCACACTGGTTTGAAGCCATATAATGTTTTCGCTCATTACTTGGAATGGTTTTAATTTGGGTGGTTTTATTTTATTGTCTGTGATACTACAACTAACTATTTTGAGGAAAATAAGAGCGTCATAGCTAGTGCTGATTTAATATCATCCTGTTTTGAAGCCCCATCAAGTTGTTGTTCATTTGTTTCCATTGATTCTAACATGTGGTACCTTATTATATCTTAATGTATGCGATAGTATAAGCAAGTTTTTTATAGACAAAGAGATAATATAGAAATTGATGTTTGGTTTCTGCTAGCTGGTTCTAAATACTCTGCAATAATTTCATTCTCTTGAATGGTCTCACACTGTCTTGATAAATTTGATGCTATAGTACACGAAGTTAGACTCAAATATTTCAATGAAAGAGTCACTATGGTAACTACTATTAATGTCAAGCTGTCTGGGGGTGAAACACAATGATGGTTAAATTTTTTGATTCTGACCGGTATTGTTCTATTGATACGTTCTTTTTTTTTAGTCTCAGTCTCCCCCCCCTTTTCTTTCCTTTTTTTAAAAAATTAATTTATTTCTTAGTATCTTTTAACTAAGGGAAACCTAAATTAAAAATAGTGCGATAGATTATAGTTATTTTTTTTGTTTCCCTATTAACCTGATTTGAACCCCTGTAGTGTTCTCCACATCTTGTTCTGACTGATTTTATTATATTCTGTTTCGCTTAATAGTGTCAAGTTTGAGGGTATAAGCAACCATTTGGAAGGCAACCAGATATTCTATGATGCCTGTTATTATTTGACTGTTATCTTCTTTGGAATCCTGTAAGCTCTCCAATGTGGTTTTATTGGTCTTATGTACAGTTTTGTTCAATTCTTTTATACTAGCTGATATAGGCTACTCTTTTTAGGATAACAAGAGGCATAATGGTAACCATTGTTGATCACCTAGTAATCTCCCCCCCTTTTTTTTCATTTTATGCTATGTCCATCCTCCTGATCTAACTGACTCTGTTTTGTTTTGTCACATTGGGTTTTTCTTTGGCCCGTCTTGTTTTGTTTTTTGTTTTTTGGCCTTTTTTAAAATCTTTTTTTTCTTTTCCTCTTCAAAGAAAAAGTTAAAAAAACTGTGGAAGTAATGGAAATTAAAATTTGTGATTGTTAGTGTAAAAAAGAGAGGAAGGAAAGTGATCTAAAGGATATAACTGCAAGTTTATTTAAATGTGTAGGATAGAGAACCATATTGCTGAGTTTTTCTTGGATCATTGAAAAAGAACTGACTGCAATCTCACTGTATTAATCTCCACTTTGTATGCTTTAATTTTGTAATCTGGACAGCTGTTTGTAAGATGACAATGTGTGATCTATTAACTGGTGAACTCTTAATGTATGTTTTTTCTCTTGAAATTCTGTGTTGCTTCAAGCCTTTTACTGTCTTGCTTCGTTTAGTTTTGTTTTTCTCTTTAAATAAAAAAAAGATATTCTGTTATATGATCATATATGAACACAAAAATTGATGTTTATTTAGTATTTTTCTATGCATTTAAATATACAAATACCTCTATTCAGGCATGCACATGTATCCTTTTGAAAAAGTCTATCAAAAGTTAGGTGTGAGGGTACACGTGTACAATTCTAGCACTCCGAAAGATGAGGTGGGATGTCAGAGGCTGACCTGGGCTACAGAGCAATTTCACGGCCATTCTGGGCTACTCAGCAAGAGCCTGTCTCAGAAAACCAAAAAAAAAAAAAAAACAAAAAACACCTCTATGATGAGTACGTAATATACTTCCAGTTCAGCAATTTGCCTGTTTTTTTTTTTTTTTTTTTTTTTTTTTGTCTTTTTTGTTTTTATCGGTACCAGGAATCAAACTCATGACTGCCTGCTTGCAAGGCAGGTGCTTATGCCACTAAGCTAAACCTCTAGCTCCCATTTGCCTGTTTTTTCTAGCTATAGAGCCTTGGGGATCTTTCCATGAACTATCCAAGATAGTGTTTCATTTTTTTCTTTTTCAGAAGCATAGCTTTAAAAATAGTACAGATGTGTCCCTGTTTTGTTTCTTATTAATGAACACTTACTTTTCACTTTTCTATTAGAATATTTTGGGATACATTTACAAATATACACTTAGGAACAAAATTTAATTTGTGTGAATGTGTGTGTGTGGTCATCAAACCTAGGGCTTTTGCCATGAATTAAATCTCCAGCTTTCACTTAAAATTTTGATAGATAATATTAAATAATTATTTGCACATACCTTTTCAACTTGTATTCCCACCCACTGTGTATGAGACTACTTGCATATTTCTGATTATTAGTGATGCTGAGCACCTCTGATAGTTCATGGCCTTTTGGATTTGTTCTCTGAATCACCAGTTAGTGTCTTTTGCTCTTGGAAGGCTGGACTGTTAAGTCTTTTTCTACCTCTATTTGCCCAGGCATCTTGCTCCTCTGTAAAGACTTCTCCTTTTCCTCTAAGCAGCCAGCTGTGCTCTCCTCTGCTGTCCTGAAACACTGTCAATTATCCCATACTGAATTCACTTATTCAACAAATATTCTCTCTGAACCTACTATGTGCCTGGCCGTAGGCTGGAAATTCAGGAAATCACTCTGTAGTGATAACTCCACGATGAAGTTCAGTTTTGAAGTGTGCCTTACGCACAGATAAGAGGACAGTGTTGGAGTCACACAAGATGTGATTTAGATCCCAGCTACACAAGGTACTTAGCCTCTCTAAGACTCAATTTCCACAGTAGGGAAATGAGGTTAATATCTTTCTTACAGAGTCATTTTAAGACTAGGTGACAGAACATATGAGGACACTAGTGAGAGCCTGATAAATATAGCAGTAGGCTGTCAGTGAATGAATAGTAACTGGAACACAACTACATGGGGTCAAAATGATCAGTTTTAGGATGTGTTTACACTGGGGAAAAAAGCTAGCTCTCTTTTTCTGTGATCTTAAGGGAAACTTAAGGCTTTTAAAGCTCTTCTCTTTTTCTACTGAAGTTTGAGGCTAGCTTGAGGAGGATAAGCATGGGTAATATGCTTCATTCATTCACATCCTATTATAGTCTATTTCCTACCTTGTCTGCCCCCTGTAACAGGTTTCTGCCCCAGAAAAAACTGGCCCTTTATCCTAAATTCCTTCCTGTCTTCAGCCACTGGAATAAGTGTGGATCACATGATTTCTGAAATTACTATGTGAAGACGTGGAGTGTGCGTACATATACTACTATTCTTAATTAGAAATCAAGGTATCCTTGGACTCCTGCATTTCTTTACATCCATTCTGATGTCATGCAGTTCATTATTTGGGATCATGACATGGCTTTCCTACTGAACTGATAGTTGGATCCAATTCTGCTTCTTGCATCTTAAAGTGGAATCGAGTGCCCTGCTGTCTGCCAGTACTGTATCAGGCAGTATCAGGTGGTAAACATATATACAAAGATCAAATCAGAACCTTTGCCTTCATGGAATTTCACAGACTAGCTGAACACAACTGTAGACTTAATAATTGCCTTGATGGAGGTTTGTCCAAACTGTAGGGAGTCTTGAGGAAGGAATGCCTATTCTGTCTGGCTGACTGGAAGGTTTCCTTCAAACCTTAGCACAGTGGGGTGAGCAGGAGAACTTCACAAGGGCAGAAGGCTCTTTATAGGTAATGGGAATGTTATCTGTAAAGACTCAGATTGAGAGAGCGTAGCATGCTGTTAACTGTTTAGGTATCAGAATGTCAGTGAACAGATAGGCATATGTTAGCTCGTGAAGATCCATTTATGTATGAAGACAACCTGACATAGGTGACTGAAGCATTTTGTGGTGGGAAAGCAATACATCTTTGTTGGACCCATAATAGAAGATGGGGCAGAGTAATTAAGACTATTTCCTAAACTTATAGCTGTTAGCAATGTACTTAACCTATTTCCTTTCTTGTTTTTGTGTGTGAAGTGATAAAAACCACCACCACAACAACAAAAACCTAGTTGGGTGTGATGGCACATGTCTGTAATCCCAATACACAGGAGGCTGAGACAAAAGCATTACAGCAAATTTGAGGCCAGCCAGGACTACAGTGAATTCAAGTCCAGCTTGAACTACATGGGTCCTATCTCAAAAAACCAGAAAAAAAAATTGCTTTACAGTGTCATTGATATTTGAAAGATTGTATATACTACATCAAAAGGACTTAGTCTGCCACTTGATAAAAATCCAATCACAGAAAAGTTAACATGTATTTTATACATTTCGTGAAGAAACTGTCACCAGATGGGGCCTCATGAGGTCTTTCCTAAGAGGAGACTGGCATATCATTTGGCCCTACAGAGTAGGATCTTGATTTATCATTGGAGAAAGAGAATTTTAGGATGCATCAGTGAGGCATAGGTAGAGTTAGAAGGTAAGAAAAAAATAGGGAAAGGACTTGTTTGAGGAAGGGGGTAGAGTTCTATAGGATGACTGGACTATTAACACAAAAGAGTAGTCAGTACCCTACCCGGTGAAGTAGTTGAACCCAGGGCATTTACAATGAGCTTTATTCTTAGCTCCTTTTTATATTTAAGACAGGATCTCACTAAATTGCTCAGATTGGACTCAAACTTGAGAGCCTCCTGCCTCATTGTCGTAGATCGCCTAGAAGTCTTTATGGATTAGACAAAGTGGGTTAGGGGCTGGTTGATCATTATCTCACCTCCAGAAGAAGACATGTCTCTGAGGTCCCTTAACCTCTGGGGGAAGTCCTTATTTGCTTGAGGGGAGAAGTCTTCATTGCTTGAGGGGGAAAAGTCTGTGTCCATGAGAGGATTCTCTTTGCTTGGGCTTGAGCTTGTAGAAGGCCCTGCTAAATATGGCCTTGACTGGAGACTCTGCACCAGCAGGTGAACATTTCTATAAATTTATCTCGGTTTTGTAAGTCATTAAGTGGGATGAGATAGGTTATGTAAACTTACAACTAATAAATTTTGTACCACCAGCTTTTAAGACAGTCCTTCTTTAAATGATATGACTATATGGAGAGCTGACCAGCTATCTAACCCAATATTTTAAGGTACTAAAGGAGATTGCCACAAAACAAAAGCCAAGTTTTGTTTGACTTTTAATTGCCTACTGGGCATTTGGAGGCCCAAAGGAAGAGTCATTTTGAAGTTCCAGACTGCCTCAAAAAAAATTATGTTCTTAATGAATATGTAACAGGTTAAGAGCCAGAGGAGTTTGTACTCCGTCCCTTTAGAGGTCCCTGTGTCAAAACAATCCTGAAATGTCTGTGACTTCTTTCTGTTCCTCTATTTTTATTTGTGTAATGGGTTTTCCAATTTTGCCTTTTCCTAGTACCTTTAATTTTTCCTGTCTAGCACTTGCCGTAACATTGATCAAATTTACTAATTATTTTTCTGGTCAAATTTAGACTATAGTCAAACTATATTCTTTCTAGTTGAACTCTCAGCTCTGTGAGCTTACTCACCTTTACGATTTTACTAAGGATCTGCATTTTCTCGTACAGCTCGGTTCTTAATAGATGTTCAGTAATGTTAGTAAAAAGAAACAATAAAGTTAAATTTACTGTTTAGGACTGTTGTCAGGAGCCAAACAATTAGTAAAATTCCGTCTGCAAAATTGGATAGATGGGTTTACTACGATAAAGTATTTTTTAAAGTGTGAAAAAGAGAACTAAAGCCAGAGTCTCCCAGCAGGTCAGATGCTTTGGGAAGCTTCCAAATGATCAGTTTCAAATACTGGTGTGCAGCTCTTCAATGTTCACGAAGTGTTAACCTGCTGCCTTATTTTTCGGGAAAGGCTGGAGCGCCCCAGTGTGAACCAAGTTCAACTCTAACCTACAAGGTGGAAGGGACCACCGAAGTCACAAACAGCACGGGTGAAGACACTAGACGCCAGGCACTCTCAACAGGACCTTTTCCCTAACTGAAGTTCCTCGGGTCCGCTACCCAAATTGCCCGCAGTAACACTCCCCTTGGCCCCACCGCGCTCGCACGCAGCACGAGGGAGGAGGAAGCCCGAGCCGGACCCCGCCCAGGGAATCCTGGGAGTTGAAGTTTCCTCGCGGGCACCACAGGCGCGCGCGCTCCCCTTTGGCCACGGACACAGCATTTCTTTCGTTCTACGAATTGAAACAAACTTTAGACCATCCTAGACTCAGCCTAGGTTTTTATCAAAAGGAGGTGTGAAGGAGGAAAAGCAAAGCAAAAAAAGCAAAGCAAAAACTTAGCGGGGAAGGCAAAAAGAGCTAACCATTGCTACGCAGGCGCACGGAGGGCCCGAGAGGTGGGCGGAGACGGAAGGACGCCGGCGCAGAGCTGTGTTTTCCCGGAAGTGCCTCCCTCCTCCCGGCTACGCGCGGACGCGGCTTCCTCACCTCATTTGTCCTCGCCCCTCCCCGTCCCTCTCCGCGTTTTGGTTCCTGGTTGGTGCTTCCTGGTCTCAGCGGCGTCAGTGAGTATGTGTGTGACGGACCCCGAGCCTCCCACGGTCGGGAGACCCTTGCCCGCCTTGCGTGCTACCCGCTGGGCTGTGGAAGTAGCGCGAGCCGCCGCGCCAGCCTCCGCGCCCCCAGCCCCACCTTGCTCGTGTCTGGATGCTGGTCCTGGTTCCCGAGCCGCGCGCTGCCGCACGCGGCTGGGCTGACAGGCTGGGGTGTTGGCGTCTCCCTCTCCCTCCACGGCCTGAGGCCGTCATACAAGAAGGCCTGAGCGTCATGGCCCCTGACGGGATGGCCTTTGCCCATTTTACCGACTGCAGCCTTCCCCCAGAGTCCCGCTTTAGGAAGGCGGGTCCGTGAGTTAAACGCCGACGTCCCGCTGCGCGGACCGGGACCCCGGCCCGTGAGGACTTCATAGTCCGGGGCTAACTCCGAGCTCCCCCGTCCGAAGTAGCAGCTGCAGCTGTGGAACCAGCGATTTCGGGAGCGGCGTCCATTCCTGGACGACTTAGAGTTTATTCACCGAGATTCTGTTACCCCTCACGTCCTTCAGCCGACTGATGGCTTAAGCTTGGGGGAGATGCTGCTGGTATTTGGAAAAACTGTCTTGGAGTCCACCAAGTGTGCACCACTGAGTAGCTGGTGCCTGCATCTCTCTCCTTTAGGCTGAATTCACAGTTATTTCAGATTTCAGGATTGAATTAGGTACATATCTTATTTAGGCTGAATTTATGATTAGTTTGAATTTCAGGGTTGAACTAAGAAATCATTTAGGACTTTCTTTTGACTCACTGGTACCTTTTCTATAAGCCCCGTTTCTCCACGAATACATGAGAGCGTTATTTTGATAACTGTCTCGAGTCTGTTCAGAACTTTCGATTACGAAGACTTTGAGAGGACTGTGTATGTATAAGACTGTTAAGGCTTGGGAGAACAGTTTAATATTGCTTTCAAGAGAATGTGAGGGTGTTAAATGAACTGCGAAAGAATTCAATGTGGGCAATGTGATAGTTACAGAAGTAAGGGACTATATGGAAAAAGGAGGATAGTCGAGGGAATGGAGAAGGGTTTCCAGTTTAGTTCTTTCAAAAAGCATTTACGTATTCCATGGACAGCTGGGAATTACCTCAGTAAATTTAACATAATTTTCTCCCCTCAGGATTGTGCCTTTCTCATTTTTGTGATCATCGTTTTACACATTTGGATTCTGTATGCCAGCTATATTTGATTTCAAGTGGCAGTCACACTCGAAAGATGGACAGAAATTTGAATCTTAATATTTAATTTCGTTATCAGGGCCACACACTTAAGAGTGAGAAATGTTGAGAATAAAGTATAGGTGTCATTTTCCAGTGAAAACTGGATTTAAAATTAAGCTGTAGGGCTGAATTGTGCCCGGTGTGTTGGGTTCTATCCCAAACACTGCAAACAAAACAACCTCCCCCCCCCAAAAAAAAAAGCCCTCAAAAAAATCCCAGACCAAAACAGCCCCCCACCACCAAAAAAAAAAAAAAAAAAAAAAAAAAAGAAAGGAAAAAAAGAAAAAAGCTGTGGGTTTTATTTAAATATGCCTGAAGTGGATTCTTATATGAACATCTAAGCTGAAAATGCTTAAATATTTGGAATGATCCAATTGGTGGATTATTAAAGCAGAAGAGTTGCTCTAAACATTGTGTTAAGTGGATTGCAAGAGCTTAGACAAACCTATAAGTTGTCTACTTTAAAAAAATTGAGTGAGTGAATATTGTGGCCTCTTGATGGGAAGAATCTTTGTAGTTATTTTTTTTTTTTATAGCTGTTTTGTGTTTGGTAAGCCATTTTAATTCTTTAGGTGAGTTTCACACGTAGGTGATATTTTATGTATTTGTTTAGGAACCATCTTTTTTAGTCATAGAATTGACACAGTCTGAATACCAGCTTGGGAAGTGCTTGGATAGTGAACTGATAATCTAAATACGTGCCTTGCCTTCTAATTAAAGTGCCTCTTTTAAAGTTTTTATATACCAGTGAGAAGCAGAGTGGATATGTGTGGAGTGAATTTAGGTGCTAGACACAATGAACATGTAACAATATCTGAAATTACTTATTTTAAAATTTTTATTTTAGAATCTTAGTGAAAAAACAAAACCAGAAATAAGAAAATTTTAGTGAGGTCTGACTAAAAGTCAGAAAAATGTGAATGACTTCTAGTTGTGTTTTACTAGCTGCCTAATTTTGGAGAGGTCTTGTTACCTCTTTGGACATCAGTTTCCTTTTATAAAAGTCCATTAAGGAGGCTGTGTGAAATAACTCAGAAGGTACCTTTTGGGATTTAAATGTTTAGGACTTTCATGAGGACCTTCTGTTATTAGGTGAAATATACTTGGGAATCCTGTGCAGTCATTGAAAAGCTGAGAAAGATTTCTGAATCAAGGTGTATATGTATTTTAGAATTAATTTATCATATATATTTATATTCATCTTCCAGTATACTTTTTAAAAAAAAAATGCAGTTGAATGTAATTAAAGTAGTAACATAAACCAAAACAGCCTGAGGCAAACCTTAACCCTGGCATATGTAAGCTATATAAATAGAGGAGCTGAGTTTCGCCTGAGCACAATTTTCAAGTACAGAAGTACAAAATCCTCTTAAAGGCCATAGGGGCTAAATTGTTAAATTCGTTTTTCTACATTTCAAGGAAAGAGATAAATCCTTAGACCCAAGGAAGTCAGTTTTTATTATGGCTCTGTAGTTTATTTTTGGCATACATTTACAGGTGTGCCTATGGCTCTATTCTTAATCCTTTTCCTTTGGGATGGCTCCAAGAGTAGTACAAATTTGTAACTCTGTAATTTAGCTCTTTAATTTTTTTCTGTACTGCACTGGAATTATGTTTTATCTTTAGTCCACACTGGATCCTTCAGGATGGATCCAGTGAGGATTTTGAAGGAAACATAATTCCTTTGACTTCTTTTAGAATTAATTTACCTATTAAAGTAAAAAGGAATGAATTCATTTTTCATTTGAATTCCTCTGAGGCTAACATTTCAATATAAACTGATAGATGCTATGAACATTATTATTCAGACAACCACATTCAACTTCTATGACAATAAACGTACACCACCCTGAAAGATAATTCAACAAAGAGACAGATATTTTGGACCTTTACCAAAAAAAAAAAAAAAAAAAGGTATTAAGAGTTGTTTTCTTCATTTCTGTAAAGCAAAAAAACCCTGCAGCTTGAATTTAGTGCTTTTGGGGTTCTTATTTATTTATTGGATTATTTGGTTCTGTCACAGAAAATAAAAACAAGAAGCCTACCATCACAGTCACTAAATCCTGACATTTGGGACAGAAAATTGGGAAACTAAGAAAAGAACTGTTCTTGAAAGACTAAATTGGCATTGTTAACTTTTCTAGGGTATCCTTAATATTTGAACAAATAACTTTTCTGAAACTTATTTGATTAGTGTTTCATAAATTTATAATTGAAACTCCTATACAGATTTTTGTTTGATATGAGAACTTCTTCTTTGGAATAGTTGCAGACAACTGATATTTGATTGTAATTTCTATATTGTAGGAAGCTGTTAGACTTACCAGGCCTGAAGAGCAAAAACTTGATGATATAACTCATGTACTCATTGATTAAGTCAGCATATATATATTGGAGTCTCCCTAAATATTACCTTTAGCTTTGGTATCCATTTGTGTAACAAAGTGCATATGGTTCCTGTCCTTCTGAGGTTTGTGAAATGTGCTTCTGGGTCATTTACATTGAATAAGTAATTAGAAATATGATGAGTGTTTTGAAATATAAAGTGCTGTGGAAGCCTATAACAAGGACACTTAATTTAGTCTGGTGGGAAGTAATGTTAAGTGAGTTGTAGGATGAGCAGGATTTAATGGTGCATAGTAGGAAAATGAAATGTTTTTCTTTTGCATGTATTCCCAAAGCTGGGAGTTTTACCTTAATTTTATGTTTTAGTAAGTTTTTATTTTTTAAATATATTTATAGTCAATATAGAAATAAAGTTTTATCAGAGGTTTTTAGAAGACTATTCTTTTGGCCTAGCATTAGATAGTTGTGAGATTAAAATTTTTTTTTCATACTGGGGATCAAACCCAAAGGCCTTGCACATGCTAGGCATGTACTCTGCCACTGAACTATACTCCTTTGCCTTGAGATTAATTTTTAAATGGGGAATTAACATCTACATTCAAACAGAAATACAGTGGTGGCTTTATGTTGTGGATTTTGGTCAGAGTTGATGAAGTAATATTTCTTTATTAAGGATGTGTTTGTGAAAAGAGGAGATACAGAACTAGAACCAAGGAAGAGATTAGAAGTAAGTGAAATAGCAAGAGACACTTAAAATCCCTTTGCAAGTCTTAACATTTTGGAGAACAAGTGTTCTCTGTCAAGCAGTAGATCATAACCTGTTCTTTCCCCCTATGCCTGTGAATTATTTTCCCATTAATAACTATAACTCAATTTATTGATAGTAATTGAGAGGATGATGTTATAGTAATCATAACAATTTAGAAATCCATGGAAAAAAGATATAAGGAAAAATGTATTTTAATGTGTCAGAGAAAAGTAATGAATTTTACATAGAAGTTGATTCTGTAGGGTGAAATGCACTAACCAGACAAAATGAGCTTTTACAATACACGATATGATTTTCTCTTTTACAGAATTGAGGTCCCTGACTTTCCATAATGTTTGGTGGCTATGAGACCATAGAAGCATATGAAGATGACCTTTATCGTGAGGAATCATCTAGTGAACTGAGTGTTGATAGTGAGGTGGAATTTCAACTCTACAGCCAAGTTCATTATGCCCAGGATCTCAGTAATGCTATCAGGGAGGAAGGTCTTGAAGAAAAGAACTCTGGGAATTCTGAGTTGAATACTGAAGTACATCAGAACTTAATTGTCCTTTCAGATAGTGAAGTCATACAGCTATCAGATGAATCAGATGTCATCACTTTGTCTGATGAAGATAGTATTTATAGATGTAAAAGAAAGAACATTAGAGTCCAAACACAGAAAAAGACCAGAGGTCCTCCTGCTTCTCCTTATTCTGATGAGTTGGCCGATCAGAAATGCAAACAGGAAATTGAGAAGCCTAAACCTGAAGAAAGATCAGGTGTGACCCAAGAAGTCATGGTTATAGAGGTCAGTTCAAGTGAAGAGGAAGAAAGCATCACTTCTGAAAGTGAAAACGTGGAAAGCTGGATGCTACTGGGGTGTGAAGTAGATGAGAAAGATGATGATATCCTTCTCAACCTTGTGGGATGTGAAAGCTCTGTTACTGAAGGTTAGTATCATAGGGCATTTTGGAAAGTAGTATCATCTTTAATAAGGACTGCTTTTCCTAGACAAATGACCAATAGGGTCTACTTTATTTAATTTTTCACTTTTGATATTATTTCTCATGAAACTCTCTTACCAGAGGCTACTCTATTTGGTGGTCTGTCTGAACATCAGAAAGAATATGTAGAGTACCAAAGACCTTCCTTTTTCTATAAGCAGATTTGTAGCTACTTTTTTCTATTTGGCTAGAGCCAGTTGTGGACCTGAAATCTTAGTTTCCTTCTCTCTCTGCTTGATACAACAGGTGAGTACTGTATCTCCATCTATCTCTGACATTGCTCTTGTACTCAATTTGGCACTCTGCTGGGACTGCCTTTTCCTAAATACTTTGCTTTCCCCAGAATTAGCAATATAGTAAGCATAGTACACAGGAAATGTGGAATTAGTATTATAATTTTAGAAACTAATTAGCCAGTAAGAAAAATATGAAAAGCTGAAAGTGTAAAGTAGATTGCTGGAGAGAATGCAAATTCCAGCAGTTACCTCACGGAAGATTAAGATTTTGGCATTAGCTTTGTTTCCTCTGTCCCATGTAATGATCTGGTTTTAAAAAGTCATTCCTTTACCAAGTCTCTTTTCTTTGTTTTCCACTTTGTGCATAATGCCAAATTTTTTGGAATGGTTTGTTACTCACTAAAGGTTTTGAGATACCCCTTTACTCATGGTGCTTTACTAATGATTTAAAACCTTTAGTGGAGTGCCGGGGATTTAGTTCAGTGGCATAAGCACCTGCAGTGCGAGGTCGTGAGTTCGATCCCTGTACCACAAAAAAACAAAACAAAACAAAACCTTTAGTGGTGCTCTGCTGTTCTCAGAAGAAATAATGACATTGAATGTAGATGTAGCTCAGATCCCCAGGGTATAACAATCTTTACTTAAGGAGTCAGACAGGAAGTTATTTAGGCTTCTAGGTTCTAGCATCTCTTAGCTAACTATTCAACAAGGCCTTTGTGTGAATGCAACCTTATGTAATACCTAAAGAAATGGGAGTGACTTTTCTAGTAAGATCTTATTTACAAAACTGGTGGCTAGCATAGGCTGTATTTTCCTGACCTTAGAATTTGACAGCAAAAAGAAGATAGAATAGTTATTTAACACAGAATCAAGACAAGATATTTCCACTCCAAGCTTACTACTTGCAAGGTATTGTTGGCAAAAGACAGGTTTCATTTAAAAAGGAGACATGTAGTAGCGTAAGCTTATTAATTAAAGTTGTATTGTGTAACTATTGGGTCATTGAAAGGCAGCCTTAAAGGAGCTAACCTTGAAAATATCCTAAGAGGGAAAGAATAATTGGCAGGGAAACTTGGGAAAACACTTATTTCAGACTGGAGAGTTGGAAAAGACTTGGAGGTCAAGGTGTAAGAGTTGAATTTTGAAGAGAAGGACTGTTGGTGAGGTTGGAGTGCTGGTTTTGGGTGAAGAGAATAGCGTGTACAGAAGCGTAACATAATGAAAACAGTGAGTTTCAGGATGTACAAGTTTGAGATGGTAGTTGGGAGGTGAGGGATTATAAGTGCAGTAAGAGCAATAGGGTCTGCTTTTAAAGTGCTAAATCTATGACCGTCTTAAGTATTTTGAAAATCCTGGAACCATTGAAGGATCTCAAGCAGGTAAATAACATGTTTACGTTTCTATTTTAGAAAGGATTCTAGTGACTATGTGAGGATGAATTGTAGAGTTTGCAATTTTCAAATGGGATGGGTGGATGGGATTTCTTTGTAGTAATCTGAACTGAGGTAAGTAGTTGTAGGAGGAATACAGTATTATACAGCAAGGAGGAAATGGATTTAAGGGAGAGCTTTCAGTGGGGAATATGGACATAACTTATTATTGGGTAAGAGATCAAAGAAGTTAACGATCATTTTAAAGTCATAAATCTGAGGAACATAGAAGAACAAGTTGGCTGTTCTCATTATAGAACAAAGGTTTCTTGGGGGGAAAATTGAAATACTGATAGGAAGGTAAGAGGCAACTGAGCCATGTGGAAATGAGGATTCTAGAGGAAAGAAGTGAGTTTAGTAAGATATCTCTTATAGGATTAAAGAAAGAAAGATTAGTAATCAGGTATCATAAACTGAGAAAACAATGTTAATACAATATGTTGTGATATGAAGAGATAGTAAACACATCTATTTTTGAACTACATTTTTGGGGTTTTTGTATTTATAGAAGTGGACATAACAAAATTTCTTTTAAAGTGTTCAGTTCGGTGGCATTTAGTACATGTGCAATGTTGTTTTGCTATCACCTCTGTAATTTAAAAAATTTTAGTCATGTCTAAAGGAGATCAGGAACCCATTGGGCAGTCATTCCCCATTTCCTTTCTCCAGTTTCTAATCACTAATTTGCTTTCTGTCTCCGTGGATTAATCTGTTTCAGATATTTCATGTAAAGTGAACCATGTAGTATGTACCCTTTATTATGTCTGTCTGGTTTCTTTCATTTAGCATAATGTGTTAGAAGTTTGTGTACATTATAGTTTGTATCTGTAATTTTTCACTTTTAAAGGCTGAATAATACTCCTTTGTCTGGATTTACTGTGTTCTGTTTATTCCTGCATTTGTTGTGGATGTTTAAGTGTTCCCACCCTTTCGCTATTGTGAATAGTACTGCTGTGAACCTTTGATTAGAAGAGTTTAAACACTTGCTTTTAGTTCTTTGAGTTATATACCTGGAAATGGTAATTTGTTTTAACTTTTTGAAGAACTCTCAAGTACTGAATATTTAAAGTTGTAAAAAGATAGTTTAAGTTGCTCTGTTTCATTGAAGAGACAAAGTATAATGTACACAAACAAATAAGATTGGTAAATTTGAGATAGTACATAAACCTATCGAGGGTTATTTTGTATTTACTCTTACTAAATTTGTAGTAATGAGTGTAGCAACACTTCTCATTCTCTGGTAACTTTAGACTCACCCCTATCATTCCAGTTTCAGTGAAAGCTTACATATTTGTTTTGCTTTATGTAGATAACATACAATTAGAAGGCATTTATTTCTTTGCTGTTCTCACTGTAAATTTCCAGCACATTTCTCATTTTACGATTTGAAGTTCCATTAAGACCATAAGAATGTGATACGTACTTGACAGAACATATATCCTTCCTCAGTACTTACAGTTATATGATGATGACTCTGTCCATAATAAATGCTGTACATGTCAAAACATAGGCTGACAGTGCTTTAGTATGTTTGGCCTTCAGCACTTGTCTACTAAGGAATGTAGTTTGTTTCTAAGGTCTGGGTTTCCTTTAGCTCCCTCACCTCCTCTTTCCCTCCCTTCTTTATTTTTGCTCCCCCTGTTCTTTCCTGAAGGTGAACCCAGGGCCTTGTGCATGCTGAATATGTGCTCTGCTTTTTAGAGAACTGTGCTTAATCTTTAATTTGTCTCTTGTTTTTCTTTTTTGAAGTCCCAGCCTTTACTTTATTATCCTCAATAAAAATGACTTGCAATTTTCTCCTTGGGGCAGGGTGGATACATTCTAAGACCCTAAGATGCCTAACGCTGTAGATGAGACTGAACACTTTATATACTGGTTTTACTGTGTACATTCATGTCTATAAGTTTAATTTATAAATTAGGAACAATAAGAAATTAACACTAATGAAAACAGTTATAGCAGTGTCTTACACTCACAAATTTAATGCTTTCTCTATTTTACTACTTATTTTATGCTGTGGTTTTGCAGTTTTGATGTGTGACAGTTTGAAATTGACAGCAAAGCTACCATAAGGTTTTTTCCTTTTCATTTTTTTGGATAGAAGATACATTTTTACTGTGGATCTTAGCAATCTCACCATACAGTTTTTTTTTCTATCATTAAATCAAGAACTTCTACCTTTTCACTTTAAGGAAACACTTTACATTTTCTCTTTGTTATAACCCTAATTGCCAGCATTATTACCCTTGAGTTTTGGGGCCATGATACACGTAAAAATGGTTATTTGAACACAAGCACTGTGATGCAGTAACTTTTGATCTGAGAATTGAGATGACTACTACATGATTAGCAGGTTATACAGTGTGGATTTGCTGCATTCACATCAGAACTGGTGGAGCAGGACAGTGCAAGATTTCCCCATACCACTCAGTAGTGCATGATTTAAGACTTGTGGATTCTTTATTTCTGGAACTTTCCATTTAATATTTTTTATGAAAAATGGTTGTCTGTGGGTAATAAACTATGAAAAAAAACAGATAAAGGGGCACTACTATATCGATTGAAAAACGATAGCACTTAAAGATGTACCAAAGGAAAGCAGCATGTTTTTAAATTTGTGAAGGAGTCTCAAGGGTTCACTTGCATAAGACTACTGAATGATAGGGAGAGACAGTAATTGTGTTACCAACTATAGAGAAGTAATCAACTTATTTTCCTGGATCCAGAAAGTATAGAATTACCTATAATAGTAATTGTTAACTGTTATGTTTTATTATTAAAGTCTAAAAATATATAAAAATAATGTTATGAACTCTGCATATACTGGCTTCAACAATTATTAATTTATAACTAAACTTCATATCTGTAGTCAACCTCCAGAGGGCTGAGATTCTAGGCATGTGCTACCATGCCTGTTGCAATTCTACTTTTGTATATAAAGTAGTGTTCATTTTTATATAGTATTGTTTGAAACTAAAGTGAGATGCTTTCATTAAAGTGAAATTGTGATTTTTGAAGTTGAAGTAAAATTGTGGCTTTTAACAACTTAGAGCAGTATTTTAACTTTTTATGTAAAACTTCATTTCTTTTGAAAATATGCACGTAGAAATTTTAGATATAGTTTTAAAAAGTGATGCAGTCATCTAGAGGCAGTTACTGAATCCTTGGCCCATAGTAAGTACTCAGTAAAGACTTGATAACTAAAATTTTAGTAAAGTGGGTTGCTTATTTAAATTTCACTTTTTCAAATATGTCAACATTTTATTTGCTTTGGGTCTTTACATATGCTGTTCTTTTCTGCTTGGATTCATTTCTAACTTGCCTGGCTAGTGCCTGTTACTCCCTCAATACTCAATTTAAAGTTACTTCTGAATGAGGTAATGGTTATAGGATCTCAGTTAGTGATAGTTATTAGCATCTGAAGTTGGCTAGCTGTGATTTTGGCTTTTTTTATTGGTTAAATAATATGTCTTATTAATGTGATAAAGCTAAAATGAGACCATGGATAGACTTAACGTAATAGGAAAATATGTTGACAACATGCATAACTACAAGATAGCTGCTTGATCATTGTGTCAAACATGGACTTACCAGTTCCCCTTGTTTTTTGAGGATTGAAAGTTCTCAGCTTTTGTCTTTTTCTTTTGAACCCAGGTTGTTTTTAAACATGTCGCTAGTTTAGTGCTTTCTTTAAATACATTTTATTTGGTAGCATTTTGTTATCTAATAGTTTACATTAGTTTAAAATCTTAAAATAGATGTAATAAAGTGGTGTAATAAAGTGACTTAAGTCACTTTACCATGAAGATGTTAGAATTTAAGAATTGCTGTGCAGTCCCTGTCTTTAGAGACTTTAAAATGTGTAGCAGTATGGAAAGTTCACTGTAATAATAGATTTAAATACATTTCTACAAATTTAAAAGGGTACCCTGGCACAATGTATAATCATTTAGGGTGAATGTAGTAGACCTAAAAAAACAAAAGGTTGCTATGGATATACAAAGTATATGACTGAACTGAAAAGGAGCTCTGAGCTTTGTATTACATGATAGGATTTAAAGTACAGGTTAAATACAGGGACGAATAGAAGCAGATACTCTTAATACAAACAGACTGTGGTCCCATAATATTTACCTATAGCTAGATGTGGTTAAACATTTTAATAGCATATGTTTTCAGAAGCTATCTTATATATGTTCAAAACGCTATTGGAAGTTTTCTTTGGTCATCATTTTCTTCTATTATTTTCTGAGTGTTTCTTGCTTCTTTATTTCTTTTTCTTTTATAATGTAATTGGATATTTGGTGCAGCTTTACAGAAGGTAGGACAGGTCTCTCCTTTGGACCAGGTTATATACATTAAAAGGACATGCTCAGTTGTTTAAATCATATTCTATGCAAGGTTGATGAGGTAGAGCATGTTTAAAAACACAACTTTTACTCCATAAAGCTGTTGGTTTTCCTTGATAGTTTTTTGACTCAGGAAGCAGAACCCTTTTTGTTCGTGTGAAAGCATTAATAAACTATTTGCAGTAACTTCCCCTGTTTTGCTTAAATTCATTAGCTCATTAGCTTAACTTTTATAAATAAAATTCTTGAGACATCTTAGACCTCATAGGTCATAAGAATGGGTTGTCATACTTTTCACTGATGTATAGTTGAGTGTGTTACCTTACATTTAACTTATGGCCACATGCTAGAGTTCCAGTGACCAAGAGTGTCAAGCTCCTTCCCTAATGTTTTCAGCTTTTGTAAGCGTGTACTACACAATTCCTAAAGCTGCTTTTGAGCTGTGTCTGTAGTTGTAGAATGTCACAAAATAACACTTAACTGTTGAAAGGGTATCTTTTTATTTAATTTCTAGTTAGCATAATGGCTTGAGTTGTGTTATTCACTGTACCATGGTGAAGTTGTCATAGGGAGAGAAGAAATAAAAATGTTCAATTTCAACTTACTTGTGAATGGATTAAAGTTTGAAAGCCTTTTATGACCATTGTTCAGTAGGCTGAAAATCTTATTAAAAACCCCAGAAATGCCAAGGCAACTTTAGGTTGGATTTTTAGTAACATTTTGGAATGTTGGTACTGTATGTTGCTAATTTCTGTGATTTCACTTTAGATCAGCACTTTAGGTATATATTCTTCCAAAGTCAGTTCATGGCTTTGAACCTAAATTCATTTATAGTAGCTTTTCTTTTCAACACTGTGAAGTACCAAGAGGTAGAATTAATTTTTTTTTACATTTCTTTTAGTAACTGATTAGATTTTTATCTGAGATACACTAAACTCATTAGAAATTCCTTAATCAAAAAATACCATGACTTATTTGAAATAATGATTCATTATAGTTGTCATTAAAATGTTACCTTATCTACAGGTTTGCATTTTTTATTTTGTAATAAAAGCATAAAATTAGATGGACAACATTTTCATTCTTGTCAAGGAAACTTGAATCCTGATGTCTTTCTGGGTGAAGAGTTTTTGAATATAATTTTCATGTAGCTATTTGCTCTAAAAATAGTTTACTGAATATAATTATCATTTTCTAAGTAGATTAATTTATAGACAGTGTGTGATCAGAAGGTAGAGGTGAATATGAATGACACATGATTAGGTTGTGAAACTTTTTCAGAACTATGAAAAGAGACTATTTAATTCTCTTTCCCTTAGACTATTCAGTTAATTTCTGTATGTCCACATGGAAAATTTTAATTTTAAGACTATCTTAAATTTATCTTAAGTTTCAAAATAATTCATTAATTTCTTAAATGTTATCTTTGTGGTTAACATATAATAGTGAAGTCAAAGTGTTGACCCAATGGAAGTTTTCAGTCAAAAAATTTTAATCTCCCAGTCATAGTTTTTCTTTGCTTTACTTTAAAATGTATTGCTTTACTTTAAATGTATTGTCATGGTTAGCTTTTTGGCATTTTGAGTTACTTGCTCTGTTGTTGATAATTCTACTTAATGGACAAATAAATACTAAAATTGAACATCATATGTAAGATCATATTTTATTTATATAGATGTACTTATGAATAACTAATGGAATAGATTTAATTTGGTTTTTCTTTTGAGTCTTGATGCACTAACATTGGCTCTGGATAGAGATGTAATTCTAGGGATGAAATTTATTTTTGTAATATAAATTTGAGTTCAGAATATGAAGTAAATTAAATTTGATTTTTGATTTCTATGGCAAATTCTTACCTTAGTATTTCACAGTTTTGAAAATTAGTTAACCATGGATTTGAGACAGCATCTGTTCTTATTTGTCTCTTCTGCAAACACATTTTAGGAAGACAGCTTGAATCCATGAAATCATTTACTTTAATTGTATACTGTAGTTAACTTACAACTGCTCTGAGGTAATGAATGAAGGTTAAAAAACTTAAGAGCTACTTATTAAGAGAAACTTTTTATTGGCAATTCCTATGAATACATCACATTTGATTTTGCTTCATAACAAAGTGCTTTTAACAGAATTATCTACTTTAGGTAGGAGGAGCTCCAACTCTAGAAAACTTCAATACTCTTTCCATATTTGTGTAGATGAGGAGTTTTAAGGATGTAGGAAATAGTCTGGGTATGGTTGATAAATGAGATTATTAAAGTAATACAGATAGTGGTTTTAAAAGTTAAGTGAGGAATTCAGAAACATAGCAAATAAGTTTAACTGAAGGAAGGAGATTTTATGTAAAAACAGGAGTGTGTGACCACATTAATCTTGTTCTGTTAGTCCCTATACTGCGTTAGCCACTTTTTAGTGTTAAACGGTCGGATTTAAACATAAATGAGTTTTTGTCAGTTATCTTTAGAAACAGCATTGCTTTCCCCTTATTTAAGGAGAATTTTAATTGCTGATAAAAATTTTAGTGTGTTTAGTGTATTTGAGAGATTACCTTAGTGCCATACAACTGAATATTTTGCTCAACATGCATTGTCTTTTATTCAATCCAGCTCTTTTGGTTTATTTTAAAAATGATGTAAATTTTGTGGTCAAAGAAATATAACAAATATTGCTATAAGTGTTTTGTACTAATCATTTTAATATGGTGATAATGGTTTTTATGTATATGAAATACTTCCTTAATGTGCTTCATAATATCCAATTTAAATGTTTCTGAATGTATGGGTTGCTGGTAAAAACCCATTAAGTACATGATCATGGAATGTCTGTATTTGTCCTTAATAACATGACTTTTTGGATTGTATTTATGTAGTTTAGAAAATTTCCTTTATCAGATTGTACAGTACAGATGTCATGGTTGTACCACAGATCACCTAATTTTCAAATGGTGTTGGTTAAACTAACTTTTGAATGTAGTTCTTCATAGAGTAGTCAGGACTAGTGTTCATCTGTACCACTTAGGTTAACATAAGCAGTGAGGAGTCTTCTTCATTTTAAAAAACGTTGTTATTTCTTTAAAGCTATTTAAATACAGAACAGATTTATGAAACAAGTTTCTGAAGCAGTATTAAGCCATAGGAATCATTTTTATTTATTCCTTTGCATATATCATGTACATATGTATATTTTGATAAAATGGAAAACTTCTTTATAGTATAATGCACATACAGTTACTGCTTGTTTTAAAAATTAATAAAACTAATAAGGTTTCTTTAGAAATTTCAAAAGATCTTTAGTAGTATACCTGCAACTTCAGCAGTCCCTTTTCATCTATACAGATTTCCTTGCCTATTGTGGTCGTTTGCTCTAATTTAAATTTCCCAAGGCTTTTGGCTTGCAGACTTGGTTTTCTGCAAGAGTGCCCATGCTTACATGGTCATATATTCTGGGTGACTTTTCCACTTTCTCTTTTCTGTTATTTTGTTGATTGCTAAATTGGAAGAAGGTTGAAAAAAACAAAACAAAAACCTTGTTTCTTTGTTTTGATCTTTCTTCCTTAGCCCATCTATTTGCATTTTTTTGTTTCGTTTTGCAGATTGGGAAGAATTATTGCATGGTACTTAGATCCATGGGGACTAGCAGAGAAAAACTAATTTTGTTCTTGGTTTTGTTTTCTTAATAACAGTAGCAATTTAATTCTTGAGCCATTGAAATGGTCAAAAGATATGCATAAAATTGGTGGAAAATTATTAATCCTGAAATTTTCTATTCATGGTCATTTTGCTGTTGGGACAAAAGTGCTATTTTATAGTTGAACTGACTTAATATTACAAATAGTAATTAGCAGTAAGTAGTACTGTTACAAATTTTTAATTTAAGTATTGTTTATTAATATTAAAAAGATTCATAAGAAATCAGTTGTAATTTGACATGTGATTTCTTACATTGAGTTTTTGGTATCCATGGTGTGTATATATTCAAATAGACACATGAATATACATTTGATAGGCAACATTTGTACTTTGGCCAGATGTTAAAAGTTTGTTTCTTCTTACAAACATGCTTCTCAAATGGGAAGAATTTTATTTTATGTAACACAACTTTCTGATGCTGAATGTTAAGTGCTTAGATAAGTATTGTGGTGCTTTAAATATTAAATTAGTTATTGGTAAAAGGGGAGAGTATAGACATTTAATCTTAACAGTTCACCCAAATACTTTTATTATTATATGAAGACTAAAATGTCAATATAATTAAAACTGCTTCTACTTTACAGTTGTTTTGTAAAGAGGGTATAATGCAGTAACATTTAACTGAATTTAATTTTCATGAAACAAGGAAAAAGGGTAATGAAAACTGATAATTTTAGGTTTTTTAAAAAAATTGCTTATACAGTGCAGAAGTATTTAAAATGCTATTTCTGAATATCTGAGTACTTTGGGAAAAGGAGCAAGGGCAAGCATTCTGTCTGTTAATTATAGGTTTTTTTCTTGTTGATTTTAGTGCTCTTACAATATTTGATTGAATTATAGCATTTGTGAGTCCCAAGTAACAGCGTTATTTTTGTTTTCTTTCTTGCTACTATAGTTGTTGTATTTCATATTTTGATTTCTATAAAATGACTTAGCAAGAAAGAATGTATTTGAAAATGATCAAGCGTTTCAAAATAAGAATAAAATGTGTTTTGATATCTATTAGCTATTGTTTGTTCATGGCAACTAAAATAATCCTTTAAATTTCTACTCCTTGATAAGCTATGTAGTTTCCATTTATTTTTAGCATTATTTTCCTTCTTTCTGATTAGTATTTTAAAAGGTAATTTATAGAGTTTACACTTGATGGTCACCAGTAATTATTAACCCAGTAATGTTCAAAATACATTTATAATCACATCAAATTAGGATGTAATTTGTGACATGGAAAGTGATACAACTGTAAAAGTTAAAAATAAAAATAAAGGCTAGAACTTTTACTCAAAAATATCTATGGAAAATATTACTAGTTTTTAAAACTTACAGCACAGATTTTACTGCGTATGGCCTTAACTGGGAGAACACCGTAAAGCTGAACTTGAAATTTGTTTAGGAAAATACTGAAGTACTTTTATACTATGAAAAAAACTAAAGTGCTTTTATGCTATGAAAAAACTTCACAGTTGTTCAACAGCTTTTTCTTTTGAAAGTAATGATTACTTGTTGCCTTTTCCAGTTTGTATTTGAAATTCTTGTAGAGTTTCCTTTTTGTTCTTGCTCTTTTCTTTTTCTTTTGGCAGTTGGTAGAAGAGTACTATTAAAACTTGATGGCTAACATGTATAGTGACTATTAAAAGTATAATGGGAATATTTTTCATATTTTTTTAACACCAAATAATACTATGAAGGTAAGCCAGTGAGGGTTAAATTACTTTGTGTGGTTTCAGAAACATTTAGCTTTAGAGATTTCTTTTAGGCAAAGTGGAGTCCTAAGAAGATTTTGTGTTGGGGTTCTTTGTAAAATTTTTGTAGTTCTCTCATTGATTGGTGTTTTTATGTTTTGGTGTTCTGGTTGATTTTTGATATTTCCTGAGAAATAATATTCTGTATATGAGAGAAAATAGGACACAAGAATAGGGTAAGAACTGGAGAGAAAGAAAACTGTTCCCTAAAATATTGTCACCTGACAGGTGGAGATACCCTTGCCATAATAGATTTTTGGAGTATAAAGTACTTAAACTCTTTTTTAGAAGTTGGCTTTACGTATTTCACGAAACTTAATTGTGATGAGAATTAAAATTTTACCTCTTGATTTTTACCTTAAATCAGCTTGTGGTTATAAATTAACAAAATTATACCATCAGACTAATTACTGCTATTCAATTATATTTCATTAAGTAAGTCTTTGATTATTTGATTTGATTAATATGAAAAGTAAAATTATAAACAGTCTATAAGTGCAGAAATTGAGTTGCGTAAAATTAATTTTGATATTTTACTACAGAGACAGCTTGGAATTCAAGTATGCCTGAATGTGTGATTTTTGTTTCTTAATATTATAAGGATATTTTGGCTTCCATTATTCAGAAATGTTGCCCTTTTATTTTAAGTAAATTGGAACTATATTTTTCTAAATGGCAGAAAGTTGACACAAACAGATGGTATCCCAGTAGCTGGCTTTTAAAAATTTTTAATGATTAGACTTTGTGAACTAGGAATAAAGCTTGGAATTCTTTTGGAAAATTGAAAAGTATTAATACTAGAATTAGAAAAATCTTATGAAGTATAGCAAATTTGTATCTGTAATTATTTTCAATCACTAGAGAAGGTATGAATGATTAATGTCTTTATTGGAAGTCATAAATTATATTTTGAAAAGGGATGAAAAGTAAAAAGTAATTGTTTTCATATAGATTTATACCATCTTGACCCTACCTGTTGTGGGCTTATGTCACACAAGCCTGCAAAACTTAATGAAAGTGTATTTTATTTAAGTATGCTTGCTAAAAACTGCTTTGTACAAAGTATTTGTATTTTTAAAATTTAAGGTTCATCCCAGTGCTACATCTTGGTTTCAGGCTTTTTATTAGTTTGAATATATTCTTACTGTTTGTTTTTAAAAATTTATTTCTAATAATTTGTTATGTGGGTAAATTCTCATTGTTTCAGTTATATTTCATCCATCTGTGACATTTTATCAGCTAGATATAGCTATTTTACCATTCTTTCTGGTGCTTTTGTTATAAGGTACAGACTTCAAGTCTAAAGGAAGAGCTGGTGTGTATTACAGTGTATGTGGCCATTGCTAATTTGACCTGTTACTGTAAAGAAGGCTAACAAGTGTGTGTGACTAGCCCACCCCTTCTGGAGCAGTTGAAGACAGGCCTCAGAAAGCTCAAAGGAATTCTTTTAACTCCTAGCAGGGCCACGGGGTCAATGTCAGATTTAGTCATGCTGTTATTTTAGCCCAGTGGTCCAGAGAGATGACTGAAAAGTGAGTCTTTTATTTCTTTTTCTGTGTGGTTATTAACAGGATTAAATGTAAGCCATTGTGTACTTAGTACCAATTAGTTTCTCATCTGAGAGGTTCATTATGATTTTTTGTCAGTCTTGTTCTTGTAATATTTGTTTCATTGTTTGATTAGTTAAGGGGCTGAATGGACTAAAGAAAAGTTTTATAGCAGTGCTTATAAATTCATTAAGAATTTTAATAAGCAATCAACTTTTCAGATATGTAGAATTTGATTAGATAATATAGCATTTTCAAAATTGACATGGAAAATGGTGAAGTAAATTAAAATTAAGTAAAAAATTTCTTAAATTACTTAAAATGTTATAGTTTTCTTTAGTTTTTAAACTAGACTTTAATGTAAATATATAGTACTTTTATGGTTTTAGAATTCTACTTCAGATTCTTATGTGTGTTTCTTAAAATTATGATCATATTTGTTTTAAATACATAATTATTATTCAAGAGGGATGTATACCAAAATGTTCCAAAATTTAAAAAAAAAAAAAAATACCCTTCCAGTTTTTAAGTTAGAAGCGTAGATTGAAATATTAAAAAGTAGAGTGTAAGAAATTTTGTATAATGATGCAGTTGTTACATATGCCTTTATTTGAAAAAGGAGTTTGCAAGTTGGTTCTTTATGCTTTTGTAAATAAGTAAAAATGTGAAATTTTGTGAAGTTAGACAAGAGTACACCCAACTTTTAAATTATTAAATTAGTGTTTGCTTTAGAACGCCGACTTTAAAAATTCTTGTTAGCATTCCTCATGTAACATTGAAATACCTCAGTGCAATTTTGGACAAAAATTGTTTCTAAGTATTGGGACATGCTGGAAATGCTGATTTCATCTAGAAGAAGGAATATAATCCAAAATTAAAGGATAAGTTTTTTGCCAGTAGGTAATTATCTGGGACAGTAGGTCTTACATCTTTTGTACAGCATATTTTCCACATACTCAGCTTTAATTAAACATGCCTATAGCCAGATCCAGGTGTGTCAGTTTTTTCTTAAACACCAAAAATTATAAATGTTAATTTAAGCCAGTACAATTACTGTTTTAACATTACTAATTGCTTAGTATAACTCAGATTATTTGATGTATCATATTAGGTTATATTATCGTACTAAGTCTTTTCTTACTGTCAAAATTCTTTGCTATTTAGATTATTTTATCATGGAATTGACTATCCAAGATTTTAAGATCCAAATAACTAGAACATGTGCGTTCTGACATAGTAACCTCCCTCTCCAGTTGGTGTCAGGCATACTACTTGGCTAGGCTTGCATTTTAGTATTTATGTATCCACTTTTCTGAGAAATACATTTCTAAAGAAGTCTATAAATATTGTTGCTTTTACTTTTCTCTTTTATTGTAATTTGAAATATTCTTCAAATGAAAAACTTTATATTATGGTACATTACATTTTCTTACTGTCTAGCAGTCAGTCTCCCTTTATCCCATCCCATTTTTTAAAAGCTAAAAATGTGTGGTAACTCTGTTAAGCTGCCAGATTTTCAGGTAACAAGAAGTAAAATCAGCAATTTCTTAAGATTTGTTGATCAAATAGAGTGGCTATTTTTCAGACAAAAATACAAATTATGTTACTTAGCATTTTCTCAAAATCTTTTACAAATAATTCTGTAGTATAATCCTGTATGTAATATCAGATTTTAAAATAGTTTATCTCTTATTTCATTGCTTTGTATTTCACCCAGAAGATTCTGAAAGAAGTTGAAAATCTGACTCAATATCAGATGCACTTATAGTGTAATACAATTTAAATATTTAAGTCAATGAATACTCATTGATTCACCTAATATTTTAAAGATATAACGAATAGCATCAACTTTTTAACTTTTAACTTAAAGTTGAGCTAACTTTAGGCATCTATCTGATTGATTAGGCCCAGAAATTCATGTTTCAAGTAATTGTAGGTAATGTAAATAGACTGTCCTAAAGATATTATATCTATTTCTTTAGTATATATAGCGTAATGACTCTTTTTACCAGTTGAATAATGTAAGTCAGTTTAGTAAATAGTAATGTAAGTCATACTCTTATGATTGCTGTCCAAACACATTCAAATTATGCTACTTTAAAAGCTATCCATTGGAAGTTTGGGTAAAGTAGCACTGTTCCTTTTTAAGAGCACTAAAGAATACTCTTTCTTTTAAATGAAGCTTAGGATAATAGAGTGTAATATAATTGACAAATACTTTGTTAAATAAAGACTGCTTTTATGCAATGCTTTGTTTTTCTATCTAATTAGGTAAGGCATAGTGAATGTAGCAAAATAAACATATCTAATATTGGGTAATTATCATATTCACTGTGTAAAATTAAAACAAAGGTAGGGAAAAATACCTAAATTTCCCGAAAGTAAATGGAAGTTGAATGAAAAGTGAATAGAATAAAAATAAAGATCCAATATTTGTGTCTACTAGTTAAATTTTATGTTTAAACCTTTAACATTTTATGTTTCCTGCAATGCCAATGACTTTTCTTTAGTAAAAGGCATGACAATCTTGTTAGGATTAAAAGTAATAGCTCGTGCAGTGCTTTTTAATAGCATCTAAACTGGTTTTTGAATATATAGTGACATTTGTGGCTCGAACAAAACAAAATAGTATTTTAACTTGCTTGTTTGAGTGGCTTGATTTTTTTTTTTTCTTGCACTTTGAAAGGTATGGATACACAAAATAGTCATTTATTTACTGTAATTTTATTGGTTCAGTGAGATCGATTAATCACTTAGAAAACATGTAGGTTTAAAATGATTAATACTTAACTAGCTAATCTTTACTAACATTGTATTTGTTACAGATATTTCTGTTTTAACATATTGGAGTTTAGAATAGAAAGGAATATTTTTCCATTTTAGAAAGATGTTCTGTAAGAACACTGGTGCTAATGATGTTTGTTTGTCTTTCACTGATTTGTTCCAATATCTTAAGCTATCAGTAATTGTATCTTCATATTGGAGGTGAAGTAAATTAAACTTTCCTTTGTTCTTTTACTTCATACGCATGCATTGAATTGAAAAGCTTCTAAACTTTGGTTCTCTGTAATATTTGTTGGGAACAAAGATACAGATAATCTTAAATAGCAAATAATAGGCTCCAAAATATATTTTGTATATATTCATTTAACCAACAAATTATCAGAGTCTACTTGTTACTACACAGGATGTGCTAATGTATACAAAGATGACTTTGCAGATCTGGTAGCTTAATAGAAGAGACGAGATGAATGGCACACAAGAATTAGGGAAGTGCAAGAGAGGAAAGATCCTGTTTTCATGAGGAGTAGACATTAAAGTGGTGTGGGAGAGACAGAAAGTCGTATGATTAGGGGAAAGCAGACTCTTTAATTCCATGTCTAATAGGGCAGTGTTTCTTATACTGGGTTCCTCAGATTCCTTGGTGTGTTACATGTTTTAAGGTTTGTGTTTTATTTAATGTTGAAAGGTTTCATACCTATTATAAACATAACCCTTTGCAGTGGTGGATGCAGTAAAAGGACATTTAATATAGAATGAGACTTTGGTGCTAAGTATGTGTACAGGTCTATAAATCACAGTACTCTGGGAGGCTGACAAGAGGATTGAAAATTTAAGTGCAGCCTGGAAAACTTAGCAGTTTAGACCATGTCTGATAGTAAAAGTAGATAAATAAACCGATACATTAAAAAAGGATTGTGGATGTAGCTCAGTGCAGAGGTCCTGAGTTCAGTCCTTGGTAGTAAAAAATGGAAACTTCAGTTTCTTAAACCAGTTATTTCTCAGTTTGGGGTTTGTAGACAGATTTGATTGATGTATGGAAAAACTTTTCTCCTTAAAAGGGTCATACATTTCTTAAATTTGAGAAACAAGCTTAATAAAATATTTTGAAATAATTTCTACTTTTTGAACATTAAAAATGATAGAAAAGTAGGTGGCCCAGACATATGTGAGGATCAGTGAGATCCTTTTGGGGATTAAATTTATTTCCAGGATATGGTCTCTTACATAGCTGCCTCTACTGAAATATGCTATAAGCTTTTGTGTAATTACTTTTGGAGTCCCAATTTCATTTTCTGCTTATAGTTTTGTGATACAACAACAGTTTAATTTCTTTAAAGTTAATTACACCTCACATTATCTTGTAGAGTAAGGTATAGCTTATGACTCATGACTTCAAAGGATTCTCAAGGAATAAAAAAGTACTTTTAACTTAAAGCCCATTGTGAAGAAATTTGAATTTCATAGTGGGTGAACTGAACATGTTAAATTGAAGAGCATTTTCCTGAATATCCAAAAAGTGCAGAATGGGATGGGGGACATTTGATAATGTTTTTCCCTTCCTTTACTTGTAAAAATATTTTTAAGGGAAAAAAATACCCCTTCTTCCCAAACAAAAGCGACCAAAATATGAAGTAGATGATGGTTTTTCAGTTTACTACATTTTCTAAAATTTGCCTAGACTTTTAGAATGAAAGAATTCTTAGGAACTCTTTTTTTTCCCTGAGGGAAGAGACAGTTTTGTATCAGGGAGAGAAGTTAGGTTGACATCATTTGTTCATATCACATACAGTATAGAATAATTTTAATCTATTTGTATTATTTTCTTTGCATATAATATATGCAAATATATTACTATATTATTTGCATATAATATATGCTGCTTTGGAGATACTACTGTTTAAGGTTCTTAATAGTTAATATATTAATATATTTGCCTTTATATAAAAATATAAAAATGTGTTCAAATTGCTGTAACAGATACTTTAAATAGCAAATGGCAAGCACAAAAATGCAGTATTGCCATGTTTTGTCTTTTAAGTCTGAGCAATTGCAAGCATTTCTCATAATTACCTATGCACGGAAATTCCCTGAAACATTTAAGAAGCTGGACTCTGAAAGAAATCCCAAAGATACATCACTGCGTGACTGCAAACATTTTTAAGGAGTCATTGATTATAATGAACACAGCTTTTAATGGAAGTTTTTCCCTCTTCTTTTCAGGGCAATGTGACAGAGTGTCATTAAGGTTTTAGAAATGAATGCTGCTAAGGAAAGGAGGATCACTAGGACTACAATGATGCCCAGTATGTGGCCGTGGGATTCTCAGTTGGGCTCTTTTTAGATTTTTAATCTGGTTGTAAAGAGGGGGATGGAGAGGAAGGGAATGAGAAATAGCCCAGAGTTTTGGGACACCTGTCCAGCAGAGTATTTTACTTTCTCATTGATCTCCTAGATGTTGAATTCATAGTGTCTAATGTAGAAAGGTAAGCCAAATTCTAAATATATTGAGGGTCAATAAAATCAGCTCTATTTTACATTTGGAAGCATACAATGCTTTGCATTTTATGTAAACTGTTTGGATATATTTTAAACTATTGTTCTTTTCCATGGTGACAATAATTGCCCTTAGTGTATTCTGCAGGTCAGGTTTTATCACAAAAGAAGGCAAATGATAAATGTGTGCCAGAAACAGCTATATAAAAACAGAAAAAGGTCAGACTTTAAAATAATATCCAAAAATTGTATCATAATTACAAATCTTTTTTAGGACAGTAGACAGTGGAAAGGGTTCAGTATTCATTGAAAAAAAATTTTTCCCTCAAGTTTCTTATCAATAAAATAATTAAGCCTCACTTAATAAAATTTAATACCTATGAAGGGTTTTAGTATTTTAAAAATTGCAGTATGTATACAGTGCTTGAGATGTTACTCTTCCTGTTTAGTTCCGTCATAATAGTGTTTCTGAACAGGTGGTTTCTTTTCTGGTGATTTACGTGGCACTAAAATTTATTAGAGGTATGACTTACCTATTTCTTCAGAAAGAAATTGCTAGAATACCTTAAGAGTATTTCTCAGTGAGAATAATCATTTTATTTTTGTAAAATAATCATTTTTCATTTTACTTATGAAACTTAAAAGTGTTAAAGCTGATGTTGGAAAAGGTAGCATTGGTTTTATTCAGTTACTTAGATTTTATGAAAATTTATGAAGTCATCTTTGTATGTTAAATATTTAAACTTTTCTTTTTCTTTTGACCATATGATGATGTTGGAGATTTGTAGGGCTCTAAATTTTAACTCTTGTAGATTGTTTCTTGGTATAGTTGGTGGTAGCTCAGGGCAAATTAACAATTCTCAATTTTTCACTGTATTATCCTGTACAAAAATAAAGCTTTTATGAACACATCTCCATTTTTTAAAATGAAATTTGGAGACCAACCTTTTTTGAGTCTGTTCTGGAAAACTGGCCTCAAATTAGTGAAGAATTAACAGTGATGGTAGTATATGCTAGAAAGGATTTGAAAATCCCTGTCCATCAGAGCTATTAAAAGTTTTTAAGTATCTACAGAAGTTCAGATAACCTGCCTTGAATTACGTTGGAAATATGTAGCAGAATAATGAGACCTATACTTCTTGCTTCCTATTTGTCTCTTTGCCCTTGCTTTTTTTTAGATCACAGAAATAGTGCCATTTTCATCACATTCTTTGAAGTGTACATACTATCAGTGTGACTCATTACTGATGATGACAACCTTGATTACCTGGCTGAGGTAGCATTTGATTTTCTTACAGTAAAGGTACTATTTTTCCCCCATTCTGTGCTCTTCGGAAGTAACTATGCACAACCTACACTTGAGTATAGTGTTATGTTTCACCTTGAAGAAAGTGTATCTATGAAAATTTGCAGTCCTTTTGCATAGATGTTTTTGTCTATTCTTTGGTCTTCTTTCATTCTGTATGGACGTCTGGATGTTTATACTTTGGAATGTAATCTAATAATACTGTGTTTTGTTGCTTAAATTGTTCTAGGTTTGGCCTTTGAAAACACCTTTCATTTGGCCCATATGTTTCTTTGACATACTTCTACCAATCTTTATATGTTTGTACCAAAACAACATATTACAACAGATTGAATATATAAGCAGATATGAGAACCCGGCCGCATTTTATTTGGACATTCATTCAAGAATTTTTTTCCTTTTTTTTTTTTTGCATTCAAGAATTTTTTAAAGTATAAAACACTGCCACTTGAACTAGTAAAAGTTATTTTGAACAATTTTCATAGAAATCTTAACATAATGAATTTATTGTTAAATGAATTAATATATCTTAAAATTACTTAACTTTATGTATCAAAATATTCTTATGTATCAAAATATTGATAAATATAATCCTCATTAAAAAGCTTTATTGCATATAAGATTCAGGGCACTTGGATGATGTTCAAATGTAATAGTTAAGAATTTTGTAACTTTTTTATTTAGAGAAAAAAGCAAAACAAAAATAATACAGAATTTCAAAAAAAAACCACTATGAAATCACTAGTTGATAAATTACATATTGTTATCTTAGAAGTAATTGTTCAAGTTACAAAATCAAAGCATAAAAAGTGGACAATCAAACAATGACAGTACAAACTATTGTTTGATAAACTAACAAATGGTAAATGGTTATCTTACACACTTATACATAGTTACATCCTTCAGAGCACTTTCCTTCCCTTTCATTATTACAATGTTTATTATACATTTTGGATCTTATTACTCTTTAATTTTTTACTTATTTTTTGCACTAGAGAGACATGATATTTACAAATGTGAGTGATTTATTTCACTTTTGAATGTAGTCTCAGGTTGGTTCCATTTACCTAATAGTAGCTTCAAGATCATCCCTTTTTGTAGCAGCATCCATTGTATAAAAATAACACATTTTTTTTTTTTTTTGGTCTTTTTTGTTTTTATCGGTACCAGGGATCGAACTCACGACTGCCTGCTTGCAAGGCAGGCGCTTATGCCGCTGAGCTAAATTCCCAGCCCCCCAAAATAACACATCTTTTTCAGATGGGCATTTTGGTTGTTTCCAAGATTTAGCTATTAAAATTGTGCTGCTATAAACAAAGGTGCACATATATCGCTGTGACATGACATTTTCTATTTTTCTGGGAAAATACGCAGGAAGGGAATAACTGTATTGAATGGGATTTCCAATCCTAGTTTTTTTTTTTTTTTTTTTAGGAATCTCCATACTGGTTTCCACAGTGGCTGCAGAGTCTACACTCTCACTAACAGTGGATTAGTGTTCCTTTTTCCTTTCAGCCTCACCAATATTTATTATCAGTTGATTTCTTGATGGCAGCCAGTCTTTTCGGAATGAGATGAAATCTCAATGCTGTTTTAATTGGCATTTCTTGAATGACCAGTGATGGTGAACATTTCTTCATGTATTTCTTTGCCATTTGTATATCTGCATCAGAGAAATGTGTGTTCATCTCAGATGCCCATTTTTGGAGAAGGTCTTTGAATTGAGGGGGCTTGATGTTTTTCAGTTCTTTATATGTTCTAGATATAGGTCCTTTGTTTGAGGGATTGCTGGCTAACTTTTTTTCCCATTCTGTGGGTTTTCTTTTCACTTTGTTGGTGACTTTTTTTCAAATGCAAAAACTTTTTAATACTTTGAGATCCCAGTTGTTGATTCTTTGAAGTATTTCCTGTGCGCTTTGTTTTGTTCACCAATTGTCTGCCTACACCTGTCTCCAAGATTTCTACCTACCTTGTCTTCCAGTAGAGTTAGTGTTTCTGTTTTAATATTTAGATCATTGATCCATTTTGACTTTAGTGCATTGTGATAGACATGGGTCTAGTTTCAGTCTTGTCCATGTCGAAAGCTAATTTTTCCAATACCATTTATTAAAGAGGCTATCCTTCTAGTGAACATGTTTAGCCCTTTTGTCAAATATCAGGTAGCTAAGTGTCTTTGTAGTTGTGTTTGCATCTTCTAATCTGTTCCTCAGATCTATTTCTTTGCCAGTACCATGCTGATTTTATCACTGTAGCTTGTAGTATAATTTCAAGTCAGTAATTGAGATGCTTCCTGCCTTGCCTTTGTTGCCCAGAATTGCCTTTACTATTACAGGTTTCTTGTGTTTCCAAATGAATTTTAGGAATGTTTCCTCTAGATCTGTAAGGTATATCAATGGTGTTTTGATTGGGATTATATTAAATCTGTAGAACAGTTTTGGGAGAATGGCCATTTTCACAATGTTGGTTCTTCCTAATCAAGAACAAGGAAAATCCTTCCATTTTCTAATGTTCTCTTCAATCTCCTTTTTTAGAGCAGTATAGTTTTCAGCATATAGGTCTTTTACATTCTTGGTTAGGTTTATTCCTAAGTATCTCATTTTTAAAGATGTTATTGTGAAAGGCGCTGTTTCCATAATTTCTCTCATGGTGAGTTTTTTTGTTTGTGCACAGAAATACTATTGATTTTTGAGTGCTGACTTTGTATCCAGCTACACTACTGAATTTATTACCTCTAATAGTCTTTCAGTGGAGTTTTTTGGGTCTTCTATGTAGAGTATCATGTCATCTGCAAATAATGGTAATTTAACTTCTTCCTTTCTTATCTTCTTTTTATTTCTCTCTCTTATTTGTTTGCTCTGGCTAATATTTCCAGAACTATACTGAATAGGAATGGTTATAGTGCACATCCTTGTCTTGTTCCTGATTTTAGAGTGAAAGCTTTCAGTTTTTGTCCATTTAGTATTGGCTGTTGGTTTGTTATAGATGGCTTTTATCAAGCTGAAATAGATATCATCTATTCCGAGTTTCTGTAGGATTTTTACGGTGAACAAGTGTTGGACTTTATCGAAAGCCTTTTCTGCATCTATTGAGATGATCATGTGATTTTTATTTTTGGCTCTGTTGATGTGTATTACATTTATTTATTTACATATGTTAAACCATCGCTATATTCCTGCGATGAAGCCCACTTGGTCATGATGTATAATCTTCTTGATGATTTGCTGCATTGTTTGCCAGTATTTTATTGAGAATCTTTGCATCAATGTTCATTAGTGAGATTGGCCTGTGGTTTTCCTTTTCAGTTGGGACTTTCTCTGGTTTTAGTACTAGAGTAATACTTGCCTCCAGGAATGAGTTAGAAAGAATTGCTTACCTTTCAATTTTGTGGGAGAGTTTGAGGAGTATTGATGTTAAATCTTTTCTAAATTTCTTGTAGAATTCAGCTGTGAATCCATTAGGACCTGGGCATTTTATTTTATTTTATTTTATTTTTGGTACCAAGTATTAAACACCAGCCCACATGCTTGCCAGGCAAGCACTTAAGCCACTGAGCTAAATCCCCAGCTCTGAGCTTTTTATTTGTTGGTTAATCATTTTCAGTTTCAGTAGCTGATACTGAGTTATTCAAAATTGTTGTATCTTCTTGACTGAGCTTTGGTAGTTCATATGTTTCTAGAAATCTGTCCATTTCCTCTGTGTTTTTTACGCTATGTGGTAGGTATTTTCAAAGTATTCATGATCTTTCTGTAGCAGTTTCTCTCTTTTTAGTCCTTATTGCATGAATTTGAGTTTTTTTCTTCTTCTTAATAAGATTGATTAGAGGTTTATCAATTTTGGTAATTCTCTCAAAAAGCCAGCTCTTGATTCTTTGTATTGTTTTTTTAATCTCAATTGCATTAATTTCTGCTCTGATTGTCTTCTCTCCTGTGAACTTTGGGCTTGATTTGCTCTTCTTTTTCTAGAAGCTTGAGATGTAGCATTGGGTTATTTCTGCTCATTCTGTTTTCTTGATATGAAAATTTATTGCTGTATGTTTCCTCTTAGGACTGCTTTTATTGCATCCCACAGGATTTGATATATCTGCATTTTCATTGAATTGTAGGTATTGCTTAATTTCTTAATTTCATCTTTAGCCCGTTTATTGTTCAGGTAGTGGTGGTTTAATTTCCATGTGTTTATGCAGGTTTTGAAATTTCTTTTGCCATTAATTTCTAATTTCAGTGCACTATGGTCAAATAATATACATGGGATAATTTCAGTCCCTTTGCATTTACTTAAGATTGTTTTATGGGCTAATATGATCTATTTTGGAGAATGTGCTATGCACAGCTGAGAAGAATGTATCTGATTGGTTGGGTGGAACACTCTGTAAACATCTAAGTCCATTTGCTGACAGTTCTGATTCAGTTCTGTTATTTCTTTGCTGACTTTTTGTCTAGTTGATCTGTCCCTATGTGACAATGGGGTATTAAGGTTCCCTATTATAATTGTGTTCTTGTGTATTTGGTTTTTCATGTCCATTAGTATTTGTCTTACATTGTTGGGTGCTCCTGTATTTGGTGTATATATATTTATAATTGTTAGTTCTTTCTCTTGAATTTTTCCACTAATACGTATATAGTGACTGTCTTTATCGCTTTCGATTATTTTTTTTTGAAGTTCACATTGTCTACAAACAGAATAGCTACCCCTGGTTTTTTCTGGTTTCCTGACACCTAGAATACTGTTAATCTATAAGTGACTTTTAATCTATAAGTTTCCTTTTAAGTCAGATGTGTTTCTTTTTCTTTTTCTTTTCTTTTTTTTTTTTTTTGTCTTTTTCGTTTTTATCGGTACCAGGGATCGAACTCACGACTGTCTGCTTGCAAGGCAGGCACTTATGCCGCTGAGCTAAATCCCCAGCCTCCTGTGTTTCTTTTTTTTTTTTTTTTTTTTTTTTTTGTCTTTTTCGTTTTTATCGGTACCAGGGATCGAACTCACGACCGCCTGCTTGCAAGGCAGGTGCTTATGCCGCTGAGCTAAACCCCCAGCCCCTGTGTTTCTTGTATATAGCATATTGTGGGATCCTGTTTCTTGATCCATTCTGTCAGTCTATTTCTTTTAATAAGTGAATTGAGGCCATTTACATTGATGGATATAACTGATATGTACTGGCTTAACTTTGTCATGTTGTTTTCCTGCTATTGGTTTTCTGCTTTTCCCTCTTGTTTAATTGCTTGCCCTGTCTGGTGATTTCTTTCTGTTGTTCTGGAAATTGTGGTCATTTTTATCTCTATCTAGTATATCTTAGTCTTTCTAGAGTTGGTTTGGTGGACATGAATTTCTTCAGTTGTTCTTCCTCATGTGAGTATCTTGTTTCTCCAGTAAATTTTAAAGAAAGTATTGTAGGACACATCAATCTGGGTTGCAAGTTGTTTTCTTTCAGGGCCTGAAATACTTCAAGCTCATCTTGAGGGTTTGTGCTAAAACATCTGCCGTGATTCTAATGGACTTTCCTTGATAGGTGAGTTGTGTCTTTTCTCTAACAGCTTATAGTATTCTGTTTTTATGCTGTGTGTCTGAGATCTTAATTATTATAGGTCTGAAAACAAACAAACAAAAATTATTATAGGTCTGTGTGTAGATTTTTTTTCTCTTGTTTGGGATATTTTCTGCTATTTCTTCTGTAAATAGTTTTTAATTTTTTTATACAGGTTTTTTTATTTTAAAGAAGGTAAGATTAAATGTAACAAAACAGAACAAAACAGATCATATGGAAACAATTTTAAGAAACATGGATTTCAAAGCAAGTCCACTGGAGATCTTCACTGTCTATCAGAGTTTCTCTAGTTTTCTTCCAAATAGTTGTCCCCATCTTCACACATATTGAACACATACTGAACATTATAGAACTAATCTAATCAGAACAGGATGATGAAGGCTTTTTAGGTCTTCAAGACCTGACATTAGGGAAGTCAACAATGGCTGCCATAATGTCTCTCCTTCTCTTTGAAGTAGCTGTCCATGTCTTTACATATGCTGAAATTAAACGTAAGAGACTAGACTATACGCTGAACAGTGAATAACAGTATTGCTAGATTTTATATCATAACGCTACAGAATTAGCACTGGGTATCTTAGTGTCTCTTCTTCAGAGTAGTTCATTACATCGTGCATTATATAATCTGTTCCCGTAAACTTTGTTTAGAAATTCTTCACATGTGTGAATTTCTACATGTATACCTATCCTTTCTGTATTATAGGGAAAAACAGATCAAAACAAGACAACAAAACAAATTCCTAGAAAAACATGAAATGAAAAAGACATATAAAACCACAATATTAGGTGATCTACAGTAATTACTATACTTTCTCGTTATTTTCAATAGAATTGTCTACATCATCAGACGTAATATAATTGAACATAGCATTACATAGCAATTTTAATAAAAACACAACATTGGAGACAATGTAGGACTTCAGAAGCAGTTAATAATCAAACCAGAATGGGTATCTTAATACATCTTGTCATCTTTAGAGTAGTTGCCTCCACTCTTAGACTTGATACTATCAAGTATACCAAATTCGAATAAAATCAGTCAAGACAAAACAGTGGTCTAACAAACCAGATTCAAATAAGATCAGTCATATAGTAAGACGATATAAGTAATACAGGGCTTCAGTTTAAGTTAATAGGGAATTAAGAATATTTACCATAGTATATCCTGCTATTTTGGGGATAGCTGTCTGTGCCCTCAAATCTAGTATGAGTAGACAGATCAGAATAAAATAAAATCAAACAGAGCGATAAGACTAATAGGCTTTTAAATCCTGATACACTATTAACAATGCCCTCTGCTTTCCTTTTTTAGTCAATTCCTTTCCCTTCCCTTTCTCAGAGTGCTTTGTGTATTTTACGTCCCACTCACTCCTTTAGTTTTTAGATTAGGGGGCAACCCATTATCTGTCTGAGTGTTGCTGAACCTTTTTACTCCTGAGCTTGATCTTGAGCTGTACTCCTTTATTTACTAAAGCCACGAGGTTTTCCTTCCTTCTAGCTGAGTAGTTCTCCACTGCTCAAAAGTGTCATGACTTTCTAACCTATCTGCAGCTGTTGGACAAGTTGTCCCAATTTCTCTCTGGTTCCCTATCACATAGAGCATTGTTTTCTCATCTTTGACTTTCAGTTTATTAACCCTCTTTCAGGCTGAGTATTTTTCCTATTCAGAGCATCTCGATGTATTCTGTCTCCTGATTTACTCTGCCTATGTTTCTTTTTTATTAGTGTATCAAGGCTATCTATATTAGAGATTATAGCTCACCTTCTCTGTCTCATCTCTGCTATTCTATTTTTCTGATATTATTTGTCTACTTTTTGCCTTCACTCCACTGTCTGCCGGTTCATTGAGGCCTCTCTGCCACTGTTGCTGGAATCCTGGTATTTTTTTCTGTCTCTCTTTAGAATGTCTTTCAGTATTTTTTGTAGGGTTGGATTGGTGGCTACAAACTCCCACAGTTCCTCCTTGTCTTGGAAACATCTTGTTTCTCCATTAATTTTGAGAGAGTTTTTCAGGGTACATCATTCTGGGTTGGAGGTTATTTTCTTTCAGGGATTGGAATACTTCACTACAAGCTCTTCTTGATTTGATAGTTTGTGTTGAGAAGTCTGTCGTTATTTTGATTTTTTGTCTTTTGTAGGTGATCTGCTTCTTTTCTCTGGCCACTTTTAATATTCTGTTCTTGTGGATTTCTGGAATCTTGATTATATATGTCTGGGTGTATATTTGTTTTGGTTGTAGGTGGCTGGAGTTCTGTATGCCTCATTTATCTGGATATCATTTCTTTTTCCTATGCTTGGGAAGTTTCCCATAATTATTTCTGTGAAAAGCCTTTGTAATTCATTTGTGGTTACTCCTGCTTCTTTGCTCATTTTTTTTATTCTTAAGTTATAGATCCTCTTGTTGTCTTCTAGCCTGTGAATTGTTACTTCCTTGTTCCTTGTTTAAGAGGTCTTTTCTTTCACGATCACACATTGCAAATCTATCTTCAAATTTTGAAAGTCTAACTTTAGTTTCTGTCAAGGTATTTTTGCCAGCTTTCAATGGAGTTTTTAATTTCCTGGTAATCTCTTTAGATCTGTTTCATGTATATTCTTCACCAAAGGTTTCTCTTGCTTTTCTGGGTTCCTCCATTCTTCTTTCTGTGTCTTCTTGACACAGCATTTCTTTTATTAATCTTTTTATATCTTGCCTCACTTGGATTAGAATTTCAGTTTTAGGTTCGTCTATGAGGTCACAAAGATTTCTTTATGTCTGCTGATGTTGTGGCCAATATTGCATGATTGCTGCACTGATTATCTTCTGTATTTATCTCTCCTGGACTTATTTTCCCAGGGTCAGTGGCTGGAGGTTTTTTCTTATTTCTTTCTCTTGTCACGTTTCTGGTTTGTTTCAGACAGGTGTACGGTAGAGGTCTCAGGCCCTCTCCGGATTGCTTCCGGTTTTTCTGAAGCATGCTGGCTGGGGGCTTGCTGTCCTCTCCAGTTTGCTGTTAGCTGAGGTGCACGTTGGGACTGTGGGCTGGCCCTTCTCCTCTGAGCTAGTCAACTGGCAAGTACCTTCAGTAATTTAGGCTGTCCTTTGCGGTTGTCACAGGGTCGGGGGAGTTTCAGTCCTGGCTTTCAGGTCCTGACCAGGGGCATAACTCAGCCCAAGCAGGTCCCACCAGTCCTCTTTGGGCCAGGGGTGGCTGACCAGACTCAGGCTTATCCTGCCCAACTCCAATATGTCTTCCAGCTGGCCACACCCATCGCAGGACCCAATTTCCTGCACTCACTGCAAATTAATGCATTGAGCCACCTTGGCTTAACTCCACGCTGCACCACGTCTTCCCACCAAGGGCCTGGGACTTACCAACTCCCGCCATTGGTGGCTGTGGCTTCAGTGCAACCATGAATTGTCCGATTCCATGGAGCGCCCAGCACAGCACAGGACCGGTTTTAATGAGTGCTTCTGGCTCTAATCCTCCACCCATGTTTTTCCTTCCTCTTCCCCTTTTTCTTTTTCCTTAGTTTCCTCCTGGGTCACGAGATTCCATCTCCCCTCGTCTGGCCCTCTCCATATTGTCAAATTCCAGCGTCTGAGCTGTTTTTCCCATAGAGGCTCTCCACCTAGCTACCTATCAAGTCACCATCTTCCTGTCTCTTCTGTAAATAGTTTTTAAATGTCATTCGTATTGACTTCTGCATCTTCATTGATGCCTATTAGTCTGGTTTTTTTTTTTTTTTTGTCTTTTATCGGTACTGGGGATTGAACTCAGGACTGCCTGCTTCCGCGCTTATGCCGCTGAGCTAAATCCCCAGTCCTGTTGCCTATTAGTCTTACATTGTTTTTTTTTTTTTACATCATCTTGAAGCTGATAAATTATCACTTCATGCTGCTTTGTTATTTTTTTAAAAGTATGCTTTCATTATCGCTAGCTGCGATTCTGTCCTCAAGGTCTGAAATTCTATCCTTAGCTTCATTTTAAACAGTTTTACCAGCTTTCAGTAGAATTTTTTTATTTCTTGGATATCTCTTTGAATTTGTTTCATGCATTCTGCTTGTCTTCTATATTGTTCATTCAGGATTTCAATAAATTTCCCATGCTCCTGTACTTTTTACAAATCTATTTCTTCTCTAGCTATGCTGAGCAACTGCTTTACTAAGGTTGTTATTTCTGTCTTTACATGAAAAACTATTGCTAATTTGATTTTCTCTGTAGTCTCATGGATTTGTTTCTTTATTTCGCGTGCTATCTTTTCAGAGATTTTAGGTGTATGACTTTTAAAGCCTTCTATTTCAATGTTTCCTGTACTTGCTCTTGATGAACTAGATGTTTGAGATTGCATTTTGCTTTTTCGTTTTTTCAGTTTCACCTTTCTGGCTAATATTTGGTTTTTCAATCCCATTAGTCTCAACTGTTGGTAGTATGTATCTTAGGGTCCTACTATGTGGTTGATGTTAGTCCGATTGCTGAGTACCACAATGAAGAGGAGGGCCAGGTACCTGTGTTCCTCCTGCAAGGCCTGTTGGCTGTGTCCTATATTCTTCCTAGGCTAACTAGCCTAGGAATATTGATGTAAGTTAACCCTTAGTTCCTGCTGTTTCTATGTCTTCAGGTTATTCAGATCACAAGAACTCTCTGTCTATAGTGTTTGTCTTGGCTGAGACTTTACTATGTCACTGGGTGTCTCATAAGCCTTTGTAATTTTCTCTAGGTTGGGGGAGACCTTATTGGCCCACTCCTCCACCTACCTGATGTTTTCTGTGTGGAGGAGTGGATCATCAACACTCTTGCCAAGCTCACCAAGGTCCTTATAGCTGGAGGGAGCTTTACTACTGCTCTCGTTTACCCACTGAAGACCTGTATTTTATGGGCAAACTGACCACACTGTGTAGAGCCTGCTGAGGTTCTCTGTTTGGATGTGGGGTTACCGAGTCTCCCATCAACCCGGTAAGGTTATTTCACTGCAGTCCAAGGTTCTGGGAGGAGAATTGGTAGCCGACAATCAACAGCAATCAATACTAGGTCCAAGAAGTGGGAAAGGTCCTTGAAGGTGGTGGGAGGAGGGGCATGGAAGCGCCTCCCTCTGAGGTGGAGGTCTGGGGTCCTATAATGTTCTTTGTGTACAGAAAAGGCAGGGTAGGCATGCTAGTATACACCTGTAATCCCAGGAGGCTGAGGCAAGAGGATTACCCTGGTATCCAGGCCAGCTGGACTACATAGTGCATTCAGAGCCAGTCAGAACTACATAGCAAGATCCTCTCTCACACCAAAAAATAAAATACAGTTTGTCTCCAGTTGAGAGGAAGCCAAAGACACTTCATGAGGGAAAAAAGTATACTTACTTAAAACTTATTTGGAAGAGAGTCAGAAGAAAGGGAAAGGACAGTGTTGACAAAATTGAATGAACAGGTTTTAAAAAATAAAAGAGAATACCAGTTCTGAAATTCTTGCAAAATAATGAAGAGTTTGGAAGATGTCTGAACTCATTTTATAAGGCTAGTGTTACAAGGTTGAAAATGACACTGCAAAAAAAGACAGCTATTTGTATTTCTATCAGTATTTCTAAGAAACATAGATGAAAATCCTCAACAAAATATAGGCATTCAATAACACATGAAAAGGATCATCTTCCATGCTTAAGTAAGATTTATTCCTGGGATACAAGGTAGGTTTAAATTAATCAGTGTATTGTACCACATTCACAGAATAAATGATAAGAATCATTTCAATAGGTACAGAAAAGCATTTGACAAAGTACAATAGCTTTCCGTGTTTAAAAACTGAGCAAATTAGGTAGAGAAGGAATATACCTCAGTATAAGATGCACCCACCTCTAATACCATACTCGATGGTAAGAAGACCAGGAACAAGACAGAGATGCCTAGTTTTATTATTGCTATTCAACATGATACTGGAAGTCTTAGCTAAAGCAATTAAGGTAGGGGCAAAAAAAGTAAAAGACATTCAAATTGTAAAGGGAAAATGAAGTCATTTGCATATAAGGTGATCTTGCATATATATAAGACCCTAAAAACTTTCATCTATTAGAAATAGCTCATGGGGAGTCAAGAGCAGGGAGTGGTGGCATATACCTATAATTTCACTACTCTGGGCAGCTGATTTCAAATAATGTCAAGCTCTGATAGTTAAAATAGAATAGTGCTGGCATAAAAATAGGATAGTGGAGTGATACAAACACACGTGCACTTAACTAACCTTTGACAATCGTACAACAAATATGTAAATGTGGAAAGGACAGTATCTTCTGTAAACAGTGTTGGGAAAAGTGGTTATCTCCCTGTAAAAGAGTGGAATTGGGCTCTTCTACATAAAAAAAAAATCAGTTCAAAAGGATTAGACTTAAATGTGCTGTGAAACAATAGAAATCTCAGGATGTTTCACAGTTTACATTTAAATCTAATTCATTTTGAATTGATTTTTTGAATATGACACCAAAAGCACCTGCAAAAAAAGTAAAGATAAGTGTAACTGTGTCAGACTAAAAAGCTTCTGTACATAAAAGGAAACAACCAACAAAAGGCAAAGTTTTTTGGAAGCAGCAGCAAATATTTGTAGACTGTATTATCTTATAGAGCAGCAATATGTGAAATACATGAACATGTAGACCTCATTAGTGGAAGAAACCAAATAACCCAATTAAGAATGGGCCAAGGACCTGACTAGACATTTTCCCCAAAGAAGATACAAATGGCTAACAGTTACATGAAAAGGAGCTTAACATCAGTAATTATCAGAGGATTCAAATAAAAAACTACAATGAACTATTACTTCATATGTATTAGAATGAACATTATCAGAAAGAAATGGTAATTATTGACAAGGATGAGGAGAAAAGGAAGGCCTTGTACACTGTTGGTGGGACTGTTAATGGCATAGCCATTATGGAGAAAAAAACGAACTTTCCTGAGTAAGCTGAAATTACTACTATGTGATGCTGCAGTCCTACTTAAAAACTGCATAATGGTAAAGATATACTTCGACTATCTGATTGAGAAATGAGTAGATGAGCTTGAGAGTGACTTGAGACTCCTGTTCATACAGTATTTTTTAGCATCATTATATTGTGTAAAAGAAATTTGGAGCTTTGGTCATTTGAGTAAATGTGTTAAATAAAGGTAAGTGGGTATTTGTTGTGAAATTTTGAGAATAAACAGCATTCCTGAATAGAAACCAGTTGCAGTGTTCCAAGGAATGGAAAAATAGCATATACCATTTGTTTTTATACCATAGTATAATGGCATATACCATTTGTTTATATACCATAGTTTGTTTTTCCCTTTGGATGTCCCAGAATGTTCACTGGTGTTACAGTCCCAAGGAAGTTTGCGTGTGTATGGTGGGGTAGCTGGGAGGATACTAGGGATTGAACATTGAACCCAGCAAGCATTGTATCACTGAACTACATCCCCTTTCCTTCTTAAAATTTTATTTTAAGACAGGGTCTTCCTAAATAGCTCAGGCTGACCCTTCTGTCTCACCCCCTGGATAGGTGGGATTTTAGGTGTATCACCATTCCCAGCATCACATTAAGAATTTGTAGGCAGCACAGATGAGGAAAAAACTTTGTGATAGTGCTCAGGAACAGAGTGTGGAAGAAATGTGTAAGGACTATCTGGTGGGAAATAATTATGTTTGAACACACTTGAGAGATTGAGATTTGTACTTTTATTTTGATGGCTAATGAGCAGTATTTATATGCATGTGTTTAGCTAATGTGGAAAAATGTTTTGCTTTTGCAGTGTGGACTAACTAATCTTTCATTTTACAATTTTCTTTGTGGGAAAGGTCAGTCAGTAGTTGTTTACAATCTTTTTCAAATAGCAACAAAATGTGTTAGTTTGTTCACTGAATAAATTAAGCTTTTTTTCTTTTTGTAGCTTATTAATTGTATTATAATAGGCCATAACCACTTCCAGTGCAATCTTCCTACTCTTAGAACAGCAGCCAATTCCAGGAATTAAGAGAATTAGGTTACTTTGCCTGATGGCACAAAAATACCCATGTTGTTAAATCATTCACTTGACTGTTAGGGGCAAAATCAGAAATAAAGTTCTGAGATAAAAGTTAATTTGCATGCTGTTCATATTTATTCATTCTTTAACAGATATTTTTCTCTTACTCTCTGATTCATACAATCTTTTTTGAAACATTTTCAATTGCTGTTATGTCCAGAGGAGAAGAATTTTAATACATTCTAGGATAAAGACTAAATTCATCATTCAAATATAATAACTCAATGCTGCTGGGTAAGAATATTTAATGTGCTTTTGGAATATTTAAAAATTAAAATATGTGGCTACTATGTGTTATAAAATATTTTAAATCTCTAAAATATTTTATAAATAAAATATTAAAAATCTCTAAAATATTTTATAAATAAAATATTAAAAATCTCTAAAATATTTTATAAATAAAATATTAAAAATCTCTTTAAAATATTTTATAATACAGTAGCCATATATTTTATAGTAGCCATTAATTTAATATATCAGAAAGAGACTGGTTTGGAGTGGGAGAAGTAATCATTTTAATACTTAACAAATGTTTTTGTATTCAAGGCAGTAGGAGAAATGTAACAATATCAGAACTTTTAAGAGTAAAACGATTAGCTACTACAACTGACATTAATACTGAATCTCAATGATTTTTGTGAGATTTTGGGAAAACTATGTAACTTTTCTTCCTCAAGCTCTGAACAGAGAAATCTTTGTCTTTCTGTTCCTGTCAACATTGCCGTTCCAATTTGAAGCTGCAGAAGTATGAGCCATGTTTGGCTCCGTGGAGCTATCTGCTCTGAAGTCTCCTAAGATATTAAAGAGTTTTTTTCCTATAATCAGACATACCTTCAACTGACTAATTCTTTTAGGGTTTGTGGCAAGTACAAAGTAGAATGAAGAATGAAGTTATGAAGCATAACTTGTTTATAATAAGGACTAAAATCAATTTAAAATTCAAGCTACCTCATGCTGGTTACCAGTAATCCTGATTCTCAGGAGGCTGAGTCAGGATGATTTCAAGTTTGAGGACATCTTAGACAATTGAGACCCAGCTTAAAAACAACACAAAATATAGCAAAAACAGAAAAAGAGTGCTGGGGCTGGCTGTAGCTGAGTACTTGCTGGATTTAATCCCCAGTACCACAAAACAACTCTCTTACATTTTAACCCCAAAAGTCAAACTCCCAAATCATGAGAAATTAAAAAAAAATTTCTGTATAAATTAGGGCTACCTCTGTTTGGGCCTTAGGGCTTCTAGACATCCCACTTGATCTGTTGCAGCCTATGGATATACCGCTTGAAGAATGTTTCATGTAGAGGGTCCTAAAAGGGTATCTAGTGCAGAATTTCCTAAAGTACATTTCCCACACTAGTTCTGATGAGTGAGATTCTGTACAGAGAAAAACGAACAATCTGTATTTTAGCAAATTTCTTACTGTTAGGCTGGCCTAGATTGGAAATCATTGATTTAAGGCCAGTACTCTCATTTCCTAGGTAAAAATTTTCAGGCTCAATGACACACCAGCATATTTTCAGTTTGGTCCTCCTTCAAGTCAGCAACACAAAACAATAGAGTATTTTGAGTACAGGACATTATAGCTACAGAACTTCACTTGATGGGACTATGCTCAAATGCCTCTTAAGAGCTGGCAGTTCTGTATGATCCTTCAAGAACATTGTTATGGCAGACAATAAACATTTGAGCTATAGCACACTGACTTGGAGTCCAGGACAGGAAAGTAATCCTAGTGTCTTCTCTCATATTAAATGATAAATGAGCATAGTCAGAACTTCAGAAAGTTTGGATCTAATTTCAGAATATATCTTAAAATGAATTATATAGATGACTGTTTTACTAAAGTAGTACTTGTAAAAATAAAAGCCTACTGTATAAATTTATACAGTTTGATAATTTTTGAACTGTGTATCTTCACAGAAGCCATCATAAATCAAGATAAGTGAACATAAATAAAACCTCCATTTCGTCATGAATCTTTTTAATCCTTGTCTCCTGCCTTTCTATTTTCTTTTATCCACAGAAACCACTGCTTTGTAAAGTTTTATGTTAAGTGTGGTCATAAAGTTGGAACTCTATTTTTTTTTTTTTTTTTGGGTGGTGGTTCTGGGGATCGAATGCGTGACCTTATGCTTGCCAGGCAGGTGTTTAGGCCACTGATCTAGATTGCCAGCAAAGTAGGTATCCTCTTTTTGGGGGTGAACCAGGGTTGGCATGTTTCAGCCAGCCTAATATGAGAATCTACAAGTTAGTAGGTATCAGTATTTTTTATTATATTTTATTCATTGTATACTCAGTTGTTGATGGGCCATTTGAATTGTTTCTAGTTCTGAGGTATTACAGATGAAGCTGTCTGGAACTTTTTGGCGTGTGTGTGTGTGTGTAACACTTGTGGGTGAATGAATGTTTTGATTTTTTTAAGACAAGGTTTCTGAATTTGAACTCAGGCTAACTTGAGTGATTTTCCTGCCTTAGCGTCTTGAGTGCTGGTGTCATAGACCTGTGCTACAACATCAGGAAATGGAAGCTTTTACAATGAGTAAATGCCTGGGTTGCAGTGATCCAGGCTTATGTGCAGTGGTGTATCTTTTGAAGGAATGATCCATATCAGTTTCAAAAGTGATTTTACTCTATATTTCTTTTACATTTGCACTCACACAACAGTTAAGACTTAAGTTCTTTCACAACCTTGTTAATTAATACTTGCTATAGCCAGTTTAAAAAATTTTAGTCATTCTTACTGTATCGATTTCATACTGTGATTTTAATTTGTATTTTTTTAATAACTGGTGGTTAGAATGTTTTGTTTGACTTCTACCCAGACTGTGCCTTGACTTTTATTCACCTAACAAGTTCTTTTGAATAGCAAGAGTTTCCTTTTTTTTTGTCTTTTTGAGACAAGATCTCACTGGTAGTTCAGGCTGCCCTTGGGCTCACTTTGTAGCTCAGGCTGATCTCGAACTTGCAAACGATTCTCCTGCTTCAGCTTCCCAAGTGCTGGGATTGCAGGGGTATGCTACCGTGCCCGACTTGTGAGTTACTGATTTTGAAGCCAGATTTGTCAGTTTTTTTTTTTTTTATGAACCATGCTTTTGGTATTGAACTCAGAAATTTTGTCTAACCAAGGATTGGTTGAATGTTTTCTGCTATGTTTTCTTATAGGGGTCTTAAAACACAAAGTTTAATATTTATGTCTATGATTTATTTTGAGTTAATTTTGTATAATGTGAGGCAGTAATCAATATTGCTTTTTGCATATGGATATCCATCTATTGAAACAGCATTTGCTGAAAAATTGTCTTTTCTCTGTTGAATTATCTATATTTTTGTTGAAAATCAGTTATCCATGGACTGGAGGTGTAGTTCAGGTGTATTTGCATGAACAATAGCCTGGATTCAATTTCAGCACACACAAAAGAAGGTCAATTGGCCATATGTCTGTGGATCTATTTTTGGTGTCTCTTCCATTGGTCTGTTTATCTTGATCCCAGTATGGTGATACACTTGATTCTGTAGTTATTTGTAATAAATCTTCAAATTAGTCTTCTAACTTTCTCAAAGTTGTTTTGGATATTCTAGGTTCTTTGCTGCTTTATGTAAATTTTAAAACTAGGCAGGAAAAGAATGGTAGAGATTTAATTTGGATTGTATTGAAGTAGCATAGCAATTGAGAAATGACATTTTAAAATATTTAGTATTCCAGCTCATCAATATAGTATAGCTCCCTATTTAGTCTTTATTTTTTAAAGTGGTGTTCTGTAGTTTGAGATGGTAAATCTTTCGGTGCTGTTGTGAAGTATTATTGACACACAGCACTGCAGTTACTTTTTATGTATTGGTATTGAAGAAAACTTTAGATTCTGTTGGAGTTTCTTTGTCGTTGAACTTGTAACCTACAATAAAGACAATTTTAGTTCTTTCTTACTAATCCAGATGAATGTTCCTTATTTTTCTTGCCTTAATGTACTGAGAAGAAACTTTCATATGATGATGACTTATAAGGGTGGTAATTGGGCAACTTTGTCCCTGATTTTAAGGGGAAAGCAGGTTGAACCCAAGCATTCACTCATATGGTGTTACAATGTGTTGGCGTAAACTTTTTGTGGGTACTATTTTATGGATTAAGGTAGTTTTTATTCACTTTACTAAGCATTTTAGTTAGGAATGAACCTTGGATTCTTTTTATTAGTGCTGAGAATTGAACCCATAGCCTTATGCTTGCTGGTCACATACTCTACCATTGAGCCATCCAGCCTTTGGATGTTTGGATTTTATCCCATCATTTTTATGTCTGTTCACATGTTTTTAAAAGCAATATAGTTTGATTTTTTTAATAACAATATAGATTGATTTTTTTTCAAATGTAAAGCAACCTTGCATCCATAGGTTAAACTATACTTAGTCATGTCATTATCTTTTTAAAACATTGGTGGAATCAGTTTGTTAAAACCGTGTTTAAAAATTTTTACATGCATATGAATGAAGGGTATTTGTCTATAGTTTTCTAATAATACTTTCTCTTGGTATTGGTATTGGAATAATTTTGAAAGATTTTGCCTAATATCAGTATTGTTAAGTATTTGGTAAAGTTAACTAGTGAAGCTGTATGAGTCTTGAGCTTTCTTTATGGGAAAATTTTAAACTAGAGATTGAACCCAAGCATTCACTCATACTGTACCACTGAGCTACATCTACAGTCTAAATTTAATTACTTTAAATAGACATAGAACTATACTGTTCATACTTTTCAAGGACTTTTAAAAATTTTATCCTAGTAGTTAGATTTATTGGCACAAAATTTTTGTAATATTCCTTATTAGATATTATGTGTGTAGAATCTCTAGTCATACCAGTTTTGACTATTTAATTGTTTTGACTTGAGATTAGTACTTTCAATCATCTTGGTTATATTGACTTTGTTTTTAGCTTTGATATTATTTTCTTTTTTCTGTTTACAATGGATTTTATCTGCTCTTTTTAAATGATCTCACTGGCCTTGAGCTTGGAATCCTCCTGAGTGCTGGAATTACAGGCATGCTCCATCACACCTGGCTACAAGGGATGATCAAAATAGAGGATGACAAAAATATAGAGGATAAATTTTTAAAAACTTATTATAGTAGAAGACACATTGCCATTAATCCCCTTCACATTATTTTCCCTTTGTTTCAAATACTCTTATTCATTGTTCCTGCTACTTTCGGAAGCAGTTATGGAAGTCCTTTTCATGAGTGTCTAAAAAATGAGGTAAGTGCTGTTACCAAGTGCCATCCAACAGAAAGGTAGTCTCAAAAATATTACAGTATGAACTGTTTTCCCTGAGTCGGTCACCATGTGACTTCTGTTTCTTCCCCAAACTCATCATGAAAAGTAAATATTCAGGACATCAAGATAGCACAACAAAAGATTTTAATGAAAGGGGACTTCTAGAACTGCTTTAGAAAGTGGCAAGAATTTGGGGGATAAGTGTGCTTGGTGTGCAGAGGAATGTTCTAGGGGAATTAATGGCAGTGTGCCTTTCATTGTAATACATGTTTTTTTTTTTTTTAAATACTAAACATTCATTGTTTTTTGATCACACCTTGTATTTTAGCCTATTTTTATTTTTTTAAGGTAGAGTCTTAAGTTTTATGAGCCAAGAATTAACAATGGTAAAACAGACAGTTTTACTTGAATGACTGTTTCAGTGAGATGAGGTAAGATTGAGGCTGTTAAGAAAGGGGATCACTTAACTCAGCATTCTTTAGAGTTAAGCAAGGATAAGTGAATTCAGTGCTAGGAAATTGATTCTAAGCAGAATGATTATATATCTCATATGTTTAGTGATAAACCCGTTCAAGGACAAACTGGTCACTGTAGAAGCTTTTTAGGCCCATGGAATATTGATAAAGTACTCAAGATTGTTTCATCTTAAATTCTTGATACAGTGTCTGTGCAGCAAAGTATTTCTTTAGGAAATCTTTCAGGTTTAAAGAGATTTTTGCTTTTTCTTTGACTATGCTGTTGCCATTTTGACTTTCATTTTACTAGGTTGCTATTTGAAACTATTTTTTTAGTATTTAAAAGTTTTCTTTGAAGTGCTCCTGTAGGGCATCCCACAAGTTCTGGTATGCTACCTATTCACTTTCTCTCTGCTCAGAATATATCCGAACTTCCTTTTTGAGCTTTTTCAACCATGGATTATTTAGAGCATGTTATTTAATTTCTATGCATAATTTAGGATTCTCCAAAAACCTTTCTGTTGTTGATTTCTGATTTAGTGTATTGTGTTTAAATAACATATTTTATATATTATGGATAGCTTAGAGTTCATTGAAACTTGTTTTACAACCTATAATGTCTCTTTTGATGAATATCCTCAAGAAAAATGTGATTTCAGTGAAATTTTAGAACATTTGAGCCATTTCTTTAAATACGTTGTTCCTCCCCCGTTGGATATTGGAGTTACATGTAGATTAGCCTGCTTGAATCTGTGCCACAGTTCACTGATACTCTTCATTACTTTTTATTCTTTTTTTCTCTGTTTTTGGATAAATAATTATTTCAGTTTTAAGTTCCTTAGTCTTTGCTTCTGTAATTTCTAATGTTATTAATTCCAGTGGGTTTTAATTTCAAATATAAATTTCATCTCTAATTTTGATTTGAATATTTTTAATATTGTCTTTTGCATTTGTATTTAACTTTTTGAACATAAGGAATACAGTTATAACAACTTTTCCTGTGTTGTTCTTTTTGTGTGTGTGTATTTTTGAGACAGGGTTTCACTGTGCAGGTTAAGCTGGCCTTGAGCTTTGTAGCCCAGGCTGGTGTCGAATTTCCAACGATCCTCATGCCTCAGCCTTCTGAGTGCTGGGATTATAGCCATGCACCATCACTCCTGGCTTGTTTTTCTGATTTTAATATCTGTGTCAAGTCTGAGGTGGTTTTAGTTGATTGATTTTCCACCCCATTATGAGTCTTACATTCTCTTTGCATGTCAGCTTCAGTTAGAAGCCAAATACTTTTAATTTTAACTTGTTTGGAGTTTTAAAAAAATTCCTAAATATTCTTGAATTTTGTTCTGGAGTAGAATTACATTACTGAGAAGTTATTTGATGATTTTGGGACTTGCTTATAAGATTTGTTAGGTGAAAATAGAGGAGTATTTGGGACTAATTATTCCCCACTACTGAGGCCAAGCTCCTCTTAGAGTTCTGTGTAAACTCCACAAATTAACAAGATTTGTAGTCTGACTAATGGAAGCAGCCACTATTCCCATGCATATGTGAAGGCTGGTGGTGTTCTTTCTAACCCTTTTGGTTAATTCTTTCCTCAGGCTTTGGTTAATTCTTTCTTACATATGTGCTGAATACTCTACTAAATATTTAGTGGAACTCTTTTAGAGATCTATGAGAGTGTTTTTTCTGTAACACTTTTTCCCTTCATTATTGGATCTTTCAAATTTATTCACAAAATAAATTTCTCTTGGTTCTCATCTCTGCTTAACTATAGAAGTTTGTCAGAGTCTGCCTGCTTTCTTATGTGCCTTTGGAAACTTTGACGGTAGTAATATAGGATAGTGGGTTAGGGCTCTTCTATGTGTCTTTCAGGTATTAATGCCCTATATTGCACAGAGTTCAGTATGGTTAAACATTGTTACTTTAGTTTTTGGTGGTTTTGGGTGGGATAGCAAAGAGTTACTTGAACTGCTAGCAGGTATTTTGACAAGTGATTGTTAGTAATATGTTAAGTAAATGAACTGGAAGACCCAGTTAAAAGTGTCTTTGGTCAAGAAACAGAATACAGTTGGTCTTGTTTAGTAGCACAAGCCTATAATCTGGGAGCCTGAGACAGGTGCATTGCAAGTTGAACTCTTTGTAGCAACTTAGTAAGACTCACTTACCTTCTTTTTTTAAGGTTGGATATCAATTCAAGGGAAGAATTACATTGATAACAGGAAGATTAGATACTTGTGAACTAAAAATTTGTTGCTGTGACATAAGCTCTTTCTAAAATCCCCACAGGTATTTCGTTACAGGAATGGAACCATACAGATAAGGAACCTATCTGCTAGGGATCAGTTGTGATCCTGAGAGATGTTTGTAAGATCTGTGAGACTCATACTTACTTTGCTAACTAGATGCCAGCTTCTGTGACCTAGATGTGGCTCCAGTGGGAATGTTACTGTGGATACTTGATTGTAATGCTAATTCCCCTGATAATCCTACATTGCTGGTTTTATTAATAGTCTTCAAAAAATGTTTAAGATAAGTTTCATACTTTATCATCATAGTTTCTATTTTATGTACTAACATTACTTTGGATATTAAATAAAGAAAACTTCTGAATTCTGAATCCCACTTCTCATTGATTTTAATTATTGCTCATTTTGAAAGAATTTGAAGTACAAATAGGGTACAAAGAATTTGAAGTACAAATAGGGTACAAAGCAGAAGGCATTATAATCCCTGATCCTGTTAGTTTGTCTTGTTACTCATTCTTGGTGCCAGATATTTCTTTCTTTTCAAGTTTATTGATCTCTTTGGTAATTCATCAATTGATGTTTCTGTGTCAGCCTAGTATGTACATATATAATGTTGAGTGGTAAACTAAGAGTAAATTTAATGAGTTTATTTAACAGGTAAAAGACTACTGTGATGTTTAATTTTGTTGTCTGCTTAAGTAATGAAGTAATACTGGTTATGACCATTTTTCTGTGAGAATGTTTCCAGAAGAGATTAGCATTTGAGTTTGTATAATCTGTTGCAGACCTGAAAAAGATGGAAAAGGGTGAGTTTGCAGTCTCTTTTGGAAGTGGTGAAGGTAGGACATTTTTATGTCATTGGCCACTGAAGTTTCTGGCTTGGGAGCCTTTGTCATCCCAGATAGATTTATTTATAAAATATGTATTTAATTACATGAAGACAGTTCTTAAGTTGTATTATTATCTTTTTTTATTTTTTATTTTTGTCTTTTTCATTTTTATCAGTACCAGGGATCGAACTCACGACTGCCTGCTTACAAGGCAGGTGCTTATGCCGCTGAGCTAAATCCCCAGCCCCCAAGTTGTATTATTATCATGGAGGCGTTTATCTTTTATCACAGGAAAGCCTGGAAAGCCAGGCAATATGAGAAAGATTTGGAGTCATTGCCAGGAGCTTCTGAAAGAGCAGTGCATAAAGCTGTGAAAGTGAAGCCTGAGCGTCTGTGAAGACTTGCAGGAAGTTGGAGATGCTAGGAACATCTGCCAGGGAAGTTGAAGGCTGTAAGCATAACCAGCCTAAGACAGAGGTCATGTGAGTTGCAACCTGCAACATTCCATAGATAGGGATGAGGGTGCCCAAGCCCTTTAGAACTTACATTTCACCCCTGAGTGCCCTACCACTAGGTGTTGGATGTGGAACTGTAGAACATTGTGTTTGCCCTGTTAGATTTTGGTCTTCCTTTGGCATTCACAATGAGTTACATCTCCAACTGTTTTATTTTATTATTTTGTTTTACTGTTGTTTATATTTCCATCAATATTATATGAGTTTATATTTCCATCAATATTATATGAGTTCAAGTGATATGTATGACTAAAAAAAAAATCACACTTACCAACAAAAAATGGAATAATTAAGTATGAATTATACATTTGTTGTAGAATACTTTGTGGATCACCAGAAATGTTTATGCTGTATAGTGTTTTTGTTAATATGGGAAAGTGGTTATATTAGGTGGAAAAGTAAAACACTCAAATAGTAAATGTATAGAAAACAGAGAAGTGTTTATAATTGCTAATTTAAGTAGAGAATGTTTATGTCAACTTATGTCCCAAGATACTAGCTTTCTTCGTATGTCACTCTGAAGACCTAATGGTCCCCTTTGAATAAAGGAGGGAAAAGGTATATTCTTCCTCAACCAGCCTTTGTTTGTGGCACTTTTGGGTTACTCACTATTTAGGAAAACAGATAACCTGTACCACGTGTTTTACTATAAACCAGGTAGTTTTATGACAGTTAATAGCCTTAAGAATACATGCTCTTAAAAAAGAAAAAGAACACTGGTTTGTGTGGTTACTAAATGTATTAAAAGTTCCTGATCCAACCAGCTTTTCTTATCATTTATCATCTTACAAATATAGGTATATTAATGCTTTCATTTTTTGAAGTAGTCTCCTCTCCTTTAGCGTGTAAAAATACGTGTAAGTTGTCTGTCTCTTTGAATCACATCTTTAAATTAAGGATTCGTTCATTTTTCTGTTCTGCCAGCTCTAGTTATTATTTACTGTGATTTCTAACTGCTTCTGCCTTAGTCATTCATCTCTTCTCTTAGAAGTTCTTTTTCTCCTTTTATAACCTTTGTCTTCTTCCCCTGCATAATTGTTTTATACTTTTTATGAAGGTTGAAATGTCTGTTTCCATATGACCTGGTCAATGCCTCGTGTGCATTAAAGTTTTAAAAATACAATTTTCAGAGGTTGGGGCTATAGCTCTGCAACATTAAGTGCTTGCCTGGCAAACACGAGGTCATGAGTTCCATTGCTGGTACAAAAAATAAAGGCAAAAAACGAGTTTCAAAAAAATGCTATCATAAAGGTTTGGGTTTTGTTTTTGTTTTGGGGAAAATATAAAAAGTGCGATTGGGCAACATGAAATTGATACAGGATGTGAGGACAATCTGGCTGCATCATCTGTCTCCTCATTGTTACCAGGATTGATTCAACTGATCTGGCTGGGTGGCTGGGTGTACCCTTTGTCTCCTACTGCTTCATGTATATGCCTCCAAAGCTTAATGCTCAGTTGAAGAGGATGACTGTCCCCAGCAGAGGAGGACCATTTCCTCGGTCAGGGGGTGTCTGAAAAGCTGTGCTCTCCTATTAGAACCTCCAAACAAGCTCTCAATGCAATTGATGTGATGGTAGAAGGTTTTAGTTAGGTGTGAGTCTTATAAATATTTTTTCTTTTAAAAATTTTTATTTGTATGTTTGTGACACATAATAAATATAATCATTGTGGGATATTATTATACACACATACTTCTTGATCCTTTTTACTTCCAAGACAATTATTTCTGTAGCCTTATAGATTAAAACTTTAGGGGCTCGGGATTTAGCTCAGTGGCATAAGTGCCTGCCTTGCAAGCAGGCAGTCAATCGTGAGTTCGATCCCTGGTATCGATAAAAACGAAAAAGACCAAAAAAAAAAAAAAAAAAAAAAAAAAAACTTTAAGTTACCCTGGGAAGCCAACCACCCTTTGTAAATTGCTGCTTCTGTTCAAAAATGAGCCCTACGTTTTAAAAAACCTTCTGTCATTGATGATAATAGTTTAGTATCCAGTCTTTTGTGATCTTTACCTTGGAATACATATATTTCATCATTAGTAATACTTTGTAAATGTCAGTCATTGATAATAGTTTAGTATCCAGTCTTTTGTGATCTTTACCTTGGAATACATATATTTCATCATTAGTAATACTTCGTAAATGTCAGTCAGTCTTCTGAAAGCCTGACTCTGCTTAACCCACCAGTATTTAAATAGCACTGTAGTATCCCTCTTATTTAAGTTATATAGGGTTCATTTAATGTAAACACTTTAGGGAGGAATCAAAGAGACCCAAGACATGTAAGAATGCTATATGTGAGAAGAGGATGGGTCACCTTCCACTGTAGCAGTTGACATAGAGCTAAAGATCTTTGACCTGTGTTTCTTCATAGTGGTTCTATGTTAGGAAAGTGTAGAGTAAAAAAACCTACTAGTGTCCAAGTCTTATCCCAGAAATTCTGATTACATTGGGGTTCAGACCACAGTATTTTTGAAAGCTCCTTTGGTCAGCTAAAGTTGAGGCACTGTTTTTTATTTCAGTGCAAGGAGCCAGGTCAAAAGTAGGTACAGACTGGTAATAATCACTATAGGTAGTGACAGTAAAGATTAATCTTTGTGTGATATGGGAAACATTAGATTGTTTCTCGATTTTTTTCCCATGAAGTCATATAAAGAGAACAGTAGTGGAAAAAGCTTTTCAGCTTCAAAAATGAAGAATAGCAGCGTATCATTATGAAAGCCTTGAAGTTTAGAAAAGTGTAAGTGCAGTTTTTGGGAAAGCTGAGCTAAGAATAGAATACACAGTAATCAAGACTAGTATCATCAACGATAAGTCATGCTGACATCAATTAGACTGGGTAAGATGTGGTGAGAATGACAGCACTGAGTTCTTTCTTCTCTAGACTTGCAATTCCATTCTAATCGTGAGAAAAAGCAGACAGACCAAAGTGTGGGACATTCTGTAAAATACCTGACTAGCATTTCGTAAAGCTGACAAGGTTTTAACAAAGGAAAGTCTGAGATAACTTAAGAGAAACATATAATGACATGACATCTGAATACAGTATAATGTATTCAGATCACATCCTAGAAAAGAAAAAAGACCATAGGTAAAACCTAAAGAAATCTGAGTAAAGTTTGGAATTTAGTTAATATTATCTGTATTGTTTCATTACTAAGATGTTACTAATAGGAAAAACTGGCTGTGAGGCATATGAATACTTGTTTTACTGTTTTCAGCTTTTCTGTAAAATTGTTCAACTCGCAGTGGTTTGAACACAAAAGTTGATACATTATACACACAATCCTCAAATTCATGTCAATGGACTTTGGAAGAGGGAGCCTTTGGGAGGTAATGAGAAGTAATGAAGGTGTGAGATTAGTACATAAAAAGAGGGAAGAGAGCCTGAAACTTAAAACACTCATTTGTTCTATCTGGCTATGTGGCCATGTTACAATACACTAAGAAAGGTCTCTTGGCCTGGAACTTTTCAGCCTCCAGGACTGTAAGAAACAAATTTTTGTATAAATTTTGGCATTCTGCTAGGATAACACAAAAAATGGTCTAAGACAAAGCTCTAACCCTAGCCAATAATTTTGTGAAAATGATACCTTGATAGTTAAGATACCCTGTTGATGAGTATATGATTTATAGCCAGCTTCATTAACCCCATGACAGGATGTGGATGTGTTGCTCTTTTTGCAAATCAAATGTAGGTTCACTCCTTATTAAGAATGAGCCATAACATCATTTATCCTTAGACCTCGAGCACATTCCAGTGTTTTGCTGTTCGTAGTTTCCCTACTAACTACTGTATCCCTCCCAAAAAAAACAAAAAACAAAAAACAAAAAAAAAAAACCAAAAAACAAGCAGGGAGAGAAAGAAGAAGGAAAAAGAAAGGTAAAACAAACATTCTGGAAGGAAAGAAGGAAAAAAGGAAAAAGACTAAGGAAAGGAAAATAGACATAATGCTTCCAAAGTTTGTGAGAGTAGAACTCAATTAGAATATAAGAGATGTAACGATATCAATACAAGATGTTGGAATAATTGATTGATGTGTGTTATAAGCGGCGATACAAAGCAGCAAAAGTATATGTACTGACAAATATTAAGTGGCGAAAGTATAATTTGGGTTTCTTTTGAAACTGAAGTAGTCATCAGATTTTTTTGAAATGATTATTTCTGAATATTAAATCTGAAAGATTGTAGAAGACTAGACTTTTAGAAAGGGTAAATTGACACGTTTTTAGAGGTGGTATTTTTGTGTGTAGAATTAATGATTGTAATGATGAATGATAGTCATTTCATATATCGGTGTAGTTTCTTTTTGCTAAAGTATGCTTTTGTTTTTCAACTTTCTTTTGTTTGACTATCATTCTTGATATTACGTGGTCGCTGTTTGCTTTGTGTTATGATGTAATATTTGCTTTTTTTCTTAGCCTGAGCTGTATCTTGGTTTTCAAGGTAAATACTTACATGAAGTAGTGATACTTGTATGAAGTATGAACTTACATGAAACAGATAAATATAACCCACGTAAGTCTTTATTATAGAGCTCCTGAGAGATGGTAAGACTTTTTGTCCCTCCTTTATTTATTTATTTATCTGACAGCCTTAATAATGTTTTCATAAAATATGATGGATTTATAAGTCTGTTTAACATGCCTTTCCCTTTTTGTCTTAGTGCTTTGCTTCTAAGTTGCAGATGCAGTGGCTGAACAATACGCTGTGTGGTGTGACAGGTAAATTTCCCAATTTACCTGCCGTAATAGTGTGCTGTGTAATGCCATTCAATCATCTCTGAATTTTACTTGCCTGATTAGTTGAGTGAAGCAGATTTTCAATTTAAATGTAACTTCGTCTGCTTGATTAAAAATGTAACAGAACATTATCTGCTGCAAATAAATTTCAGTGGAAGGGATGATTTTGCCTGTTTAAAAATAACATCTGTTTATATTGGCTGGAAGCAGACGATTAATACCTCTCTAATTTCGAGGTTTACCAGTCCAGCTCACCTGTCTCTTTGCATGGATAGTTGAAATTGATGGCTGTCGAGTATAAACATTTACCTGTTGATGTTTAGTTGATGGATTTCTTTTTTAAGGATAATACAGAATCCCATCATTGGGCATTCATTTATTTGCTGCTCATCAAGATGATTGACAGCTTTGTCAACAACATGGAAAAGGATCTTCCTTCATGATGCATGCAAGAAAAATTTTATTCCTCAGTGATGAGTACCTTACAGAAAACAGATTCTTGTGAATTCTTTTTCATAGCTGGCATTTTTTTGAATTCTGAGTTCAGAGTCCATGAGTATAAATTTAAGTTGAGTGTGTAGTAAATGAGGGTAGTACTCCTCTGCTGGTATCTTTTCTCAAGTGATTATATATGTAGGCCATAAGAACATGGAAGCAAAATGATAGGGTAAATCAAAATGGTTATTTTTTACCAGCACTTAGCATAGTGTTAGGGCATGTGCTGGACCACTCAATAAATATTTATTTAATTTGAATTAAAATTAGGCACAGTGTGATTTGACATTTTATAAATATAACAACTAGATCTTATTTAAATATGTAGTTTTTAAAACTATAATAAAAATACAGAAGATTAGTTTGCCACTTTTAAGTAAAAACTTTCCTTTACAAGCTTGTTAAATGTTCATTTTTAAACATAGAATTTTCATATAAATATCTTCTAGGAGGATAAAAAGCAGTTGTTCATTGTTAATTTTCTTGACTTATTAAGCAAAACTAGTTGAATAAAACAGATGTGAAAATTCTAATGCTAGTGAGATAGTATGCATTAGTGGTTTTTAGTATATTTGATATATAGTAAAGTTGTTTGTTTTTTCAAATTAGTATGGTTACACAAACTCAAAAAATTACAAAATTTTATAATTTTAAAATTTTTAACTCACTGAAACTTTAAAATTGTATGTATTAGTGGGAATCTTTAAATGCTGTATTATTTCAAATATACCAGTTATTTACAGAGGAATAATGTTATTTTGATAATGTTTTTGGTTTTGGTCATAAAACAAGTAACAGTTTTATTGGTTTGAACTGAATTTATAAATTGTAAGCTTTTGTTTCAGATGTGATAGCTAGAGATTCTTCACCATACAATAATTTGAATCAAAACTGTATTTTCTGATCAGATATTTGAGATTTGCTTTTTATTAAATTGCTTTTAGTCACTAGTCAAGGAAATTAATTAGTTATTGTTCCAGAACATACAAGGATATTTAATCTCTAATGCTTTTAGTTAGACATTTTTGCAGATTTGGTTGTTTTATTTATAAAATGCACATTTTAAGGCGTGAACCTTCAAATCCACTCAGATAATTACTGGGTATTGTGATTTAGGGGAAAATGTAGAGATATAAAATTTGCATATATTTGGATGTTCCTTTTCTTCAGCTGTGAATTTATAATTTTGTAAACAATTTAATCTTAAATACTTAATAGTTAAATGTGATTTTTTAAAAAAAATCAATATAAAAATCTAAGAATATTATGTTTTGTAGTTTTCTTTATTCTTTTCTGTTTATTCATGGGTACCAGAAGTTAAAGATTTTCTATTTCAGTTGTCCAGATGATGCATAATATAGCATTAATGGACTCAAAGAACAGCATTTATAGGTAAAAATAGAAGGCACTACCATTTCAGTATCCATAACCTGAAAATTCCAAATTCTTAAAATCTGAAATGCTCCAAAAAGAGTCCACAGGTTCTATATGTAACTACATATGATAGGCTCACAGTCAAAATGCATGTATACCAAAATATCGTACATAATTATCTTCAAGCTGTATGTATGAAGCATATATGAAATATAAATGAATTTCACAAAACAAAACAAAACAAAAGGTAGGCGTGTGGCGCACGCCTGTAATCCCAGCACTTGGGAAGCTGAGGCAGGAGGATCGTTCCAAGTTCAAGACCAGCCTGAGCTACAAAGTAAGCTCAAGGCCAGTCTGAACTGCATAGCAAGATCTTCTCTCAAAAAGACAAAACCAAAACAAAACAAATAAATGAATTTCACATTAATTTCAAAATAAAGATACTTTGAAATCTGGGGTGGGGGGAAATCTCAAGACGTTTTTGTTCGTAAGCATTTCAGTTAAGGTACACTCATCACATCTTATTTAAGTTCATACTGTCACTTACTTTGAATTTAGAGGTTTTAGAGACCTCTGCTTTTTCTTTTGTGATTTGGTTTAACTGTAAAACTTTATGATGTATCATAAAAGGGGTGAAAAATACTCCTACTGACATTACTCCTGGCCCAGACTTACTGATTAACTGATGAAGAGCTAAACAAAAAATGCTATATCCTTACAACAGAATGTACTCAGTCACAGAAAGTAATGAAATAATGATACATGTTCCAGTGAGAATGAACGGGAGCTCCAGTGGTGCAGTTGGTTAATACATAGTGCTCATACAGTAAGGATGAAATTTAAAAACATGTCACGTGAACAAATCAGAAAACCACAAAAGGCCACAGTCTGTGATTTTACTTATGTAAAATGGCCCAGAAGGATAAATCCATAGGAACAGGGAGCAGATTGCTGCCAGGGATTGGCAGGAGGTGGGATGGAGAGCGACACTACTGAGGGATATAGGTGATGTTTGCAAAACTTTTTAAATATACTAAAAATCACTAAATTGTGTACTGCATGAGTTTTTTTTAAAAAATGGTAAATGAATTGTATTAATTAAAAAAGAGGTACCTGGTGTGGTGGTACTTGCCTGTATGCCCAGCTACTCAAGAGAATGAGGAAAGAGGATCACAAGCATAAGGTCAACCTAGGCAATTAAGTGATACTTTGTCTCAAACTAAAAAAAGAGATAGGGATGTTATTCAGTGGTGGAGCGCTTCCTTAGTATGTGCGAGACTGTATGTTCAGTCCCTGGTATTATCCTGTCTGCAAATATATATATAGTTGTTTATAGGGCAACTGTTATAAGAAGAATTTGTGGTTATTCACAAATTCTTTGACATTTAAAGTCTCACTCATGCTGAGAGGACTCAAACTGTTGGTGAGGAAGTGAGTTAGAGGGAAATTTGCTGGCCTTTTTGAGTTTTTAAAAATTTATAAAATTGTAGTTGTCACTCTTAAAAAATCTTAATTTTTATTCATCTTACAAGATCTTAATTTTTATTAACCAGGCACATTTATCTCTTTATTAACATTAATTTTGCTTATAGTTTTACCACAGTTATTCTGTAATTTAAGATGTAAGACACCTTTGATGAAAATCAGAGTATTGATGAAAATCAGGCTACTGAAATAATATCATTTTTGATATTTCCATTACTTCTGTTTGTAAGGTTGAGAGCCTGTAAGGTAAATTGTAAAAATGTTACTAAATTGGAGAAATTTATTATTCTAGAAATATTTTTAAAAATTTTATATAAAAATCAAGATAAACATTTATGAAATGTAAATATATTCTAACAATTATGTTGATGAAAAACTTTTAATACTTTTTGGACTAAAACTTATAAATCAGCATTAGCTGTGTAAATTGTGTGATCAAAATTAGGCATCTTTTAATTTAATAAATAACAGTTCAGCGTATACCTTTTGAAATTATGTGAACATTGATTTTATAACTCAGAGGCAGATACTTGAATATAAAATATTAGTTCAGCTTTCAAAATCAATCCAGTGTAAAATAGTGGTTGCCTTAGAAGTCAATCATACTGAATTGCGTGCTTTATTATTTGAAATGCAGTTTGTTTTTTAACCTCCTGCAGAAATCCTTTACCTTCATAGAGCTGCTAAGTCAGTAAAGTCTTGGGTCAACTGTAGCTTTTTAGTTTTGGGCCCATAAACATTCTTAGCAGCCTGTAATACTGCCCTTTTCTTTAAAATTTCATTTGACTACTACAGAAGTGTTGATATTGAAAGTGTTCTGTCCTAAGAAAATTACAGTATTATTATAGTTAAGCTAATTTGCTTCAGTTTCTCAGGCAAGTATGGTAATACTGTATCAAATATTTATTCATTGTACTTTGCTGAGTACTTTAAATGTATTAACGAACTTCATCTTCTGAACAACCCAATGAATTGTTATATTATCTTCATTTACAGATGAAATAAATATGATGAAGTAAAATAATGTGCCCAAGGAAGTGAGAGGCTCAGGAACCCAAGTTGGCCTGATTATAGCGCAGACATGTAAAATTATAATACTATGATGCTTTTATTCTCCATACAGTTCCCTCTTAACCCTCTGGTAGTTTTGTAAATTTAAGCTCAATTCCTTGTCTTGCTCTGAGCCTGTCTTTTTCTACTCAGTGTTAGGGAGGGATTAGGCTTTTACTGCATTGGGTTTGTGTTGCAATTGTGTAAAAGAGTCTTTCAGCAGAGTCTCTTATACTGATGTTCACCCTTGTTTGTTAATTTGGTAAATTTTAGAAAGGTTAGTTAAGTGCTTTTGTGCTAGACCTTATTATGTAGCTGTTTAATGTATGTAATTCTGTTCATTGAAATGGTCTAAGAATTAACTTACTCTGTGTCATCTGAAGATTCAGACCAAATAATTTGGATTACTAAAAAGTAGGTCATTTCCTGTTTATTGAGTCCTGAATGGCAGGTTTTCAGATTCCTGTTATTGACTCACATTAAGAACAGTATTTTAAAAAATAGAGCTGTAAGAGTAGGAAGTACTGAGCTTTTTTACTGGCTGGGTAAGGCAAGACCCTATTCTTATTCTCCTGATCTTTTACTTCTCCTGAAACCCCTGATACATCTTCTGGAATTCTCCTTTGTACTTGGCATCATTAGGGAAATCAATATCCTAATAGGGTGATTGGATTTATTGTTATACTTAAATTATGTTGGTATATTTATACTTGTTGAAAAGTGTAGTCCATGACAATGGTGTATAAATCTTACTTTTGAAGTAGAACTTGATATACATTGTATTTACAAGCAACAGAGTTTTGAACTCATAAACATCTTGGTTATGTCATAGTTTTATTGCATTGAATGGAATGACTTGGGACAGTAAACCTCTTGAGCCCAAGAAACCTGGAAATCTACCTTAAAGAGATGAACAGAGTAATTTATTTCAAAATACAGAAAAGCTGAGGTCAAGTATTTTGAACAGTTTTTGAGTTTGAGAATGAAATTATATTACTAATGAGCTTTTGGCATATAAAACTACTAATATATTGTTGGATTATCCACAGTTTGATATTTGAGATCCAGAGCCATTAAAGTACTAGGTTGAGTTCTTATGTTAGTTTTCATATGTCAGAGTTGTAGGAAACAGCTATTTTATATGTTGAGTACTTTTTTTTTTTTTTTGTATCAGGGATTGAACTCACAACTTCATGCTTACTAGGCAGCCACTTGTATCACTGAGCTATATCCCTCTCTTGAGTACTGATTTTATTATTTACTATTGACATTAGGTGTTCTTATTGCACGTAGATAAATAAAGCCCTGATTTAAAAATAGAGAAATTATTTAATTATGAGTGATTCCAAATATCTAAGGTTTATTATGAGAAATTTTAAACATTTGTAAGAGTAAAAAGAAATAATAAATTCCCATTTCTGTCACTCAGCACCAGTAGTTTTTCTTAGTCTTTCCTTTCCCTTCTAGAAAGTGTTTGTTTGTTTGTTTTTGTATCAGAGATCAAACTCGGGAACTCACACTTTCCAGGCAGGTGCTTATGCTGCTGAGCTATATCCTTGGCCCCTTCTAGAATTTTTAAAAACAAATTGCAGTTATTGAATTATTTAATCCATAAAAATTTTAATTTATCTAAAACATAAGAATTAAGCTGTTTTACATATAACAGTTGTGAATAAATCAGTATAATCAAATTATAAATTGTGTGCAAATTTTTAAAAAGTTAATGAAATAAAAATCAAGATCCAAATTAAGAATTAGACTGTCTTATACCCAGTAATATGCCATTTTTTAGCCCTGGTTTTGACCTCTCTTTTCTTTTGATTATTTTTTATTTTTTAAAACTTTAGGCTACACCTGGGGTAAATAAAGTTTTTCTAAGCATATAGTTTATCCTAGTGTTATACACAATTGTTATATGTAAACCCTTGCTTGGTTAATTCTTTTTGAGAAGATAAACTCTCAGAGAAGTAGGCCTCTTACAACTTATGAAAGGCATTTGTTTTATGTAAGAGTGTTCTTCAAAAATTTATTTTAAATGATCATGAAAATAATGTATAACAACTCACTTTGGGAAGCTATAGTAAGGTTATTTTGAATCATGTCACATCTGTGTTTCAGATTATTTGTGAGTTTCTAAAATTCTTACCAAAACTAATAGTTCACTCTACCTGATAAATGAATCTCCTGTCTTTTGAGTGCATCCTCCCAAAATCTTCCCTTTTTTTTTCTTTTTTAAAAATTTATTTATTTATTTGTCTTTTTCCTTTTTTTTGGTACCAGGGATGGAACTCACGACTGCCTGCTTGCAAGGCAGGCGCTTATGCCACTGAGCTAAATCCCCAGCCCCCAGTCTTTCCTTTTTTTAGTATGTTGTCCCCTTGACGTAGATTCTAAAACTTAGCACAGAATTTTTACTTTAGGAAGCAACTGGCAAAGACTATGCTTGAAAGTGTCTAGAAGTTGTCTAGTCAAGGTCTTTTACTATAACATCAAGTCCTATGAAGATCTTTTTCTCATCAAGCTCAGGCCCATGAACACTTCCTTTAGTAGTTGTAGTGATCTACCATCATTTGGAAATTCTTTTGGCAAACGTCTCCCATTCTCGATATTTCATTTGATCTGATATCAGATGATAAGATAAATATCTGGTTGTGATTTGGAGCCTAATTTAAATAACCCAGCTGGCATTGTTTTGTATATAAATAAAAATTGTTCTTGTTACTTACTTTTCTTAAGGAATGTATTAGTTTGCTAGGGCTGCTGTAACAATTTGCCACAGACTTGCTGGCCTAATACAGTAACAATGTATTTATTTAATATTTTAGAAGCTACAGTCTGATGATAGTTTTAGCTCCTTGTGGAGACTCTCAGGGAATTCTGTTGATGCCTCCCTTCTGGTTTTTGGTGGCTACTGGTGAGCCTTAGTGTTCTTTCGTCTGAAGGGGCATTACCATAGTCTTTGCGTCTCTGCATATTCAAAATTTTTTTTAAAGAACATTTTAGGGCCAACCCTAAGTCTTAAATAAACTCATCTCAAGATTTCAAATGGTTAAATTGTATCTGGAAGGAACAGATTTCCAAATAAAGTCTCATTCCTACATACCAGGGATTAGGTACTTTTTATTCATGGAGGGGCCACTATTCAATATACTACAAAAAATAAGTTATTTCATATGTCCTAATTTTTAGAACTTAAATCAGCATGCTAAATATCAGATATTATAAAGTGGTATATTTGTTGCATGCTTTTTTGACACAGAATAATATTTTGGAGGTTGTATTAGCTTTCCTGTTACTGGGATACAATGTCATAACTGCACAGCTATCTAGCTCCAAATCAAGAATATAATGGTGGCAGAGTGTGGAAGGGGCAAACTCTGCTTCATGGCAGCTGGAAAACAGCAAGGGAACAGCACCAGGAAAGAGTGAACTATGAATCAGATACATACTCCAAGGTGACTCCTTCATAACTACCCAGATACAACTAGGAATGTGTTTTGTTAATCCCTTAGGCAGCTCTCAAGTCAATGAAGTGGACAGTTACATTTAAATGTCACAGAGGTTGTGGTATTTATCCCTTCATTGAGCAGTAAAAATACACCCTCTTTCCTTTATCAGTGAGGCAGTCTTTTTTTTTTTTTTTTTTCTTTTTAATCGGTACCGGGGATCGAACTCAGGACCGCCTGCTTGCAAGGCAGGTGCTTATGCCACTGAGCTAAATCCCCAGCCCCAGTGAGGCAGTCTTGTTTTTGTTGGAGGAGAATCTTTTTGTTAAACTCACTTTACTATAATTTTTCTTCATAGTACTGAACCTGTTCTCTCAAGTGTATTCTCTAGGACAACTCTAGTTGAGGAATGCACCTCTGGTAGAGATCTGTCTCTAGTGTGCACACAAGTGTGCACATTCGAAACAAGAGGATTATGATAAATATTATAAATATAATTTAATATTATTTTCTTTTAGATATTTGTGCCTTTTACTTTCTACCTCTTGTGGGTAGCATGTAAACAAATCTTGAGATTTGGGGCAGGAGAAATGGAAGAAGTTAATTTACTTCTAAGGTTGACATCATTTTCACGTAACTTATACCAATTAGAAAACAGTATATTATTTAATAGCTATGAAACATGTGAAATGGATTTTCATGATCTTTTATACATAATAACTGGGTTCTACTTTTAGTGTGAAAGTTATTATGAAAATGTAAAGTTCATTAATATGCTGTATATTTTTATCCCTTTGAACGTAACTTAGAAACTATACTATAATAGAATTCATGACATTATACTGTTTAATCTTTAAGTTGTTACAGACACATTAAGGACAGTTGGAAATATGTGACATTTGCCCACTTTTTAAGAATGTATTAGTATTATTGAATATCTTGTATCTTAGTTAAAAATAAACAAAATTCACAGATTCAAAGATAAGATGTTATTTAGGCCAGGAATAAAATCTTTAAGAACAAGATGATTAAAGAGAAAATTATTTCTAAGATTAGATTTTAGTTAACACATAGCTTTTCTTCAAAGTATTTGTTTCTGTGTGTACAAATTTGTACTTAATATCTAGAATTTATAAAATAGAACAATCTCTAGTTTGGCACTTGAAGGAGTTTTGTTAGGAAAAAGGGAGAAAAAGAAGTAGAGTATGAGCTCAACAGGACAGTTTTATTTTAGAACAAGCCTGCGGGACTGCTCTGGCACTGATACCAGACCAATACCTCTCCTGCAGGCTATGAGGTCTTCTGTAGGCTAAGATCAGTGAAAGGGCATTGGGACTACCTGCAAAGACAGGGCCTGGGAAGGAGTCGAGGATGAGGCATGGGGATGTGGAGGTGGCAGCAGGACTGAATAATGACATGAGTTGATGTTAATAGCAGAGCTGATAAAATATGAGTTACCAGGTACAGCTGGCTGCACTGGGAGTGGGCGATTCAGAGGGATCTTGATCAGGATGGCCTTTAAGTTCTGATTTATACTAGGTATGCTTATTAGGAAGTTTGTCTTTCTAAAATAAGAAACAAAATGCTGACCCGGTGAACTTTCCTCAGTGATTTTTGTTTGTATACAATAAATATGTTGATATTTTACTGGAAAAAATATCTATAACTTTGAGTCCTGAAATCATTTACTTTCTTAAACTTTGTTTCAATTCATTATCATTTCTTTTATGTTACATTTGAGTAGTTTATAGATTATGAACTTCTAAAGCACAAAACTAGTGAAAGCAATTAGAATTCTAGGTCTGAAATTTGTTGTTGTTTCACTCTTTGATTTCATACCTCATATTGTTTAAGGGTACATGTTTTAGAATCCATACAAAGAAAGTGTCTTATTGGTGTGTGCATTAAATGAGTAAATTCAGAAAAATATTTTGAACCATGTAAGATATTGACTTTTTCCGTTTAGCATGGTAAAATAAACTAAAATTAAGTTATTTTCTAGTGAGACCTATTTGTTTAACTTACTATTAGTGCATTGTTTCTCTTTTTGTTATTATCAGTAATTTTAAAGTATATTGGAACCTTTTGTTTCCGCGCCCCCCCCGCTTTATTTCTTCTTACCTCTTTGTTCTTTATATTTGTTAAGATTTTTCATCACTGCGCTGCCCACCCCCTCTGCTACTGCCCAAATGGGTGGACAGGAATTATGTAGAAGTGCTGCTCTGAGAGCAGTTTGAACTTCCGATTGAGAGAATAATCCTGCCCCCACCCCAGAGGCTGTCTGCATCAACTGTCCTGCAGACTAATTAGAATCCCAAAGGGCGTTAATAACCATTTAAATTAATCTGATTGTACTTGCAGTTGTTAAAGGTGAGGTTTAGCCTGTTTAACTCACTCTTAATGAACATAAACACAATCAAAATTGGGTAGAAATTTTACATTTTATTTTCATTTCTACCCAAAGGAGGGAAGAACACATTTCACCTGCCTCCTTGCAGCAGTCTAGTTTTCAATAATGCAAGGAACCCCTGCCATTAATACAGCCTTCATTGGAAGACCAAAGCTAGCTTAATTTTATGAAAGTCTATTTGCATTGTTTATGAAACTCTTTGGCGATGCCTGTAGAGAACTACCTAACAGTAAATAATTCTCTAGTTAAGTGCAAAAGTGTTATAAAGAGCTTTTAAGAACAGTAATTCAACTATAGCAGTGTTCCTAGGGGCATTATGGAGATGACAGAACAACTATCATTTCACAACTTGAGATAAGGAGGAGTGAAAATTAAATGACTAGTCTTTGGAATGAGAAGAACCCCTAAAGGTTAAATTGTCTCTCCAACACAGTGCACTTGACTATGTAGTTTCTGGCACAAGTTAAAAAGCAGTCCATTGCGTAATCAGGTCACATAATCATCAGAGAATCTGATTTGAAATTAGTAAATAAATTATTTGTTTCTTTCATTTTAATCCTTAAACCATTGAGAATTACCTTACTAAGTTTATTTCTCCCACTATCCTTTACTTGATCTCCCCCGTTCTCTTCTTTAGAGCAGATGCGTATTACTGATTTTTAAAATTTAAAATTACTGATTGTTAAAATTTATATAGGAGAATAAAATGTTTATAAACTTTGTCAGAAAATGACACTTTCCTCAATGCTTGAAATTGAAAACTTTTAAGGCAAGAAAAAATTTAGATATGTATTTTTATGTAGCAGGTTATTTCTCAAAGAATTATTCTTTTCAATATTGGTGTGTGATTCAGCTATAGACGTCTAGATTCAAAAACTAAGAAAAATTGGTTTGACAAGAGATATCTACTGGAATCTCTGTTTTATTCCTTAAACAAAGATATCTTTTAGTCAATAGATGTCATCCAAAACATCTGTCTAAAATGAGTCATTTCTTTTCCTGATTACCACTTATAGATTTTTCCCCTTTTAAAAAAAAAAAAACCTTGCACAAAATGTAAACTTCATACATTGGGATTATTCTTTGGTCTGGATCTTTTCTTTGAATCAAGTAAGCTTTGAGATGCTTATTTAGATGTTCAATGGAACAGTGTGGAGAACAGTAATTGTGTTTGGGCTAAAGAATTAATCCATTTAGTCATGGGAAGCATTACTTAGCTTTTTCTTAGGAGTTGAATTGTGGTGCAACTTAGGGGCTGTTTTAGAATTTTAGGCTCAAATAGAAACTTTTAGAAATGAAAGCTTATTTATATTGATGAACATATGCTTTTGAATAATGATCCATTGACTTGATTTCAATTAAAAGGAAATTGTTTTTAATTCATAGTTCTTGTTTTATGTTTATGAATTGAAAGACACTTTTATATTCTCAAATTTTAAACAACATCTCTAATGTAGAAAACAATTGTAATAGATAAAATCATTTAAGAAGTAATGGACTAGTTTCAGAAAGGAATTGTAACTTTAAATTTTTGATAGCAATACATTTATTATATTAAAATAATTTTAAGAGGCCATTCGTCTAAAGTAGAAAACTGCATTTTTGACATTGAGGTCAGTAAAGATACTGAGAAAGTTAGTTTTACCTCAGAAGAATAAGTATTCTGTGTTTTATATAAAACACTTTCTTTTAAATTGTTAATTTTAAGTGATTGGACAAAAGAAAATTTGTTGGACTTCTCATTGTTTCATATACAATTTTATATACAATACCAATTAATAAATAATTATTCAGCATTCAGTAGCTGCCTCGTACAGAGGTAAACTTCATGGAGATGGATGGAAAAAGACACAAATTTTGGATTTATTCCAGTTTTTAATTTGTAGATTCATCTGTCATGAATAATTCATAGTAGAATCATACAGTATATGGTGCTTTGTGACTGGCTTCTTTCATTTACAGTGTTTTCAAAATTCATCCATTTTGTAGCATTAGTTAGACCTTAAAACCTTTTTAATGGTTGAATAATACTCAGTTTTATGGATATACCACATTCTGTTTATCCATTCATCCGTGGATGGGTATTTGAATTGTTTTCTTTTCTCTTTTTTTTTTCTTTTCTTTTGATTCCAAATGAATTTTAGGATTGTTTTCTCTAATTCTGTGAGGTATACTATTGGTATTTTGATTGGAATTGCATTAAATCTATGACAGTTTTAGAAACGTGGCTTTTTTCACTGCATTGGTTCTTCCTACAACAAGAACAAGGGGTATGTTTCCATTTTTGATATCTTCTTTGATCTCCTATTTCAGGAGTATTGTAGTTATCAATGTAAAGGTCTTTTACTCCTTTTATTAGATTGATTCCTATTTCTTTTTCCTTTTTTTTTAAATGCTATTATGAAAGATGTGGTTTCCCAAATTTCTCTCAGTGAGTTTATTATTTGTGTACAGGAATGCTGTTGATTTTATTTTATCAATTTTTTGACGGGGCTGGGGATTTAGCTCAGTGGCATAAGTGCCTGCCTTGCAAGCAGGCAGTCGTGAGTTTGATCCCTGGTACTGATAAAAAGGAAAAAGACCAAAAAAAAAAACAAAACAAAACACCCCCCCCCCCAATTTTTTTTTGAGTACCTGAAATCGAACTCAGGACTTTGCACTTGTTAAGCAGGCACTGTGTTGCTGAACAATATCCCTGGCTCTAATTTTGGAATGTTGATTTTGTGTTCAGCTCCTCTACTAAACTTGATTATTTATTTTAAGTGTCTTTTGGTGGAATTTTTGGGGCCTTCTGTGTCAAGTATCATGTCATCTTCAAATGAGAACATTTAACTTCCTTTTTTCCTATCCTTATTCCTTTTATTTCTTTCTCTTGTCTAATTGCTCTGGCTAATCATTCCAAACTATATTGAATAACAGTAGTGAGAGTGGACATCCTTGTCTTTTTTTTTTTTTTTTGACATCCTTGTCTTGTTCTAATTTTAGAGTGAAAGTTTTCATTTTTTGACCATTTAGTTTGATGTTGTCTGTAGTTTTATCATAGGTGGCTTTTTCAGATTGAGATAAAGACTATGCGTTCCAATTTTCTGCAGGATTTTTTAATCATGAGTGGTGTTGGACTTTGTCAAATGCTTTTTCTATGTCTTAGACATGTTTGTATATATATCTTGGATATATATCTAGGAGTAGAATTACAACTTTTAACTGTTTTCTCTTTGGTAGAGTGTGTAATTTGTTTTCTTAGTTTCTCTTTCCTGACTTCCATTCACAATAGATCTCTCCAAATAAAGCCTTACTACCATGATCATCCGCTTGTCTCTGCCTAAAGAGATTGTATTTGTCTTTCAAAGCATGGCTCAAATGTATTTTTTTGGTAACATCTTTTCTACCTCTGTGCATTGTATTGTTTTAGCACTTAGCTTATTGCACATGTATCAGTTTTAAAGATCATTATCTAATGTAATTGTGTCTATTAGTTTCACTACATTTTGACTTCTTGAATAGGGAATGCCAGGAATGTTCATTTCTTTGGTGTGCAAAATATCTGACACTGAGCACTTAGTAATGGTTTATTGAATTAACTTTTGCAGCCTTCTTGCTCACTTTTTCCATGATGAAAGTAAATCTGTCTTAGATACTAGTAATTTTCTTATTCCTCAAATTAGTTTTCAAGATTTTATGTCTTCTGTCTCAGGCAACTAAAGCCACTCATTTCTCCAGATTTCTCTTACTTGATAATGTCTTCATTTTTTCCTCTGCTTTCCTTCTGCACAGAATTTTTTTCCCTTCTGTTTTAACCTTTTGATAGCCTTCTTACTCTTCATCCCATTTATTGATTAGACCATTAGACTTATATCTAAGTGATATTTAAGAATTTTTATTTGTATTCTTTGGGTCCACCTAAAGTTTAGAGCTTATTTAATGTATTTTTCTTGTGTTGTAAGTATGGGACTACATAATAGAAAATATTTTTAAACAATTGAGTTTTCAAAATCTACTTTACATATTATTGTTACAAATCACCCAACACTTTGTATCTAACTTCTTAACTGCAATTTCCCTCTCTTCCTCACTTCCCATTATGTTTCTATTAAAAAGAAAATTTTGACTAAGTGTGCTTCTTTTCACTTGGTAAATATACTATGTTTAAAGAGCAGAGCTGGATAAGTACCTCATTCTTGAATTGGCCCATAGATAAGTTGATTCATGGAAGGCAGTCATCTGAATAACAATTTCCAGAGTCATCAGTGCCTAGTAACTCAGTGCCTTTTGATGCCAGATGTTTCTTGGGCATGTCACACAGGATTTCTGCTTCTCTGGATGGCATGTATTTATTTATAGAAGCTTAAAAATAACATTTTAGTGGGCTGGGGATATAGCTCAGTGGTACAGCGCCTGCCTGTCAGGCGCAAGGTCATGAGTTTGATTGCCAGTACCAAAAAGAAAAAAAAAAAAGATACATTTTAGTTTGCATAGATTGAAGCAGTATTTACTATTTACCAGCCTAATAAATAGATAATAGTGTGATAATAAAACTAATCTGTTCTTAACAGAGACCGGTAGCTTGTTAACTTGTCTCGGAGTATCAAAACCAGCATATTTTGGGTTGGTAGCTTATATTCATTTTTCATAGCACCATTTTGGGAGAATGACAGTGATAGGGTATGAGAATTGAAATAGTCTCTAATGGGCCAAAGATCCAGTACTACCAGGAAAAACAAAACAACAAAACCCACCAACAACAAAACAACAGAGAGAGAGAAGTAAAAGACAGTAGAAAAACAGTATATACTTTGCAGGGGTTTCTGTTTCAGTGAGCCCTAAAATATTTCTGCTATATAAAGGGGAAATTATAAAGGTTGTTTACTAGGAATGAAGACAGATTTATGAAAGGCATTTAGCACAATGCTTGGTACATATTAGCTATATATAAATTTTTTCTCAATATATTAAGTCAAATTACTTCTATGCCTTTGCTTCTTTTGCCTTCAGGAATTCCTTCCTTCCTTCCTTCCTTCCTTCCTAATTAATCCAAATCTGTTAAAGTTCACCTGAAATCTTATGTCCTCCTTGATTGTTTTCCTGTGACTCTTGCGACCTGATTTCCTCCTCTGAAAAGTATGAGGTATGAATTGAAAACTTTGACCCTTTCTGCTCTTAATTATTCTCTGTGTCAGGCTCAGACGTTGGTGCTATTCTTTGAACTTATCTGGCATTTATTTTCCTATACCACACAATTAAGTACTCTGACTAATCTTGTACCTGACGTTATTTTCATATGAATATGGATATATTAAGGACAGGCTCTAAAAAACTGTATAAATATTACTGTCCATATTTATTACTTGTGCCATAATGCTATTTGAAAATACTGAGCCGTAATACCGTATTGGGGGTGAGCAGTGAGTTTAAGAGATAATTGAATGCTAATAGAGTCTAAATCAAAATATCAGATTCCACTGTGGCTGGGGAGATCATTCAGAAAGATTCTTTGAGATTCTTTGAACCTAGTTAGTAGGTGGGGGACTGTTTAAATATTGAGAACCTTGCAACTCAAGAGCAAGAATCATAGATCATGCAAGTAGAGAAACAGGATAAAAAGGGTTTAGCATAGGGAATTGATTTGAAATGATGACACTGGGAAAGCACATCTGATTTTGTAGTAATGTGAGGTCTAAAGAAATAAAGAATTCTAAAAGCATGTGGAAGGTTGGGGTGGGCTTGCATAGATACCATGCTCTAAGTTGAAGTGATATATTCATTATTTTCATGGAACACTATTCTCAAAGAGAAAATTTATTTTGGATATTATCCTAGTTAACTTTTGAAAGGTTTCTGTGTGAAATTACTCTGGAATTGGTTTTAAGGATGTAAAATCCCATAAATCCATGACTTGGATAATAAATTGAATTTCTAACAAATTCAAGCAATTTAAGAGGGAAAAAAATCCCATTTATAAGAAAAAAGCTGGTATTTATTAAAAGCATTTATTATATAGACAAATTCTGTATCCATAAGACATCTTGTATATGGTGCATACATGTAATTCCCAGCACTTGGGAGGGTGAGGCAGGATGATCACTGCAAGTTGAAGACCAGTCTGGGCTACATGGTGAGTTCAGGGCCAGCCTGGACTACATAGTGAGACCCTGTCTCAAAACAAACAAATAGGGCTAGCAGTATCAGTCAGTGGCACAGTGCCTGCCTGGCAGGTGTGAGGTCCTGAGCTCAATTTCAGGTACCAAACAATAACAACAACAACAATAGCAACAACAAAAACCCCTAAAAAAGAATCCAAACAAACAGAAAATCAGATCTCTTTTATCTAAATAAAAATTTAGAAAATTAGAGTTTCCACTTTTTTTTTTAGAATAAAAGCTTTATTGATGATACTATTAGGTAGTTATTGGGTTATTAAATGATTAATTATCAAAATTTACTGTTATTTAATGTACATACTAGTTAGCAAATATTTAAAAATTTATTACTGACTAGATAGCTCTGCTTTAAATTGGTTGTGTTTTATTAAGGGATGTCACTGTGTCATATCGTATTTATAAAGAGGAAAAAGTAGTCCAAATAATAATCAAAGCCAAGGTAGAGCAACTTGTTAAACACTTTAGAATTAGCCAGCCCTCCCACCCCCCTTTCTAGTGAGATGCTTCGAAGGCAGCTGCTGCAGATAAACTCTGGAGCCGCAGATGGTAGTTGCCTAATCCTCATGAGAATTCATGTCCTGGAAGCAGCTCTTATCTCTCCAGACCTGACATTGTCTGTGAGCTTCTGCTAAGAAGGAAATAATATAAACATGCTATGCATGAGTTTCACTTCTTGAATATGTCAAAGACACGGGAAGTTATAGCAAAGTATAACAACAGAGTTCACATTATTGAAAGTGGTGTTATTTAAAGCACTTGATGCAAGCTTGTGATGACTGATGGTGTGTAATTTGGAGGAAAAGCACATTTGTTTGGGAACAAAAATACAACTCTAACCAATATCATGAGTTCAGAGATGTTGATTTGTCATTAAATATGCAATGTCCAGAAGAATTCTCTGATAGTGAGTTGCTCTGATTTAACACTTTGAAACTGTCTTGTAAATAAATGGCTTTCACTTTCACTTAGTTGTCTTCTCTGTTTGGAAAATCAAAATAATTTCACTGTTCTGGGCTTACTGTTTTGTTCAGCGGTTTCTAGGAACTTGGTCTATGAGAACTGAGTTAGTGACAGCTATAAATTTTTGTTTAGAGCACAGCAGCTAAATTTTCTGAAGTGGATTATAGAGACTTTACACTAAGTAGTGTTTTATTTAAGGTCTGAACAGGGATATTGGCACTGTATTATGAATGATTGGTAAATCACTCATTCCTTGGTGATAAGACTATAGAGGCAATAGAGAGATTCCTCTCCCATATTATAAAGTTATAAAAATTGTAGTAAAGTGGGAAACTATACTATTCCCCCATAATAAAGCCTAAACCTTTCTTTCAAGACGTCTGTCTCTTTCCTCTAAATATTCTGTTCCAAAGATCTCCTATTAATTCTGGACTCTATGGTGCCTGTTTACATCTTCATACTATTTCTGACTTTATTTCATCTTCCTAGAGTTTTCCCTTACCAAAGCTTTTCGTCATCCTATGGGACCTAGCTTATGTATCACTTCTGTGAAGCCTACTTTAGACTATAGCATTTATTTTCTTCTCTCCCAAAATGTTGCAGAATAACCCGAGGCAGATTTTATTCTGCCTCAAAAATCTCTATGTATATGCATATGTGTAAATACATGTGTATATGCATATATGTAAATGTGTACCTATGCATGTATCTGTGTTTATGTCTTTATTTATATCTCTGTAATTGCATTTCATATCGAATCCAGTGTATCAGCCAAGTGTAGTGGTCTCTGTCTTTTCTTGTCTCGTGTACATCTTAACCAGTCTCAGCTTTTTCTTACTTACTACTGTCCTCTTACTGAATGATTTGCTGTTATATACTTCCCTGAGCCTGCTTTGTTGTTGTTCTCTACTCTGGGGTACCTCTGTGCTAGCCTATCTTAATTTTCCTCACTTTTTAAGATCTTCTCTTCTCCAGGTAAATCGCCATCTCTGTGAGTCTCGCATATTTCTAGTGACTCAGGAATCACAGCACTTTGCTCTTCTTTCACGGTGCTTTTGAATGTGTATAACACATAAGATATTATGTTAGATCTGTTGAATATAAAGGCTAAGTCATAAAAAATATTCTGATCCTAGTAGTAAATCTTGGAAACAACCCAAATGCTCATTAACCAAGGAAAGGAAGAAAAAGATGTGGTATTTTTATACAGTGGAGTACTACTCAGCTATAAAGAAAGATCAACTCTAGGCTTTTATAGATAAATGGATGCAACTTAAGATAATATTTATAAGTGAAATAAATCAGATTCACATATGCAAATATCACAGTATTGTGTCCCTAGTGTAAGAAACTGAAAGAGTAAATAAGATACAATAGATATTGTGAAAGGATGGAGGAAAGGAGAACAAAAGACGGGAAATACACACACACACACACATATACACATATATATACAAGATAGCTAACATAATTGTACTACTTGTTCTATTAGTGCTTATATTGTTTGATCAGTGTTGTATGCCTATACTGAACAAAATAGTTCAGTAATCTGAACTATTTTGAAGCAACAATATGCAATATAATAACTATTGTTAAGTTCTTAGCTTGTTTTGAAATTGTCTCATTTTATTGTTTTTTATTCTCTTTAAAATAAAAAACAAATCTGGTCCTTAAAGATGCATAGTCTAGACAGACTGACTGTAATACATATTAGAAAGTATTAGGTGCCATTAAGAGAAAGCATTCAGTTGTAGGAGATTCCCTCTAGTTGGCATAATTAAGGAAAGCATATATTGAGTAACTTGTGTTTGCTTCCTCTGTTCATTCGGGAGCTCCTGATGTTAGATCCAACCTTCTTGGAATTTTATATCCCCTGCAGCACCTAGCACAGAACTTTGAGGAGGTAGAGAAAAAGATTTCACTGGAAAGATGAATAACAGTTGAGTTAAAACCTGGGTTTGAGTTACATAGGATAAATGATAACGGTAAGAGAAGAGACATTGAAGATGTGTGCTTACTATATAATTTTTTCACAATAAATTGATGATTGATCATTGATATGTTTTTCACATTTTCTTTACTTTGTGAAATTCATTTGCATACCATGTGCTGTCCACTGAATTTATTTTGTATTGCTTCCTGTTTCTGCCACATGTGCCACACCCTCCTTACCACCCACATTCTCTTTTTTGGGAATTCTGTTTCCTGCAGTAATTAAAAGGCCAATGAAAACATGCCCCAGATGGTGCTGTTCTTTATCATGATCTCTCACCACTTTGTGTTCCTATTTAAAAGAACAAACAAAAAGCAAAACAAAAAGACACATGCTGCTGGTTTGTAATCCAGCTGGCTCTCTCCCCTCTTAATGTTATCTTTGCTGTTCTCACATTCTTAATTTCTACTGTTTCTTTCTTATCCTTATCCTTATCCCATTTCTCTACTGTCTTTATAAAACCCATAGTCTTGATTGAATTATACATTCTATTATTATTGCCTTTCCTTTAAAAATATAAAACTATTCCTTGGACACTTTACCAGTATTTACAGTATGGTAAACAATATATAGTTGAATAACATTCTAATTACAAGTTATTTTCCTTGCTTCTGCTGAACTGGTAATCCAAATACTGAAAAGTTTGAGCTTACATGTAAGAGCAAATTAGGGCAAAGATAAAACATTAGGTCAATAATATACATTACAAATATCTATTCATCTATTTATTCCAGCAAGTCCTAAATTGCCAACATTTCTAATCATTTGATTAGGTTTCCATGAGTCAAGTCTTAGACATTACCTGAATTATGACCTTCCAGTACACAGATTTAAAATTTTTTTTTTTCTTTTTCATTTTTATCGGTACCAGGGATCAAACTCACAACCGCCTGCTTGCAAGGCAGGTGCTTATGCTGCTGAGCTAAATTCCCAGCCCCCAGATTTTAAATTTTTGTAAAGGAATGATTACTAGAAGAAACTTTGACCACTGAACACATCTTGCTTAGGTAATTAAACAAGATGTTGTCTAGGTTCCTATCTGAGTGGGGAAGTTATTGATAGCCATAACTTTTTTTCTTTCAGGAATTTCACAAATAAACTATTGTGTGTATGTGACTAAAGATATAGATACAGATTCTGATATGACTGATTTTAAATTATCCAGTTTAAATTGTGTAGCTATAAGATCATGCATTTAATTTGATATTTCAGAAAAATTCTTAATATAACTTAAAAGTGATTTATTTCTTAGGTTCCAATGCTGCTCAGGAACTGGGCTTACTGCCCATTGTTTTTGTTTTAATGAACGTTTAAAAAATAAAAACTACTTACATAAGTATTTTACAGATATATAGACAAGCAAATAAAAGTTCCAGAATGATAGATAGGCATACGAGTTTAAAAAAAAGTTTTGATTGAGTAATGACTAGAAAATTTCCCCAGCATTTGGGAAAGTATAGGAACTATACCATGGTATCAAATGCTCTTTTCTGGTAAAAGAAGCAACTACAGGAGGATTTTACATTATTTGTTCAAATAACAAGTGCTAATGAGGAAAAAACAAAAGCAAAAAATCCCAATAACTCCCCAGCACGAGGCAGGCACTGCTGATATGCAGCTGTGAGTCCTGTGTAGGATTATATATCTCTTAGAAGTCTTAGAAATGAGGAAAGAAGCAGGAACCAGTTCAAAAGGAAAAAATGAAGAGTCAAGAAATTGAAGGGCATTTATAGTTGTTCATAAAGTATGCTTTGTGGAAGGTAGAGTTGGATATATAATTGAGGAGCAAGAAGATATGTACAAGTAAGCCACAAGTGTGGGCCATTGGGAGGGTCTTTGCTTACATACACTGTCTTTTTTCCCTCTAGCTCCGATTCACTTAGCATCATGTTCTGTTATTTAGAAATGTTTTTTAACTGTTCATTTTGAATATGCAAATATATTGCGACTTTAAGGTTCACTCAGACCTTGTGTGAATTAGTCTTAACCAAATTGTTATGAGGAATTTAAATGGTGGGAGGAGGGGGAGGTGAAGGGAAGGGCAGTGCAAGGAGAGCACGAAAGCTCTTTTGGGCATAGTGGGTTGTGTATGGGAGAGAAAGGTACCCCTGAGTTCCTTTGTAATATGGAGTTCACTGATTTTTTTTTTCCCTACCTGAAGGAGCTGAATATCTAACTTAATTTCTTTTTTATAAGTGGAAAAAATTAACCAGAGATTGACTTGTTCAGGTTTTACAAGCTTCTTAGTGATTGAAAAAAAATGTCAGTTTTTCCCGTTGTCCTCTTTATATCACCATATTATTTTGTATTCCTTAGCTATTCCTGGACTTGAAATTTGGAAGGAACAGGATCAAAGAGAAAAAGGGACAACATGTAATATGTGTGTATGTCTTTGTGTCTTCTGGCACATTATAAAATTCTAGACTTCCATATGTAAAGAACATATTCCATGTGAATGACAGGATCTATTGTATAACCAATACAGAAAATAAAATATTAAACCTTTAGTAAAGAATAATAATAATAATAACAGATATACTTGAAAGTCTTTCTGTGTTATTTACGTTCATCAAAAACAACAACTGAGATAACAGGGTCATTTTTTTGTCTAGCAAATCTTAAATGGGTAGGAGGGAAACCAAAACTGACTGGAGAATCAAATAGTCCAGCATTACTTTAGAGAAAGTTGCATGTGTTTTAATCAGCAGGGCCCAATGACATGCATCATAGGGCACTTAAAGATTTGGCAGATATCATCACAGAGGCACTAGCAAATTACCATGCACAGGATGTCAAAAGAACTGAGTAATGGTAGTGCTCCCAAGCCACCACTTTTGTTAGTCTAGTGCTCTTCACCACCTCCCTCTAAAGCTATAGAAACAAAGGCACTATATAAAACTCACATTATTTGCATTGCATTGGCCTTTGGAAACACCATTTATCTAGCCATATCCCATTTGTCCTTGTCATTTTCCCAACTTACACATTCTTAATATAAATCTGGTGTGGAGTTTAAGAGTTTGTATAATGTTTGCGGAAAATAGGAAGTAGTTTACATTCACAAGGGTTTCTAGAATTCCAGTTTTTAGAGTACTCTTAACTTAATGTATCATTTGATCTCCAAACAACCCAGAATGTCTCAAAGATAATATTATCTTAGTGTGTTACACAAAAAGTTTATATTCTCTGGATTCAGTTTGTAATATTAACCTGGCCTTTCTTTACTTATTTCCTGTACTTTGCCTGCTTACACACAAGTGTTTGAGAGAGACTGAGATGAGGTGCACCATAATTAGGGCAGTCACAAGTAAAGTCAAGGAGTAAAAAAAATCAGGTAAAATTTGCTTCCCTATGAAACTGGGGTAAAATAACTTCTGGGGTAAAATAAACATCAAAAGTAGCTCTCAGTTTTAGCAGCTAAGCAAAGGGAGATGTAGTGGATTGTATGTTTTGTTATTTTTGCTTAATTAAAAACATGTACCTTACGTTTTACCTTATGTCATGATTATTTTTGTATATATTATGTTATGTTGGTAAACTCTTTTAAAGAGTAAGAACCAGATCAATCTGTGTTTCTCTCCATCATCTTTTAGCACTAATTAATGATTAAGTATTTTCTTTGAGGAAAGTAACTTCTTTTGGCACAGAAATGTAAATGAAAATTTGTCACTTGAATTCTTAGGAAGGAAACCGAGTAAAGTATGGACAACTATTTCAGGTAAATTCTATAAATGATGCAAAAACACTTCTTTATATAATCCTTGTTTTTTAACAGAAGCCAGAAAAATCACAGGACATAACCAGGAAAGGGAGAGTAACATTTTGAACAAATCATGAGCTTTGCATGGATGGAGCTTTGTATCATGGGTATCAACTGAGTAACTTATTTTGTACATACTTAGAATATTGTGACATTATATCCGTTGTGGTGATACGAATTTTACATTCACAGAACCATATTCATATTTGTTTGTATCAGAAGGGGTTTATTTCTTTTTGATTATTTATCTTTGCTACCCTCCAATCACAAGTCCATACCTAACTATTTATAAGATGCAGTTGTTTTAAGGAACTATATTGTTTGAAAAATGGAATTACATTAAATACTAAAACTATAACACAATATACTTAACAGCTTTTAAGTGCACAATATGCCGTAGCTTAGATACAGTTTATTCAGTTATCCTTCTGTCAGTGGGTATAAGCTTAAGCTCACTTCAAAGTAAAAGATTTATAATATTTTTAGCACAGATCTTCTAAAATGGACTGCCTGTATCTTATTTATCTGATCATTATATACTTATTTTCCTTTTTATTGTGGTAAAAGATACTTTATACATAGCTTAACATATAACTATTTTAAGAGTATATTAGTTTACTGTTAAGTACCTCCACATTGTTGTACAATATCACTGTAGTCCATCACCATCTCTAGAACTTTTTCATTGTCCCATGTTGAAACTCTACCCATAAGCAGTGAACTGTAACCCCCTGACAACCATTGTTCTACTTTCTCTATGTATTTGATTATTCTAGGTATCATGCAAATAGAAGCATGTAGTATGTATCCTTTTGTGTCTGGTTTATTTCATTTAGCGTGTTTTGTGAGTTCCTGCATGTTGTATCATGACTCAGAATTTCATTAAAGTCTGAATAATTCACCATACATGTGTAATATGTGTGGTTTATTTGTCGAGTATTTAGGTTGTCTCCACTGTTTGAGTATTGAAGCTACACACCCTAAAATTGATGGGTCAAATGGTAATTCTGTTTGAATTTTTTGAAAAACTGCTATATTGTTTTTATAGCACTCTACCATTTTACATTCCTGGCAGCAACTGTAATGTTCGTATTTCTCCACTCCTTAATCAGCTTTTGTGTTCTCTGTGTCTTCTTTGCTCTGCTTCTGCCTCACTTTCTTCCCCTTCTTCAGCATGTATATGTGTGTTTATGATAGCTATCCATTTAATGAAGTGTGAAGTGGTATTTAATTTTGATTTGAATTTTTGATAGAGTTGTTTACTTTGCAGGTCTGTCGAATTTTGTTCTATATGCATTGAGGATTGTTATGTCTTCTTAGAAAATTGACTCTTTTACCTCTATATAAAGTCTCTGTTTATCTTTGAGCTTACTGGATCAGTGGTTTGGTATTGGGCATTAATTTGAAGAAAATTCTTAGTTACTATTACTTCAAAGGTTGTTTCTGTTTTTTCTCTTTCTGTAACCTCATTATGTATTTATTAAATGTTGTTACACAGGTCTTGGATATCATATTATGCTTTTTCAGGCTTTTCTCTTTGCTTTTCAGTTTTGGAGGCTCTGTTGTTATGCCGGTAAACTCAGGGTTTTTTTCCCCTATTTGATCTCCAGTGTTTTGGGACTTCTGATAATTTCTTTTGATTCTTCTTTAGTTTCTATCTCCCTGTTTATACATCCTGTTTTTGCATGTTGTCTGCATTCCCCATTAAAGCTCTTAGCATATTAACCATAGTTTAAAATTAAATAGCAGTCTGATACTTTGAGCATTTCTGTCATGTAAGACTCAGGTCCTAATAGTTGCTCAGTCTCTTTAATACTAGTTTTCTTTGTTTGATTTGTTTTTTACCCAGCAATTTTTTGTTGAAATAGGATGTCATGTATAGGATAAAATGAACTGTAGTAAATAGATCTCTATTAATGTTACATGTTATAGGGGTGAGGGAAACAGTCTTTGGCCCTTGATAAAGTCTCAATCTTTTTTTTTTTTTTTTTTTTTTTGTCTTTTTCCTTTTTATCGGTACCGGAGATTGAACTCACGATCACCTGCTTGCAAGGCAGGCGCTTATGCCGCTGAGCTAAACCCCCAGCCCCAAGTCTCAATCTTTTGATGAGCCTGTGCTGCTTGCTGTCCTCTCCCCTGCTGTCCAATTGATTTTACTCACTATGCTCAGTCTCTCTCAGTTTAGAGGAGATCAGATGGCTAGAAAGGGCTGAAATTGAGCCTTTTGCTTCCCTAGGTGAGTTAGACTCTTGATAACATCCTAACAGGTCTGGTAAAGTAGTTTCTTCTGGCAGCAGGCTGTGTTAAGAATAGAATGTTTTAGCTTATTTCAAAATGGTTCTTTTTCCCTTCCTCTTAATGGAGGCATTGGGAAGTTTTTCTCTGATACTCACTGTGACGACCTTCTAGAGTTCCTCGAGGTAAAACTCACAAAAGTGTAGGGTACCTTTTCTGCAGTTTTTAAACCCTTACACTTGTCTATATTGAGTCTCTAGTAACTTATCAATTGTAACTTAGGTTTTCCTATCTTGACATTGGTTCTTTGGAGATTTCTGCCTCACAGTGATGTTATTCTATCTGCCTGTCTTTCTCTCCAGTTTTGTGAGCAGCAGTTTGCCCTCTGATTTTACCTTTCCGCTATAAATGATTTGTTGCTATTTTTATTTATTCAAATTTTTACTTGTTTTAAAAGAGTTGTGACTTCTAAGGTTCTTATATACTCTATTGGAAAGTCTATAAGGATATTTTTGTTTGTCCTGAATATAGTTACAGCTCAGTCTTTGCCTGATAATCACATCATTTTGGTTTTTGGAGAATCAGTTCAATTGAATAATCTTGAACATGGGTAACTTTTTTTTTTTTTTTTTTTTTTTTTGCCTATGTCCAATGTTTTGAGACTTTTGTTAGATTTTGAGAGTGAAATGTTATAGACTTTTAGACTGTCATATTTCTTCAAAAATAGTTTTTATCTTTTTCAGTTTTTCAAACCTGAGAGCTGACTTGACTATATTACAGTTTCTAAATCTGTAAAATAGTGGTAATAAAATCACAAATTAATAGGATTTGAGAGAATTTTAAAGAGTTAAAACAAGCTAGGCACAGTGGTGCATACCTGTAATTCAGAAGCTGACACAGGAGGTTGGCAAGTTCCAGGGTTCCTAAGAACATAGCATGTCAAAATAGCAGGGTTAAATGTGAGGAACTTACTGTACATTGAAGATACAGTAAAAGCTATGTACGAAGTAATAGTTTTTTTTTTTTTTTTTTTTTTTTTTCTTCTTCTTCTTTTTTGGTACTGGGGATTGAAGTCATGACCTCACACTCGCCAGTCAGGCCCTTACCCTACTGAGCTAAATCCCCAGCCCAGTAATTCTATATTTTGATGACTGTGTTGGAATTGATTATATTTAGTGTAATTGAATGTATTATTGGTAACTAAGCATCTTTGCTATGAGTGAGACTCTAAATTGTTAGATTTGATGTTATCTTTGAAACCATTGAAATCTTTGTGGCTTTTGGGTCTAAGGTTTTCTATAAGAATGTGCTTTATCTGACTTTTTTTTTTCTTTTACTGTTTGAATTTTTTTCTTTTCTTTGATAGTTTTCATTTCATTGGAAACTATTTGCTTTCCTTTCTGACTTGTAGTTTCCAACTTGAAGTTTTTACTTCAAATCTTCCAAATTTGTTTTGTATAGGGAAATTCCATAACTACAATTATTTAGATAATATCTAAAATAATATATGATAAATGTGTGATTTTGTGAGCCTCAGAACTTGCCCTTGTTTTTACAGCATTTTGAATGAATTTGGGAACCAGTAATTTTACTTTTAAAACTTTATTAGAAAAGTTTTGTACAGTGTTTTTTCCCGAACTACTATATCAGAATGGATTGTGCCAGTAAGATAAAAAATTCGTGTCATTAGAATTTTCATTAAGGTAATTTGCCCCTCATTATGTACAAACTATAATGCTGTAAGGAGTAACCACAAGTTTGTTCCTAATAGAGTATAACCAGCATACCTAGAACATAATTTATGTTTTAATCACATTTTGATGTTTATAGGTACGTATCATTCTAATTCTGTGACTGAAGTTTAATGAATAATTTTAAATTTTGGTTAAGTAAACTCTTAGGCATCTAGTCCTAGTCCTTTCTGTGTCAGCATTATTCCTATTAATTTTTAAATGAATGATTTGGTGTGCCTGGTGTCTTCAATGCATTTTCTGACTTAGCTTTTTAAACAATCTTCTGGCTTTCTCACTTACAGTTCTTGGCTGTTTGGCAAAAAAAAGAAAGGTAAGAGCTTAAATAAAAGGAGTAGTGTAGAGGGAGGTAGATTAATAAATGGCAGAGTAAGTGAAAGTGTAATAGATTGTACTGATTGCTGGGTATAGGCTAGCAATAACCTTAGTTATCTTGAAGTTTTTACTAGTGCTAATACCCTGCATCCATACCAAAAGCAAATCCTGTCGTTGTAAACCTTTGAAATATGCTTAGAATCAGAGTCTAATTAATTACTTCTTAGCCATTTACACTGCCACTGTCTTTTTTCAGTCCACTGTTAATCATAATCTGGACTTTTATAGTAGTCTTCTAGGTTGTTGTTCTGTTTTTCTGCATTTAGCATTTAAAACATGTGATGTCACTCCTTTGCTCAAAACTCTTCAATGGCTCTCTTCTTATTTAGAATAATACTGATTTTTCTTCCAGTGATGTAAAAATCTATGGATGATCTGGTTCCTTATGTCGCTGGTTTTACGAAGCTCATGCATAAGTACTAAGTTTTGGCCACAGTGGCTTGTAGTTCTTGGTATTCTATGTAAAATAACATTTCCTAAACCTCTCAACACTATCTTTTCCCTATTTTTCATATAACGTATCACTATAAATGCATACATATATATGTTTGTATGTATGTATACACATATGTACGTATGTATGTACTGTTTTCACTCTGCTAATGCATAAAGCTTTTTGTTTAATATGTTCATGATGGAGCCATTGTACATCCTGCTGGTAGGTGGTTCTGAACCATCAGTGGTACATGCATGACTGTCCCATCAGATACCATGGGACAATTCCATTGGATGATATAAACGTGTACCACCAGGGGTTGAGGCTGATAGGAACGTGTTAATTGCTGTATCCCTGTAGCTTAGATTGAAATTTGGCTAGATACTCAGTAAATACTATTTGAATGTGTAATTGAATAATTGTACAAGAAGGGGCAAGAAATAATTGTATTAGTAAGCTAAACATGGTGACAGTCTATAATCCCAGCACTTAGGAGGTTGACGCAGGAAGATTGTGGTAGGTTCAAAGTCAGCCTGAACTACGTAGTGAGTCCAAGGGAACCTGAACTGTGTAATGGTAACATGCCTCAAAAAACTTAAAAAAAAAAGTTGTGCTAATCAGGGAAATCATTGGACATTTAACAGTATCAGGACTTTGAAGAAGTCTGGTGTGTGGTTAGGTAGGCATGTCTTTTAGACAGGAGGTACTGGTGTGGACATGTTGGTGCTGAGGATTATTTAGTGATCTGATCAATTAATAGTAATACATGAGGTCAGAAGCTTTCCAGGTTTCTAATTTTCTCCCTGGTGTCCCATTTTACTCCATGCTATGTGATTAATCCTAAAAGTTTTCAGAGGGATGAAGCACTTGCTTTTACTGTTCCATGACTTTGCTAACTATTGTGATGACCGTTTTCCAGTTCTTCACTGCCAGTTTCATTGTGTTCCCTCTGGTGGCTGGCTCTCATCTCTCTGGTTTCTTTTTTGTCAGGAAGGGTGTTATATACGTGCACTTTATCGTTGAACACTAAGAGAGTGCTTGTCAAACTGACAGTTGGTGTGACTACTGGTTGCCACTTGACATGGAAAATGACACCTACAAATCTGCCTTTGCAGCCCTGGGCCTTCAGGAGACTCATGTGAGAGGCTGTACTTTATCAAGTAGAATAAAGTTATCCAGAAGCAGTTAGTATTTATGCTATTAAAATGTGTCCTTTCTCTGTATTTCCCCCACATATTGTCCATACTATTCTAATATCATAGATCTTTCCCATTCAAGTAAGAAAATATAGAAGATACTAAGAATTAGGAAGGCTGTTGTCTAATAATGAGTAAGGTATATTTCATTCGTTTCTGTATAACATATCATTGGTCCCCTTCCTCTGTTTTGACACCTGCAATGTTTGTCTAGTATCTATTAAATATAACTCTATAGCCAACATTTAAGGCAATTCATTATATACCTCCCAACTTAACTTTTTAAAATGTCTTATATTGACTCTTTATATTACCTGCATTCTAGTCCACTGATTTTCAAACGATTTTTCATAGGCTTATGAGGATTCCTTTGGAGAGGTGATGGTCAAATAAGTAGGACTTGTCACCCTTGTTTCTTCAGCTAGAGCCCTTAGGCTTTAATCTCTTGCATATACTTTCAAATAATGTTCTGTAACTGAAAGATTATTTGAAAATTACTGCTTGTCTGGTCAGATGATTAGTCTTTGTGTCTGTATGTCTTTCTGTCTCTTTCTCTTACACCCCCACCTACTCTCACATACATTCCTTAAAATCTTACATTACTTTTTTCTCTGGCTTTTTCTCTGTAATTCTATTCTGAAGGGGAATGCTGATTGTTTAGTCAGTGATATAGTGAATTTGCTGATTATTTGGAATGGTATGACAGTTTTAAACATTTTATTTCTAAAGAACTTTTAGTAAATTTGGGAATTAACTTATTTTACATGACCAAAATCTGGGGGTTAATACATGGTTTGTTAATTTATGACCATATGTACATGAAAGACAAAGAAATACTTCTAACTGTTAGAAATATTGTCTTGAATTTAGAATAAAATTTTTCAATGTGCATTTCTAAAATGATTAGATCTTTTAGTAGGAGAGTATGATTCAGCATGTATAGAATAGTTTAACCTGTAATGTTTTGTTTTATTTTAATAATATATGGTGTGATTGAAAAATACGAATATTTAAGTTTTGAAAAAAGATGCATTAAAGATGCATTGCCATTAATGCCCTTCAGAATGTTCTTCCTCACTATGAACACTTAGACCATTGTTCTTGCCACTTTCTGAAGCAGTTCTGGAAGTTCTCTTTAATGAATATCTTTACTTGTGCTGTTGTGGCTCCCTCCCTGTATGTCCTGAATCAGTTCAAAACATTTACCTTTCATCGTCATTGTAACTTTGGGCAAGGGCCAGAAGTTGCAAGATGTCAGATTCTAGTGAATAATGCAGATGAGGACGTGGTAGTATTCTTCCAAGTCTGGCTTTCCATTGGATGGTACTCAGCAATAGGATCTACTATATTTGTGATCTTACCTTGTAAAGATATTTATGAAAGGACTTTTAAAACCACTTCAGAAAGTGACAGGAAAGATGGACTTCACTGTGCTTAAAGTAACAGGGAATGTTTTAACAGGGATTCATGATAGTGTGTCTTTTACTGTAATTTTAGAAATCTAAATATTCACTGTACATTTGATCATATGCCATAACTGTATATGAAGCCAACCTAGAGGACATTTTTATTTTAAATTTTGTGCAAGAGTTTTATTTATCCCAGTAATTCTTTTTTTTCTTTAGCTTCTTGACGAAATGGTGCCTTTGGAATTTCTTGGTTTTTGTTTTTGAGACTGGGTTTTACTGTGCAGTTTAGGTTTCCCTCAAACTCACAGCAATCCTCATCTCAACCTCCCAAATAGTGGGATTACAGATGTGTGTCACCACACCTGGCAGGAATTTTTTTTCATAGCAATTACTTGAAAAGTTTTAAATTATTACACAGTTTATTCTTTTAAGAATAAAATACTATTCAAGATAATACATGCTATTTTATTTTCATCTTAGTCATTAATTAAGCTAGAAAGTGCTTTAATTATGCTAGAAATAATTTCTGTAGATTTACATAATAGGTCAGAAGTATGCTTCATAATAAGAGTTTTCTTATTTCACATACTTTTCAAGCTTTAGTTTTCCTGTCTTATAAGAAGAATGTTAATGATGTGATATTATTTTACGTTTGTTACGGTTACTTTTCTCTCACTGCTGAGACAAAATACCTGATGCTCAAAATAAAGGAAGGAAAGGTTTATTTAGCTTACAGTTTGTGGAGGTTTCAGTTCATACTTGACTGGCTCCAAGGCATGGTGGCATGGCAGAGGGGCAACAGTTCATGGCAACAGAAGATACAAAAGGAACAGGAGAAACAGGAGTACACAGAGAAGCCTCTGTTTCTATGTAGGCCACAAGTGAGTATAGCATTCACATCCATAATATTAGCATTGGGACATGAATGAATCACAAATTCTAGAAGCCTGCCCCTTAGCTGCATAAAGCTTTGGGGGGACATCTAAACACAAGCCATAACAACATTTAACATTTTCCACTGTGGAGTGTTAATATAAAAGTACTGCTAGGCAAGTTTTAGAGGCCAGGAATGCTATTAAACATCCTGTACTGTATAGGGTAGCAACCTACAACAATTTTCAGTCCTTAGTAGTTATAGTACCAAGACTGAGAATATGTGAGCCAAAGACAAATAACACTTTTTTGCCTTACCTAAAACATACTTACTTTACTTACAAATATTTTTATTTTTCTGTATAAGCACGGTTAGCAATTAACCTAATTTGGACAATTTTTTAAAAACTTAGTAAAGGACATCTCTTTTAAAATAATTTTTCTTAAAAGACAGCTATAATTGTAAAATTGTGTGTGTGCGTGTGTGTGTACGTAGTGTCTGCATCACTAGCATGAAATAAAAATTACAAAATTTTAGTAAATATTCCTGCCGACATTGGACTCTAAGAACTTGGTATTATATAGTATACCTTAACCTTCCTTCAGGGTACCTTTCTAACAGAGAAAATCACTCACCTTATTGCAAGTATTGCTTCTCACCAAGAACTATTTTTTTTAAAGTATTTTTGTTCCCTATACTCCTTCCTTGTACTCTAAATACAGTGTTGACGACTTTTGTACCTTTATGTTAACAAGCATACTGATATTAATACCTCCATCTTTTTATACCATTCTCTCTGCATATGTAAGGAACATTGAAATTGACACACCGAGAGTAGTTTTGGGTCATTATTTTTACGTATTTCTCTGAGACACGTGTTTTTACTTTTACATTTCTTATATAGAGGCTGATTTTTCTTTTTAAAATAGCTGTATGACACGGAATATACAGAGATGCTTTTAGTTTATTAAAGTATTTCATTAGATATTTACTTAGTTTCAATTTTTTGACAACTTTAAAGAATATGACACATACATTGATACTGTTTGTGTATGCATGCATAATATTAGGTATTGAATCCAGAGACCTAAATTGCTTCCCTAACTTAAAAAAGTTTTTAAAAAAATGTTTTGTTTTGTTTTGTTTTGTTTAAAAAAAACAAGTTCCTGTTAAAGACTAGCCTTGAATTTACTGTCCTCTTACTTCAGCTTCTGGAGTAGGTGAGATTACAGGTGTCTGCCACCAAACCAGGCACATACATACTTTGTCCCTCAATTTTTTTGTCTAGCAATAGAATTTGTAATGTTTAGTGCTAACAGGGAGTAATGAGGATAATCAAAATTGTTTGAGCTTGAACTTTTTTAGAACTTGTATTTGACTGTTACTTAATTTCAAACTGTGTGGTGACTTTAATTATACCACAAAAAGCCCCTGTCTTTATGCAGTTTTGAAAATAAATGTCATTATTGCTTAGTATGGCTTGACTAATGTCTTTGTTTAAAGAAGATAGCAGCCGTTTTAACTAATATGACAAAATTTAACCAAAAAATGGGACATAGAAAGAAATGCTTAGAAATTATTTAGGTAAGTATATTACTTTAAGAAACATTAAATTTTCAAAAGCAGATCATTCAAGAAAAAAACAACTCTTTAATTGCTTTACTAATAGAAGAATCTTATTACTGTCTGAAAACTTCTAACAAGCTGTCAGTTTCATTGCTGGAAACTGACTATTCATATGTAAAAACATTTTCAAAGATTTATGGAAAGGAAACCCCAGGTAGTGTTTTTATTATGATGAATGAGCTGTGTAATTTGAAACTGCTATACCTTTAAAGACACATTAGCTTTTTTAACTGATATCATTGTATCTGTTAGAATTTATTCAGTGTATTATTGTCTTAACTAAGAGAATATAATTTTTGACCTATGTTTCTAAGTCATGTAGCATTTCCCTATGAATATATAAGTAGAATTGTTATCTTTGTGTTCTTCCACCATCACAAAATTCTTATTTTAACCTCTGGTGTTATTTCAGAAGGGGTTTTTCATAATTATGTCTAATAATTCTGCACAATAACTGTTGGAGCAGTGTAGTTAGTGAAAACAAATTGAAGGTATAGAAGATACCATTCTTTTCCCGCATTAACAATAGTAAAGATGAATTTCAAAACATTTTTTGGTAGTTATTTAGGGATTGTATTATCACTCTTTGTGAAGCTAATATCACAACCTAGGCAGTTAGATGAAGGAGTATTTCTAATGTAATCTTAGAAATTAGGGTTCAGGAAAATAAAAACTATTTTGTAGATTAAAGTTCTCCCTATGCTATATTAAATTTTAATAACATTGATATTCTGCTTGCTTTATGAAACCTTTTATTACAAACAGTTATGAATATGAACATCTCATTTGACTACTGATGAACAGAGGGGAAAATCTAAATTAAAACTTTAAATACCACTATTTAATTACCCAAATGGCTTTGACTGTGCTAAAGAGTGCCTGGGATTATTCTGTTTTTCAATTTGTTTTAATGCTTCCTTGGTAAAAGCTGATGGATTCCCAGGCCCATTGCTGTCACTGATGAACTATATAAAGATAAATGACATTATGGTAAATTCCACTTAATGACACATTTTTAATTTTCAGAACACAGACATTTTCAGGCTAGTGAATGAAGGCTAATTACCTCAAGATCAGAACAAAATAACTCCTCATTTCGAAAGATAATAGAAAAGAAATGTTGCAGATTAATGATGCTATTTATCTTTAAAGGAAAAAAATTTTATCTTTATCCAGATAGCATAGCTCCCTGAGGAGCATGGTTATAAAATGAATCTGAAGTCGCAACTTAATAGGTTATTAAAATTGTGAGTGCAGACTCTCTTTTAGTCTTTCCATAAATTTAAATTGAAGGTCTTCTGTATTCAAAAAGGAGCAGCTTGTTTATGAGGCCAGAGGGAGCAACATACTTTACTGACAAAAGATGCACTTAACCTCGTTTTTATATCTTGTTGCATTATTTCTCTGAATGAAGCTCAACTATTTGAAAAACTATTTTGAAATTTTGTTACCAGTCTATTTGATACCTAAGCACATTTGGACTACATGCTCAGTGCTTTTCTGAATACATATAAATCAATTTGTTATCTGATTTAATTATGTGTATATTTATGTATATTTTTAAACATTTTAATTTTGTCACCTAAGAAGAAAATACACTGGACTATGATGTTATGATTTTGTGGCCTCAAAATTTGTTTAGGAATTGTTAAATTATTGTTCACAGTTAAAGGATTAGCAGTAATCCTATTGCTACACTCCTACACAAATAACACAGTAGTGACATAATAGTATTTGATCATAGAGTTTTAAATTGTCCTTGAAATCTAAAGTCTAATCTTTTTCTCTGGTAATATACTTATTATTTGTTGACCAATCTACTCATAAAATATTTTTATATTTTCATACTTATTTGTAGCTAGTACGTGGTCTGCCTTTGTACCACAGAAAAATGTTTGTGACGACATACATTGGGAATGTGTTTCTTGCATCAGATAGAAGTTGTGTTATATTATTGTGATACATTACTTATCCCTTTGCAATTTTATTTGCTCTAGATAGAAAACCTGTTTTAACTCATAAGGAGACTATTGATTGCCCCCAGCATCACTGAGATGTGAAATGAAAGCCTCTTTGTTTCTAAAATGTCCTTTTACTAAAATGTACAAAACTTTTAAACAAGTTTTGACTATGGAGTTTAGGGGAAGTTCTAATAAAAGAGTTTTAAATTAATGAATCTGAAATCAGATAATCATGTTTATTACAAATTGAGGGAATTGTACTTTCTGTCAAATCACTTGTCTCACCAATTTTCTTTAAAAAGCAAAATAAAGGCCCGGGGGTATAGCTCTGTGGCACAGTGTCTGCCTGTGTGAGGTCCTGAGTTCAATTTCTGGTGCCACCCCCCACAAAACTAAAATGAAACAAAACAAAACTTTGTTTTTCTTTCTTTCTGTGCTGGGGATTGAGCCCAAGGCTTTGTACCTGCTGAGCAGGTGCTTTATTACTGAACAGTATACCCAACCCTTATCTCACTGTTCTTAATTACTAGTACTTAATTTATTATTGTTTATTTTAGGTTTCCAACAATATCTTCTACCACTTATTCTGTATTTGCTAAAGGTGCATCTCTCTTACAGTGATTAAAGGTGAAAAATTGGTAAGAATTTTGAAGGTTATGTCTTATAAAAAGTCAGATAATCCTCATATGGAAACAAAAATAACATTTTTTCTTAATATCAGAATATGTACTTATGTGATGTTCTTATTTCTAATTCCTGATGAGAATAATTGCAGAAGTAAAAAAAAAAATGTATTTTGGGCACTGAGAAATTCCAGTAATACTTCATTTGTATTTTCTAAATCCACTTTCAGATGCAGCAGACAATGTGTGCTATAAGCTTATGTGTTATTTCCTTGCAATGTAGGGGAGGGGTTAATTAATTTGACTTCAATATAAAAATATTAGAAATTCAGGGGCTGGGGATTTAGCTCAGTGGCTTAAGCGCCTACCTGGCAAGCACAAGGTTGTGAGTTTGATCCCTGGTACCACAAAAAAAAAAAAAGAAAAAAATTTTTTTCAGAAATTCAGACAACCTTTAATAAATCATTGAACTGTATAGTACGATATGTAGGGTGTATGTATGTTGTATGTTTTAAACTGCGTTATCTTTAAGGTAAAAAAAAACTGCATAATCACTGTCAGATAATATACACTGAAATATTCTAGAGCACTTAAAAGATTGTACCCATGCACCTACCCCATAGCTCTCAAATATTGCTATTTATTTTAAATTTCCAGCAATATCTCCTATATCTCCTTTTATTTATAGTAATGATAAGTTTATTCTAAAGACATTTACATGTCAAAGAAAATGTCAAGTATTATCAGGTTTACACTTTAATGTCAAAAACAAACCTACTTTAGATATGAAAAAATATTTTTTTAAATGTGTATGTTTTCTTTTCCAGTGATGATCATCTTGGATGCATATTCTGTTTTTGGAAAATGTTTCCTTTTGCCTTCTCAGTAGTTATTACTACTGCCAATTTTCAAAATTCTGGATTGTTTTAGTTTTGGTTTTTTTTTTTTTTTTTTTTTTTTGAGACAGAGTTTCACTATGTGATTTAGACTGGCCTTGGATTCAATGTGTAGCCCAGGCTGGCTCCAAACTCATAACAGCCCTCCTGATTCTCCTGCCTCAGCCTCCAGAGTGTTGAGATTACATGCAGATGCTAGTTTGTAATCTCAGTTTCAAAATTCTGTTGAAAAGCAAACCAATGGTTCTTTAGACAAAATGCTCTTCTAATTCTTTTTGACAGATTCTGCTATTGCACTTTAACAATAACCTATAAAATCATGTGGAAAACAAATTTAAGGTCATTCATTTGCTAATCTTTTCATGGCAAGCTTCACAAGATAGTTACTGTTTTTTATACCTCCTTCACAACTCTGAAGTTTTGATTAAGTTTGTGCAGGGAATAGATGGAGCTAAGTATTAAGATTCTTACTATGGCAAAAGAAATACTGTAGATTCAAATCCAATCACAATTAGTAATGAGGTCCATTGGAATTTCTTGACAATGCTTTACTTTCCCACTTTATTCCTGACTGATTTACCAAATTACTTTAACTGTTGTGGTTTGATGGCTAAAGTATACAATCTGGAATAAAGACCAAAATTTTAATTTTTACACTAAATGTAGTTTTTTTTTTTTGTTTTTTTGTGACCGTGTATCATTTCTTTCTCTTTTTGTGTGTTTCTTTCCTTCTTTTGTTTTTTTTAAACCTGTAAATTTAAGGGTTTAGATACATTTAAATTGTTTTCTGTAGAATTTAAGAAAAGGAAAAGTTGTATACCAAGAGGAAGGTATAGGTTTCCTCTATACTCTATAGGTCCCCCCAATCTTTCCTGTTTAACAGGAGCGAAAAGACTTGTTTTTCATTCCTTAATACGGACTCTTTAAGATTTGAGTGATAAAATGGTACTTCTTTGAAAACAAAAACAAACCAAAAAGAGTTTCTAAGCCATTGCTAGACTGGGTCAGCACTGGCAACAAACTGTGGCTCACAGGCCATCTGTCCCAATACCTGTTTGCGTAAAGAATGCTTTGTAGGTGGCAGAGACCTGTAATCCCAGTGCTTTGGGAGGTTGAGATAGGTGGGAGGCTGTGGCAGGAGGATCACAGCCTCCCCTTGTGTTAACTTACTGTGACTCTGATTCAAAATAAAAAATTAATAAAAGCCTCAGCAGGTAGCTCAGTGTAAAGGTCCTACGTGCAATTCCTAGTATGGAGGGGAATTGCTTTATTAGAACAAAACCATGTTCATTTGTTTATATTGTGTGTGATTGCTGGTGTGTAATAGCTAGCACTTAGGATGGAGACTGTTACTACAAGCAAAGCTAAAATTATTTATCTAGTACTGTACAAAAAAATCGCCATATCTTGGACTAAGTACTGTCTAAGCTTACATCTGCAAGTAGTTACTAGAGATGGCTTAATTTGTGCAGTGTTCTGTCCTTCTTAGATTGCACACTAATTCTTGGCTAATTTGTTTTAAAGCATTATTGAGGACTAGTTTTCACGAAACTACGGCCTTTTGTTTCTGTAGTCCCTAGTGCTTTTTTATAAACGTTTTGTTCTTTTTTATGTATCCTAAATGATATAAAGGATAGATACTAGAAAGGAAATACTTTTCATATTGTTTCATAGTCCCTAGATAATTGGGGTAAGCAAGAGTAACACATCTGAGATGATTATCACACATTTTTAGACATACTTTAGTAAATTTTCAGATTATATCTAAAAGTAAGGTTAGTAGGAGTTCAGAAAGTGTGGCAAGAATAAGGGTTTTTTTATTTTTAGTTTTTGAAGAAATGTGAACTTAATTGATACCTGAAGTCTAAGTGGGATTTTGATAAGATTAAATTATCAAGAAAGTCAAGGATTTTCCAAGAAAGGTATGGAGAAAGGAATGAATTTATGGGTCCTGAAGATGACTGTGTTCATTGGAATACAAAATGAGATAATGGTAAAAAGGAAGGAATGAAAAAAAAATAACAAATTGAAACAAAAAAAAAAAAAAAAAGGAAAGAGCAGATTATTACATGACAGAGTTTAATGTGGAAGAAAATGCTTGTAGTCATGTGTGTCCCTGTTTCTTGTTAAGGGATATTTTGCAGTGGTATATTCTAAAACCATTAAATAATTAACTGAACAAGTATTTAGTAGAATAATGTGGAAGAAAATGCTTGTAGTCATGTGTGTCCCTGTTTCTTGTTAAGGGATATTTTGCAGTGGTATATTCTAAAACCATTAAATAATTAACTGAACAAGTATTTAGTAGAATAATGTGGAAGAAAATGCTTGTAGTCATGTGTGTCCCTGTTTCTTGTTAAGGGATATTTTGCAGTGGTATATTCTAAAACCATTAAATAATTAACTGAACAAGTATTTAGTAGAATATTGCTAATATACATTAAGTTAAAAATGCAAATAGTAAAACAGAATGAACCTAGTTTTCACTTTTTAAAAAATTTACATCTGGGTAAATGGATTGAATGTTCATATTATTAAAAGTTGGAATGGTTATATTTGGGTAATAGGATTAAGAAGTTTGAATGCTTGTACCATGAGTATATATAATTTAGGTTCTAGTTCTACTTTTTTTAAATAAAGAAGTATAATGTGGCCTTCCACTTGGAGTCATAACAGAGCATTAGACACTGAATTTATAGGCAGTAACTAGAAAACCAGTTGCCACACATGAAATAGCTATTTGTAGACATTGGATAATAAACAATATAGGATACTGATCTTGGAAGGGAAAGAAGGAAACTGTATTACTGCCCTCAGTGTATTGCCTAAAGAATTCTCAGGCTGTGGTGTAGGAAAAAGGGTTCTATTAAATCTCGAGAGTGTTATTACACATTGAGATAATGTTTGGAATAGAGGGAGAACAAGAAGTCTAGAATTTGCAGAGAGATTTGCTGAAGGGAAGGAAAATGCACGAAGACAGAAATGTGCAGATTGATCCTCTGGAATTTTGAGTTGAATACTAATCTGTGTATATTATGAAAGAAATCACCCAGGGTTAGAGAAAAATAAAAGGAAATAAGTGTAAGAATTCATGAGGTTCTTGCAAAACATTTAAAACTAAATTTCTTTCTTTGTACTGGTTTTTCTGTGTTAAGTTTAATCTAAAAAACTGAAGAAAAATCTAGTGAAAGCAATTAGATATAAAAGAAGACATTAAGGACAGATGAGACATCATGCCAGTATTGCAGATGTTAAAATTTAAGGGACTATTATAAAAAACTTTAAATCAGTAAATTCAATAATTAGATAAAATCGCAGATTCCTTGCAAGACCCAAAAATGAGTTAAGAAGAAATAGTTCATGGTAGTGAAAACCTTTCCACAATTCTGATTAATTCTTCATCATTCATTTTATAAGTCATGTATTCTCATAACACAAAAACTAGACATTACAAGAAAGTTACAGATCAATATTCTTGACTAACATAGGCACAAGAATCATTAACAAAATATTTTGTATATTAAAAGTTTAGTATGTTTGTTTTGCTGGCTAGGTGATCTTTATCCCAGAATGTAAGATTAGTTTAATATGTGAAAAGTAATCAGTGTTATTAACTGTATTAAGAGACTAGTAAAGAAGAATTAGATGATTATCTCAACTGGTGCAAATAAACATTTTACAAAATCCAACTTCCATTCATGATAGATTAAAAAAATTTTTAGCAGCACAAGGAGTTACAGAAAGTGCTCTAAAGGATATAACTGCATGTATATTTAAGTGTATAAGATCAATAACCATGTTACTGAGTTTTGTTGGATCATTGAACAAAACTGCTTGCAGTCTCACTGAAAGTCCCCTCTATGCTTTAATTTTGTAACTTTAACAACTATTTCTAAGATGACAATATGTAATTAACTAGTGATTTCTGTTTATTTTTTCTGAAATTCTGTATAACTTGTACCTTTTTTGTTTTTTTTCTTTTTTCTCCTTAAATAAAATTAAAAAAAATGTTTTCTTAACTTAATAGAAGGCCTCTTAAAAACCTACAGCCAAAGACTGAATGCTTTCACTTTACAATTGGAAATAAGACAAGGTTGTTCCTTCTCAGTAGTTCTATTCCACATTGTACTAGAAGTCATGCTACCAGTCATGCTAAGACAAGAAAAAGAAAAGGCATACCGAATGGAAAGATATAAGATAGTCTTTAATTATAGTTGACATAATCTACTTAGAAATAATAGGAAGTCTATAAAAAGCTACTAAAACTCCTAAATAAGCTTAGCAAAACTTTATAGGAAATAAGGTTAATATATAATACCAATTATATTTCTCTATTTGTACTCTCAAGAAACGATTGCGGTTAGTTTTTTGAGATATATAAAGCAGAGATGATTAAGAAAATGTATTAACACATTTACACTGCAAACTATAAAAATGCAGAGAAAAGTTAATGGATCTAAATAAAAAAGACTTACATCATGTTGATAGACTAGAACATGCAGTTAAAAATGCCAGTTCTTTGCATGCTCATCGTATATTCAATGCAATAGGAATTAAAAGTTCAAGGTTTTTCCCTTAGGTTGAATTTTCTAAATTGATGATAAAATGTGTTTGGAAATGCAAAAGACCTAAGAATGCAATGATTAAGACAGTATGATATTGTTGGAAAGAGAGATACATAGATATTATGGGAAAGATAAGAGTCTAGAAACAGGACTGGAGATAAAGCCCAAGTGGCGTGGCACTTGCCTAGCAAGTGTGAGGTCCTAAGTTCAATTGTTGGTTCAAAAAAAAGTCTAGACATAGGTTATCATAAAGGTGCCAAATAGTTCACTCAAGAAAGACAGACTTTTCAATACATCTGTGCCCAACCAATTGGAGAACAAGTGTACCACAAGTGAACTGTCTGTGCCATTATATGACACGTAACAACTGACCTGTAATATATTGCATGTTTAAAAGGAGGAAATACATAAAAGGTCTACAGAAAGCAGATAATAATGTGAAAGACTATGTATTAATAGAATATTTTAAAAATAAGATGGAAAAAACACAAATGAGAAGTAGACAATGCATTTACTGTTCAAAATATACTGTAATAAACTGAAAATACAAGTTGTAGACTTGGGAAAATATTTGTTTCCAGATTATACAGTGTAATCTTATAATTTAATAGGAAGTTAGCAAGCCAGGGATTTAGCTCAGTGGCTTAAGTGCTTGCCTGGTAAGTGCAAAGTCGTGAGTTTGATCCCCTGTACCAAAAAAAAAGTGAGCAATCTTAAGTAACCTGGGCAAAAGGTTCATAGTTATTTACCAAAGAAAATATGCAGATGACAGAGAAGCTTATGAAAATGTCAAAATCATTAGTTATTTTCCACATGTATAGAGGGTGTTAAGTATGATCTCAGTTTAGTTGGCCAAAGTGCCAAGGTGCATTATTTTATGATTGGATACATAGAAAGAAAACATGTTAAGTATTAGTAGTGGTAGCTCGGTGCGGCCGTACATACTCACAATCCCAGCACTGGAGAGAGTGAGGCAGGAATCACTGCAAGTTAGAGGCCAGCCTGGACTAAATAATTAAGGGCAGCTAAAATTGCTTAGTGAGATCCTGTCTAGAGAAATAAAAACAAAAAACAAACAACAACAATAAACCCTGTGGTTAGGATTGTAGTAACTTTTTTTCTTTTTTTAAAAGTAATTAAAACTATAAATTTTCAGTTCATTAGACTGTAAGTACTGCGACATCAGGGACTTACCTTTTTCCAACCTATTGCTGTATCTTTGAAGCCTAGAACAGTGTTCCATAAACATTTGTTGATTGAATGAATTGACTGTTACAGCTATTTGTACCTTTTTTTTTGAGTACTAAAAATCAAACTCATGACCTCATACTTGCCTGAGAGGCACTGTGCCACTGAACTATATTCCCAGCCACTACTTGTACTTTGGACTAGATTCTTTTTTCCATTGATTTGTCTAGTTCTTATTTGCATGGTTGTGATTATCAAAACTTTATTTTCCTATGTAATATTTTTCTTTTCATTCTAGTTATTATATTCAAGTTATTGTAAGCTTTTATTACACTTTATTAAACATTCTATTGGGGTTTAATTAATTTAATTTGGTAACTTTTAATGAGGAGATTTAAGTTTTAAGATGTTTAGGAGAATAGAATAAAGTCCTTAGTGTTTTGTGTCCTTCATGATTATAGCTTTCTTAATGTTAGTTAGCAAATATATTTTAAGACATGCTTTAATTGTTTGATATACAAGTCACTTATTTCAGATTAATTTGGGTGTCAGGATAGATGTCCCTCCCTTTCTTCAATTACCTGTGTTTTTAGGTGATTTCTTCTGAGAAAGTCCAATCTGAGTCCTATATTCAGCCGTGTTGAATTCCTGCTTTAATTTTTTTGAAATTGTTATTGCCATCTAGTTTTATTCTTTATATACTTATATATAAGTAGATTTGTGGTTAAATTTTGTGTATTTATCTTACATATATGGAGAAAAAATCTCTGGGCTCAATCCCCTTCAATTTCAAATCATTTCTTTCCATCTACTTTTTTTTAATGAATATATAAATATGTCCTTTTTTTTATTCCTTTGATTCTCAAGACTGGAGAGGAGAAATTGTTAAGTCACATTGAATAATTCTTTGAGAGTGTGTGGTACTTTGGTTTATGTCTTTGTATTTTAAACTATCCAATATTCACACAATATAGTATTCTCAGTTTAGTAGTGTTGATTTATAGGTTTAAATATTCCCATTCTACTTCAAAATTAAATGTACATGAATTGCCGCAATAAGCTCTCCTAAATTAATACCAGCCTTCAAAGTAATGTTATCTCAGATGTTAAAGCACTTATATGTAGAAATCATTTTAAAATTAAAGGATATTTTTGTATTTATTTCATAAAGCTTTATCCCAGGAAGAATAGTTTGATTTCTGTCACCAAGCTGTTGTCTCTTGTGAATGAAGCAGTGAAGTTCACATTCTGTGTGCAGAATTTTTCCATATGGTGAGAGATACAAAATCAACCCAGGATTGCCTTGTTTTCTGAGTTTTCTAGTTTGCTTATGATGCCATGTTGTTCATCTTGCGTGGTTATCTTGACTGTATTTATAGTATATTCTTAGTTATAAACAGCAGGTAACAGTAAAATAAACTGAAATGGGGATTTTTCTGTCATATTCAGTACTTCAGTAGAGGCAGGGAAATATTGGAAATAACAGAGAATGACATTATATGATAGAATGACATGATACAGGATTAAGAGAAAGTGGTGGCTTTTAATAATTGGGACCCTTGGGTGCAAATAACAGTAGTCTGTCCAAAAGTAAAGGGAGGAGGAGGAAAATTTATTATTTTACGTGTAATTGGGAAATCCAGGCATTTCTGTGGTTTCAGCATAGCTAGATTTTTCTAGAAGATCAAGCAGTTACGTCCATTTCTTAGTTGTACTTTTCTGTGTGTTGGCTGACTTTATTCTCAGGCAACTTTGAGAAGTTCTCCTGTTGGCTCAACAAGGTGGTTCTTACCCATCAGTGGATTCTGAACATTATTTTGGGTAGGTTTGCATCATGGTCTCACTCCTCTAGTGGAGATGCAGTGGAGTATAGGGTGGGGAATGGGTAATCATTACTGATTTCCATGCAAACCCTATGGGATGGTTTTCAATAAATTGAAGCACTGTGTTCTGTTACCAGAAAAAAAAAAAAAAAAGTATGAACGTTAAGGTGGTAGTCTATGGCAAGGCCAAAACCTAATAAATGTGATGAGAATCCTGTATACATTATGCAAGCCACTATTAGGCATAAAAATATGCCTAAATTGTCTCTTTGAAAGCTTTGGAGAGTCAGGCTCTTAATTCTCATAGTTTCTCAGTATCATTAAATAGAAATATTTTAGCAATTCTTTCAGCAGTTTATTGGATATTACACTACGTTGCCTCCAGTATCGTTTATTTTTTGCAAAATTTTGTAACTTTTAGATAATTATAGAGCTAGATTTCAATACAATTCTATAGAATTTTTTTCATATTTTTGTCTCAATATCTTAAATAACTAGCTGAAAGGATTTATGCACGCCAAGTTGTATTGTACTGTACTGTACTGTATTGTATTTTTTTGGTACCAGGGATATAACTCATGACCTCATGTTTGCCAGACAGGCACCTGTGCCACTGAGCTCAATCCTCAGCCCTGTCAAGTTATATTTTAAAACATATTTTAACCAAGACTTACAGGGTTCTCCATTTTTTATTTATCTAAAATGCTATGAGTTTTTAAAAAATACCCAAAGGATATAGTGAGCTTCATCTAGAAGACCCATTCACAGCACAGTGCAAGCTGCTCAGTTTATCTACTTAGGAAGGATAAAAGGCGGAGTTGAAAAATCATTTATCAGTTTCACTCCATTTGTTACATTTTTGCTTCAGAAGCATCCTTCATCTCCTGAGCCTCATAATCTCTTGCCTTTGAGGTTGTTTCATAGACATGCTTTCACCCAAATGCTTTCCATTTGAACTTCTTCAAGAGGGGTACCTATCTCCCACTAGTTGCCTCTTGGGAGTATTTTACAGCTGTTTTTTGAACTCCTCCCACCCTAGCTTGTCTGCTAACCAAAGAGATTTCTAATAGGAAATCAGTACTAGTCAAGCAGTATAGCAGTTTTATTAAGACCGAGTCCCAACCTGGAATTCCGTAAAAAGAAGACACAACAAAACCCAGTGAGAAAGCCAAGATACTTTTGACCTTGGAAATGAACTCTAGATTTCTTTTCTCTCATGGAGTGGATGAATGTATCCCATTAGCAGGAATTTATACTTTTGGTTTTACATGAAAATAATTCACCAAGAAATACGTCATTTAGTCATGTGCATCGCAGATTCACAAGCCCTGATTAGAATTACCCTCTAGATATTTTTCTAGCAAGATCTAAGTTTTCATGAGTAGGTAGTGAAGCTATCCACATGTTTGGGATTCTATCTTAATGCTATATCTTTCTTCCATTTCTCTAGTTTATTGTTTAAAATCACTGTTATTTATATCATCTTTTATTTGTGTATTTCATCTTCTTAACTATATTATAGGCCTCTTAGGCCCAGTGACTCTTGGACTTACATTTATTTATTACCCTTTAACTTGTATTTTCACACAAAGGGCAAGTAAGTGTAATTATTTAGGTTTATGGTACTTAGTTGTACTACTGTGTTACAGTATCTAGATGTGACAGACACAAAGAAAAATAAGACATAATTCCTGCCTTCAAAGAGCTTTTAACCTGATAGAAGAGATATAGTGTACGTGTATTATATAAAGAGGTTATTTTTATGGGAGTTTATATAGAACACAGTGAAGCAGACCATGAAGGAGATGGTATTTGAGCCAGACCTTACCATCATTAGATTATCAAGGTATTTTAATCATCAGTTTGCAGCATCACAACATTATAGAGATATATTTAAAGGGAAACAATGGTGATCATATTCCCTCACACGTATAATTCTTGGTGTTTGACAACACTCATATATTTATCTCTTTTGTACTTTCTAATACTAAGAATCAATAGAAATTATATTTATTATGGGCATATAAAAATCCACATATGTAACTTTCAGTGTTTTGGTAAATTTTCTGGTTGCCTTGATGATCAGAAAACAGAATTACTGACTTCTCTGCGTGATCTTTTGTGTTAAGATTAGCACTCAAGAAGGAGATATTTCTTATTTCTAGAATTTGCTCTGACAAGTCAGAACTGATCCTATCCTGCTTGACCAAATTTGTTAATGACTTCCTCACGATACTGTTGCAGCATTGCCCTTCCTTCCGAAAAGAAGTATGAAGTAGGAACTTCTGTTTGTTTGTTTCAAGTAGCCCTGAATTTTTTGTCTCTCATATATGCTAATGCTATTTCTCTAAGGGAATTTTGCTCTTTTGAACAGTTTGCTGCTGTAATAAGTTAAAGATATTTAGATTATATTGTCTTACTAAATAACTTCCTTTTCTTTAACAAAATTGTATTTTTAATTCTGACTTTTTTTTTTTCATTGCATTCAAATAGTGTTTGAGGAAAAGAGAAAGTGGGAGACAAAACCTTAGTGAAATACTAATAGTTATTTTCCCCCAAACATTGACAGGCTTTATTGTGGGGGGCTCCCTCCCCCAATAAAAAATGCCTAGAAAAGAAGGGAATTAGAAACCATTGTACAATAGCAACATCCTGGACCCCAAGGCAGGACAGGAATGATTACTATTTTGTGTGTTACTAGAAAGCAGCTTAATGATAAACTTCACTCAGTCTACCTGATATCCCACCTGTTTTTAAATGGCATTTTTTTGAAGACAAAATTTTGTTTTGATTTTGCTGACTTTCCTTTTTATTTGATATTATTCCGGAGCCTGTGTCTTACCTGGTTGATCATTCTGACCTGGTGGATCATTCTATTTTTCTCTGTGCTTCAAATAATCAAAATCCCATTTGTCCCACTGTATTGTTGGCATGAGAATGAATGTGATAGCAGTAATAAATATTATGATTGCAATAAAAATTTTTAAAAAAGCAGTTTTAAGATCTAGCATTTGTTGCCTAGTTATATCAATAATAGATGATATTTGGGATGACAAAAGCAGGAAAGGCTGCATTTTATAAATAATTATGAAACTGTTTTTATTATTCCCTTATAGATTTGGAAAGGAAGCAAATTCTAATTTTCCATGTTTCCATGTTTTAATTGTTTCTGCCATATAGGACTCCTTATAGTTGTGGTTAATTTTGCTTTTAAATTTTAGAAACAACATTGTAAATTGGAGAAATCAGCATTCTGCATAGAATAAAAGAAATATATTACCAATTAGAGAAAGTCAAAGGATTTATACCCTCACTCGATCTAGGCATAATGTTTCCTAGTTAATAGGTCTGTTCTTTATATTATTGTAGAGTGTATTTCACTTGAAATCAAAGATAATTATTTAATAACCAGTATTTCAATACTTATTAAAAAGTATCTAGTTACATAAAGCAGAAGTAATCATTCTTGGCATCACAAATGTTTACTGTTTTGCATAATTATGAGTATTTTATACAGACGTTTACTTTCTGTTGGTGTTAGAGTCTTATTGTAATTCCTTTGCTCTTTGCCCTGTGATGCTGCATTGTTGGTTTGTTCATCTACCTTGTAGACCCTGATGACCCTCATGTTCTAGTCCTTTGACTTTTTACTAGGCTGAACGAAAAGAAAGCACTTGGTTGCTAGCAGAAGAGCTGAACAAAGACAGAAAAGGAGGATTTTAAATGTATGGTACTGCCATAGAAGACAGCAAATATATTTGTTTGGTTTATGAAAACCACCTTCTATAAATCTAGGTCATTGCTGTCCTTTAACTTCTCTACACTGTTGTAGAAGTTATGTTTCATTACTGAATGGTTTGAAACAATGGCCTGTTCAGTCTCTTTTAAATTGAAGAAATTAGTTTTCCTATGTCATATAACCATGTGTCTGTTGCACGTGTGTATTTTAGGGCAGCCTTCCTTTTAACTCTGTTGTACTTAATCTGTATTTTTAATTTAGGATAAAATTTTTTATAAAACTTCTAAACAAACTTTTAAAAGTTTTATTGTTTTTTATTTTCTTTTAATGTCAGTATTGAAAGATAATATATGGGAATCACCCAGATACAGTCAGTAGACATTAAAGAGGAAATTTCCTATGTATCAGAAAGATATGTTGTCATATTTAATGTTATCAATACTTTGTATGGTAGTAGTGGCTTTTTAGTTCTTTTTTAAGATTGCAAATGCTAGTAGGTTTAAAGTAACAATTTGTTTAAAATATAAGTAATCCAGACATTTATATAGTATAATAATTTATTAAAATACTAGAATAGTGTTTTAGTAATTGTAAATTAAAATCTGGATTTTAATTTACAAGCAGTTGGAAAATAAGTTGAGGTTAAATGTTTGAAGCCTAAAGCTATTAATATGTCTTATATTTGAAATTGTGCAAATTACTTAGGAGTCACTATGTGACAGTAACAAACATATGAAACTCTTAAAATTCTGTTTCCATAATTGGGGTTTGTTTTTTCAAGGCTAATTCAGGTCCTGTTCAGGTCCTTTATTTCTGTAGTAAAATAAGTTAGTATTTTTGTTGCTGTTGTTTTAGATTATTACATGTTTAATCCAGTTTTTGAAAATAATAGTTTTATGTGCCATTTAGGTATTGCTAGAGAAAGTTTTTTAAGTATAAAAATAGTTACCCAAATTCTATGTTACCCTGATTGTTATATGTTGTGTACTAAAAGATGTAAACAAAATGCTATTTTTAGATATTAATAATGGTTGCAGGCAAAATTCTGATAAAATATATATATATATATATATAAAGACCAGAGAAAATAAAATATTGATGCTTCAAAATTTATGAGAAAGAAATCTTTTAAAACTTTTTATGTCACTGAAGAATAAACAAAAACATTTGCTGGATAAATTCATTTGAAACAATCTTGACATAGTTTCAGAAGCTTTAACACATCCCCATTTCACAACTCTTAAGATAAAGGAAGAGAAGCTATAGGAGTAGCACAGGATAGGATTAGGATGGGCAGACAGCATACATTTTCCCTTAAAGATCAAATTCAACAAAATTGTTCTTCTAGTTTATGAGAATAGTGTTTTGTTTGTTATTGTAAATATGAAGTCACCTCACTTGGATTTAAAACATTTTAATAAAAATAGAACGTCAGTGCAAAGATAGTAGCCCCCAGATACGTATTTGCCAACAATTTGGATATGTCCCTGTATTTTAAAAAAGATACTTTTACAGAAATACAACAGTTACAAAGTGTCAAAATAAAATTCTACATTTTAAAAATAAATTATTTAATAAGATAATTTCCAAATTTTAAGCTTCTTAATATACTTGAACCTCTTATTTATCAAAGAGTTCATACATATGACTGTGTGTATACAATAAGGTATATAAATCAAATATGTTTTTCTTGTTCTTGATTTTAAGGCATATTTAGGAATTTGCTTATAATTCACTGAATATTTAGCCACTTATCTATGTCCCAGTGATAGCTAAAATTTTTACTTTACAGTTGGGCATTTGATGTTGTATTGGCCTGACTAATGAGAGAATAACAAAATGTTATAAATGGAAAGCTATTTCTGACTTAAACTCTTGATTCGGCAGTAGTGCTAGTAAAATTGATGTATTCTTAGTTCCAAGTAGTGGTATTTTATAATGCCATAGGAAAGCACAGTTAGAAATGAGAAGTGCTGTCTCTTAGAAGTTCTCTCATATTTCAGCTAAAACATACTCAGCAAAAGAGATATGTAAATTAAAAGAAAATCTCCAATTTCCTATTCTGAGCAGAGCTTTGATTTTTGCTGATTCAGGAAGTAAGGTTGACATTGGAGCTTCTCATTTCATCTGGAATAATCACTTTTTCCTTTTGAAAAGTCTTTCATTTTAGCAGCAATATCTTCTAAAACAGTCCATTTTGCATGGATGAACCTGTTTTTCTCTAGATAACACAGAAAATACAACTATCATAAACGGTAACCTGCTTTCTATAGTATTGCTTTCCTGAGTGCCCAGTGAGATACTAAAGTGCCAGGCTGTTCATTCTGGAGATTTCACTGATTTTCTTGGCTGCATCCCTATCCTAACTCCTCACATAACAACCAAAAGAATTTTATAACTTCTAAATTGACTACTGCAATAAACTATTTAACCCCAGGGTTAGATAAATAAGATGCTGACTACCTAGTGGAGGTGGCGACTATCAATAGAATTCTCCCTTAAGCCAGCAGCTCATTAGTTTAGGATCATTCAAAATATAGTTTTTAAACTACTGTACTGTTTTTTTCTTTCTCTTAAAATTGATGTAGGATTATCTTACTAATTCTGATTTTTTCTCAGATTTTTTGTTGTTTTTTTCCCCTTTCACTTATCAAGATTGTCCTTAAAATTTGAATAAACAATACATTTGATTTTGTTACAGGTTAGCAGTATAGCGTGTCCAGTTGCATTCCGTGTAGTTTGACTGCCAAATCCAGAAAACGTAACTCCTTGTTTGCTTAAATTAGTATTGAACAAAGTTACAGCATTTGAAAAAACATGCTTTTGTGTAACCTACATATAGTTCATAAAATTTTTCAAACAGAGGTCAAATTCTGTATTGCTTAGATTTCTGCCACATCATGCTATAAGCAAATTTGAGTTTCTCTTCAGCATCTATGGTAAATGGAAACGTATATGTTATGTTTAGCTTTGGCTAGAGAGTTAACAGATGGAGCCTTTGTGCTTCGTTATGTGATTTCTGTGCTGTACATATGTAGCATTTCTTTGCTTTCCAGTTGGGACAGGGCTCTCAAAGGCACAAATACATGTTTATGCAGTCCTGAACACTATATGTATTTCTGTTGCTATTGGGAATGTTAATGCTGCACAATACAAGTACTTATGTCAAATTTTGTATTTTATGTAGATAGTGATTTTTAAATTTCTTCTTTATAGCACATTTTCTTGTATTAATATGATAAAGCCAAGATGACAGAGTGAAGAACTTCTTCCAAAAAATTTGTTGTAATTGGTGCAAAGATAATGGAAATCTAGAACTTGCTGCCTCAAGTTATTTCAGATTGTGTATTTTATATTTACAGTTTACATTTACAGATTTATCTATTAACCTTTCAAATTAAAAGATTTACATATGCTTAAACAAAAGCAAGAAATTGTATTTGAACTCTAGAAACCTATCCATTGTATCAGCATGTTAAGTAGTTTTGCATTATGGAAAACCAGATGCAGTGACAAGTTTGCCCCTCATATTTGGAAATTCCATGAAGAAAGAGCAGTCATGGGAATCATACATGTATACTTACTATTACGTAAAAAGTATATTTCTTTGATTCAGAGAATACTAAAATTAATACAATTAATATTCAAACTTTTGTTTCAAAACATAGAAAAGAATTATGGGAGGAAATTTAGAATTATTCTTAGCAAAGTTCATGGCATACAATTCAACGTAAAAGGAACTGAAGAAAATATTGTTATATATGTGCCACAATAGATCGATGTTTTAGCTTGATGTTTTAGGTCTACTTATGTAGTTTAAGCATATTATGGAAAATGATTTTAAGTATTTAGTAAAGCCTTTCTTGGAAAATTCAAAACTTTTAAGATTGGCAGTAGATCATCTCATCAGCTTAATAATATGAAATTGTTTCAGCATGATATCTTGTTGGCTGTAGTGCTTTAGATAGACACTTTAATCCAGCTATTACTATTTGGCAAAATATTCCTAGTCTTTTGAAAAGAATTTATTTTAGAGGGAACATCAGTATAGCTTCTTTGTCTATTTTTTAAATTACCACTTTGTAGTTTATTAGTAAGTATAGTTTATTAGTAAGTACAGTTTTATAGTTTATTGGCCAAAAAAAAAATCTCTGTTGAAGATTCATGCATTAAAGGTTAAAACTGAATTTATAATGCACATGTAAAATTTGTGGAAGTGCTATTCAAACTACATTATGGACTATTCTAGAGGAGTTAGTATGCTTTCTTTGAAAATAACAGATTTCTCAGATAAGCTATTGAAACCTTTTTCAGGCTTTATACACAGTTGTGTTGGTAAAGTGATGATCAAAGTTCATATGGGATGATTTAACTAGTATACCTTGGCTTCCACTGTTTTTGTTAGTTAATTCATAAAGAGAAGCATCTAGTACATTGAATCTTTGCAATTTGCTGTTAAATTGTATAGTGTGAGTAGATTACTATATGGTTTGTCTACTGTGTTTTTGAAAATTCTGTCATGCATATCTAGGCTCACATTCTATTCATTTTGTATTCCATTAACCAATAAGAATGTACCTTAACCATTTTTAGATATGCCTCTTATCTCCTAATGGTGCGTTGTGGTGCTGTGAGGTTGCTGCTTAGCTTGACTTACAATCTAAGTCTTTTTACTTTTATACTAGCCACTCTGCAGAGTTAGCCTGAGCTTCTTTGTGGTACGGTTCTACCACTTGTGGAGTGAAGTGTAAGGAAATGAACGTCTGTTGTGCTATGGTATGTCAAAAAGAAAAATATAAAACAGGTTGTTCTTGTCTTTTCAATACAAACATTTCTTATTTAGAACAACTTAAGATTTTCTGTCATAATCTAAATTACATTTTATTTAGGCAGAATGTTTTTTTAAATAGTTCAATGTATTATGTAAATGAGTTAATTTATCTAATAATACTTTTAAAGTATATTCATGAGTTCATTGAAAGGCATCTCTTAGTTTTTCAAGTATGACTTAATGTTCAATAAATTTGGAAAGTGAGGGAAACTTTCATTATTATTGCCAAGGTATATTTCCATCTAAAACCTGGTTCTATCATTTTTACTTTTTTCTTTCCTTTAAACAAAGGTGTGGAGATGTTTTGCTCTGTGTGTTAGCTGTGGCTATGCTATGAGGGTGCTTTCATGATTCACCCATGAAGACCACTGTGTTTTTTCATAATCCATTGTTGGTTATTTCTGATTTTCTTTTAGTGAGTATTGCGAAATGGATAATAATATGTGTTTCATTGAATAATTCATAGTAGCTAATTTTCTTGTTAAGAAGCCCACTGAAACCTGGTAAGAAAAAGGTATTTTCATGTGTGAGTATATCAAATCCTATTTGCTTTTTAACTTTTCTGTTTTCAAATTCTTACCTTCTTGAAATGCTCCAATAGAGTATGTAGATTTTTTTTAATGCTTTTATAGTCTTCCTTGTACTACTTTAATAATTTTCTGCTGTATGCTACTTATATAAGCAAATAATTTCTTGACAGATATCAGTGAGCCAAATTCAGTTTAACATATGTTGTTAAAAATTGATTGGTGCATTGTATATTGTGTATAGTAGAACCATGTGGGTTGCCTTCAGTTAACTCATAGATGAATAGGGAGTCAGACATAGCGTGTAAATAGATACTTAAAATATGAGACAAATACCTTGATTGATATACATATAGGACATCATGGGTGCATATAGGAGGAACTCTTACTCAGTTTGGGAGATTAAATAAAACTTCCTGGAAAAATACTAAAGTAAATCCTCTTGGACAACTAAGAATAAACTCTATTAGAAGTGGGCATGAAAGAAATTCAGAGTCAAGGAACTGCAAGTATATAACCAACTCCTGTTGATTTGTATCTAGAGCATAAGATTAGGTAATAGTAGAGGGAGATTAATCTGGAATGGTTAAACTGGAGCCAGATTATGGAGGACTTTATAAAAATGGTGAGAAATTCAAGTTTCTTGGAGAGATTTTAATAAGATAATGACAATCATATCTCTAATTCAGAAGTCAATTTGGCAGTAGATTGGAGAGTGATAGGAGTGGGGCAGGTAAAGATAAGTTCAAACTTAAGACTGGTTGCTTTTGAAAATAGATGAGAGGTGATAGTACCATTCGCATAGATGAATAGCAAACTTAGGGAAAAAGGAAAATAGTTTCATTTTAAATATTTAGTGTGAACTGTCAATAGGTTACCTAATTAGTCGTGTCCAACTAGGAGTTAGTTACATGAATGTATAACTGAGGACAAGAGGTAGGCCAGTAAATCAGCATGAGAATGTTAATGAAGCCACAGCAATCCATGAGTCTTCAGGGATCTGCATCTTTAGCATCAATATATGATGCTCTTGTTGTCCAATTTATTACATATTTGTGGCCATATAAAAGATAATTGTGGATGTATTGTGAAATATGGAATGTACTGTACAAATAGAGGATATTTCTGCTGCAGTGGAGAGTTTTTCTGTATTTATTATCACGTGTTATAAAGCTGGTTTTGTAAAATGGATCATCATTTGGGACAGGAGAACAATTTGTTAGAATAAACATTTCTGTAACAACATTCACCTAATCTCTTTGTCGGTTTGTTTGTTTTGGTTTTGGATTATTTTGGTTTTTGAGACAAGGTCTCACTGTGGACATCAAGCTAGCCTCGCACTTATTATGTAACTCAGACCACCTCAAACTTTGAGCAATCCTCTTGCCTCAGCCTTCCAAGTGCTTTGATTATAGGTATGCCCCACCATGTCTTTGTTATGTTTTAAGAATATACAGTAATAAGGAGAGAAACCTATCTATTCTATACAGAGCATTGATGTTTCACTTTATTATTACAAATAATGTATTTTATGTGTGCATTTTTCTTTTATTTAAATTGACAAAGATTATATACAGAATCTTCAAAGAAATGCATACACAATTCAGGAAGATGCGTATAAGTATTTCAATATATACCAGATATTGACTTCCAGTAGAGTAACCGTTTTGCCCACATGCACATAAGAATTTTCATGATGTCTCATTAAACTTAGTATTAGAATATTTATATGGGTTTTCTTTTCTTTAAATGTGTATACATTTTTTTGGTGGAGATTGTATATTGGCTGTTATGTTTTAGAAATGGATGTACTTTGTCCAATGGCTAAATCAAACTAATTAACATATGTATTACCTCCCATGGTGTACTTTTTGTGGTAAAAATACAGAGATTTAGTCATAGAAATTTTCAAGAGTACAATACATTGTTATTCACTATAATCACCATGTTACACCACAGATCTTTTGAACTTACTCCTCCTAACTGAAATTTTATATTCTTTGACTGGCACCCTTACTCCAACTCTTCCTGTCCTTATTCCAGTCCCTGGTAACTACAGTGTTCTATTTCTGAGTTTAACTTTTATAGTCATACACAGGATCATAAGTATACTTTTTGTTTTATAGCCTTTAGGTCACTTAGCAAATGGGTATTGTTATGGTTTTCTAACTAAGAAAACTAGTGATGTCAGATAACTTTTCCAAAGACTCACTGCTCAGTGGTGAGCTTTAAATTAAAATTTGAAGAAGAACCAAGGTAAAGCAAAAGGAGCAAAGAAACAGTTTGCTGAAGTGTGGGGAACATTATTGTGTTTAAGTGTCCTTAAATAGGACTTAAACCTTTGCCTTGCACAGGTTAGGCACATGCTTCTGCCACTATACCCTCAGTCCAAAACATTTCTAAATTACTTAATTTTTTGAAATTTTTAATTCCTGTTATATGCCTGACCTTGTTCTAAGTACAGTAATATCATTGCTAATGTGATATTCTGTTTCTGAAAATTATTTCCAAGGTAGCAGTTGAGAATATTAAAAATTCAAAGGCAGTATCCCAATTTTCATAAAATGAAGTTGAAAACAAGAGATACTTTATACCTTATTCATCTCATCACTTGACAAAAAAAATAAGTGCCTAAGTCTGAGGAATATTACATTTTCAAAAGATTCAAAAGCTGTTTCCCAATTCTTTTCTGTAAGTTTATATGAACCAGTTAAGTTTATATGAACCAGTTGAATGCTAGTAGAATATATTTGTGTAATGCTTTAAGGTTTTCTTTTTTTTTTTGGTACCAGGAATCAAACTCACAACCTTGTGCTTGCCAGGTAGGTGCTGTGCGACTGAGATCTCTGGGCCTGCTCTAAGATTTAACTACTTTCACATGTAAGATAATCCTCATGGTCTCAGGAGATAGTCGGAATAGGTATTGATGTAATTTTATGTTTAAAGAAATAAATTCAGAAGAAATTACTTATTTCAGACCTAGTACTTTTACTATTGTACCCTTATTTCTAGATATGCAGGGTTGTTTGCAAATTAAAATGATTGAATTTTCAAATTAAAGTAATATTATTGCAGTTGCCTTATTTTCAATAATAATTTCTGTATTGTATGGGAGATTAAACCAAATGACCCTTTGTACTCTTTTAGACTCTGGAATGACAGTTAATCCAGATTTCCTACCCAATAATAGTACTATTTAAGAGCTAGCACAGAACCCTTTGAAGCACTTAGAAGCCTCTTGGAGCAAAAAGGTTCAAAAAAGAGAGGAAAATAATTGTTTTTGGATTCTTACTGCATACATGTAACTAGACACTGTCAGGTTCCTTCTTGAAATTTTTGTAAAGATACCATGATTGAATCAACATGTCATTATTGAAATAAAACCATGTTATTATGAGTGTTAAATTATAGCCATGTTCTGAATGCTGCAATTTGAGTACGTTGCTTTCACATACCAGTCTAGAATGCTTTATTTTGTCTGTCTGCCCAAATTCAGCCAACCTTCAAAGCCAGCTCTTCTGATACTTCCTTGTAATGTTTCTTTACATACGCTTACTAGTATGATGTGAATAGCAACTTACAATATTTTAATATAGATGTCACTTGTAATTTTCCTATTCTTATATATTCTGTTATTAGGAGTGTATGTATAAACCTTTTATTTTCTGTAGAACATAATCTGCCATAAACTTGAAAATTGCCTTTTTTCTTGAGTCTTTTGGTATTTTCATTCCTTCTATTAAAATTTCAATTCTCAGACTTCTATACATTCACTGTTTTGTTTGGAGGAGGGGAGTGGAAAAGGCAGAGATTTTTAAATCAAGCAACATTTTGCTGTTTCATAGGGAGAATCAAAAGAGGGGAGGAGAAAGAGAACAGAGAGAAGGAGGGTAACAGGGAAAGGAAGAGAAACAATTTTGTGAGGACACAAGCTATCATAGCAAAGTTAGTATTTTAAACTATAGTGTGTGTGTATTTTCCTTTCTGTAAATCTTTGGTGCTAGTAGTGGAAGGAATATGATCAAATAGTGTCGTGTATGTGTACAAATACGCCAAAGTGAATTCCCTATTCTGCATAGGTAGTAGGTACTTATAAAACAAACAAAAAACCTTCAGTGGTTCATTATGTCCTTAAAAAATAAGTTTTAGTTCTGATGTGTTTAATGCTTTAATACTTCCTTGTCCATTATTGGACTACTTGCCAGTTACTTTCTTTTTCATTTCCCTGTTTGTTTTCTAGTCACCTAAGTTCTAGCATGTCTTTCAAATTCTCTAGAAGGCCTCCCTTTCCCCTGGTTTTTTCACTCTACTGAGTTTTTGTAACTTTTGTTATATGGCCATATGTATGTGCTTTTTGTTTGTTGTTTTTGTCTTTTTGTTTGTGACTTTCTGCTCCCTCTATAGAATAAAGTTCCAAAGTAAGAGCCATGTTTTATTCTTTCATTTCAGGGTCTGCTAAATGGCATATTGAAGGTGTATATACGTTAATAAAGAACTAGCAATGATGAGAGAACTATCAACTTCCATTTTGTTTTTCTGGTATATCCACTTGTAGTTTGACTGAAGCATTGGTTCTTGAGCAGCCTGAGTCACTTCTCATTACCAAAATCCCGCTGTAACATATTTTGCTGACAGACTAGCCTGTTGGAGAGAACAATCCCTGGACATTTCAGCTAAGAAGTACTAAGGTTCCATTGATTTTAGTGAACATGGATTGGGTGTGTTGGTAATGAGAATACTGGGGACATCAAGAACCTTGCACAGATACAGTGGTAACCTAGTATTGTTTCTGATCGATCATTCTTTGTTCCTGATTCTAGTCTCCGTATCAAACGTATCTCATTTCCTGTTGGAGCCTGTTTCCGGCTGCAGTAATCCAGAAATTATATTGGTAAAGAATTGTTGCCAGCAGCATAGGAATACTTTTTATGCATAGATATTTCTAAAAGGTTCAATATTTTTTGCTTAAATGCCACCATAATTCATGCATAATTTGTGAACAATGTTGTGTTGTTTCTCTGAACCTTTTCTGGAAAATAGCATAGTCAAGGATGCATGGAATATAGTCCTGTCTGTTGACTTTGCCACATTTTATACATTCTAAAGGACAGTAGTGGCTCCATTCTTTTTCTGCTTAATTCCTAGAGAGACAGCATGGCGTTATGATAGAAATGGATTTTGGGAGACAAGCATATTCTAATTCTTGTTCTTTGAGCAGTACAGTCTTACTAAGATTTTTTTAGCTTTATAGATACTTAAAAATTCCTTTTTCTTAGGATGGTTGTGAATGGTCATGAGTGAAGTTCTGTGAAAAAACTCAGCCACAAAGGTATCCTAATCCCACAACCCTGGGATGCTGAGGCAGGAGGATCACAAATTAGTGATTTAGTAACATCCTCTCTCTCAAAATAAAAAGTAACAGAAGATCTGAGATGTAGTTCAGTGTGAAGACTATGAGTTCAATCCACTGTACCATAAACAAACAAATGAACAAAAAATGCTTGTAAATTAGACTTTTGAGTAGACCTGAATGGAGTGAATGCATTAAGTGGTAGTGGTGGTTTTTCCTACTTTTTTTAGTGATTCAAGGTGTATGATGTAGTTAACATTATTCATTTGCTTTGTTGGTTGAGCCAGCTCAACCCTTCATGTGTTAGGCCTGATATGGGGGCAGGAAAACTGTTAACTTACTTATAAGTGGTGGTATTATTAAAGTTGAGTTCTTTATATTAAAACTAGTTCATCCTATAAAGCTAGACTTTTAAAGTTTTTTCGTAATTCCACATGTCTAGACATGATGAGTTACAGTTCTTTGTGGAATGTTACAATGTTTTCTACCTTTATTTAAATATATAAGTACTCAAATGTCAAATTAAGTAACCAAGTTACCTTGTTTTCTAATGAGACAGTAAGTTACAATTATGCTTTCTTTACCTTTTGTTTGTATCCCATTTTGGCACCATCTAATTTTTGTCCTCAACTGTAAATTTCCTTTTTCATTTAAAAAAAATCATGTAAAAAACAAATATCTGGTGTTTTTCTCAATGTCATGGCCTTATGTCAAGATGTTGAAAGGTATCTCTTCAAATTATTGTTCTGCTATAGTTATTTCTCTCAAAGAAGGCCTCTTGTATAGCTATTTGTTGAATTGTGTACCTACTGAATTAGTCAAAGCTCTAGCTAAAACCATTTTTTTTCTTTACCTCTCCCCTCCCCCTAAACTCGCTTTTGTTATGTATTGGCTTGCTAATCCTTGTGTTGAGCAGTATCAGACATCACCTTTCTTGGGGGCAGTTAGTCCACTCTTCCGCTTTCTTTGTCAAAGGGCTCCCTTAATAGGAGAAGTCAACAGGGAGGACAAAAAGGATTGAAAGTTGTATTTAATCAGGGTCAGAGAGGTGGTGTTCAGAGTGACGGGCCCACAGGCAGGCTGGCCTTTTATGCTTGCCGACGCAGATGGTCCCAGAGCATTCAGCTAAGTGAAGAGAAAGCTGCCCAGTGAAAGCTATTGTAGGGTAGCATCGTTACAGTTGAGAAAGGTTGCCAGGGGTAACTAGAGAGTATCACCAATATCGTGTGATCACTAGGCTGTGCCATTGAAAATGTTAGACTGAGGATTGTATTGGGTCCCTTGGCATCTTGATGTTCATATGTAGGCAGTATTAGCTTAAATTAATGTTTCTAATTTTTTAATTTTTCTCTTTGTTCCTACCTTCTTTTAGTACATAAAATCTAGATTTTATTTATGTTCTTAACTTCTAAAAATCTGCTTTTAAAAGCACAGTTCTTTAATAATATAGGCTCTCTAGTTTATTATAAGCTTCAAATTTTTATAAATTTTGGATTTGTGAAAATGAACTGTAATATTTCTCATTTGAGGAAACTGAAAATGATTTTCTTTTGCTCCAAATATTCCAAGTTGAATATTTTTTCTCCGCATGATTATAAGTGACTTATGGAAGAATATGTTAGTTTTTATCTGCAAGTAGTATATAACACAGTGAAAAGTTATGACAACCCACAAGTTTTTATGATATCAGTAATTTTTAAATTAAGCCAAAAGAACAGATATGATTGTTACATGTAGTGTAACAATCATTGGTCTTAATTTTCTGTACTCTGAATATGATAATAGCCAGTTTTGGGATTTTTAAATTTCATGTCATCTGAATATTTTAATACTAAATACTAAAAGTATTTCTTAAAATATAAATATAATAAATATACTGTAAATATAAGTATATAAAATATAAACTCAGTAATTTCCTTCAGTCACTAGAGGAAAACACAGATATTTCTGTTTAGTATAAAAGTGAAATTTAAAATGTAACTGAAATTCATGGTGAAGTGATATTAGCTTTACAAGTATTAACATAGATTATCATCAACCCAATTTAAGTTACCCTTATAACCGCTGACCTGATTTTTTGGCTTAATACCTCTTAGCTATTGCTGTAACATTGAGTGAAGACAATATGATACCATACTGAAAAACCAACATTGCTGTTTTGAGAGCTAATAATCACTAGTGGAATTATTTTGTGTTAAAGGTAACTTTCTTGTATTCATAAGTTACTAGTAGAGTCAGACTTTTAAAAATGTTTTAATACCACTTAAATGATCAAATTCTATATTAATTTTAGAACTTTACAGAAAAATCTCAATATTAAAATAAACTGCTAGTTTCTCTATCTTAAAATATATGTGGATCATTTTTATTTTATACAACTCATGATCATTTCCATAAGTAAAAGCATTTGTCACCAAAAAAAGGGAATAAATCAGAAATTTAGAACAGATACGCTGGTATCCATAATCATAAAGGATTATAGGAGGCCCACAGATATAATAACAAAGCATCTAATAGAAAATTCTACTTTCATGTTATTAAAAATCAATACCTTGTAGTTCCTCTTATTTCCTGAAAAACAAGTGAACAATAATAGATTGTGATATTCTTTTATTAGTTACTTTTATAGAAAATTATAGAACGACTCTTTATAAGGCATTAAAAATTAAAGTAACAACTCCCTGCAAGGGTTGTAACATTACGTACTATAATGTTAGTAACATGTACCAATAAAAGATTATAGTATGACTGTTTTTAAGACTTATTTAAAAAAGTATCATATATAGCAGAATTTGGCTTTCTGGGACTTGTGAATAAGGATGGCAATGTCAAGAGAAATTTTAATTAAGTTACTTTAATGAACCTTGGTAAGACAAAGACATTAATATTAGCTGTGGTCCTTCATTTTTATTTTATTGATCCACTTTTTCTTCTTAATGTACATGATACTAATTTGACTGAACATGGTAAACGGAATACGCTTGAAAAATGAAAACAAATTTGAAATTTATGTTTCACTTTACATATTTTTTATTTGTTGATAATGTGATATGAACATCTTGTAGATGTACAGTGTAGGACCAAAGGTAGTGACGTCATTACTAGAGAGATTCAAAGAGTGGAATCTGGAGATCACTTGAAGAAATGGGGTAAGAAAGTTTGTGTTTAACCGCACTAATATGTTGCTGCTTACCTTAAAAAGGTGGTAAAATCCGTACCTACTGCCAGAAATATCATATATGTGAAATTAGAGTATGTGAAATACTTCTAAAGTTTTAAAGTACGGTAAATGATGGCTGAAATAATCACTGACACTACTTACATTGCTGCCACTGTTGCAGACCTTAACTAGTGTCAGAACAACTTGCTGGTATATTTATATTTTGATATTTAATGACAACGGTCATTTGAATTGTTTGGGAAAGAAGATTATGAATAATTGAAAAGAGATTAATGGGTGAGCATAGTAATAATCTGTTCTTTAGCCCTTAGGGAGCCCATTAGTTACTATCATGTGGTTTTAGTACTTTGTTTTACTTCATTAAAATGAGACTAGGTTACTCATGGTAGGTTCCAGAATGCAAATTACAAAAAACTAAATGTGTAGAGCTTGTTTGCCAGCCAAATAACAGTGATGGGGGCTGGGGATTTAGCTCAGCGGCATAAGCACCTGCTTTGCAAGCAGGCAGTCGTAAGTTTGATCCCCGGTACTGATAAAAAGGGAAAAACACAAAAAAAAGGGTGGGGGGGCTTTAGCTCAGCGGCATAAGCGCCTGCCTTGCAAGCAGGCAGTCGTGAGTTTGATCCCTGGTACCGATAAAAACGAAAAAGACAAAAAAAAAAAAAAAAAAAAAAAAAAAAAAAAGTGATGGGGAATTATCCCAAGATACTTATAATATTCTAAACTCATGAATATCACTGTGATATGTGTATTTTCTTATTTCCTTTATACAATATTTATTTTCTTCCAACAAATATTTTAAATTGACCTCTTCAGCTACTCTAGAAGGTGGCTTTTTTAATATGGGCTGTTTTTTAATTTTTAATTTAATTTAAACAAAAAACAGTGTATATATGATATGACCATGGAAGGATGCCTCTACTGACTACCCAGGAGCTTCCAAATAGTAATCTTAAAAAGTAGGCCATGTAGATTTATGAGTTGGCACAAATTGTTGATTAGTATATATCTTGGGTCTTTGTATTTTTTCAGCTCTATATGCTCCTTTTGTGGTACTGGCCAACAGCCTATACCTGTTAGTCCCAAAGTGTTGTGTGAGGAGGCATGAGTCCTTTTCAGTGTCTGTTTCTTCAAATTGAAATTGATTTTTTAATGATACTAAGGAATTATTTCCCCCTTTCCCCATATTGATATTTGCATTGTTAGTACAAAAGCAGTGATGAGTAAAACTGACTCCTTTGTATGAATTAAGATAGTTGCATTAAATCTTACTCAGGGCTGGGGATTTAGCTCAGTGGCATAAGTGCCTACCTGACAAGCGCAGGTCATGAGGTTGATCCCCGGTACCAAAAAAAAACTTATTCGTATAGTCATTATCTTCTTTATTTCTGTACACATAAATAGTATTTTTTAAAACAAAAAGTTTAAATTCATTTAAAAATTTTCTTGATGAAGTAATAAAAAGTTTATTAAACTGTGATATTTCAGAATATATTTTAAAATATTCTATATGATAATATAGTAGATGTATACAAACCATAATTCAGTAAATCAGTATTTTCTACATGACCTTCACATCATGTTACAAAATTATGCATGGATGTGTCCTGCAACCCAAACGTGGAAGCTGCAAAAGTAAAGAAGACTTTATTTGCAGTGTTAGAATTTGCGCTTCAGGAGACATAGGTTCAGAAAGATGTGAATCAGTGTTCTGGAGAAGGTGGGAGTTGATATTGAACAGACTTAAATCATTACAAGACAGTAAAAATTCTTTCATAGAAAATGTCCTGTGGAGTTTGAAACAGATACTGTGTGATAGATGACAAAGAAAAATTGTGTATGGTCAGTGAAAATGTCCATGACAGGAGTCCAGTAATCTCTTGATGTCCATCTTGAGTTACTGGGCATATGTCATTGCCTGTGCTAGATCCCTGCAATCAGAACCTAACCAACCTAATCACAACCCCAGGCAGCAGCTTGAGTCTTACCTAAGTCCTGCTTCCTAATGTCTCCTAGCTGTTTGTTTAGTTAACACTTATTTTTCATAATTTTTTCCTTAATTGAAGAATCCATTCAAAATACAGAAATAGATCAATTTCGGATACTGCATTATCATTAACATCAACCAATTTTGAGACAAAGTCTTGTGAAGCCACTAAATTGCCCCTGATGAGTTAGAACCTTCAATCTCCCTGACTTAGGCTCCCAGAGTACTGGGATTACAGTTATTTACCACCACTCTCTCAACTAGTAATCTTTAAAAATCTACCATTCCTTGAGTTTGGTGCAGTATCAACAGACAATATTCATAGGCATCTTAAAAGGCAGTTGAATTAGTATTTCCTTTCCCAACTACACTGAGGTTAGGTTATCTTTATATTATAGGAGAAAAAAATAATTTTTTCTTTTATCCTCTGAAGTTCTTAATTAGGAATGGACACTTTTTAAAAAAATACGAAAACATCACTTTTTACTTTGCAAAGTATAGTTGTTTTTATAAGACTTATTGATACTAAAAAAAAAAAGACTTATTGATACTGATATGTAATGGGTTTATTTCTTGTCTTGGTTGTTGTTTTCAGGCAGTCTCGCTATATTGCCTAACCTAACTTCAAACTCTTGGGCTCAAGTGACCTTCCTACCTTAGCCTCCCAAGCAGTTAGGATTACAGGCATGTGCCATCATACCCCTCTTAGTTCTTGTTTTTAAATAAGTTGAGAGCTGTTCAAAAATTTTTCAATTCGAATGCCTAGTTTGATAGATACTAATAGACTCAAACAAATGTCCTTTAGGATTCTCAATACTTACTAAGACTGTAAAGAGCTCCTAAGACTAAGAAATTTGAGAATTGCTGTTCTATAGTAAGTATAATTTAATCAAGCAATCACTACAAAATGCAAATGAAAAATTTAAATACCTGTCTACTTCATGCATGTGGATTAGTGTCTGTGATGAGTGGTCTCAGTTTGCAGATTTTGAAGTTTCTGTTTTATTTTTGTGGGCTTTTTGTTATTTTGCATTTCTGGCAAAATAAAACCCAGAACCTTGTGCATGCTAACCAAGTGCTGTACCACTGAGCTGCATGCCCAGCTCCTGCTGTCTCTAAATTTTAGTGAAGAGATACTGAAGCCAATGATAACTGTTTTTTAACATTCAACAAATTACATGGAAGTTTGTTAGAAAGAAGGATTATAAACTGAAAGTACTGGAATATTTCCCAAGCAGTTACAGATAAAGTGAGTGAAGTTCGTAGTTGCAAGCAATCAAAACCACTCTGGTTTTTCAAGCAGAAAAGGATATTGGACCTCTCATAAAATATCTGATAGGGTTGGTAAACAGCCTTGGAGGCCACTTTCAAGGAATAATGTAAATCTCGTTGTAGAGTTTATCCAGAGAAGTTATTATCGTGCCTCTAAGCAATTAACAAGAAAAACACCACCTACATGAAATCCCTGCCATTGCTAGTGAAACCTGGAAAAGACACTCATTACAAAAAAAGGCTCCTTGTGGTCTCTACTGTGTCTCCTTACCAGCTTCCTTTCAGAATATTGCAGCTACATTTTAATAGTGGTATCTAGGTTTGTAAATGAAAAAATGTAACAGCTCATGTTTTTATGTTTTCTAATAGGATCCTAGTTATGCTTCATAAAATGGGAGCATTTTCAAGCTTAGGCAGGAAGGAACTTCAGTTTCTGGACAATTAAAATCTCACAAACTGTTATGGTTTGTGTCTGCATGTCCCCCCAAAACCTCGTGCAATCACTGGGGTGGGCTTCTAGAGTTTGTGACTGACTCATGGTCCAATGCTTGGATTATGGGTAAGTGCTATGCTCACCCTAGGGTAGGTAGCCTACATATAGTGTAGGCTAGAGACAGAAAATCTTCTCTTGCTTTCCTCCCTTTTTGGCTCTTGTTGCTCTTGCTGTCTTCCTTAGCCATGAACTGTTACCTCTCAGCAGTGCTATCCTGACTTGGAGCCAGCTGAGAAATGGACTGAAATCTCCACAAACTGTGAACTAAATAAAGCTTTCTCACTTTTGAGTGGTGAGTATTTTGTCTCAGCAATGAGAGAAAAGTAACTAAGACACTAACTTACAGATTTATAAAAGAAATCTGACTTCTTGCTGAGCAGATAATACTCATAAGTACTCATAATACTCATAATTACTCATCAAGTAATTATTCAATAACTAATATTGTAATTTGTATGCTATGATCTGTTAAAGGTGAAAGAAACAAGATAAATAATTTATTGGCTAGTAGGGGAAATATAACTATATAAATGATCAGAATACAAGAAAACTATTACAGGTACCACTACAAATGCAACGATAAGATTACTGAGTTACATGTATTGCCATAATTTTAGCATTATAGAATTTTCCATAGAGTTCTTATTATAAAAGATACAATTGGACTGGGGATTTAGCTCAGTGGCATAAATACCTGCCTGGTAAGTATGAAGTCGTGAGTTCGATCCCGGGTACACCCCCCTCCCCCAGTTTACTTTTTCTACCTCCCTCTGCTGTCATTACATGTGGGAATTCTTTTTTTATCTTAATTTTTTAAATTAATTAATTTATTTATTTATGCCGGGAATTGAATTTACAACCTCGCATTTGCCAAGCAGGCACTTACATTGCTGAGCTAAACCCCTGGTCCCCCTACATGTGGGAATTCTACCCATCCTCTCTAAATAATTGCGATATTAGATCAGTAATCAGTATTTATGTTGTTAGGACTATCTAAATGTTGTTGCATAGCTAAATCACATAGACAGCTGTTATGAATGTTCCTCTCCTGCTGTAACCATACTTTCTTTGTTTTGATTATTAAATTTTCTGTGTATTTATCACTAAATCAAAATTCTTTCTTCCCTCTATAGTCATTTTGGAGTTTACATCAGCTTCATCTTTTTGAAGAAATTCCATTTCTTCCTGGTTTGCTTGCCCTGTATTTTAACTATTACAGAGTGTGATTCCAGGATTTCACTTTAGTGTTATCCAAGGGATTCCCTTGACTTTTCTCCTGTGCTGGTGGTGGTTTCTATTTCCTACATCTCATTTCATCTCTTTCTTGCTTTACTTACTCATGTTTGAAAGAGTTCATCTCTAGTAAGAACCTGAAAGGAGTTAAATGTGGTAGAATTCATAAGTTGAAAGTGATTTTTTTATAGAGTTTTGATGACAATTACTGCTTATTGATTTCCAGTATTGTTGCTAAACATCTAAAGCCATCCTGATTTCAGATCCTTTGAATATAATTTATTTTTTGCGTCTCAGGAAGTATGTAACATGCCTTTCTTAGTGCTTTAGTGTGGGGTTCATTTTGTCTACTATTGTGAGTACTTTATCGGACTTAATGTGGAAATACATGTCTTTCAGAAAATGGTCTTTATTTCTTTTTTTTCTGGATAACACCTTTTTAATAAGTCAGAGTAACTGTACAGTTCATTATATTCTTCCTGAGAATAATTTATATCCCCCCAACAAACTAAAGGGAAGGTGTATTTTTCAGAATTATCTAAGAGAGTGCATGAACATCTAAAACAGAACCAAATCCCTCTGTTCCTCTTGTCTCCTGGGAAGACAGACACAATGAAGGTTTAGTTAGCTCCAGTGGCTATAAAATAGTTAACATGGCTTTAATCTTTCTTTATAAATTAGATAAAAGTAGATAACAGTGGTGGTACTGGATGGTTCTTAATGCAATTTGAATCCCAGGAAACTCAAGAGGTAGAGAATTCATTTTCTGCCGTAGAGTTACCTAGACCTAGGCTTTTATTTGTTAGAACACCTTTCCATTGCAATATGCTAATCCCACTTACAAAGAAAATATAAAAGCTGTATTTTGAAGACTCAAGTTGTTTCAGAGAAAAGCTACCACCCTTTCTGTCTCTCCTGCCTTTTACTTTCTCATTGACATAGAAACATGGGTTGGGAACAAACTACAGGACACAACTAAAACTCTTGTCTTTCCCATCAGAATAATGTGTCAGATTTTTGTAGCAATGTAATTTCTCTTGAAGTAGAAATTGTTTTGTACTGGGTTTTTATTTCTTTGATGATTCTCTGCCCTGCCTTCTCTTCTTATTCTGTCTTTCTAAAGCATCTATTTTTTTCCCCTTCACATAGTAGACTTCCTAAATTGATGCTGTAATTTTTTTTCTTTTGTGTTACACATTTCTTGTCCTTTTCTTAACTTTGGGGTATTTTTTTCATTTTTATTTTCAAACATACATACTGAGTTTCCTAATTTTGCTATTATATTGTTTTACTTTCCAGAGATGAATAGTTGTGTGTGTTGGTCTGTCTCTCTCATTTGAATATTCTTAAAAGTATACAATTGTGTGTATTGTGCAATAATTCCCTCATGATTTGAGACTCCCAGATGACTGCTAGATAATACTGCACTGAAACCTAAATATGCTGTACTCTGTGTGCCATGTGTGCATATGTATGAAAAACTTAATTTATAAATCAGACACAGTAAGAGCTTAACAAAAATAATATGCTATTATAAAATTTATTTAAAACCTATGGTTCGTTTCCTCCTGGAATGTCTCATTTACTATTTTGGGACTACAGTTGACTGCGGGTGACTGAAGTACAGTTAAAGAGGACTGCTGTATATATGTGTGTGCACATATAAATACTACCTGAAGTATTCTGAAAAAAACATTTAAATAATAAAAGAATTTTTGGTTGATTTAGTAATAGGTAGATAGGAAATTAAGTTTAAATATAACCTGGAAGAGCTAGATACAATGCTGCATCCGTGTAATTCCAACACTCTGGGAAGCTGAGGCAGAAGGCTCCCAACTTCAAACCCAGCTTGGACAGCTTAGCAAGACTCTGTCCCAAAGGGATGTAGTTCAATGTGAAGGCCTTGAGTTCAGTCCCTGTTTATTTTCCTGTTTGGCAAATAAACAATTAAGCCTAGGAATCTAACTTATTCAGAGGCCCTGGCTTCAATTTTTATTACCTCCACAACAAACAAACAAACTTGGAGGGCCTTTATTATGGATTTAATAACTTATGTCCTGAGGTTTATTCATAACTTTGTTTTTAAATTTATGATTTTGAAAATCTATTTGTCGAAGTTGCCTTTTCTGATTTCATTTTAGGCTTTTATCAGATTCTTGATAATCTTTAGTTTACTTATGATTAAAAGTAGAGAACTAGAAGCTAACTGAATGCCCAGAGCCCATGTTGGGTACATATCAACATAGCCTTCATCTAAAGAAATTTACCTGAGTTGTTTTTCAGAGAAACCTCTTATGTGAGTAGCTGTAGAACTTACTTTTTCTAGGCAAGTCAGATTTCTGATAAAAGAGAAAACAGTATTAGGGTCTTAGTATGCTTGAAGACAAAAGATCTGGTTGGCAGTAGAAGTCCACTAGATATGTTTTATAACCCATTTTGTATATGTTCACTTAATCCTTTTGTTTCATTTTGACAGTTCCCAGCAGTCCCTGGGAGGCCTCTTTGAATTTTTCCTTTAAGAAAATAAACTTTCAGTCATTTGCCAGAATGGAGAAAAGGACAAGTTTCATTGAACAACGGAAGGCAATAAATTTGACTGTCTAAATCCTTGTATTGTCATTTGAATACATGCGTGTGTTTATGTAGAATTTTGTACTTCATAATCTGTGCCTCCCCAACACTTAGCATGGTGTCCATTCATGATTGATAATAAGTGTTTGAACAAAGGTGAGAGGAGCTGCATTGGGAAAGCTAAATAAGATACCAAGTCACTGTTAAGTCTTAAGAGAATATAGAAATGAATCTTTATGGAGCTTCTTTTCAGAGTCATAATATAGCCTGTGTTATGGAAGTATGCATTTAAAATAAAACTTCCATAGAAAACTTGAAGAAAAAGAATTATTCCTTGATAGGAGGTATCAAGGAAAGAATCTTGACAGAGCTGCCAAGCAAGTTGAATGTTGAAACATGGACTAAAATTTGTTAGTTCGCAAAGCAGAAAGACTTTGTATGTGGGCCTGAAGTGAAGAGTGTATGAGGGTAATAGAAGCCAGGTGTGGGGGTTTATGCCTGTAATCCAGCTACTTGGGAGGCTGAGGCAGAAGAATCAGAAAATTGAGGCCAGTTCAGGCAGTTTAGGGATAATCTGTCTCAAAATAGAAAGGGTGAGGAATATAACTCAGTGGTAAAGTACTTGTCTAACAGTAGAGAGTCCATGGATCAATTACCAATACTATGAAAACAAATGTACAAGCAACCTAATTGGGGAAAGGCAATAGCTAGTCCTAAACTTTTAAATTCAGAAGCTCTAATTTATGTTCTAGGCTCTAATTTATGTTCTAATTTATGTTGTTATAAAAGAAAATTAAATTATTACAAATGAGAGTGACTCAAAAGACCAGGTGTCACAGCATAATGTAGAGGATTTGATTAGATTCCCCTTCCATTGCTTTGAGCAGTTAATTTTCTTCATGTTTTTGAGCAGTATCCTTTACTCCTGTGTTCCTCAGTTTGTAAAATTGGACCATTTTTACATCAGCTCCTCCTCTGTTTCACAGGAGTTTTCTGGGGATCAGGTGAAGTAATACAAAGATAACATATGAGGTAAGATGTATCTTCCCAGTAGGTTTCAAAGATCTTGTGTAGGATGATCATAGCAAGTAGGGGTTAAGTTATAGATCCAAGGGTATATCGAACGCAGTATCATAAGACTTAATTTTTCTTTAAATTAGCACTTCAGTTTTATTTTTTATATCATTTTTGATTAAAGGAAGATACCGTGGATTATTATTTAGTTCTCACTCCTGGCTGCTTGACTGATACTGTATTCATATGTAGCTCACTAATCCTCAAAGCTAGTAACCACAGTTTAGGCAAATGCTGATATTATACTTATCTCCTTTAATTTTGTACCTTTCTTGAGATTTTTAAAAGAAGAAAATTAAGGGAAATGTGTCTTATAACACTATTTTTTCTCCTTTAAAACCTCAACAGTATTTTTTCCTTTTTTTTAACCGTGTTTCTTAAATGGACAGAGGTTGAAGCATTCAGTGTATGCTAAAGGTAAAGAAGGCAAGGTCAACACAGACCTCAGATTTACACACAGCTACTTCTTCCTACGCAGTGTCCTATTTTTTTCTATTTTCTAATATAAAACAATACTGTCAATGAATGAGGATTGCAGCTACAACTTTGATTCTTCCCATCTGTCCCCCCCCCCCCCCCCCCGTACTGGGGATTGAACACAAGGCCACACTGAGCTTGTATCCCAAATCCTTTTTTTTTTTTTTTTAATTTTGAGATAATGTCTCTCTGACTTGTCCCAGCTGGGTTCAAACTTTATGATCCTTTTACCTTAACTTCCCATAGTGCTGGGATTACCCTACTATACTATACAGACATCATTTTTTGAGCGCTGTAACCCAGCCCTTTTTAAATTCTTTCTTACTAAGTTTATTCATGCACATTAGATACATAGAGAGTTTTTACTTATACAGAATATATCTTGATTCCTCTTTTTGCCCATTCTCCCCTCTCTTCAACTCCTCTTCCCCTCATTTACAAAAACTTTGTTTCCATTTTATCCTTCTTTCCTCATTTTTTTCTTTTCCCTTCCTCCCCACCTTCCCAATTCCCCTTCCCATTTGAGCAACTTCTTCGTTTTTCACAATATCTATTATACATTTTGGTCCTTATTTACACTTTCAGTTTCTCACACTGGACAGACAGTGTGATATTTACATGTGTGTACAATTTATTTCACTTTACACGTATGATTTCAAGGGGTATGTACTTATTCAGAACTATCTCAAATTTATCCTCTTTTTTAAAATTTTCATCTTGAGAATCTCACCAAATTACCTATGCTGGCCTCAGTTAGTAGTCCTCTAGCCTCGACCTCCCAAGCTGTGAAAATTCTTGTTTTGTTTTTAATTTTTTTTTAATTGTAAAGAAATTGAGACAAAAGAGGACAGAACAAAGCAGATCAGAACAGAAATGTAAGCAACACAGCACTTTACCACAAGACAACCCTATATTAACAACAGAATCTTCTCACTGTGCTATATCCCTAGTTGTTTTTAAATTTTTTTTTTTTTTAATTTTGTCACAATGTCTCAGTCACTAAATTGCACAAGTTGAACTTGAATTGGAGATCCTCCTACGTTGGCCTCCAAGAGTTCTGGGATTATAGGTAGGTGTACACTGTCATGCCCAACTAGTATTTTAATTTTAATGTAAGCATTTAAGCAGCAAGTGATGTACTGATGGAGACTTACAGTAAAGTAACCTTTCATCTGATTTATGTGTTAATAAAAACCAGAGCTTTAGTGAATGAAGGTTATTTTGCCCATAAATTAAATTACAAAATTCTGAATGCTCAGATAATGTCACCAACATACTCTCTTGAGTAGAGTTTTTCAGTCTGACAGGAAGAAATTGTGCTAGTCTTACTAACATTAGAAAATTTAACATTTTTATCATACTTTTGATGGAAAATGGGACAGCTCTGTTTGGTTATTGTGGTTAACAATAGAATACTTTAAATTCATGTCAACAACATAGATTATAAACAGAATGTATTTCAAATGTATGTGTAATCCAAGAGAAGGTTTTTGAAACTGGCCCTTCCCTTAGTATCTACTACACTTAATTGTATTCATGATGTATGAATTTATTTTGGTAGAGTTTGGAAAACTGAAAATTTAGGTAAATGTAACAAGTTGTTATTTACAGAAAGTACATTGAAGTAAAAAGTGATAGTTAATTATATGTTATTAGTCATAATGACTGTAATTGTTAACCCTGTAAAAACTCCAGTTATCCGAAAGGGGCAACAACTTCAGCGTCATCTTATTTTTTCAGTTCCAATTTGCCTATCAGAACTTTTTCTTACTAGTTACTTATAATGACTTATACTGCTCTATTTTATCTGTGGGTTACAATTTTAATGACAGTATGTTCATTAGTTGAATATGGAATGTGTAAAGAGAGTTTCCCTTTGATGGAAAAGAAAGGGATTTGCATTGCCCCAGTTGACTCACAGCGGCAGTGGTGAGCTGCCCTCTCCTGGTCATTTGTGTCATCTAGAACTCCCAGTAGGTCCTAAGGAAAATCAGGCATTTTTTGCCCAATAAGTAGACGTTTTGTCTTTGATAGCAACATTTGTAACTGTAGTATAAATCTGTATTACAGCTTCTTTTCATCTCTTAAAAAAAAGACATAGTTGACAGAAAAGATGGGCCATCTGTGTCTTATGTTCTTCATTCTTTCCATTAGATTTTTGCCCATTATTTCGGTCTTAATGGGCACATTTTTTACCATCCTTTTGTTCACTATTTTCTTGAGATTTGCCTTGAAAATACTCTTTAGTATGTTTATTTTCTTTGGGGGAAAATATTTAGAGAATACCTTTTAAAAGGTGGACTACTTAAAATGTTATTTTATGAAAGATATTTCTTACATATTTTCTTAAAGATGGGCATCAAAATTTCTCTATTTTTGTTAATTTCATGTTGGACAAGAACTTGCTAATGATTCTTCTTAAAATAAGTGCTTATGTTTTTATTTTTAATTCTAGATTCTTTATGTCTTATTTCTTACAAACTCCTCTAGCTTATTGTAGCCTTGAGAACCTGTAGGATTAGCATCAATTATGGTTCTTAATAAAACTTTAATACCAAATATTAATATTTTCTAGAATTTTACTTCTTGTTGAAATTAGCATATTATCCTTTCTTCTTGAATTACCAAGAGTTTCTCCTCTATATAGTTTTATATTTTAAATGTTAAAAATGGAAAGTAAAAAGAAAAAATAAGACCTCTGGTTTTTGTTGTATTCTCCAGTAAAATTTATAGTTTGCTATTAATTGATATTCCTATTAAGATTCATAGAAGACTTTATGATATATGCTATTCCTAAAGTTCAAATATACTTTAATAACTCAGTGTATCTCTTTGTCTACTAAGGAAAGATTCCTCTTAAAAAATTCTGTGATTGAGAATAGATCATTGTGCAGGTGGCACACATGTGTAGTCTCAGTACTTTAGAGGTGAGGTGGAGGCAGGAGGTCATGCAAGTTCAAGGCCAGTTTGGGCTATGTAGTGAGTTCAAAGTCAGCTTGAACTACATAGGAAGACCTTTTCTCAAAAAAAAAAAAAGTGAAAGACTTCAGGCCTTTCATTTATAAGTCATTTTTCTTTTCAGGTAATTTTATGTATGATTATTTACTTGGCAAATTTTATATATTATAAGTATGCATTTGGAGAAGACCATGGATATAAATTTATTTTTTTAATTTTTTTGTCTTTTTTTCCTTTCCATTTTATTGGTACCAGGGATCGAACTCACGACTGCCTGCTTGCAAGGCAGGCGCTTATGCCGCTGAGCTAAATCTCCAGCCCCATGGATGTAAATTTAGCTAGAATTTATTCTTTTCCCTTAGAACAGAAAACCAAATTAATTCTGAGACATTTTAAGATCTTAGCAGTACATTAAAACTGCTTAGAAAGCAAAATTTTAAACTCTAGAACTAAAGTTCAAAATGAAGTCAAAATGGAGAAACTTTTTATAACAAGGACAAGGGCACTTGCCACTTCAGTCTCCAACTGGCCTTGAGAACCTCTAGGATTAGCATCAGTGCTTTGTCTTAGTAAATTTATAGATGGCTAAGAACTGCCTTCAGTTTGGTAACCATGAACAAAGAAAAGCTCGTGCTTTTTTTATATATATGCCATATACTTGTAAAAACTTAAAAGTAATAAAAAAAATTTCTGCTTTGTTGGTGATAAAAATATTTAAATGTAAATGCCTTTTGTCTGTGCTGTGTCACTTAATATGACATGATAAAATTTCTCAGTTTCTTTTATAAAGTAGACATAATATTAATTCTGGATACTTGTGAAGATTAAGTGAAAAGAGCATTAAAAGCATTGTGCAAACTATTAAATGGTACACTATTGTTAAGTGGTATTACTTATGATATTAAAACACTCTTAATTTTTTGAAACTCCATGATGTTACCTACAGGAAAAAAACTTGTGTTAATGAAAAACCTTTTTTTTCTTTCTCATTATCACTGTGGTGGGTTAAAAACTGGTGGTCAAGTTAAACACCAGCTGAACTGCATCAGCATGGTGTTGGGTGTAGATGGCCCACCTGAAGATTGTTGCCAGCATAAAAAGCAGACCTGAAGAGAATGTTGTAGATTCTCCTAAGTGATATTTGGAGCTGTTGGTTCTTCTGGAGGAGTTTGTCTGCTGGCTTCCCTGATGAACTATGCTGTTATCAGAGGAGCTTAGAACCTTGTCACTGAGAATGGCTGCATTTCATTTTGGGGAGCTCTGGTCCTTACTTTGAGCATCGCTTCCTGGCTCCAGGAGGCAAGATGTATGCTGTTCAGTCTCCAACAGAAGCTTGTAATGCTGGCTTCCTGATATGAACTTGACCATTCTCATCCTCAAAGGAGTTCAGGACCTTGTTGTTGCTGAGGATGGCTGTACTACTTTTTGGGGGAGCTCTGGTTCTTATTTTGAGATTTGTTTCTTTGCACCAGTGCAGAACCTTCAGTCTACTAGCACAGATTCTTCACCCTGCTAACACAGATTTTCTAGCTTCTACCGCTAACCTTTGGGCCTACCCAGTGCAGATTTGTAAAACAGACTTAGACATTGTCGTGGGCTCCAGGCCTTCAGCTGGACGTGTAGGGGTCATAGTCATAGGCTCTTGGTCTTCAGTGGGACTCATACAGGATATTGCTGTGGGAGCCAGGCCCTCAGCTGGATTTTTTAGGTCTTTAGTGTGTGGACAGATTTCCTGTACTTTCTTTGTGTTTAACTCCTTGGGTGGCCATTGTAAATAATACTATAAATTATGTGTCCTACATTGTCTTACTCTCCTTGCAAATCCCTGACTACAGCAATCACCTGATTATATTTCTGTGTCAAACCTGTGTACTGACAAAGATTTTTAACTTGCTTGTTTTGTGGACAGCAATGAATTGTGTCTTTCATGCAACCTACTGCATTTTCTGTTGTATGCATCATGCAGATCTAAAATGGGATTTAAGTATTTAAATATTTTCCTAATTAAATCCTGCTTTTCTGACCTATTCAAGACTACAAAAGACTAGAAAAGTAGACATTTAATATATAATTCTTTATTTTGCCAATTTTTGTAGCCATAGTTTCTGGATGTATTTCTGTGTAAGTACTAAGTTAGTACCAAAAATTACAACCAGTAACTAGATCTTTGTTTCATTTTATTTTGCTTGGAAACTCTAAAATATTATATACTGTTTTCATGCAGTTAGACTTAGAAAGGAAACATTTCATGTGAAAATAGATTCTAAAAGTTTTACCTCGTATATTCAAGATCAACCTCTTTAAATGTTCAGGAGTTAGCTTATGACAAAACAAACTTTGGTCTGCGTATTCCTGTATTTAAGTTTGTATTTCTGAATTTATGTTTGTATGTAACAGTGTAGGGTAGAGAATAAATTTGGTAGCCTAGGAAACCTGTATCCCATTAGGACAAAAAACAGATGTTCTTCCTCCTGGTAAAGAACTGCAGCTATCCGTTTAGCAATTAAGAATCTCTTCCCTAGATAATATACTTGAAACAGGAGTCTTGGCAGACAGAAACAAGAATCACAGGACTTGTTTTTTACTATCTAGTACTGACTCCTCTTACACTTGCCCTCTCCTTTTTCATACCTTCAGTTAAAAAAAAAAAGGATAGTGATTCCAATTTGAATCACTTGACTACCTTATAGGAAATAAAATGTTTATTTCCTAGGATTAGTAAGTAGGAGACATTGTCAAAGATCATGAAAGAAAGTTTACTGCATTCCCAGTTCAGTCAGTCGTTTCTAGCTATGTTTTTATTTTCCAGTTTCTGATTTAAAAATTCTTTTGATTGAAATTACATTATCCAAGTCTGGTGCATGTTTCTCTGGAAAAAAACCAATCTCCTTAGTCTACTTAAGTAATACTTTGCATCTTATGTTCCCACAATAGTAGGAACCCTTGTATATTTTACCTAGACTATAATAACAATCTGTTGTCTCTATTAATAATGTGCCTTCATTCTCTTTTTCTCTCAGTCTTTCTTTCATTCCTTATCCATCTTCCTGTTCTTCCTGTCATTACTTCCCTCTTTCCGCCTCCTTCCTCTTTTCCTCCTTCCCTCTTTCCTTCCTTCCTTGTTTCAGTCTTAGAGGTCTCATCATGGCTGTTCTTTTTTTTTAAACAGCTTACCATTACCTATAAAATTAATCACAGCCTATTCAGCCAAGAAATGAAGCCCTTTGGTGATCTGTTTTTGTATTGTTTTGTTTTGGTTCCTTTTTGAGACGTTTCATTGCGTAGTTCAGGCTGGCCTTGAACTCATAGCAGTCCTCTTGCATTAGCCTCCTGAGTGTTGGAATTCAGTGATCCATTTCTAATCTGTTTTTCTAGCCTATATACCGTAAATCAAACTGAATGATCCATACTTCACTGCTTGTTTGCTTTCTTTAGTCTATCTTTCTTTTTGGGACACCTATCTTTCTCTTCACTCTTTCTCCAAATTCCTGCATATTGAAGTTCTATCTTAAAGTAATTCCATAATTCCAAATTCCATAATTCCACTTCTGTTTTTCTAAGATCACACTCAGAAAATCATAAGAACTGTACTTTCTACAGCAATATGGTAAAACTCTTCCATTCCTTTTTTGAACTAAAAAGAATTAATGTTCATTTCTGTAGTTTACTCAGTAAAACAGGAATGACCATTCCAAATGTAAATAATTACTATGTAGTTTGTTTACCACTTTTTTGGGGGTAGTGGATCAAACTCACAACTTAATGCTTGCCAGGTAGGCACTTACGCTGCTAAGCTAAATCTCCAGTCCTCTTTGCCACATTTAAGAAGATTTTGTGTACCGTACTGCTTAGGGGATCAAGAAATGAGGTGGCCAAAATTATCAAAAAGTGTGAATGATTTGAAACAAACTATGAAATCCAGAGGAGCTAGTATATCTATAGAGTTCTGAATGGGAAGGATTTTTTTTTTTTTTTAATTTTTGAAGAGAATAAAACCAAATGAAATAAATCAGAACAGAGTCAATCAAAACAAAATGATGAACATGGTACATGACTTTAAAACAAAATAGAAGGAAATCAATAATGGTTACCATAATGCCTCTTGTTATCTTCAAAAGAATTGCCCATACCATCAGGCATAATAAAATCAAACAAAATAGTACAGAATAAAACTAATAAAAACAAAACAGCGGTAACAGTTCAGGACTTCAAAATAAGATGGTTAGTGAAACCACAATGGATACCATAATGCATCTTGTTATCTGCAAAGTAGTTACCTATACTATTAAACCTGATACAATCAAACAAAACAAAATAAAATAAAATCAGTCAAAACAAAACAATATAGGGCTTCAAAATAAGCTAATAGGAAATTAATAATGGCTACCATAATATATTTTATCTTTGAAACAGCTGTTCATCAAATACTAAAATTAGACAAACTGAAAGTGAATAAAACCAAGCTAACCAGAACAATGAAAACAGTATGGGTGGGGGCTGGGGGTTTAGCTCAGCGGCATAAGCACCTGCCTTGCAAGCAGGCAGTCGTGAGTTCGATCCCTGGTACCGATAAAAATGAAAAAGACAAAAAACAAAAAAAAACCAATATGGGTTTCAAATCATGATAGTCGATTAACAATGGCCACTGCCTTCACTTTTAGACATTTCCCCCACTTTCACTTTCACAGGATGTATTGTGTACCTTGGATCCCACAGACTCTTTTAGTTTTTATACTAGGGAGACAACATGATGTTCACCCATGTGACGCTGAACCATTTCACCCATGAGCATGATCTCAAGTTGTATCCACTTACCTACAAGAGCCTCAAGGTTTTCTTTCTTTATAGCTGAGTAGTTTTCCATTGTATAAAAGTGCCATGACTTTCTTAACCAGTCTGCAGTTAATGGGCAAGCTACCCCCACTTCTTTCTTGTTCCCTGTCACATAGAGCATTTGAATAGGAAGGCTTTAACAAATTATCAGTATAAATAGTTAATGCTTCAGGGTAAAAAATATTGCAAGATAAAACTTTACACTCTTGTTACGTTTTTAACAATCTCTTTATGACATTAATTAAACATGTTGATATTGGACTCAGTTTTTAAAACATCTACCAGTGACATTTAAAAGATAACTTAAAACTTTTTCCATGTATATTGAATTCTACTCTGTATACTTTGGTCAGAAAATATCAAGAAATAGAAGTGTTACACTCAAAAGATGATTCATAGGCTTTACAGTAGTTTATCCATTAAAGCCGAGTTTCAAAAGACTGGTAGATGGGTCACAGGGTCCATTAATCATCAACATTTCTTGGCTAAGAAAACTAGTGTAACATTAAAAGCTGTTAATTCATCTAGTTTTATGATCTGTTTACATCCTTAGAGACAGCACTAAGATTGAGGTGAGATGAATTTTCCTAACTCAGCCAAAATTATGTCCATTCCTCTAGGCTAAACCTTACTCTTCCAATCTTTACTTTTTGAGTTTAACATTTCTGGCTTTTTAATTTTTATGATTCCTGATTAATCAAATTATATCATCTTAAACGTGGAAATTCTCCCTCACCTACCCCATACTGGTTTTGTTTTTATTCTTTTTGCGTTTGTCACTTGCGTTCTATAATTTGATTTTAAGTTCCTCAAAGCAAGGATTGTGATTTATGCTTTTTGTTCCCCACAGTACTTTGCGGAAACTATTGAATTTTTTTTCACTTTTAGTTTTTTAACAGTGTATATTTGCATTGCACAGTGATTACATTCCTTTTTGGGAGTTGGTACATGTATATAACACATCTCAATTCTTTTCTCATTCCTTTTCCCTGTCTTCATCTTTTTGTTTTGTTTTGTTTTGTTTTTTTGGTACTGGGAATCAAATTTAGGACATTGCATATGTCAGGCAGGTGCTATGCCACTAAGCTATTTCCCCAGCCCTCCCCTTCATCTCTTGATCCCCTTTCCACTGAAAAAAAGATCTATTTCCCTACTTGGTATTATCTCCCTGTTTCTCTCATCTAAGAGCAACCATATGATATTTAAGCTTGTCTGATTTATTTCACTTAATATTACAATCTCAGAGTACATCCATTTTCCTACAAATTATTCATATTTATTCTTTATGGCAGTATAGTATACCATGTTTTCTTTATTCATTTGTTAATGGGCCTACAGAGCACTTTTAAGACTTAGCTATTGTGAATTGTGCTGCTGTCAACATAGATGTGCATGTGTCACTGTAATATGTTATCTTTAACTCTTTCAACATACTGGATTTATGAAAGCCCATAGTATGATTAATGTATTCTCAAAATAAGCAGGCTACTATTATAAGCTAATGATATACCACTTACCATATTTCTTTACCTGGCCAATAGGGTATAGAGAGGTTCCAGATCTGTCAGGTATTTATTTCCAAACAAATAAAATGTAGTGTCAAAACTCATGAATTCTCTCTTGAGCTGTATCCTACTCACATTAAAAAAGAAAACTCCAGAATTTGTAGTGTTTCCAAAACTGATCTTACTTTTTTAACTGTTAAAGTACTACTTTGCAGTTCTGGTATTCAGATCTAAGTAGGTCACTTCCATGGGTGATATTTAAACTGAAATCCAAAGGCTGAGTAAGAGGACTGGGGATGTAGCTCAGAAGTGGTATATACCTGAAATACGTGAGACCCCTAAGTTCGAGACCCAACAGGAAGGGTAGAGATGTGAGAATTAACTAGTTTAAATGGTCAGGTGAAGAGTGGTTGAACCAAGGAAATAACATGTGCACAGGCCTTTAAATGATGGGTAAATGTCTTGTTTGCTGTTGTGGAGGAAGACCAGGTACCTTGAAGAAAGAGTGTAAGAGAGAACACAGACTGAGATGAGGCAGGGAATGCAAGTAGAGATCAGAAATTGCAGACATTTTGGGCCATGTTAAACATTTTTTTATCTTTGCGTTTAGGGCATCTGAAAACGAGTGAAGTATATGAAGCAGTGCTTATAGGATCAGATTTGCATTTCCAAAAAATTTCTAAGCTGTAGGGCAGAATGGTCAGAGATCTTATTAATAGGACTTAGTAAGACATTCCATACAGTAAATTTAAAGGTAGGAAGACAGAAAACAGTTTCTAGATTTCTGATTGTGTACTGCATCTATGGACATGTCACATACTAAGAAAACACTGAGAACACTGAAAACACTTAGTTTTATTAAGATGAATTTAGCTGTGAACATGTTGAATTTAAAGCATCTAAACAGATGGATTTGGAGGTCAAGTAAAGAGGTTTTTCTTTTAATCATAAACATTGACAGTCTCATTTAGAATTTTAGTTATCAAGGGAAAATATAGAGCTATGTTGTCACACATGGTAATTATTAGCTACTTGTGGCTAAATGAGCACATGAAGTGTCTGTTTTGCATTGAGATTTGTGGTAGTCTAAAGACTGGAAAGCAATTTTAAAGCATGTAACAATTTGTGTTGACTACAAGTTATTTGACATATATTGTGTTCATAAAATATTAAAATTTTTCATTGTTTTAATGTGCTTAATGGGGCTATTTGAACATTTTAAGTTATTGTATTTATGATTACATTTTTTGTTTTTTTGGTACCAGGGATTGAACTCACGACCACACACTTGTAAAGCAGACGCTTATGCCACTGAGCTAATCCCCAGCCCCTGATTACATATATTTCTGTTGGACAATATTGGGATAGAAAAACTGATCTAAGATTGATCATTGAAGTATCCCAATATTTAATATCTCTGTATTATCAGAATGGTTTACATTTCATTTAAAAAATTTTCAAAAACTCTCATTGCACATTAAATTTTAGTCCTGAAAAGACATCCTAAGGAATTTTAGTTGCTTCAAAATATAAGAATTTTTCTCTCTCCATTTCCTTTCTTTAGTTACTGAAGTTTCCTGTCACTCCCGCTACAAAGCCATTAATTTAAATGCTATTTGCTTCAGAAAAAACTGAGATAAGTATGTCTGTATCACTTGAATTTTAAAAAGAAACTGTCCAAGTGTCAGTTGAATAAAGTGTCCTTCAGTCTACCTAAAAAGAGGATATTTGATTACCTTGAAAAGGGGAAGTTTTGCTGGGCACAGTGGTGCATGCCTGTGATTCCAGCTGTTCCAGAGACTGAGGCCATACAATTGAAACCTTTATCTCCAAAAAAAAATTTTTAAAAATCAAATCTAAATCTGATCATGTCTAATTTGACTCTAGTTTATAGGAAGTATAAGGGCTATACTATAAAAATATAGTCAACAAAGTCCAGATTATAGGGAACAGTAACTGTTGCCGTGTTTAACAAATTATTGCAAGGAAAAGAGGGATTGTGGGTTAAAGAGGAAATATGGAAGGGGAGAACTTGTAAACTCAGAGACTTACTAATTTATTATGATGGCCTTTTTTAATCTTGGGAAATATATGACAGTTATAGGTATTTGAACACAGATGGATATTTGATTAATGTTTGCAGTACAGTAGTGGGCATTATGGTTATATTTAAAAGACTTGAGATAACTTAAATTTTCTACAGGTATATAATGCATGGGATTTGCTAAAAAAAATCTAGGGAAGTGAAGTGGAATAACAGTTGAAATAAGATTGGCAATGAATAATAATTGTTGAAGCTGGGTTAGTGGGAGTTCTTTGTTCCGATTTCTCCACTTTTATTATATGTATGATATTTCCCCAAAAAGCAAATGAGTGAAAGAGCACACATAGACATTATACAAGAGGGAAAACTCATTAATGAAGATTTTGCCTATGTATATCTTTGTTTCAGAAGTTCTGGTTAAAATTTATCTCCATAGTTTATCCTTTTAGTTCCAAACTACCTGCTGAATCTGGTGTTTCATTGTACAGGACTTAATTTTTTGTGTAGCCAACAACTTGCCTTTTTAATGCTCACTCAGTGACTCAGGCTTACTCTGCAAATTGTGTGATTTTAGTGTTTATCGTTCTTACTGAATTTTTAAAATTATTTTAAAATACGTACAGAAAACTATAAAGTGAATACCTATATAACTACCACCTAGGCCAAGAAGTAGCACCTTGCATTTGTGCTTTACCTGCCACATTTCACCCTTCCTTTCCTCTGTATCCAGTATATAACTGACAACTATGAAAGTTACTTTCTTGTGTTTTTAGCTTCGCCACCTGGATATTAAAATACTTTGACCACATTTTATGTTTTCAAACTACATAAATGACACTGTTAAGTATATTCCTGAATTTCTTTGTAATCTGTATCCCATTTATAAGATGGATTCATGTTATTTATAGTTCTCATTTATTCATTTTTAATTGCTGATAGTACAGTCATGCATAGCATAACAATGTTTCAGTCCCTAACAGATCACATATGCCATGGTGGGATATGAAAGTATAATGGCACTAAAAAAAATTCCTGTTCTAGGGATAATAGCTATCATAATATATAGCCACATGTATTTGTAATAATGCTAGTGAGAACAAGCTTAGTATACTATCAGTCAAGTAAAAGTATAGCTCATACATGTACAGTAAACTACTTGGAAATGTTAATGACTGTTACTGGTTTATGTATTTAATATGCTTTTTATATTTTAAAGTACATTTCTATTTATATAAAAAATTTAAAAGTTATGGTGTAGCTTAGAAGTAGAGGGGCTGGCGATTTAGCTCAGCAGTGTAAGCGCCTGCCTGGCAAGTGCAAGATCATGAGTTCGATCCCTGGTACCAAAAAAAAAAAAAAAAGTAGAGTGCATGCTAAATGTGCACAAGGCCATGGGTTGTATCCTAAAAAAAAGAGTTAAATGTAAAACAGAATGCTGTGTTATTCGAGCAGATCCTTATTCATTTCATGATGACATCAAGAAACTACATTAGATGATTGAACTACACCACCTATGATTGTAAAGTACACTCTGTGGTGTTCACAAGGAAGTCACTTAATTACTGTTTCTCAGAATATGCCCCTGTTGTTAAGCAACACACAACAAGATTCTGTTTTTGACTCTACTTCTTATGTATCTATTCTTTTATTGATGTGTTTTGCAGTTAAAAACAAAGCAACTATGGATATTATTGTATATGTCTCTTAGTGCCCATATTTGAGGGTATTACTAGAACAGGAATTGGCAATTGCCCTTGTGGGTTTTTTTTTTTTTTTTTTTTTTAGTTAAGACTTTAACAAAAACAGCCATGCCCATTTGGATAGGTATTGTCTATAACTTCTTAACAGACTACAGTGGCAGAGTTGTATAGTTGACAATGAGACCTTATGGCACACAAGCCTAATATGTGTACTGCCTGTTCTTTTTAGGAAACATTTGCTGACTTCTGCATTTAGAGCATATAGGTAGAAATAGAATTGGTGAGTTATAGTATAATCTTCAACATCACTAGATTTTAGTACATTGTAGAAACTATTATGAGTTCTTGTTCATCTATTTCCTGGTAAATATTTCATATTATAAAATCTCATTTTGTAGTTATATTTTATTGTTGTTGTGTCTGACTACTCGTGAGGTTAAGCATTTCAGATGTTTATTAAATCTTGCATCTTTTTCTGCTGTCAGTTCATATCTTGCTCATTTTCTCAGTTTTATTTTAATAATCTAGGAATTCTTCTGTATTCTAATTATAGATAACTATTTTGAATGTATACATTACCAGTATTTCCTCCCAATCTTTAGCTTGCTGGGGGTTTGTTTGTTTGTTTGGACTGAGGGTCCAACACAGAGCACTGTGTTACTTTTTTGAGATAAAGAGTTTCACTAAGTTGCCCAGCCAGGGCTCACACTTGTGATCTTCCTGCCTCATCTTTCCTCAGTTCCTGGATTACAAGTACATATTGCCATGCCCGTTTTGTTATTTATTTTGTAAATTTTCTTTATAATGTTTTTAAAAATTCAACATTTTGTTTTTGGAAATAATGACAAATTTCAAACATTTGCAAAAGCAGAAATAGTGCAAGAAATACCTATATATACTTTATTCACTTGTTATTTTGATTTTTATTGTTTGCTTTATTAATCATTTTTGTGCTTGCTTTCTCCTCCACATATGTATTTATGTATATGTATGTATGAATTTGCATAGACACAAAATTCTGAACTGAGGGTAACTTAAATAAATCATGCATAGTCTTTTACCTCTAAATGCTTTAGTATGTATGTATTTCCTAAGAATATTCTTTTGTATAACCAGGGTACAAAGTCAATTTCATGAATTTATATTAATGCAGTTTATGTTAAATACCAGCCATAACTAAATTTTTAATATCTTGATATATAAAAGTTTTAACTGTCGTCATCAGTTTTTTCCTTTATGATTTATATCTTTAAAAAATCCTTTTGTCTCTGAGTTTGAAAAATACTCTGTATTTCCTTATGATTTTTAAAACGTTGCTTTCTATATTTCGTACTTTAATCATTTGTATTTTTTTATATGGCAAGAGATAAGTATCAGTGTTTTACTCCATCATTCTATAATGGCTCCTGTATCATATATCAAGTTCATAACTGGTTTTTCTTTGGGCTACATGTCAATGCATGTACCTGGACCACATTGTCTCAAATTATTGGAGCTTTGTGCTTTTTTTTTTTTAAAGAGAATAAAACCAAACAAAATAAAACAGTGAAGCAAAACAAAACAATGAAAGTAATACAGGACTTCAAAACAAGATAATGGGAAATCAACACACAATGACTACCATAATATATCTTGTTATTTTCAAAATAACTTCCCATACCAACAGACATAATAAAATCAAACAAAACAAAACAGAATAAAACCAAACAAAACAAGACAAAATGATACAGGGTTTCAAAACAAGATAATAGGAATTTTTAAAATTTTTTGTTTATTTTAAAGAGGGTAAAATTAAACATAAAACAAATCATAAGAAAACAATTTAAGAAATACAGATTTCAAAGCAAGACCACCAAAGATCTTCACTATCTATCATATTGTCTCTTGTTTTCTTCCAAATAGTTGTCCATATTTTCACACACAGTGAATATATACTGAACAGTATAATACTAAACTGATCAGAACAGAATGACGAAGGTGTTTTAGGTCTTCAAGACCAGATAAAAGGGGAGTCAGCAATGGCTGCCATAATGTCTCTCATTCTCTTCGAAATAGCTGTCCATATCTTTACATATGTTGAAATTAAACAAAAGAAAATAGACTAATATCACTCTGAATAGAGAATAAAAATTTTATATCACAATGCTACAGAATTAGCACTGGGTATCTGAATGTCTCTTTTTCAGAGTATATGTTCATTACATCATACATTATATAATCTATTCTCATAAACTGTTTAGAAGTTCTACACATGCGTGAATCTCTACATGTATACCTGTCTTTTCTATATTATAGGGAAAACCAGATCAAGACAACAAAACAAATTCCTAGAAAAACATGAAATGAAAAAGACATATAAAACCACAATACTAGGTGATCTACAATAGTTACTATGATGTCTCTTGTTATTTTCAATAGAATTGTCCATATCATCAGGCATAATATAATTGAACATAGCACTACATAGCAGTATTAATAAAAACACAACATTGGAGACATTGTAGGACTTTAGAAGCAGTTAATAATCAAACCAGAATGGGTATCCTATTGCATCTTGTCATCTTCTGAGTAGTTGCCTTTATTGTTAGGATTGATACTATCAAGCATACCAAATTCCAATAAAATCAGTCAAGACAAGACAGCGATTTAACAGACCAGATTCAAATAAGATAAGTCATAGTAAGACAATGCAGGGCTTCAGTTAAAGTTAATAGGAAATTAAGGATAGTTATCGTAGTATATCCTGCTGTTTTGGGGATAGCTTTCTGTGCCCTGATATCTAGTATGAGTAGACAGACTGGAACAAAATAAAATCAAACTAAACAGTGATAAGACTACTGTGGCTTTTAAATCCTGATACACTATTAACAATGTCCTCTGCCTTCTTTTTTTAGATAATTCCTCCCCTTTCCCTTTCTCAGGGTGCTTTGTACATTTTGGGTCCTGCTAACTTCTTTAATTTTTAGATTAATGGGCAACTCGCTATCTACCTAAGTGTGATGAGCCTTTTTACCTCTGAGCTTGATCTTGAGCTGTACTCCTTTACCTACTAAATCCTCAAGATTTTCCTTCCTTCTGGCTGAGTAGTTCTCCACCTCACATGTCATGACTTTCCAGCCTATCTGCAGCTGCTGGACGAGCTGTCACTATTTCTCTGTGGTTTTCTGTCACATAGAACATCGTTTTCTCATCTTTGACTTTGGTATTAACCCTCTTTCAGGTTGAGTATATTTCCTATTCAGAACATCTTGATGGATCCTGCCTCCTAACCTACTCTGCCTGTGTTTCTTTTTGTTAGTGTATCAAGGCCAACTATGTTAGAAATTACAGCCCACCTTCTCTGCCTCATCTCTGCTATGCTATTTTTCTGCTGTTGATGGTCTACTTTTTTCCTTCATTCCACTGTCTGCCCCATTCATCGAGACCTCTCTGCCACTGTTGCTGGAATCCTGGTATTTTTTTTATCTCTTTATGCCTTTCAGTATTTTTTTTAGGGTTGGATTGGTGGTCACGAACTCCCACAGTTCCTCTTTGTCTTGGAAACATCTTGTTTCTCCATTAATTTTGAGTGAGAGTTTTTCAGGGTACATCAGTGTGGGTTGAAGGTTATTTTCTTTCAGGGCTTAGAGTACTTCACTCCAAGCACTTCTTGATTTGACAGTTTGTATTAAGAAGTCTGTTGTGATTTTGATGGGTTTACCTTTATAGGTGATCTGTTTCTTTTCTCTGACCGCTTTTAATATTCTGTTCTTGTGATGAATTTCTGGCATCTTGATTATTATAGGTCTGGGTGTAGATCTGTTTTGGTTGTAGTTGGTTAGAGTTCTTTCTGTATGCCTCATTTATCTGGATATCATTTCCTTTTCCTGTGCTTGGGAAGTTTTCCTTAATTATTTCTGTGAATAGTGTTTGTAATTCATTTGTGTTTACTGCTGCTTCTTTGCTCACGTTTTTTATTCTTAAGTTATAGATCCTTTTGTCTTCTAGCCTTTGTATTGTTACTTCCTGGTTCCTTGTTATTTTTAAGAGATCTTTTCTTTCAGGATCACACATTGCAAATGTATCTTCAAGTTTTGAAAGTCTAACTTTAGTTTCTGTCAAGGCCTTTTGCCACCTTTCAATGGAGTTTTTAATTTCCTGGTAATCTCTTTGGATCTGTTTCATGCATTCTAGATTTTGTTTATATTCTTCACCAAAGGTTTCTCTCCTTTTTCTGGGTTTCTCCATTCTTCCATCGGTGTCTTCTTAAGAGATACTTAGCATTTGTTTCATTAATCTTTTTATATCTTGCCTCACTTGAATTAGAATTTCAGTTTTAAGTTCATCTATGAGGTCATGGAAGTATTTATTTCTGCTGATTCTGTGGCCAATATTGCATGATTTCTGCCCTTGATCTCTTCTGTATTTATCTCTCCTGGACTTATTTTCCCTGGATCAGTGGGTGGAGGTTTTTTCTTGTTTATTTCTCTTGTCATGTTTCTGGTTTCTTTCAGACAGGTGTATGGTGGAGGTCTCAGGCCCTTTCCATATTGCCTACAGTTTTTCTGAAGCACGCTGAGTAGGGGACTGTTGCACACAGGGACGATGTGGGCTGGCCCCTCTCCTCTGAGGTAGTCAACTGGCAAGTATCTTCATCACGTTAGTCTGTGCCATGCAGACGTCACAGGTTCGGGACAGTTTCCCTGCTGGCTGTTGGATCCAGACCAGGGGCATGACCCTGCCCAGACAGATCCCTCCTGTCCTCTTTGGGCCAGGGACAGCTGACTGATGTCACTGCATACCAGGTTCAGGTCCGTCCTGCCCAACTCCAATATGTCGTTCAGCTGGTCACCCCTTCCGCAGGACCCAATTCCTAGCAATCATCACAGATTAATGTAGCTCTCCACATTGATTCTGCTCTCTGTTGCACTGCATTCTCCCTCCAAGGGCCCTGGGCTCACCAACCCCAGATATCCGTGACCACACACGACTTCAGCATGACCGTGAGTCATCAAAGGCACACCCAGCACAGCATGGGACCTGCCCCAGTGAGAACATCTGGTTCCAGCCTTTCATCCACATTTTTCCTTCCTTCCTTTCTGTTTTTTTCTTTTTCCTCAGTTTCTTCCTGGGTCATGAGAATCCCTCTCCTTTAGTCTGGTCTTCTTCATGGTGTTTTAAATTCTAGAGTCTTGAGTTTTCTCAGAGGGGCTCTCTACCCTGCTACCTATCAAGCTGTCATCTTCAGACCAGATCCACGATAATAGGAATTAACAATGTGATCCTCCCACCTCAGCCTCCTGAGCGCTGGGATTACAGGTCTGAGCCACCACGCCCAGCTCAAGAGCTAAGTTACTTCTTTACTTTAGTTGTTAACTTTTCAGAAATTTCAGGTGAATGACTTCTAATTTCTACTATGTCTGTGTCTCCTGAACTTGTTCTGTATGGGATGGAGGTCTGGGATTGTATTTTGCTCCATCATGACGTTTTCCTGTATTCCTTCAAATCAGGCCGTAGCTGCAGTCCAGATATTTCCTACATTGGCCAGTCCCTCAATGTGGTAGTGGACTGGTTTAGGCACCTGGGTTCCTGTGACACAGGAATCCTGGAGTGGTGGAAACTTGAGGCAGTGGTTCGCTGATGCTGTCTCGATGGCAGCAAGGCCTTGGGATGTGGCTTCTTCTCCAGGTAGCACTAGGCTTGCTGGGTTTCTCTAGGCTGGTGGCCTGTAGTTTTAGGGCATGGCTTCTTCCTATTAATTTATTTACAGATTTGGTTCAGCTGCTGTTATTTCTTTGCTGATTTTCTGTCTAGTTGATCTCTCTCTCTCTGTGACAATGGGGTATTGCGGTCTCCTATTACAACTGTATGATTGCTTATTTGATTTTCCAGTAACTACCAATGACTATCTTATATAGTTGGGTTATCTTGTGTAGGGGCATATATATTTATGATTGTTTGGCATTTGTCCTGTCTCTAGCTTTCTCATTGACCCCAATCTTGTGTTATTTTTCTTTGCTTCATCTTGTAGCTGTTGGATTGAGTTCTTGTGGTCTCTTTTCTGTTATTGAGATATATTTCTTTTCACGATCACTAGCTGCAATTCTGTCTTTAAGATCTAAAATTTATGTTTTCCTTAGTTGTGTCTGTTGCATCTACTTTCAATGAGAGTTTAATCTCCTAGATCTCTGTTTGGATGTGTATCATGGATTCCATTTTTCTTCCATGTTGGGCATTTTTAAAAGCTTTTTCTAAGCTCATGTATTCTTTTGTTTCTTATCTAATATCTTTGATTTTAAGCATCATTTCTCTTTGTAACTGAGAGATCATTTTTTTTATAGCCTTTTCCACTTGTTCTTTTCACTTCTGTTATCATTTCAAAAAGTTCCAGTGTTTGACTTCCAACTTCTTTCATTCATTGAGTTCCAGGCCTGTCTTGGGTGGGCTGGGGGTCTGGGCATCCTGCTCTTTGCCTCTTACCATTTTCCACTTTTTCTTTTTTCCTTTATCTTGTCTTCTGTGTTGATGCTCCCAACCTCGCATGATACATAGCTATACCACTAGCATTGAGGCCTCTCTCAAGGAAGAAAAGGGAGCGTATTCCTCAGGAATATGCTCCAGATGTAGTTGGGTCTTTATAACAATCCCAAGAACCTGCCTTCTTCTGGTGTTTACAGTTCTTTGATAATGTCCATGTCACATCCTAGAGCTGTGCTGAGTATGGAGCTGATCCTGGCCTATGGATGTGGCAGCTGGGACTGGTCTTCTGTCGGTGGAGTTCTCTGCAGTGGAAGTGCTGTCTCATTGCTGCTGTTTCAGATATTTCCACGTTACTGGCTTCACTGATTACTTTGCCTTCCAAAAATGTGCATCTGTGCACCAGGCTGTTGTCCTGGGTCTTGAGGCTCCTGTCAGTCTCTCACTCTTCCATCCGGCCCTGCAATCCAGGGGGTAATGGAGGAGGCCAGGAGCAAGAACTCACTGTCTTCTAGGCAGCCCCACCATCCGGATATAATGGAGGGAGGCAGAGCACAAACAGTGTCTTCTAGCCAACCCTGCCATTTGGGGGGGTACAGTAATCTGTACTAACTTAATATAAGTCTTTTCTAGCATGTTCTTCTCGGATTTAACACTTACTTTGATGAATGGTTATACAGCAAACAATGCATATAGTCACCTATCAAAATACAAGCTACTGGCTTGGGATTTAGCTCAGCGGCATAGCAGCTGCCTAGCAAGCATGAGGTTGTGAGTACCAAAAAAAAAAAAAAAAAAAAAAAAAAAATCATATATATATTACCAGGAACAGGAAATTGTGTGTGTGTGTGTGTGTGTGTGTGTGTGTGTGTGTGTGTATACTGTAGGCACAATGAAGGCTTCAGTGTACTCCTCTTTTCTACTTCCCAAGGAGAAGATACTGACTTTAGTGTTAATTTTTTGTGTGTGTGTATTTTTATCACTGATGTCTAGTTTTTCCTGCTTTGGGGGTTGATATTCATGGAGTCATACAGAATCTATATTTTGTATGTCTGGCTTCTTTTATTTAGCATTATATAGCTTTTTGTTTGCTTTTTATTGATGTAAGATATTTTATCATATAACTATACCAGAATTTATCCATTCTTTTGTCATTGGACATTTTGACTCTTTGTAAGTATTTTGCTTTACTTGTATGTTTCATGTTTCTTTCAGATACATTCCTAGGAGTAGAACTGCTTTGTTTTCTTTTCCCAAAGTGTTTGTACCAAGTTTATATTATGACCAAAAATATATGTGAATTCCCATTGTCCATATCCTAGCCAATACTTGATATGGTTATAATTTTTAATTCTGTCTTTTTGTTGGATGCACCTGTACACCTGTAATTACATCTGTAGTCCCAGAACTATGAGCATTCAGGAGATAAGAGGATCACAAGTTTGAGCCAGCAGAAGAACTGAATAACTTAGTGAGACCCTGTCTCAAACAAGGTTGGGAGACTGGACAGGTAGCTTAGGGTAAAGATGCAAGGTCGAGCATTCAATCCCCAGTGCTGATAAACACACAGACAACAAACAGACAGACACTTTTTAAAAAAAATCTATTCATTGTGGTATGTAAGTAGTAGCATCATACTGTTGCTTTAATATGCCCTTAGCAGAGGTAAGTACCTTTCATATGTTTATTGGTCATTTCCATATCCTCTTTTGTTTAAGGTCTGTTATATTTAAGTCTTTTGCTAATTTTTCTCCTTCTCCTGTTGAGTTGATTTATTTATTCTAGACACAAATCCTTAATAGGTTGGGCAGATACTTCCTTACACTCTCCGTCTTGCATTTTCTGTCTTTTAATGGCACTTTGTTTTGTTCTTTAATAAACAAAAGCACTTAGTATTTATGTAGTTGAAAGTTACCAGTTTGAATTCATGCTCTGTACTTACCTACAGAGTAACCTTGACCAGCTTTCAGTTTCAGTTTACTAGTAGGTGGCAATAATACCCGTGTCATAGGATAATTAAGAAAATTAAAATAAAATAAAACATTTATTATGGAGAGCTCATCACCTAGTAGTCCCTCAATAGATGTTAATTGCCTTTCTCATCATTCAGGGTGCTCATTTTCATACTCTCTTCTGGGAAATTGGGTAGTATTCATGAGCTATTTGCAAATGAATGTTTTGGAAATTAGAATCTCATATAATTACCCCAGGAATTTAGAAAGTGGCCTAAAATAGTAAATCATAATTAATTTGCCCAGAGAACTAAAATGTAACATTTTTCTGATGAAAAGATGAATATTTTATCCATAAAATGAGAAATGATAGTCAAAAACAATCTAAAGTCTATATATAGTAAATATTTTGAACTCAGGATATATTTCTTTACCTCCTAGAATAAAACAAAGTTTCTTAAGTCAAAGGAAAGTGCTGATCATTGCAGCCCAAAGTACCTTTCCCAACTACTTGGAATGTTCTAGAACTTACTGATAATTTCACTTTCTTCTGTTTCATCACTTATTCACTCAACAGTAATTTATGGAACAGCTTTTACTGTATATCCCAGCCAGTGCCAGGGACAGTAAATAATGTAGATTCAGTGCTTGTCTGAGTCAAGCACAGAAGGAAATGTAGCAGATTTTGTAATAGGTTGTAACAGCATGCCAAAATTTTCAGTTTCACTTCCTCATAATGGCAGAATTGCTCTTTTTTTTGGTACCCAGGTTAGAATTCACGACCTTACACTTGCCAGGTAGGCACTTAGGCCCTTGCTAAACCCTTGGCCCTGGCAGAACCACTCTTAATTGACCAACCCGTCTCACAAATAATTGTACTGTGAGCAAAACATTGTACATTTCTATACATGTTTAATACATAAAGTTCAAGTATTTGTACATATTCCCATCACTTAAAAGCACACTTTAATTCTTAAAAACTAAATACCTTAGGTGTGGATATAAAAAAAAAAATAGAAATTGATAGAGTCAATACTTGGAACAAAAAAGCTTTAAAAAATTTTCTGTTTTTATGGCTTTTTACTTGGGGCAGTCTAGATGATGCAGCATGGAGGTGGCTAGAATAAGAAATAAGTTGCCAGTCATAATAATTTTGGAAATCAGAAAACTGGCTACTAAAGCACCTTGAAAATGAAGCAGGTTATAAAGGGAGATCCCAAATTCTTCATATAAATGTTTTTTGCATCTTTGATCCTTAAAGAAAACGCCAAAATTCTTCAGAGGAACGTAACAGAATCCACAATCTCTACAAAGTACTGTTCACAAGGTACAGGATACAATCCCAAATTACTAGATGTAAAAAAAAAAAAAAAACAAAAAACAAAACTTGGGAAGTTTATGTTTTTCAAAATGTTTATTGAAAAACAACTATACTTCCACTTCATGGTAGCAAGCAAAAACAAAACACATTGGTTCAAGAGTATTAAAATATAAGATAGTGAAAAGGCTTACCACAAAATTTACAAGACCTATATACAGAAAACTAGAAAACTTTACAGAGAAATTAAAAATTTCAAGAAGCGTTTTAAGGTAGAACACTTGAAGATAACAATTTTCTATGAAAGTCCAAAGACTTGAAATCATTAAAACCAATTTACAAAGGAAGAAAAACTTTGGAAGACTAACATGACATTATTTTCACAATTAATATTCATTTATAATAACTTATTTACACTTTCAGTTTCTCACAGTAGGGAGACAATATGATGCTTACATATATGAGTGTCATTTATTGCACTTGAAGTATGAACTTCAGTTGTATCCAGTTAGTATAAAAGTCTCTAGTTTATCCTTTTTAAACAAAACATGAGAATGATACAGGATTTCGAAGCAAGAAAATAGGCAGTTAACAATGTCTACCACCTTTAGAAGGAGATCCTTCGTAGATGCTACATTGTGTATTATCCTCTGAATAGATGATCAGACCACCAGCTTTAGGCCTCCAAAGTCAGTGAAACACTAAACACTGCTAACATTAAGTTGTATTTTACCTTATTAACTTTCATCACAGCCTGTGTTTCTTTGGATCAGCTGGTTGCTTACCAGGTGTGTGTGTGGGGGTTGTCTGTGGAGGATATTCTTGTCTACCTGCTTGCGTGCTGGACAAGGCTGGCATCTGGCTCTCCCTCATCAGCTCACATATAGCACCGACCCAGAGGAGATCATAACATCTTGTTGACTTCTTGCTCTCCTCTCTACCACACTATTTTTATCACAGTAACTTTATAGTATGATTTCGAGTGGGTCATTGTGATGCCCCTGCCTTGCCTTTGTTACCTAGAAGTGCCTTTGCTACTGTAGGTCTCTTTTGGTCCCAAATAAATTTAAGGATTGTTTTTTCTAATTCTGTGTAATTTTGATTGGAATTACATTAAATTTATATAACAGTTTTGGAAGTATAGCCATTTTCACTATAGTTGCAAAGGGAAAGAAATATTTTAAGTTTGTCTATGGATATTAGCTTCAACTTACATACTTAATAATAGCTATGCCATAGATTTCTGTAATCATCCTGATTATCTAACAGTTTTCATTTCCTAGGCTAAGAAAGCTCTGTACAAAAGAACTGAATCATAACCTCCTTTGGTTATTAAACAGGCTAAATATTCTTTATTATTTTGCATTTAAAGCTTTGCATTTTGGCCAGGGATTTAGCTCAGTGGTGTGAGCTCCTGCCTAGTGAGTGCAAGGTCATAAGTTTGATCCCAGTACCAAAAAATAAAATAAAATAAATAAGCTTTACATTTTGATAGAGACCTGCCCTTCATCCCTATTGTGATATATAGTTCTTATGGCCCCAGAATTCCAACTTCCCTTACATTTTCAGGTCTTTTTTCTGTGTTACACCCATGGAGCCAACTGTGCCATAAACACTCCCGGTCTTTGAGAAAATCTGATCCTGCCAGCATCAGCTCCACTCTGAGCTTAGAGGTTCTGTCTGTAAAACAAGCATTTACTTTTCTAATTCTATGTCAAAAGTTGATAAAGTGTTGTTTAGTAGGTGAGAAGTTTCTGTTTTACAAGATGAAGAGTTTGTGTAGATGAATGTACATCAGTATGAATGTACTTAATACTTTTGACTGTACACTTAAAAATGGTTAAGATGCCTTGCATGATGATACACATCTATAATCCCAATACTCAAGACCAAAAAAGCAGGACAACTGCAAGGACAAGGCCCTGTCTGAAAACAGAATAACGCACCACCTGCCCCACAAAAAAGGTTAAGATGATAAACATGTTTTGGGTTTTTGCCATAATTTTTTAAAAATCTTAAAGAGGTAGCTTTGGTGAAAGTTGGGAGTATAGGTGAGTAGTGATACAGTACTTGCTTAGCACGCAGGGGGACCTGAGTTTGATCCCAATACTACACCCTCCCAAAAAAGCTGGCACTTTGATAATAGCCATTCTAACGTGGGTGACATAATATTTCACTGTGATTTTATTTACATTCTCTGATAATTAGTGATGCTGACCATTTTTTCACATAGTACTTGGACCTTCTGTGTATTTAGTCTACACAGAGTACTTGCGTATCTTCTGTGAAATGTCTGTCACAGGCTCATTTTTAAGTCAGATTATTGTTCTTTTGCTGTCGAGTTGTTTGAATTTCTTATATGTCTGCACATTACCCTTAGTAGAGGACAAATTTCCAAGTGTTTTGTTCCATTTTGCTAGTTGCATCTTTGCTGTGCAGAAAAGCTTTTTAGTTGAGTATCATCCTATTTGTCTGTTACTGCTTTTGTTGCTTTTGCCTTAGGGAATCTTACCTGAAAACTCTTTGCCCACATCAGAAAGATGAAAAACACATACATTACAAATGTTAGGATGTAAATAGACATTCTTGTATACAGTCAGGAGTATAAATTGGTATAGCCATTGTGGAAAGCAATAAGGAGAGTGCTCGAAAAACTAAAATGAAAATTAACCATAAGACCCAACAATCTTCCTACTGCGTGTGTGTCCAAAGTAAATGAAGTCAGTGATACCTGCACTCTCATCTTTATTGTAGCACTATTCACACTAACCAAGATAATCAACTGAAGTGTCCAGTGAAAGACAAGTGATAAAGAAAATATGATATACCTAAACAGTGAAATATTATTCAGCCATAAAACCAATGAAATCCTGTACCTGCAGCAACATGAATGGGCTTACAGGACATAGTGTTAAGTGAAATAAACCAGGGACAGGAAGACAAATACTGCATGTTTTCACTCACATGTGGAAGATAAAAACTGTTAATCTCACAGATAGGTGTGAGTAAAATAGTGGTCACTTAAGGCTAGAAAAGATGGTGCAAATGGGTGGGTAGAAGTCACATAATGAGTACCAACACACAGGTAGGTGGGAAAGTAAGTTCTAGTGTTCTGCAGCACAACAGAGCATCTATAGCTTGTACCAACTTACTTGGATGTATGAAAATAAGTGAAAGAGAGTTCTGAGATTCCCAACAGAAAGAAATGACAGTTAAATGTTAGTAAGAAAATTTAAGCAAAAATACCTTCAGTCTTTTTCTTCTATTATGAAAATGACATCAGCTCTAGAGGCAAAATGCATCTTGCTCTTAATTGCATAGGTTGTTGATAGACAATATGTAATAGTCGTAATATGTAAAAATGCATAAATGGTATTAACACCATTTTATTTCATGAAATTCAGAAATAATTTGACAGAAGTAAAAGCAGGTAGCCAATGTGTATCCACTGTATCCTAAAATTTATATTCATGATGTGCATAATCAAAATGTAGCTTCAGGAGAAAATAAATTTTAAGTTTTCTTTGTTTTTCCTACTTATCCCAAGATTTTCTTTGTCTAAATCTCCAAATACTCCCATTGCTTAAAAATAGAGAACTTTAAGATGAGAAAGAAGTTTCCTTCTTTTGTCCTTCCCTAGTTGAATTTTTATTTAAAAAAAGTATCGAAGACTTCAACAAAACTCTTACTCATAGGCCTATTCTCCATTTCTACTTCAGTGATTAATTTTTATTTGAAAATACTTTAATAGTTGTTTTTTGTAATTACATGAAGATACAATTTGGTTATAGACACCTCAATTAGATTTTAGTATTAATGATGACATAGGAAAAAAACATGTCTGACTTGTAAAATTACCTGAGGAAATATTCAAAGTTATTAAACAGAAAGAGTAATTGGTTTGGTTTAGTCATCAAAATAAACTCTGACCTATTAGATTCCCAAGTTCTATATTGTGGTTGAATTTTCATTGGGAATGAAAAGTTCCACTGTCCCCTTTTGCTCTTTAACTTAAGCTGCAGTGAACACTAAGAGAATGGCCCTGTGGCTGAGCTGCTTATTTTTTTTTTTTAATCTATTCATTTTATACTTTCAGACAGATTTTTCCCTGGGGTGAAACAAAGGTTAACTGAAATTTCCTCTGTTGTGTACCTGAACGAATCAGCAGTTCGAGAAGGAAATCCCATTGATGGGCCAAGAGAGTGACAGGCTCTATTTAAAGAATTCCCCCGACTGTGTGGTAGACCAGCCATGCCATGAATTTAACTGTTCCTGTGGTCCCCATACTTGTACCCACCAAAAAAGGGAGAGAGAGAGACAGACAGCGACTTTGTTCTGCAAACGCTGCCTTAAGCTTTGAAAACCATGAGCCATTGAGTTTTGTGAATTGAAGTTAGACAGCAACAGAGGCCAAGACTCTAGGGGAACAATATCTGAAAGGGAATACACAAAAACAGGTAGAAGCTGTTTAACTGTTTTATTTCTGTGTGTATATACATATTTATGTGTGTTTACACATACACACATACACAAACCTATACAATTTTTGAATTTATGTAGTTAACTAGTTATACTTTACAGTGGTGTTGTTTTAAAATATGTGACAAATGTGAGCATTTTTGTTTTGTTTGCTTAGCTTCCTGCTCTATAGAAGTAGTTCAGTTTTAACAGGACATACTATATGTATTAGAAATGAGAATAAACACAGAATACATTTAAATGTTTGGTTTCTTTTTTTAATGGACCTTTACATTAGATCTGTAGAAGCTTTACTGTCAAGGGTGGCTCATGTATTTTGTATTTTTCCTGTTAGAGGGAAGCTGCTTTAAATTTGAAAAGATGGTATCTTGAGTTGGATTAAACATCCTAATTCATGTGTATTTAACCTCAAGACTTGTGAGCCTTGTTGAAAAATCTAGCTTTAAACCCTGCCTAGTAGGCCCCAATAGTGCGTACTACATAGGAATTATAAATAGTCATGCTCTTTTTCTGAGATGGAAGTTAGTGTGTATTCCCAGAGGACAGGAATGGTTTGCATTTTAACAATTACTTCATACGTATTTCTATGTATGAATTCGATTTAATTTTTAAAAAGTTTTCCTTTGTTATTTGAAATTTTTGATATAAAAGGTTTCTTAAATGTATACTCCTCTATACTGTGGAGAGTACCTTAAGGAGCTTTTAAAAGATACTAAAATTAATAAAGAAAATAATCTGGATATCAAGTGATTGATTTTTGTTGAGGGACTTTGATGAAGAGATACTTTTTGAGTTAGTTCTTTATTTATTTACTTATCTATTTAGTCTTTTTTTGAGAAATGATCTTGCTATGTAGTTCAAAGCTATGTAGTTCAGGCTGGCATTGAATTCACTTATGTAGCCCAGGCTAGTCTCAAACTCGCAGCAGTCCTGCCTCAGCCTCCTGAGTGCTGGGATTACAGACATGCACACCACACCTGGCTTGAGTTAGTTCTTTAGAGCAAAAATAGAAATTTATCTTACCTATCGTATGTTGACTAGAGCCATGTTCACAAATGAGAATCTGAAGTCCAGAGAAGTGAAGTGGTTAGTGTCCAAGGTATTTAAAGAAATTAGGGAGCCAGGGGTATAGCTCAGTGGCACAGGCCCTGCCTGAAAAGCACAAGGTCCTGAGTTTGATTCCCAGTACCAAAAACGAAAAAAAAGAAAGTGGGTCTCAGTTCATACTTGAATGCTTCCTTACACAATAACTTTGCCTCTCTTTTCTGTCTTTGTCTCTGTCTCTCTCTCCCTCTCTTTCTTTCTCCCTTTTTATTTTTCTGTGTTGGTCATACCACAAATAACGTGGTAGCATTGTATACACTTTTGGTGAGTGGATTTGTCTGAATATTCTACTTGGCCTACAAATGGCTAACATGTTCTTTTTGGATGTTGTTGTTTACAAATCAAAGTTGTGTTTACCCTGCTAATTGAGCAAGTTGTAAATTGATAAAATATTCTTTAGTTTCTACTTACATGAGTGCAAATAGAAGAGTTAACCAGTGCCATCAATAGTTACCAATCGATCTTTAAAGACCAATAAAGATAATTGACAGCTTTTTAAGAGAATCACTATTTTTCTAAGACCCACTAAGTAAACAGTATTTGTTGAGCATCTGTCTACTGTGTTCCAGACACCATGCAAGATGATAGAGATCCAATGAACAATAAGATATCCAATGAATGGGGCTGGGGATTTGCTCAGTGGCTTAAGCACCTGCCTGGCAAACGCAAGGTCATGAGTTCGATCCCCAGCACCAAAAAAAAAAAAAAAAAAAAGCTATCCAATGAACAGTAAGATAAAACTGGTTCTTACTTCCCTGACAACCTCGTGTACTTAGTTCAGTAAACCATAGATGGGAAGTTGGGACATTATTTTTGTAAGACCACAGTGAAGGTTCTTTTTAAATAGAACACTAACATTGCTCATCAGACATCATTCTTCAGTTTGTATCAGAATAGAGTTGTGTTTTAAATGCAGACAAGTTCAATTTGAAACTCAGAATTTCTCCTATTAGTAATTACATGTGTTACATAATAAAATGATAATATAGTTATTAAAACCAATAATTTACCTGTTTTTATGTCATGTATCCTTTTTATATTTTTTTATTCTAGATTTTCTTCCTGTACAGGGTGTATTAATAGAAATATGGAAAGGCATACTTCATGTACTATATACATATGCTTTTTAAGGTATTATACATTAAAAACAGTTTTGAAAATACTTTCCTTTGAACACAAAGTTTTATATAGTAATTTCTAATCCTTAATACTTTCTTCTTTACTTTTTGGAAATCTCAAGTTGAAGTGAAAAATAATTGTTGTAGGTACCTTGATAAATATTTATGCTTTGGATTTAAAGCCAGTTATATCAGTACTGTTCTTTCTGAAGCTAAATGGAAACTTGAGTAGCATGTGGGGCTAGTTATTCTGCAGTATCTGAATTCTCCCCCACAAACTGAATTATCCGGTGCCATATTAGGAGATAGAAGCTTTAAAGTGACAGGGTATCAATGTATAGTTGATGCATATTTCATTTGTGGGCAGACTCCCAGATAGTTATTGTCTCATCTTTACTGTCCCAGGATTTACTCTTTTAGTCAAAGCAAGTTTTTACATCATCACTTTGTCCAGGCTTCTGTCATCAGAATCACTAGTGGCTTTACTAATAAATCTAAGGGAAATCCTCAGCCTTTATTTTGCCTGACCTATCAGTGGCATCTACCATAACTGATAGCACGTCATCTTTGATACATTGTCTTCAGAACACCAGGGCATGTTGGCCCTTCTTGGCAGGCTTTCTCTCATCACCTTCTAAGTCCTTGCTACTCTTCTCTTTCTACACTCAGTTCCTTAATACAGTCAGTACCAAGTTCTGTTTTTTGTATTATTCTGTGCTGTCCCTGGTAAATTTTTATTTCCAGTTCAGAGCTGTGTCCTAAACTTAAGATTCGTATATCCAGGAGTCTGTTCCCAAAACTAAATTCATCTTTTATTCAGACAGCTTTGACAGCCTTTAGTTTTATTAACTTTTTTAGGTGCTTGGGTCAAAAACCTAGGAGTCACTCCTGTTAATTTTACATTTATATGTGATTCATCAGCAGTCTCCGTTAACTTTCTTTACAAATTCCTCCACTTCCATTGTTCCATCTCAGTCAGAGGTATTATTTGTTGGCTGGATTATTGCAGTCATTTCATAACTGGTCTCCCTCCTTATATACTTCTACTCTTTGCCCACTTTTTATTCTTAGCAGAATTATTCTTTACCTTGTAAGTCAAATCTATCTCTTCTTCACACAGTTCTTCAATGCCATCCTATTTCACTAACAGTAAAAGCAAAAACTTCTTGTAGTGTCTTAAAAAGTTCTCTATAAACTGGTACCCCTATACTTCGATTTTTTTTCTCCCCTTCATTCACTGGACACAAACATATCAAAAATATTCCTACCTTTGCTTTGCTTTGGCTGTTCCCCTGCCTAGACTTTTCTGAAAAGATATCACTGATTCTCTCATCCCATTAAATTTTTGCTTAAATGTCAATGAAATTTACTACTACTTTATTTAAAATCGTAGTGCATATCCCACATGCCCAATTTCCATTATCTTACTCTGCTTTTTTTTTTTCCCCAAAGCACTTCAACCCTCTATCACAAGACATTTGTTACTCATTGCTTCTCTGCTTACTGGAATGTGAGTTTTAGAGCAACAGCTGATTTTGTTCATTGATGAATCCCAAGCACCTACAATGATGCTTGTAACATGATAGTAGTTCAGTAAATACCCATTGAGGAAATAAATTAAGGGTAAGAATTGAGAATATTCAGGCTTTAGCCATTATTATATAGTCAGGTTCATTGGGCCCAAATTTAATTTGGGTTTTTGTTTTGAACATTTCTAACTATGGTATTTGTAAGAATTGATATTATATTACCTTTACTTTCCTTAGAGGTCTTCCAAAGAATAAAGTGAAAAAAATGTACTTTCCTAATAGAATAAAATATATGTGTGTGTGTCTAAAAATTTACTGTATAGGTCACTGAAACCTTTTCTAAATCGAGGATAGATCATAATGAGTTCCTTGGGTTCTTATTTTTGTCATATCTTGGAACATTCTACTATTTCATCATGCTCAGAGTAATTTCATCATGACTTATTCATTATTCCCAACTATGCCTTAAAAATAAACCAATAAGAAAACAGAAGAATGATGAAATTGCCTGGAAGGATGGTGCAGTAGTGAAATAAATCATCATTGTTGTAATCATCCTTCATATTTCATACCGTTTTGCCCACAGGATTGCATTATTTTTCAAATATGTATAAAAAGTTGGAGACCCTAACTTCTGTTGAAGGAAGTTGAAAATTCAGAATATTTTCCACCCAAAATGGCACAGAAAACTGGCAAAAGATGTTTCTGCAGTTCTTAAATGAATTAAAAATGATTACAGACAGACAAGTAACAGTACTTAGATCCTAATGATATGATGAGTTAGGTCTGTTAAGTATTCTCAGACAGTGATTTCTCAGGGTATGGTAGGTGAATGTTCTCAACCTCAAGAATTAATAAGTAGACAATGTCTTTCTAAATAGGAAAAAGGAATAGGCTGTTCTCATCTAGTCATTCTTTCAGTAGAAAGTTCTTTATCACACAGTAATTATGACAAGAATCTACCAGCAGTAGCAAACCTTTTCCAGCTTTCTCTGCTAATAAATAGCTGGCTGGCAAGTGTGTGGTGGGTTTGCCCTTGCTGATCTACACCGTCCTGTTTTGATAAGGGATGTGTGACTGTATTCCTTAATATTTTATGATATTTATGCCCCAAAATTTGTTGGAAATGATTTATATCAAGTAAACAAATGCTGCAGGCAGTTGTATGCAGGAATGATAAGGAAATAAGTTATATTAATATGAAAACCTTTGGACTGATCATTCTGGTTGGTATTTATAAATCTAAAATGTGAAAATTTTTATAATTATAGAGCAAAAAGATATATTTGAAAACTAGTGTTATTTGTAAAATAGATATGGTCCAAGTTCATATGTGACAGTTGATGAGCAGTTGGTTTTATTCCAGGATGTTGCCATTTCAAGTTTATTTAGCTTCAAAAATTAGACTGTATGGATTAAAAGTTTGAATTTGTTGTTAAATTCTTAAGACTTCTAATGAAATTGTTTTTGTTATCACTTCATTTTATAAGTTATTTTTGAAATGGGAAATTATTTAAAAGGCTCATTGGACCTAGATGATTCATGGTGATAATGCAATGCAATAGGCATGTAATGAAAAAGCACTAGAGGGGTGGAGCTGCCGGGAGAGCAGTAAACCACTATTTTGTCCCTCTGCACTGTCCGTAAGAAAAATTGGTCGAGAGGGTCAAAGAGATGGCATCCTTTAGAATAGGAAAACTGACTAGAATGCCTATGGGAGGATATGCTTCCGTAAGTGTACATCTGGCCAAAGAAGAAGAATCCAAAAAGCAACTAGTGAGACCAGAGGCAGCTCCGCATATATACTGTGCCACCTCTTTAGTCTAAATATGTTGAAGAGTACCCAGGTTATTTACAAATGGGCTTTGCATCCATCTGCACTACAACTGGTTGTTACATTGGCTGGTGCAAGGGTGCATACGTCCTGGTAAAAAATGGGATAATGGATACTGTACAGTTTGGAAAAGACACATATGTCTATCTAAAGAATCCTCCTCGAGATTTTCTTCCAAAGTTGGGAGTGATTACAATTTCAGGATTGGTTGACTTGGTTTCAGCAAGAAAAGGTCCTAGATTTAAGAAAATTGCTTATCTACTAGGACTGGCTACTGTAGGAGCAACTGTTTGCTACCTAGTTCAATCAGTGATAATTGCAAATGTGACTGGGAGTAAAGCATATGCTATAAGCCAGCAAATTTATGAAGCATTTAAATCACTGTGGACAAAAAGCACCAAAAAAGAATCACTCCCTGAGCATAAAGGAAAAACTAAGCTAGGAATCCCTGGTGAAATAGAAATACCTGCAAAAACAACTAACATCGTGAAACAAAAGCCAGAAGACTTCAGTTTTGAAACAATGATAGAATCTACCACAGGTACTACCCCATTTATGCCTGACCCTAAATTCATGGATCATGGGCAATCTTGTCCAGAAGATGAAGACATGTACAGCACTAGAAGCTAAAGTAGACTGTATAAAGAACTACAATATGTGTGAAGTTGCAAGTGATGATGAAAAATTCGTGCAGTGGGTAACTGACATACACTGTATAATTTAAATTGTTTTTCTTTGACATCTTCCAATGTAGAGTTTGACCGATCATGTAAGTGATTAACACAGACTGAATACAAGATAAACAATATTACAGAATTAAGTGACACAGATTGAAGTATCAGGTCACATTTGATGGCTTTTAATGACATTTATTAGAATCGAAAAAAGTAATGATAAACACCAAGGAGACTAAAATTTAAATATATATGCTTACATACACACACACATATATATAGTACATATTTTCATACACTTTTATGTGCTTTACATTTGCAAAGTTAATGCCAGTTAAATGAGAATAGTGGTGCAGGATATGTTCATTTTTCCCCCATTACTCTGAGTTGGAATAGAATACCTACGTGTTAAAAAAAAAAAAAAAAAAAGCACTAGAGATGAAACTAAAACTGACCTAGAAATTAAATGCAAGCCAAGTAAATGAAACAACTAGACTATTAAATTCAGAAAAATTGATATAGTACTTTATAAAAAATGAAACATTGTACTGCTACATATGCATAATATAAATTGAATATGTATTTAACCTGAGAATAGATTGTGCAGGGAGAAGAAATTCAGGTAGTACTATACAAAAAAAGCTAAATCCTCTTCAACTTTGCTAGGAATTTAGATAATAATGTTCAAAGTAGGTAAATCCATAAATAACAATAAATATTATATGTAAGTATGCAGATAAGTACCAAAAAAAGAAAAACCAAGGAATTGAAAATAGTTCCCTTTGAAGAGTACAAGCCAGAATGGGAAGGATAAAACTGCTTGGTTTTCTTACATAGTAATTTAGCATTATTAAAGTTTTTAAATCATAAGCACATATTCATAAAATAGGAAATTATGAACATAAAGAGAAAATCTGTCTGCTTTCTATCAAATGAAGTTGATGGCCCAGGGAATCCACAACAATCTTACGTTTCAAGTAATGAATGAACTCTGATGACTGGAAGAAAACCAAACTATTGTAACTGAAAGAGATTTTAAAATAAGTACAGCATAGAATTGTAAGGCCTAGACCATTTGGTTAACAGATGTAATATAACTGAGATGAAAATAACTCTAGGTTCGAGCAACAGGGCGAAAGCACCTGAGTCCATTTCAAGTGGAGTTGGAAAAATCAATTTTATTTTGGATATGTTATGCTTTTAATGACTAATGCAAATATTTGTGATATATCCTATAAGCAATTAAAAATTTGAGTCTGGGCATATTTGATGCAAAATCCTTAAGAGTGATGTGAAGCAAACCTGACAGAAGAAGATAGAAAAAAAAACAAATTGTTTTAAAGTGACTTAAATTCACAATGGAGAGAATAAACATAGAACCAAACATAGAAGAAGAAAAGACATATGAAAGAGACAAGGAAATGTTACAAGGCATTAAAGGATGACTGAAAGAACAGATAGAAAATTTTTATGAGAAGTTTAAATGTTATCTAGAAACCCTTTAAAAGTAGCCTGTAGCTACTTATGGTGACACACACAATCTCAGAATTCCAGAAGCTGAGGCACAAGAATTTCAAGTTCCAGGCCAACCTGGAGTATATAATGAGTTCAAGGCTGGCCTGAACTTCATAAGGAAACCCATTCTTAACAAAATAAAATAAAACTAGCCTCTTGATTAGATCTAAATATATTTTGTGATTATTATTTTTCACATATTTTAAATGTCCATATGACATGCTGTTTTACCTTTGTGAGGGTACCTCTGAAATAGCCACCTGCAGTAGATGTCATTAAAAGAAGAAAAACAACTCCCATAACCCCACTATACTGGTTGTTTCTATTGATACTTACTTTTTCCTTTTATGTTTTTGTTTCTTAGTATTATTTGACATCTGGTTTTTGCTGTTGTTTTTTGGGTTTTGTCCTCAATAAGGATTTCTTAAGCACATGTTTCATTGATGGAAACTTTAAGGCATAGTAAATGAAGGGTGAGAGATAACTTTTATCTCTGTGTCTCTTGCTGTCTCTTTCTCTCTGGGGAAAAAAAAAGTCTTTAAATGACTGATAACTTAGTAAGAGCTCTTTATAACTCAGTGCTAAGCACCTGTATTTATTTCCTCTTTCTTCTTCCTCCTCTACCTCTAAAAAAAGAAAAGTTAAATCCCCATTTTATCTTTTACACATATTTTAAAAATACGAGTTGTTTCTGGTAAATTTAATATGATTTAAAATAAGATGAACATTTTGGTGCTTTACTTGCAAATGTTTCTTTTAAAATTTGTTTGATTTAAACTATTGACAGTTATACGGTACAAAATTTTAATGACTAAAATAGTTTTGTGCCCAATGTTACAGTGGAAAAGGATAAATATGAGAAAACCAAGAAAAAAAAGCAGTTTGAGAAGATTGCAAGTCAATACAGTGGCTTAGCCCTCAAGGGATTTGAATGTGGCATTGTGTATATTTCAAAAGTTTCCGTTGAAATAACAGATGCTGTTGATGAAGTTGGGAATAGTAACTTCATTCGTGGCTGGTTCAGTTGCTTATTAGAAGCGTGAGGATCCCAGAGGAGAATCTGATAGAGTAGAGTTAGGTTCCAAGAAAGGATATGACATAAATATCTGCAACTTTGTCTTTGTGATCTTTAATCCATAAATATTGGTTAGGTACAGGCATGATTACAAATGCACAATTATCTTACATTTCGTGTAGATCCCATGTCTGCCACAGTGTTATTATTCAATAATGATGTTTTTTAAGTTTCATTTTAGTTACTAGATTTTATTGCAGAAATTCGTTTTTTTCCCTAGTCATAGAAAACCATCTTTCTGATCATTTACTATACAATGACAGTCTGTAAAAACTATTGGCTTATTCACATAAGTATATATATGAATGTTTCTTTTTATTCTTTGTAATTTCAAAGTATGAAAGATGCTGCACTGATCACCAAATTGATAGAATAGATGCAGTCTCACTCCATAGAGAGCTTTGGAAGGTAGAAGGAAATCAAATATTTCTTTATATATTTTTTAATCCCTTGATACAAGGTTTATAAGTGATTACTGCTCTAAAAGAAGTAGATAAGATACTCTTAGACTATGACTGAAGAAGAAAAATACCTCTACTGGAGCAAAATCAAAGATGGAAATTTAATTTATTCATAGATATTAGTACCTATGATAACTAAGCAGTCATGCTTTGGTGTTCAGAACATAACTAAAAAAAAAATCTAGGGTGTTAAAGGTATGAGTGATCACTTGTGCTTTTGGAAAAATAACAGGTAAGCCTTCATCTGAAGTCATTAGGAACTTAAAGCCAAGCCCCTGTTACAAGTAGATGAGTTAATGATGAAAATTTGTCCAGATAATGGATATTCCAGAGGATACATGTACAGACATTAGCTACAGAGAATAGCAAGACATTGAAGAAATTGTTAGGCATAGCTGGAATATTGGAACCAAGGAGATAAAACAACGAAAATAGATAAAGGTCAAAACATGAAAGGCGTGATATGGTTTTCCAAGACTTTTAACATGTATCGTGTCATCAGCAGCAAAGGACCATTCAGGACAGAACATTTACATTCCTGTCTTACTCTAGTAGCACTAGAATGGAAACCAGATTGTGATAATAAAAAATCAGAAGTTGTTTTAGTAATCTGCGTGAGAAATGAAGTGAACTTGGGATAAACTAATGACATTGTGGCTATTTTGTATAGAGAAGGTATAGGATTTGGGAAGTAATTATATGACAGGTCAGAGGAAAGACTTGTGGTCTCTGATTTGGGAAATACTATGGTGCAAGTCAATGTGGTAGAAGAGCCAAAGAGAAATGAAATTTTGTTTATAAGACTCAAGAGAGAGGCCACGGTAGGCCTGGGAGGAGCACATCAAGAAGCTAAATGGATCTTCCCATAAACCATGCAAACCAGGCAGCACCCAGGAAGAAGCCAGTTCACTTTTCCCGTGCGTCTATGTGAGCTGAGAATCAAGAATTCCCGAACTCCTAAGCAACCAGCTGATTCACTGCACAGAATGAGTTGATAGCAAACATACAAGAACAGCTAAATGATTGTGTTGTTGATTGGTGTTGTAGGCCTAAGGCCGGTGGTCTGAGCGCTTATCGGGAGGATAACAGTATGCAGTGTGGCAAATATGGGGGATTTCCTTCTGTCTTGGTTTTGAAATCCAATATTGTTCTCACTGTTTTGTTTTGTTCCAATTTATTGTTTTGTTCATTGCTCTGATTGATTTTATTCTGTTTTGTTTTATTTGATTTTACTGTGTCTGGGAAATTGACAGCTATTGTGAAGATAACATATATTTTGGTAGCCATTGTTGATGACCTGTTGTCCTGATTTGAGGTTCTGTACCAGTTGCACTGCTTTGTTTTGACTGGCTTTATTCCATTTTGTATTGTTAGTTTTTATTCTTCTTAAGAAAAGACTCAGAATAATAAAATAATTGTTTCTCAGTGATTATGAATTAAATCATCCTTTTTTAAAGATTCAACTATCATAGTTATCTACTTAACATAGTAGTATTTTTTAGGTTCTTTACCCCCAAACTAGCATGTACTACTTCATAAGATGGTAAAAATTTTTAAGAGTAAGCACCATGTCTGAATCATCTCTCTCTGTCCCTCTCCCTGCCTCCAATAGTGTCTTTTTACACAAAAGATACTCAGTATTTGTTGAAAATTAACTTGTCCCCCATATTAAATGAAAATGTTTTGAGAAAAGTTGCGTTGGCATTCTTGAGTAACTAGTTATTATAATAATAATTTGGTGAATATTAAATTCAAGTTCATTGTATGCTGAGAAAATTATACATATCTTTTGATAAAATGATCAATTTTATAATTTTAAGTGTTACAAATTAGGATATCTAGAAAATGTAAGGCATTTGTGGCCTTTTTAAAGGTCTAAAACTGAATATAGAACATAAAAGTATAGAACTTTTGGAAGAAAACAAAAATATTTGTAAACTTGCACAGACAAATTTTCTTGGGCCCAGAAAGCATAACCTGTAAAATCACAACTGGGAAAAATTATTTGTGAATCTCAAGCCTGATAAAAGAGTTGCCTAGCAGAACATAGATTTTATAAATAGCTCTTAGAATTTCATCAGAAACTCCTAATAAAAGAGAAAAACAATAATAATAAAAATGGACAACAATTTGAACAGATGGTTTTGAAAGAAGATAAATGAATGTCAAATAAATTGATGAAAAGATGTTCAACATGATTAGTCTTCAGAGAAATGCTCATTAAAAACCTAATTTAATATTTCTTTACATCAATTCTAAACTACACTTAAATGATGATTCCAGGTATTGATGAGGTTGTAAAGCTGCTGGAACCCTCATACTTTGTTGATAGGAATGTAAAATGATACAGTCACTTTGGAAATTAGTTTGCCAGTTTCTTTTAGGTAAAAATATACTTCTAATATCCACTAGTTCTGTTTTCTCAAGAAATGAGAAACTCAGGTCAATTTTTCAGAAAAAATATTACTACTGTATTTATTGTGCTGCTTTATTTATAATTACTAAAACTCGAAATAACCTAAGTATTCATCAGCATATGAGTAGCTAAATAAATTGTTATATCCCTAAATGAAACTCTGCAATAAATAAAATGAGCAAAATACTTCCGCCAACAGCATGGGTGAATGTCAACAATGTTCAGTGAAAGAAGCCAGACAAAAAATGGTATGTTAGGGCTGGAGATTTAGCTCAGTGGCACAGGTGCCTGCTTGGCAAGTGCAAGGTTGTGACTTTGATCCCCCCCCACACAATCAATCAATCAATAAATAAATAAAATATGTTACGAACCAAGGATCGTAATATAGCTCAGTAACCTAAGTGTCTCTGCTTGGCAAGCACAAGGTCCTGAGTTTGATTCCTGGTTCCCTGCCCCAATGGTATATTATGTGTAATTTCATTTATGTGAGGTCCTACTACAGGTAAAATGAGTACTTTTGACAGAAAGCAAATCATTAGTTGTCTGGAGTGAGGCACTGATTGTAATGTGCACAAAGTGGCATTTTTGGATTCTAGAAATGTTCTGTATTTGATTTTTTTGAGTGGTTCCACAGGTGCATACACTTGTCAAAACATATCATACTGTATTTTTTACATGGGTACATTTTATTATATGTAAATTATACCTCTGTAGTTTCCTTTATGGTTTGGTCTTCTCTCTCTTTTTCTCTTAAATTAAGATGTTCTCTATTATTCTAAACTGATCATACCATTTGTTTGGTCTCTTAATCCTTCTTTCATTTGTCACCTTGTCTTCCACTACACCAGTGATGGTGATCCTTTCAGAGACTGAGTACACAAACTGCAACCCAAAATCCCACTTATTCATCACAAAGTGCTAGCACTGCAATTAACCTGAATAATGAGGCTTAAATTGAGAAGAAAATAACTCACACATTAACATCTTTATCTTGAAAGAATAACAAAGTAAGGAAGCTTTTATTGACACAAACAGCCTTTTATTGAAAGATAAAAATTTGCATTTGGTTTGCTTTGTACAATTAATGTGATCTTGGCTGTTGTATGCAAGATGTTAATTTGTCAAACCTTGGCTGGGGTGACTTCGCTCCTGTGCCAACAGAAAGGGCTGTGTGTGCCTGCATCACTATGCTAGGCTATAAGCTGTTGCTTGTCTTTGTTTACCCTCTAGAACCTTGTTTTTTATAATCTTTCAGTAGTTGTTTATTAAATGAGTTAATAAGAAAGAATCATAATCCTAGGTATTACCAAGACCAATGTGATAGCCATGTGTGGTGGCATACACCTGTAATCTCAGCTACTCTAGAGGCTCAGAATGGGAAGATTTCCAGTTCAAAACCAGCTCAAGCAGTTTAGGGAGACTCTGCCTCAAAATTTAAAAAGGTAAAAGAGATGGGAAATGTAGTCCAGTGTTAGATCATTTGTCTAGCATGTATGTGGCCCTGGAGTCAATCCCCAGTACTACAGGAAAAAGACTAGTCTACAAAGCAGCTAATAATTGATAATATAAATCCTTGAGTAGTTATAATTATATACTTTAGACAGTTCTGTTGTATTTTCTATTGCATTCAATGGTAGATACATGGAAGATGATTTCTCCCGGGCTTTGTAGGAAGTTACATTTGAGGCAAGGCACTGTGTATTGGTTGCAAAGGACTGAAACATTTAGGTACTTTGAACTGACAATGTGTTTGAATCTAGCAACGAAAGAAAATTAGAATTAGAAACCTAGTGCTAAAGGTTTGTGATGCCCTTTTATCTAACTCATTATTACACTATAGCCAAACACTTCCCCCTTTTATAGCTTTACAATTGTAATTTTAGATTAACAATAATCAATGTTATCTTGATATTTAGCCTCCACTCTTTGCTCCTTTATTTCACTTTTTTGGTGTGTGTGTGTGTGTGTTCCTGTTTGGTTTTTTGTGGGGCAATGGATTTGTTTGTTTTTTGCAGTAATGGAGAGAAAACCCAAAGTGCTTTACCACTAGGCTGTATTCTTAGTCTTTTTAAAATTTTTATTTTGTGATAGGGTCTTCTTGCTGCATTATCTAGTAATCAAGTGTATGATTTTTCTGCCTCTCCTCCCCACTGCTACCAGTAGTTGAATTATAAGTATGCAGCACCACACCGAGCTCAGTGTTTGTTTGTTTGATTTTGCTTTGTTTTTTAGTTATAATGAAAGTCACCGAGCAAGGAAATCTAGTGGACAGAATTAATTTCAATGTTGGAAAGACAAACTTCACCAGCTTAGGTCTGAATTGGGACCTGAAAGTTTACTGACAGTGCACACATGAACTGATGAGATTTACATTGGTGGAAGAGCTCAGTAATGACTTAACTCATTGAAGAGTTTAGGGGGCATAGTGGTTTCTAGAACAGCTTAACAAAAGGAGAGGTAGAGAGTCAGAGGACAAAAGGTTCCACTGAGGCTTGTTTACATAGTTTTTTGGAGTGTCCCAGGGCCCAAAGTCAGTCACCTCATTATCTCCATGCCTAGAGACCCCTGCAGGGAGTAGGAGTGTTGGGAAACCTACCTGTCACTAAAACTCTGCTTGGTCAAATAAGGAAGTTCAGATAAGACTTAATTGTTCATCTGGTACTGGGGTTTTGGTCCTTTCACTATTTTTTAAATACCTGTACATAATTTGATGATTTTCAAAGCATTTTCAGATACCTCATTTAATTCACAATACTTTGTAGAGCAGGTAAATAACTATTATCCCCATTTCACAGGTAAGAAAAGTGAGGCTCAGAGAGAGGTTAAGTATTCATTGAGAGCCATACAATTGAAAAGAGAGCTAAATTAAAGTTTATTTAGCATTTCTTACTACAATTAGATTCAATTTGAGTACTAACAAATTGAATAATTTATTATCAATCTGTAAGTGCTAATGTTTAATAACATTTGTTTTATTTTATAGGAGAAGATGATGTACACTGGTTCATCAGTGACAAAGATGTGGAGGTAAAATCAAATTGCTTTTGAAACTCTTAATGGATTTATGCTTTTTTGATACATAATTTGCTTTTATTTCATTTATAATGACTTGGAATAAACTTTTTTTAAAATAGAAGTGATCCCAATGACATTATTGAAAACTTGATTTCAGTATGTAAGTGATTTAACTGAAATTTAATTTAGTCTTGATATTTGTCAGCCAATTAATAGTCATAATGACTTAGTTCCCTTTTCCCTTTTCTCTGATCTCAGCCTTGATAGCCCATATGGCCTGGTACAACCAAAGATCAACACCGGAAATAACTGCTTCTTCAGTATAAGGAAATGGTTAGTCTATATTTAGAATGTGGCAGATGCTATAAGAAAGAATAATTTACAACTTGATAGAAGTTTTAAGAAATAACTAGATTTGGAATAACTGGTCCACTTACCCAGTTCAGAAAAAAAAGGTGACTCTTTTTTAAAGAAGGAACTCTGCCAAACAAGATAAAAGCATAATTGTGATTTACATATACTTTAGGTAGCCTATATGATAGATATTACTACTATCCTCTTGTACATATTAGAAGTTGACTAGACTATGAGACCACTAGCATTGCATCACTGTGTAGCAGAATTAATTTTTTAAAAAATTCTGGTGAGAAGAAATTATCTCAATCCCTTTTTGAAATTATAATCCTGTCTGGTAGGCAGTAATGGTAAATCTGTGCTGTTTACAAGAAAGGATGCATCTGGTAGTTATGTGGTTCTATTATAAAAGACAAACACCATTCTCTAAAAATTAAAGCAAACATCTCGTTCAGAATAAATGATGTAAAATTACATGTAGGAATCAGCAATAATTTTTGGCTCTGAATGCCACCACAATGTCTAAATAAATGATCTATATTAATACCCCTGCTAGACCTGAAGCATAAGTTGAAAGAGAAGAAATGGACAAGTATAAAAGAAGGAACAGACATAAATTATTAGAGCAGTCTGTATGTCTCCTTTTATGTTTTTGTGTCTCTTTTCAAGAAAATGAGAATTCAGGAAGCTCTTTGTTGCGTTTAAAGAGTTAAGAGCCTTAATTTTCTTGCCTTATAAAGTAATAGCACTGACCTGAAGTTGGATGTTTCTTTACTCAAGAGATAGTTATCTTTAAAAAAAATGAATAGGTGGTTTATATTAATCAGAGTGAAACTTACTTAAATTCTTGATTTTCTCACCTTTAGGCCCAGATAGGTAATAACAGATCATCTGGAAGATGGACCCGTCGATACTATTCAGCTGACAAAAACGTTACCTGTAGGAATTGTGATAAATGTGGTCATCTATCAAAAAATTGCCCCTTACCACAAGTACGTGAAACTCTTAATACTTCTTTCTGTTGTTAAAATCAAAATCTTAAGGTTAGAACCCCATAACCTTAAATTTAAGTCTTTTCTAAATATGTGTTAAATTTCATGTATCTCAGTAGAGGGTGAGGGAAAAAACAATATATTTAGCATCAGAAAAATCTGTAATTAATTTCAGCTTCCCATTATTAATTGTATGACCTTGGACAAACCATCTATTTCTCATTCTTTTGTATATAAAATAATATTGAATAATACTATTCTTGAGACCCTTTTCACCTCTTAAACTACCTCATTTATGAGATAGTTTGTTTCACTGTGGGACAAGTTTCATTGTTAGTTAGAGAATAATAATTTTAGTCATTTATAAATTTTTAATGTAGTAGGAGCAACATAGAGAGCTAAACCTGTTAGATATTCCCTAAACTTTAAAGACACATATTCCATTACCTGTTCTCCTCCATATGACTATCTTACAGATAGCCAAGACTGTTCATGTTTCCTCTGTTTTTTTATTCTGTTGGCAAAACAGCCTCTTCTGGTATCTGTTTCTCCTACAATTTAGCTTTAGATATACTCTCATCCAAAATAGATATCTTCTATTTTGTGAATGTTTCTGCAAAATAAGACAAGAAATGAATGCCCATTGATAGTACATGTAATTTATAAAACTGATCTTAAAGCTATAATTTCAGACAGTTTGTTTGATTTTGCACTTATGCTGAATGTTTATGATTGGCCTTCATTGGATTCTCAAATTAATATGACATTTTATGGAATTCTATAGAAAAAGGAGTCTTAATCTTTCACCATTTGAGACTGAACTATTTTGCTAAAGAGATTTTGTTTGTCTACCACACAGAAAGTCCGTGCCTGCTGCCTCTGCTCTGAGAGAGGACACCTCCAGTATTCCTGTCCGGCCCGCTTTTGCTTAGACTGTTCTTTGCCAATGTCTTCCACTCACAGATGTCTTGAAAGATCTTCCTGGAGAAAACGATGTGACCGATGTGATATGATAGGCCACTATGCTGATGTGAGTGTCTTACATATAGCTAATTTGTCAGCCTTTGGGGCCACTTTGTCACTTTGTAGCTATCTGTCTGCCTAGCTAAAAGAATGTTTACTCTGCATTGTGTAGAATGATAGTCATATTCCTTTGGCCACTGACCATGTAAAGCAGTGCTACTCTAAATCTCAGAATGGGAGCCGTATGGAATAGTTTATCAAGAGGCAGCATCAGCAAATACTGTAAGCCCATGTAAGCCCCTTTGCTTGATTTCCTTGCCAAATAATGCTTGATATTAAAGAGGTATATAAAAGTTATATTTATATTTATGCATGTTTAAATGAAAATATATGCAGTTATATGTTAGAGCTCATATAAAGCCTGATTTGATATTGCTCATTGATGATTTTTCCTGGTAATAATAGTCTTAGGCAGAAAAGACAGACCATCCCATATTTTAAATATGCTTATTTTATTGGCACTTTTTTTTTTTAGATTTAAGAAGCAAAGTAATTTAGAAGATACTCTGGTTGCAGCACATTAGAAATGTTTTGTTGGACATTGTTATAAATGTGTATAGGCTGAGAAGGACAGTTTTAATGACAGTTTCAGAGACCGGAGGGCCGTTAAACTAAGTAGATACAGCTCTTGATGTGGAATAGTTTTCTACTTTCAATTTACCCCCAAGTCCTAATGAATATCTCATTAAGGGTCTGTCATTTTAGCTCTTAATTGCATCCCTTACTACATAGTAACATATGTTTGTTTTGTATTAACAGCTAATCAGTTCAAAGTCATTTTTCATACTCATACCTGGGTGCCAATCCTAATTGGTATAAGGAATATTTATGAAAGGATTAACTCTCCCTTTTCAAGCATTACTTATCCATTAAAAAATTCATAATGTTCTCTTTAATGTGTACTTTCCAAAGACATGATCAAAAAGCACCATCATTTTTCTAATTTTGTTTATATTGAAGTATACCTATAGCCTTCTGCTCAAAAAAAATAATAGGCTCTGTTAGAATGAATTTCAGATTAAAGCAATTTAGAGTACAAGTGTTTGGAATATGTTTCACATATAATTAATATGTCAATTATTGATGGTAATTCTGCCAGTAAATTTCTGTTTAGCTTTTTACTTATTTTTTAAAAACAAACTATGTTATAGTAAATACCTTTTATATATATGTATGTGTGTTTATATATCAGTCTGCATATTTGTGTTATAATAGGTCAGACTTTGTGGAATTGTGAAATTAATAAATACATACATACCTTTATGTCTGAATAAATATTACTAGATTGCTCTTCTAAAAACTTTGTACCAACATATTCACCTGCCATTAGTGTTGATAAGTATAGTGCCCTCTTGTCCTCATTTGCCATGGCTGCTTCCAAATTTTGATTCCTCCCCCTTTATACAGATACTTTTGGTTTATTTAAGGATCATAGTCTCTGACAATACTTTCTTTGTTGTTTTCATTTTTTTTTTGTCTTTAAATTTTTAAATGAACTTTCTACTCATTCACAGAGGACTTCTAAAACCCTGAGTAACTATCAGTGCTGTAACCTTCTATAAATCAAGGAGATCAAAAATCTTTTACTTTGTATGTGCCCAAAGCTACAACATGGGCCTTTGTTTTGTTAGGGTACCAGATAAGTATATGCAAAGAGAATTTGTAATGAAAACTGAAGTGTCATAGTGAAATCCTTATTTCAGTGAAAGGTTCTTTCATGAAAACGTCTTGGAAAGTGTATTGGTTAGCTACTTGTGCAAAAATATTTGGTTGAAATTCCAGAGTTTTACAAGGAAAAGGATGGAAATATGGCCCTGGGCGTACTAAAGTCAACCTATATCATTAGTACTTTCAGTAGTAAGAATCTAAAGTGTGAAAAGAATTCCATTGCTGAATCTGCTGTAGATTTTCTCCTTTTGTCAACAGTTAAGTATGCAGAGAATCCTCTAAGGTGTATCTGTATTTAGGTTGCACACAGAGTTCCACTGTGTACTGTAAGCACTGTGCTAGAGTCAGAGAATGCTTTGTTCACTATCATTGTATAGTAGATGCTTAATAGATACTTGTAACTGAGGCAGTCATTTATTTAATCCTCACAATCCACACGAAATAGGTGTTATTTATTGCTTCTATTTCACGAAGAAGAAAACTGACATATCCTGTGGTTAGCTTTGCTTAGAATATTGAAGCCAAAACAATGCAATATTTCATAAATGTACATGGAGAAAGCTAATATATTGACATGTAGGAATTATCACTTTAATTTCTGCTCAAAGAATCTCTCATTTCATTTTTTTCTTTCCAGTTTTTTATTAGCATATATTTGTAATGCATAATAAATGCATTCATTATGGAGAATTAGTGTATACACATATGACATCTTGATCCATTTTACTTTTTTAGCTCCCTCTCTCAAATCTCTCTTTGTCCTCACCCCATCTCCACACAGTATGTCTCCCTATTTCCTGTCATCTATCTTTTAGTTGCTCTTTACAGGATTTGGGTTTCTCATGAGAAACCATGTGATTCTTAAGCTTCTGGGCTTCTGATTTGTTTCACTTAGCATTATGTTCTCAAGATACATTCATTTTTCTACAGATTACTCAAATTTATCCTTTTTTCTATATTCCCTTGTATGTAAATACCACATTTTATTTATCCATTCATCTGTTGATGGGCATATAGGCTGCTTCTAAGACTTAGCTATTATGAATTGTATGTTATAACCATGAGGATGTAGCTATCACTGTAATGATACCTAGATCTTTTAGGAAGACACCCAAAAAAAGATAGAACTGGATGAGGTGAAATTTCTTTCAGTTTTTGATTTCTTGAGGTATTATTCCTGTAGTGATTTCTATAGTAGCTGCACGTGTGTACATTCCCACCAACAATGCAGAAGTGTTCCTTTTTCTCTCCAGGTTCTCTGGAATGTGTTGTTTTTGGAGTCCTTTAAAATAACAGTTCTTTCTGGAGTAACATGGAATCTCAAGTGTTGTTTTGATTTGCATTCTCAAATTTGTATCTGTAGACATTAGTGGTTCCCGTAACTTTGGTGATTATCTCATTTTATTTAAAATACTTATTTTATAAAACGCATTAAAAAACAAAATACATGAGGAATAACATTTTCCAAGTAAAAATAAATGATGGGGGTTTTTGCTTATTAAAGAACTGAGGCTGATTTTCAGTCCTAGAACCAGTTCTGTCGTACTGCTTACAGAAGACCATCTCAACTTCTGCAGTCTTCATTAATTGTTGAGATTGCTACCTTTTTCATTAAAGCATAATGACTAAGTTAAAGTCAAATATGGGTGGAACTCAATTTCCTAAATTCTATTCCTTTCTTCAGCAAGTTTTTCTCAAATTCCTGGCTTGGTGTTTTACCTTTAAATAGCTCCTTTAACTTGACTATCGTGTTCAAAAATAAAATGCCATCTTCTTTTGAGTAGCTTAGCTTTTAAATCAGATGTTTTAGTCTACTGAGAGAAAATAATTCATAAGACATATTTTTTTTAAAAAAAGCTAAAAAAAAGTGCTGGAGGTTTAGCTCAGCAGCGCAAGTGCCGGCTTGACAAACTTGAAGTCATTCCAGCACCACCAAAAAAAAAAAAAAAAAAAAAAACCTAAGATATTTCTCTTGAACTTTTTATCTGATGATGAGGAAAATGCTCTCATTAGCTGTATACTAAAATACCATGGATTGGGCATGCAGCTCAGAGATACAGAGTTTTTCTAGCATATCTGAGGATTTAGATTCACTCCCTAGCACCAAAAATGAAAAAAAAGTGTCTTTTACTTTCTTAAAGTTCATTTTAATCTTAGAGATTTCTGTTAGAAAATGCAAAACCAGAGTATAATTTTATACTTACCTAAGATAGAATTTGGCTTTTGTTTTTGTCCAGGGTAAGGGTAAGGCTTCTGTTTTTTTTTTTTTTTTTTAGTCTATTCCAGAAACTATTTACATTCCTTCCTATCTTTTCCACAGTCTTTTCGAGATGATACTGGCCAGAAATACAAATGACCGAAAAACAATTATTGAGCTAAATTCCAAACCAAGATTTCAACGAAAAACTTCTTTAATTCAAATATTTTGCTTTGTATAATAATGATTAGTTCTGTGTTCAAACACATGCCCAATGTTTCACCACCCAAATAAACTTAACACATTTATTCACTTACCAAAATTTGCTGTTTGCTTAATTCCTGGTATATTCCACATACCAAAAAAAAAAAAAAAGACAAGACAGGGTCCTTGCCCTTGTGGACATTAGAAAGATGAACGTGTTTAGAACAGTGTAAAAAAAAGTATCATGAAAGTACATTGTGGTGCTCATAATGAGATAAGTATAAGAAGACCTTAATTGTAGTGATTTGCTGATGATATGTACTAGGAAAATAAAGAAAATGATGTAGACCTAAGGAGTAAAACCCAAGTAACTGCAATAAATATCACTTGTCTTTGGAAGTATCAGTTACAAAGTAATGTTATGGGAACTCTTGACCCAGGTTGAGTTTTCTTATAATTAAATGGATTTCGAATGTCTATAAAGGTCCATGTTTTCTGAACACTTGTCAATTTGCCTGCCTTTGAAGACAGTGCAGCTTAAAGAAGAAAATCTTTAGTTATTCCTAGAGTATTTCTTAATTCTTACTCTACATCTCTTCTAAGAAAGGCTACTTTTATGTTGTATCATAGGTTTTAATACATGTTTTAACTCTGGGGAAAAAATGATTTAAAGAATCCAACGACTTACTATTGTCTCTGACACTTGCATCTTGGCACAAACCATGAGTATTAACTGCACGAATTATTACAAGCAATTTTCATACTTCCTTGCCCTTACAGTTTCTGTTATCAGAAAGTAGCTAAGTAATCAGATATCGCAGATTATCTCCCAGATTATATCCCAAATCCTGATTTTGCGTCTCTTATAGTAAAAGCTAAAATCCTTATATTGGCCAGCAAGACCACATGTAATCTGGCTTCTTGATAATATCTCTTCTAAGTGTCCATTTTTCACTGCTCCTGATCTCTTCAATAACCCTTGAAGAATAAAATGTTCTTACCTATACCTTCTGTTGCTAGGATTATTCTTCCTCTAGTTTTCCCCAATTGCTCTCCCCGTCATTTGTTTCTTAACTCAACTGTCCCTTCTTAGAGAGGGCTTGTCTGACCTCCCTAATTAAAATAACAAATTTCTGCAGCTTCAGCCTTCCCTAACCTTCTTCTATGATTTATTTTTCTCCATCATACATAGCCTACATTGCATTTTTTTTATGTCTCTCTAATTAAATAAAAGCTCCATACCTGTTTTCAGACATGTTCCACTCTAGTGTGTTTCTAACTTCTAGAACATTGCCTCAAATACACAGGCTCTTAGTAGGATTATTGGATAACGAATTAATGAATGAATAAGAATGATGGGTCCACAAAGCCTCCAGTTAAAAGCTTCAGTGATTTGTCAAAGCTTGCATGCCAGCATGCAGGCTAAGACAAATTGTCAACTTCATACAATACGAAGTGGGTGTGCCTAGTGTTTAAAATCATGTTTCAACAAGCTTTCCAAAAACCAAAACACTTGTATCTCCAAAGTAAAAGTAAATTTTTAAAGCAACAGAAATCCCTGTCTTATTTTTCTCCTGTGATCTTTAGTAATCTAGTTGCTTAAAAAATATTGTTTTCTTAAATATGTCTATTTTACATGAGTACTATAGAAATTTTTGCAGTTTAATGCTTTTGCTCTATCATCTGCTAGCTTTTATATGGAAAATTCTTACCTGTCACTTTATAATGAAATATACTGTGTCATCTTCAGTGGCTTGAAGGGACCGAGTCAAGAAAAGATGAATTAAGGGGTTTTTTGTTTTTGTTTTGTTTGGTACTGGGGATCAAAATCACAACTGCACACCTAATAGGAAGACACTTATGCCACTGAGCTACATCTCTGGCCCAAGGTTAATATTTGGTTAACCTGGTCTGAGGGTATAGTTCAGTGGCTAAGTGCCTACCTGGCGAGTGCAAGATCCTGAGTTCAATTCCCTGTACCCAAAAGAAAAAAATGTTTTGAGTAACCTTTAACAACTCAAATAATCATGAATAAACTACTTTTCCTATTGAATTTATCTGAAGTCAAGGCAAAACACTGACTTCTATCCAGACCTGCTTAATAGAAATAATGGGTTTATTGTTTGTTCAAAAAAGAATGTGCAATTACATTTAGGTGGATGTGAGTCTTTCATAAATAAAGCAGAGGTCCCTTAGGAATTATTTTAAATTTCAAACTCATACCTCTTAGTTTTTTAAAATTCAGAAATAGAAGGCTATGTTGACTTGAATTTTATTCCTAGATCCTCTGCTAAGGACAAATTCTATAATGTTACTATCTGGGCTGTAAAATGAGGGTAAATTTAAGAAAGTCAAATTTTCATTAACATTGGTAAGCATTACTAAACATTTCAGATTGAAGTTTTGTCTACTGAACTTTATAGATCCCAGTGTTCTGATTAGGTTTTAAGGCTGAGAGAACCCAGTGGTAAAACTCTTGACTAGCAAACATGAACCCTAAGTGCCTACTAATTAGGTTAATCTAAAAGATATATCCATTTTATCGTGAAAACTTACAAATATATATAGACTAATCCTATTTTAGTAAAAAGAATAATGTCTATGTAAGCTTGTATAATGTATATGATGGTATCTCAGTTCAAAAATTTATTTCTCTCTACGATTCTGGTTACAAACTGAATTGAACAAGTGGAGCCTGGCACGTGCCAAGCATAGTGGCACAGGTCTGTAATCCTAGCACTCAGGAGGCTGAGGCAGAAGAATCGCTAGAGTTCAAAGCCAGCCTGGAAAACAAAGTGAGTTCATGGCCAGCCTGAACTGCAGAGCAAAACCCATTCTCAAAATAACAGCAGCAGCAACAAAAAACTGAATTGAACAAGAACCAAATCAAATTTCCCAATAAGGTGAACAATGTATCTAACCAATGAATTTGATTCCATTCTTGTCCAATTTGGTTTGCAGCCAGAATCATGGAAAGAATTGAGTTTGTGAACTGAGATACCACTGTATGATATGACAATAAATGTGTTTTTAAAAGACACATGTAAAAATACTTAGTTTCTTCAGACTGGGAATTGATTGAAACAGGGCTTGTAGATATAGTCAGCTTTCTTTGCCTTTACTCATCTTCTTGTTGTACTGTTTTATTAATTGAAAAAAAGATAATTTCTACAAAGTTTAAGTTTAATAATAAGGTAGTCATTACTACCTTAATAAAAAATAAAAATAAAAAATCATAAGCTATTTTAAAAGGTTCAAAAATTCACGTAAGTTGCATAATTAAAATGTTAAGCTAGGGCTGGGGATTTAGTTCAGCAGCATAAGCACCTGCCTTACAAGCGCACATTCGTGAGTTTGATCCCTGGTACCGATAAAAAAATTTTTTTTAATTTTTAAAAAATGTTAAGCTAATCAGTCTTTCAGTTTAAAAAGCAACAATTATGCCTATAATCACAGATATTAATAAAAAAGCATATACCCTAAGAACACTAATAATTGTAGTAAGATATGTTTTTTTTTTTTTTTTTTTAATTGCAGTGTTGTTGAACAAACACAGGGTCTTACACGTACTGGCACGTGCTGTGTGACTAAATATCCTCAACCAGTAAAATGAAGTTTTTAGATTAATTGCCTCACCCACATTTTTATTCTTTTTTCTTTAACCTGGATCTTTTAGATAGGAATCAATTATGAAATAAACTACAGTGTCTTAAAAGTAAACCTTTTCTCTCACCTCTCTTATTAACTCCCTGTACACTACTGTCTTACCTCATTTAGGGAGAATTACATGGGACCTTTATCCTGATATATTTACAGGACTGTGGGATAAAAGGAAAGGTCTTCTATTTTGACTTTGTTGTAGTGGTGGTGGTGGTGGTGGTGATGGCACTGGTACTAGAGATTGAACCCAGGACCTCAAGTGTGCCAGGCACGTATTTGACCACTAGACACATCCGCAGTCTAGGAATAGGTTTGTAGTAGGGTAGATAATAACTTTCAGGGGGATAAAATATCCCTACTTTGTGGATTTTCATAATACTAATTCCTTTTACCTCATAAATGAACCAAAGCTTGATTGTGTCTAAGGTTTTCTATGAATGAATTAATCAAAAACCATTTATAGAGTCCTTGGCCTCTTCTACCCCAACTACCAGTACTAACTAAACCTTTTTTTAAAAAACCACTAAAATAGAATTAGACACACATGAAGAATTAGTGGATCAAAAAAGAAATCAGAGAAGTGATCAAATGAGATAAACATGCTATAGGAAAGTTGAAAAAATCCTACTCATCCTTCTCAGACGATAGAAAATTCTGGTCAAAAGAGCACATAGCCATTGAATGAAAAATTTCTCATTTCACAATATCTACTGTACATTTCAGTCTTTATTTACTCTTTTCAGTTTTTGTATCAGGGAAATGATACAGTGTTTGCAGATGTGAGTCTGATTTATTTCACTTAAAGAGTATGATCTCAAGTTGTATCCATTTACCTGTGTCTCAGATTTACTCTTCTTTATGGTAGAGTAGTACTCCGCTATATAAAATGACCACATCTTTTTTATCCTTTTCCTCAGTTTATGGCCATTTAGGTTTGCAGTGATAATGTTTGAAGAATTTTAATACCCATATCTTGTACTCCAAGTAACTACTTTGAAGATAACAATATATAATGTATTAACTATTGTTACTTTCATATTATTTTGCTATGAAATTTTATTTTTTTCCATTAAAAAAAAAAAAAACCAAGCACACACCCAGCCAAGTGTGATGGTGTAGGCCTGTAATCTTCGTTGCTTGGGAAGTTAAGGCAAGGGGATGATAAGTTTTAAGTCCAGGCCAAGCAATTTAATGAGACCTAGTGTTGGAATGAGTGAATGAATAGGTGAGTGAAAATGTGGGCAAAATCCTTGTTTACACTGGTGTTTTTGAATTTCTAATGGAAGGCATATAAATATCCAAATAGAGAAACACACATAAAGTCAGATTTACATCAGACTTCACCTGCCTAGAGCTAAATGCCAGAAGGCATGGAGAAATCTCTAGAGGCTGGAAGATTCTTAGGAAAAAAGAAGACACAAACAAGCTATTGCTTATTTGTGAGTTTAATGGAAAAAGAACTTTATTAGAGAATAAAGTTGAAGCGATGAATAGTGGTGAAATCATGAACTCATAGAATACACATCAGAGTACATCTTATTAGTTTGCTTTTAGAAAGATAAGTTTTAGAAAATATTTATAAATCTAAAACTTAAATATTGAGGACCATGGTATAGTTCAGTGGCACAGTGCCTGCTGTCAAGCTTCAGGTTGTGAGTTCGAGTCCCAGTATCCACAAAAAATAAATAAAACTTAAATATTAACAATAGCAAAAATAAGAGATAATTCCAGAACAGTAAAAGATTATTTGTTTTAATTATAAGAAGAAAAATAGGCTATATAGCTTTTAAATTTTCAAATGAGGAAAAAAACAACAAAACAACAAATGAGAGATAAAAAGAAACAAAAAAGTATGAGGCAAAAGTTGTAAAACATGACAGAATAGGACTGAGCTTATCAATTACAACAGTAATTTATTGAAACATAAAATATAATGTCAAAAATTATAAAAGAATAGATTCTGCTACCAAAAATTACTTATCCGGAGGCAATCATCAATATTACATTACAAATGACAATGTGAGAAAGGTTTTTGTTATGTATATATTAACATAATTATCTAAAACATATAAAGCTGCTTTTGTGTGTGTGTGTGTGCACGCTGGGGATCAAACTCATGATCTTGCACTTGCCAGGCAGGCATTTGTGCCACTGAGCTAAATCCCTGGTCCCATGATATGAAGCTCTTACAATCAAGATGAAGGCAGGAAGATACCTAAGAAAATTTAAAATAGCCCAAGTAATGTAGATGACTTAAGTAATTTATGTTCATGATATTGCTTCATCTAAGAAATGATGTAGAAATGAGTATTGAAAGGGAAGTACGTTACTAGTATAATACATGAAATACACAAATTACAAAGCAGTATGTGAAGTCTAATCTTGCTTGCCTTCCCTGTCCCTTCTCTCTGTGTATGTGTTTGCATAGAAAAAAGTTTGGAATGAAACATTCCAAAATGTTTACTGTAATTATATCAGAACTTATAGATGAGTGTGACTTTTATTTCCATTGGTATTTATTTCCTATTTTTGTCATGAATTTACATTCATTTTATAATTCTTTATCTTATACAAGTTTATTTTACTGTGATATGTATTGTATGTTTATTGATGTTTGTTACTGTTTATAAATATTTTAGGGACTGTCTAGTCAGTAGCCAGGATTCAGTATTGTCAATATTGTGTATTTTAGCTATTCTAATAGATATGTAGTTTTAGTCTGTGTTTGTCCAAGGGTTAGTAATGTTGGGGTTTTTTTAATGTACTTCTTTTTCAGCTTTGTTATCATCTTTGATGAAGTGTCTAGATCCTTTTCAAATACTTTGTGTATTTATTATTGGATTTTAAAAATTCTTCCTCTATTTTAGATAGAAATCTTTCAAGGTGAAAGATTTATCTACTAGCCAGGCATAGTGGCACTTGCCTATAATCCCAGCACTTGAGTGGCTGAGGCAGGAGATGAGTTTGAGGCCAGCTTGGGCTAAATAGTGAGTTTAAGGCCAGCCTGAACCACATAGAGAAACCCTGTGTCCAAAATCAAAATTGTATCACCTAATGGGAAATCAGAGTATGTGATTTGATAATATTTTTTCTATTCTATTGTTTTTTTTTAATTTTCTTGGCAGTTACCTAACAAAGTAATTTTTAAATTTAAAAGTCTAGTTTATCAATTTTTTCTTTTTATGGATTATGCTTTTGGTAACATTTTTAAGAATTCTTTACCCAACCACAAGTTGCAAAACATTTGCTCCTGTGTTTCTTCTAAATCTTTTATGGTTTTACTTTTTAAAAAAATCAGATCTGTGATCAATTTAAAGTTGATATTTGTGTAAAGTATACAAATGGTGGTTTAGGTCGAGAAACATTTTTCACTATTTGTTGAAAAGGTTATCCTCCTTTGAACTGATTGTCAGAGATCAACGTCTTTGTGTGGACTGATTTCTAAATTATTTTGTTTTCCTGATTTATTCTTTGAGACAGTGTTATGGTTTGTATTTAGATGTCCCCCCTCCCCCCCAAAGCCTCATGCAGTCCTAGGGGACCGGCCTTTTGGAATATGTGATTGATTCATAGCACAATGCTAGGATTAAGGATGCTAGAATTAAGGGTAGGCAATTGCTAGATGAGCCCACTGATTGGCTTGATACTACCTAATCCCTGGTAGACTGGATACAAGGGACAGAAAGAGGCTTGTCTCTCCCTCCCTTTACTTGCTTTTCTGCCATGATGAACTGTTTCTCCTCTGGGATGCCCCTCTTCCAAACTACCCTGCCATGAATCCAGCCAATTATAGATTGAAACCTCTACAGTCTGTGAGCTAAATCAACCTTTCCCTTTAACTGTTAGTGTCGGGTTTTTTGTCTTACCAACAATAATAGTAACTAAGACAGACAGTGTCTTGCTATATAGTTCAGGCTGGCCTTGAACTCATAACAGTACTCCTTCCTCAGCTTTCTGAGATTTTGAATTACAAATGGGTACCAGCACACCTTGCAACACTCTCTTAATTACTGTAAGTTTATAATAAATTTTAAAATCAGGTACTATGATTTCTTAAACTTTGTTATTTTTTTACAAAATTATTTTTATAGCTTCAGTTCCTTTCCCTTTCTTTTCCAGTCTTTCCCTTTGCCTGTACTCCAATTAAACCATGATGAAAATTTGACTAGTATTGAGTTGAGTTTATACAACATTGTGGGAATATATTGAATCTTCTAATCATGAATATAGTGTGTTTCATCTTCAAGTCTTCTTTATTTTCTTTTGTCAGAATTTTATAGTTTTCATTGTGTACATTCTCTGTATAAATCTATACCTAAGTATTTCTTTAGAACTAAAGCAAATGACTGGTTTTTGGATTTGGTGGGGGTGGAAATTGAACTCAGGGAAACTGGGAATTGAACTCAGGACCTTGCATTTGCCAGGCAGGCGTTGTACTGCTGAGCTACATCCTCAACCAAATGAGGTTTTTTAAATGCTGTTTTTCAGTATTGCTTGTATGTAGAAAAAGTTTGAGTTGAAATATTCTGAAATATTTGCAGTAGTTATCCAAAGTGTACAATTATAAGTAACTTAAATTTGTATTTTTATTTTTATAATGATTATATAAAACTTTTATAATATTTGATGTGCATTTTTTACAAAAGAAAGCTTTAGACTACCACTATAGCAGTAAACACAGCTCTGGACCTAAAGGTAACTACTTGTATATCTGCCAAATCCTGGATGCTATCATGAACATGGGGAGAAAATAGAAAGAAAATTCCTCAGGAGAATTCTGTGAGAATTGGAGAGCTACTGGATTACAGGATACGATTATAAATTAAAGTAGTTTAATAATGCAGTTAACTAAGATTAGATTGGTTTTGGTGGTTTTAAACAATTTACTACATACCAGTCATTTATGATGGACTCTGTAAAATTAGTTTAAAAATAAAACTAAAATTATATTTTAAAATGATTTTATCTGTGATACGTCTCTTATGAATCTACTTTAAAATTTCTAGTAGCTGCTAGTGGGTTTAAAGAGATAATGTGGTATAGAAATCACTTAGACATAATTTACAAATGTCTTGGAATGTCAGACTTTCATTGTCTACTGAGCATTACCAAAAGGCTCATGATAGTTATAATTGAAGGATGCTATCAGCATAAGTTTTTGTTTGTATTGTTGTCCAGGGAGTAATTTGTTTGTTTATTTGTTTGTTTTTAAGAAACGGGGGTTCTGAGTACACTGAAAGTTACAAAGGCAGGAACTCAAACAGTTAAGATGCTAGAAGGCAAGAAGTATGACATTCTTCCCTCATACATGTGGATTTTGTATTCACTACCAAACCAGCTAAATGGATCCCCAGAATCCCCAGAGTGATTATCCCTTTAAGTTTCTTCTTCCTGGTTTCTGGCTTCCTGGTTTAGAGGAGGTGGATCCCTAGTTAGTGTTAAGAAGGGAAAGCTGTTGAGGAAGCTGGTACTCTTCTTGTCTAAGCATTGTGGATAAAGGAATCAAATAAGTTTGAGAAAATTAAAGGATATCTCTATTTTGAGACTGGTGTACTTTGGTTTTCATCAGTAATCAAAATGTTTACAGATTTTTTTGTTTGTTTGTTTGCTTGGTTTTTTTGGCTTTTTCTTTTTTATCGGTACCGGGGATTGAACTCACGACTGCCTGCTTGCAAGGCAGGCGCTTATGCCGCTGAGCTAAATCTCCAGCCCCCCCTTTTTTTTTTTTTTTTTTTTTTTTTTTACCGGTACCAGGGATCGAACTCATGACTGCCTGCTTGCAAGGCAGGTGCTTATGCCGCTGAGCTAAATCCCCAGCCCCTTGTTTACAGATTTTTGTGCTGAAAATGTAACTTTAAAATATAAAATCAGATATCTGATCCATTATTCTTTTCTATTTTTCAACAACAAAAAGTATTGAGTAGATCTCAATCAGATGAATATAGTAGATGCTCTCTACTATATTTTTTTCCAAGAGAAAAGCAACTCTTTCCAAATCTTTTTTTAATTTGTCTTTTCAGGGTTTTTTTTTCCCCTGTGTTGTATCTTATCAGTAGTTTACCTAATCTGTAAACTTTTGCCTTATAAATTTGACCACATATAAATGTATACATACAAGCATGTTACAGTGATGAAGCGATAGAATTTCAATTACCTTACTGATGCCAATTTCCCCATGACCCGTTTCTTCATTGGAAGTATGGAGAGTGCCACACAGATATTTTTGTGGCAACTAGTACAGTTAAGCACTCACTGTTATATTAAGCATATAAACATGCATGCACTGTGTTACCAGCAGGGCTGTGTTCAACAGCTCTCTCTAGGACAAGGCAGACAACTAGCCAAGAGGAGCTGAGGAGGAGGAGAAAAGGCCGATCAGTGCTACTGTTTGTTTGTCCTAAGGACTTTATATTTATCACCATCACAAAGGTCCATTGTAGAAAGCCTGTCATCCATCTCCATTTTATCAGTGAGGAAACTGACACAGAAATGTGCAACTTATTCACAGTAATAAGGATTTGAATCCAGGCATTTGAGCTGTAGATTCTCTAATTTTAGCTACCATGTTCTGCTCTGTTTTACTCATTTTCTTACATTGTTTCACTTTGCATTACCTTTCACTAACAACCAGCCAAGTACACTGTTCACTACAACATTAGCAACTACTTGTAAAATTAATATATATCAATAGTCTAGAATCAGTCAAGATGTCTCTAGAAGATTTGTGATTGTTGATATGAAAATTTTTTTTAAAAAAAAAGAAATACTATTTAATACGGTTGGGTATAGTAGCGTACAACTGCAGTACCTGCTGTTCGGGAGGCTGAGACAGGAGGATCAAAAGCTCAAGGCCACCCTAAGCACCTTAGCAAGACTCTGTCTCAAAATTTAAAACAGACAAAGGGGTTGGGAATGTAGCATAGCACTCCCTGAGTTCAGTCCCCAGTACCACCAAGGAGGGGAAAAACAGTATAATATGTGAGAGACTTGTTTTTATTGTTTTCTGTTATTTTATATCATACTATAAAACAGGAACTATTATATTTTCAAATAATTGTAATATAATCTGCTGACAAACTTTATGTGCTCATAGTTGCACTTAAGAGGAAAAAAAATCAAAGAGGGATGTTTGAGCAAAAAATTAGGTTTATCAGTTTCCCTGGTTACAGAGGATTAGGAATGTGGGAATTGATTAAAATTTGACCTTAGATGAAAAGATGATTTTATGAAATTTAGTTCGTTTTGGAG